>NC_140226.1:27654062-28854062 GCF_951802725.1 Rutilus rutilus
ACCCCACCCCCAGTCCCGCTGCCCCTGTAATTGCCAGGTAATGTTTCGGCTCCGGCTCCTCCTCTACTACCATTATTCCTGTTCTGGATTAATGCGACTGCCAATAGTGGCCACAGGCTTGGCAGCATTTCAAAAAAGGGGCCCACCTTCGATACATTATACACAAGCAGCTTTCACCAAGGTGTGCATTTCAAGACAGTCTTCCTCTGTTTTTATACTGTGCTTTTTTCTGTTAAATCAAAGCTGGAGGGGACACTGGAGACTCTTTTTTTCCTGCCCAATCTGATCTCTGTAACCCCTCCCTGCCCATATCAGATATTCCCCAGCCGCCTGGCGCCCAGAGGGAGGCCCACCTTTACCACCCAATGTAGACTAAATCATCCAGACCTGTTGATTTTCATGGTCATACTCTGTCCAGAGCTGCCCAACAGTCACCTTTCAGATGAATGAATAAATTAAAGCAACAACAACAACTAAAGATTGACCATAACATTATTTTGGCTTAGGTATCACACTGGGTAGATTTGAATTCTGTACTTTTATCTGTGCTCCCTTTTTCCCACTTTCTTCCTCTTTTCAATAAGCAGAAAAAACACTTGAGGTGAGCTTTTACAAAAAGTGACAACTGTCAAAAGGTCATCATGTGACTTTTAAGGTATTTGTATATCTTGTTTTTGTGATTGAGGTTCAAAAAAAGGAACACAGACATTTCCATAGAAATGTCCATACCTTGACTACAAAGTAGGGGATGACCGAAGTCATCTGAGTATCAAACAACCTACAGGTCACAAGGGGTCAACCAAAAAACCTGGTTCCTCATGATGCACACTCGGCAACTGAAAGTCAACAGGAAAAAACGGGAAGAGCCAGACAATGGTCCAAATTACCACAAGCTAAATACAGGGCTGATGGGAAGTAATCAAATGATGGCACACAGTCCGGGAACTGCTTGCATGTTCCACTGAGCTCACTGGCTATGGGTAAGCCAGTTAAGCAACTTCCAAAAGTTATGATGTAACAGGACAACTGTCTAAGAATCTGTTTAGGTTAATCCACATGCATCTCTATATTCGGTTTGCAACAAAACTCACTCAGTAGGCCTATGAAAATGGGCACAGCCTTTTTGGAGACAACTGTGTTCTACTTTCTTAGGCAGAGAGGAATAGGTTAGGAATAGGAATAGATCTCATTAAGCCAATTATTTTTATTTCGGGAAAATCACAGTTTAGAGGAAGTAAAACTCATTTGAGCTTTCCAGAGAATCGCTTGCCCCTTCCTATCACTCTTTGGAGAAAAGGTGAGTAAGAAAGTCAAAGTATATATAGTCGGAAGACCATCTGTAATCTTCATTTCTTCAGTGGGTGTTGAATTACCATAGTAATAAAGATTTAACCATGATGGTTCTCTCGTCAGCCTAAGGAGACAACCCCAGTTCTCAGCACAGGCACAGCAAGTTTGCCGTGGCCCTGAAATTGTGCAAAGATTTTGCCTAAGTAAATAAACTTCTTAGCCCAGGTCTCCTTCCCACAAATCTCCACCTCCTCTCCACCCTCCAATCCAGGTCTTTCAATTGTGCCTGTTCCTGGAAAACTCCATAAAACAAGTGGGTTGTAATTCATTATGACCATCTATTCCTGTTGATATTGTAATTTCATATGAATGAGTGCACATGAAAAAGTTCCCAACACCTGGAGCACACTTTTCCTGTGAATGTGAAGTGCGGTACATGGGCTTGTGCATCACCATTCTTAGTTTCTTCAGTGGCTCTTTGCAGCACATTAGGTTCAACAGAGAGTCCTCTTCTTATGAAGAACCATATTTCATCATATTAAATTATATTGTTGATGTTACATTAGTAACACAGAGCCGTACTAAGTGAGTACTGTGTGGCCCTTTCCCAAATGGCACACTTCCTGTGCACTTGCAGTCTTGTGAACTTAATATGGCCACGTACACATGTCTGTTAAGTCCACTAGACCACAGGGTGTCCCATTTGTCACTTTAGCTTTCAGAATGGTGTTTGCGAGCACACCCTTTTTGGCCACTATGCGCCCTTATTGCTGCAGCAGACTTTTACCTGACATTTAAAGCTGCATTACATCATAAAAGTGTGGACAAGTGAGGGCTAAAGGTAGGGACACACCAAACCGACGCCAAAGAACTAGCGCTGATGAAAGCCGACTGTGTTGTCGCCTTGCGTCGCGGCAAAAAACTGCACTTGAACACACAGAGAGAACGACAGCCAACTGTCAACTAGCATGCGCGTTCTGCGCCTGCATGTAAATGAGACAACTGTCTATTTCTGCAGATAGATTTTTTTATATTCGTCATTCAAAAAGGGAAACCGATGCTGCAGGCTACAGATACACAAACGGTAAACAAAGCAGCGTGTGCTTACCATTGTGAATATCAATCCTGCTGATCACTTATCCTATGGCCATTTGGGACAGAGCCTATGTCTATGTATGAGCAGCACCAACCATGAGGTGTTCCAAAAGCTAGTGAGATGCCTTGCTTTGATGTGAATAGAGTTTTGATGTTAGCATGTTTCTAAGTTAACAGCGCAATACTTTAAACTTTAAGCATACAAATGCATTATAAATAAATATTTGTCAAAAATACAAAGTTCTGGCATGAAACTTTAGATGGCGCAGGTTAACAGGTCCTTTAACTCTACCTGCTTGTAAACACATTGTTATCTATGAGGCACAGGTGATTGGTTCCTGCTGTATCATTAGCTAATGAGCTCGCTGCTCAACCTTCAAATACTTGGGGAGCATTTGCCTTAGCAGTGCAGAGCGCTTTCAGAAACCCTCCACCTTCCCCAGCTCCACCTGTATAGATCTGCTACGGGTAATTCATGTATGCTTTATTGTACAGCAGCAGCATGTCTTACTTGCTCACAGCAGCACTGTAAAAAGTGAACAGTTGGATCAACTTAAAAAAATTACTTCAATAGGTAACACCTAAAGAAATTAAGTTTTCTCAACTTAAATTATCACGTTTTTCACGATAAAACGTGATAATTTAAGTTGAGAAAACTTAATTTCTGTTCACTTTTTACAGTGAGTGTGTTGTGTATGTATTGGCAACAGCAAGTCCCGTACTGGCTCTGCAGCAGCAACAGCAGCAGCACAGCAGTGTAGCAGATCTATTCCACCAAGACCACAAAACATATCAACATTGTCACACCATGCCAAACACTCCGAGAGTTGTCATGACAGAACTGTCTTTATTTATTTATATTGAACTGTTATTGATATTTTCTGAACGGAATGAAATGTAATATTTACAATCAGCTTTTCTTACCACTCTTCCATGTGTGATTATTTTTTTCTTGTGAGAGGAAGGTGCAATTTCTGCAATTATCTTTTCCCCCTACTAAGTGTGTCATATTGCATTCTAGGATTGTCTTCTAGCCAAAACAATTTATCTTAACGTTTAGAACAGCTGTAGTGTCAGAAGTGCATGTTAAATGCCTTCAATTATTTTCGGAATAGAGCTATGGTGTCATTCAGGTTAAAATGTAAAGTGTCATAAAACTGGCTGGATAAATGAAGAGGGTGGACACACACACACACACACACACACACACACACACACACACACACACACAGACAAACAGGTGGTGGATCATTTAAGCAGTGATTTACAGAGCTCTCTGAGTTTCATTGTGCCGCTCTTCCTCTAACCTCCTTAGCCTCCTCTCTACAGCGGGCCTAAAAACAGCTCTTCTCTGTTAAACAATAGAGCACGCCATCCTCACCCTGTGTTTGCCTCCACAGGAGCGTGACAGCATGTCTTAGTGCACCCGTACAGCTGTGAACATGGGTGTTCGCTATACAAAACACCCACACTTTTCCATCAAATGGTGGTCAATGTGACCATAATGAAATACCCTTAAATTAGTTGCAGGTTGGTCTTCAGTGTGTAAAGTTGAATCCTGTAAATTAAAAATCATGACAGTAAATTTTATCCTGTTTGTAAAACTATACACTCGAGAAGCGAGTTCCTGTTTAGTCTGTGAAAACTAAGTAAACAGATAAAAGAACATATTCAATCACGTTTTGCTTGCTCACTGCTTTTGTCCATCCCAGATCTCATTTACGATCCAAAATAGCAACGTGTCTCAATCCTCCTGTGTTTGTGTGTGCTCAGAGGGTCAAGAATATGTGAATTTCCACCAGAAGTTGTGGGTGCGAAAACCCTATCATCTGAAGGTGTTAATCTTGTGACTGGTTCCTCAAATGCTTCCGTAGCATGCATCGAATGAAGGTTGTGAAGTGGTTCAGTAAAGTAAAAAGAATTTTCTGTGGTTGCCCAAACTGTATTTTTGAAACATGACCTTTATTAGTTTCCACATCCCTTTAATGTGACATTTCCAAGTCCCATCACCTAAAACACAGAGTGTGCTCTCTGTGTTGCTAGGCTTATACTTTGTATTGCCTTGTGTTGGAGTGATTTTATGGTTTGTTGTACACGTGTTTATGTCAAGGTGAGAACGTTTGTGTTTGTGTGTTCACTTTGTCTGAGCAAGTGAGCATGCCCGGAGGACAGGGGGATGGAAGGAACAGGCCCGACTGGTTTCATTTGGCCCTAATCTTGTTGGAACATAGCCTCTGAGAAACTGTGGGGTGATTTACCAATGCAATCTCAGGTTAGGTAGGTTTTTTTTCTGATGGTAGGTTCCTAATGATAAAGGAGCAGTTTTTACCTCAGGCATTATGTGTGTGTGTGTGTGTGTGTGTCTGTGTGCATGTATCATTTTTGTCTACATGTGCTTTCTCACACATGTCAGTTGTCAAGTCTGAGGGATATATGAGAATCTTACTAATAATCCAAATCACCTCTGCAAACCACAAATTGAACATGTCAACATCATCTGTTCCCATATTAGTCAAATCTCATTCATGAATCCCTAATCAAAACCTGTTTCCTTTTAATTTTCATGCAAACAGTTTTTATAGTGCCCTTTGCAGACGGATGACTCATACTGAACCAGTCATAAGATAAGGCTCCTATCAGTTATTCGTTTGTCTGTCTGTTACAACAATGTTATTGTGGATTATTTTGAGAAAGCAGGTTATCAGAGTATGTAATTTCTTAGTGCTTACTCAAGGTCCCACCATGGATAAGAACTACATGGGGTGTGTTTGACTGTGTGAATGGAGCAAAAGCAATATTTTCCCTCAGGCATTTACTTAAGGTTCTACCAGAAGATAAGCAGATTACTGGTCTCCTGTACTCTTGTCTGACATGTTGGAGCCTGAGTGTGTTGAATGGTTTCGTTGAACTTTAGGAGACAGATGGCAGCCTGAAACAAAGCTTGTAGATGACTGCTGGTGAAATTTTTCTTAAACGGTTTGATAAAGCTAGAATGAAAAAAAACATTATACCCAAATTATTATCTGGAATCTTTGACTTGTATAATATCTAACTAAATTATCCTTTATCCTGGAATGTTCTGATGGAGCCAGACTGAGTTTGGAACTCTTGTTGGATCGTGAAGCTTTGGTAATATTCAGTTAAAGTTTTGGTCTGGCACAACCCAGACAGCAACATACTGTCGGCCCAGATCCAGGCCACATCTGACACATGTGGATTCCACGCGTACCAGATGTGGGCCGGATCTGGGCCGACACTGTCTGGGAAGGGTCTCAGTGTCCTCACTCACTCTGTTGTCATCACCTTCACCCACACATGCTCACACAAATAGACCAGGTTTCCAGCCGCCTACCATCTAGAGCTTGACCTTTAAGACCACGCCGACCTTTCTCTTTCCCCTGTTACGGTTTGTTCACACTGAATTAACAGAGGTGATGGCTGCCGATCATGTCATGTCCACTGTCCATTGGTCGGCGCTACATTACATCACATTTACATTACAGCGCCAATGGTTTTGTCGCTCACATGCGCCTCACATCACCAACTCTCATTGAATTGCATCACACTGACTTCAAGTTTCAGTCAATATGGATGACCCAGTAATACTAAAATCTGCTTCCAGTTTTAATCTAGTTGAAAGAACATTGCTTTCAATAGGATTCAGCAAAGTCAGCGATTGAATGTGTGGGTTATCTGGGTGAAAACAATCAAGGCCTGATGTTGCTTGACAATAATTGGTTATTTTGGGTCTAAACTGTTTGAGAACATATGAGGCAGGAAGGACATGAAAGAAAGGTGGTTTGTAGCTTCAGACACATTGTGCGTCATTACTCTCACGTCCTTAAGCAAAACATCAAACAAAAGCAAAATGTCAAAAGCAACATCTAACAATTTGAGGTATTCATTCCCCTCACTGTACTTAGATGCTTTTGACAGCAATTTGAAATGTTGAAAATGTTAAGGTGTTAAGATATGCAGCCTCGTGAACACACATGTGAAATGAAAGCAACAACAACAACAACAACAAAAGCACTTTTGCAAAACCGCCTTAAGCTTAGGGCTCACTTATTGCTATTTCTACCTTTTTTTGGTCATGGAGTTGCATATCAGCCTCAGCATTTCTCCTCCAGTATCCCATCTGTCATCTTATATGTCTTTTCTGTACTTCAGTGAAAGCTGCAGTATTTACATAGCAGAGATGGCAGTTTCTCTGTTGCCTTCATCTCAACACTTCCAAAGTCCTACACTAAGATCCAACCCAAACGTTGAACAAGCACAGTACAGATCAGAGATATGACAGGGTTAAGTAGCTCAGTTTCAGCTATCTAACTTGGTCTACTTTACGCTACATTGTGCTATATCAGCAGTCAGAGAAATGCTGCAAATAGAACCCAGTGGCTGGGTGCAGTCACAACCACACTTTCCTTTGCACCTGGTTCCACTACCAGCGCACCTTCATGTTGAAACCTTTCCAAACCACACATTTTTTTCGAGCTCTTTTCTTCCTAACACTGTCAACTCTTCTGTTCTTTGTGTAGGTCAATGGTTGTTCTGCAGAGGGAAAATAAACCATTTGATGGACTATGGAAACAGCCAGGGGGGCAAGGTTAATATTCATGACCAGAGGATTGTATAACTGCACAACTTCAGAACCAGTAGTCAGAGGGAGATGTTCCTGGTCCTGGGTATGAGTTCTTGACTAAGTTCTGAAACTTCACATGTATTCACATGTAGAATGACTATCAGTGGACCTTCCAATTGTCATAACTGAGGTGAAATGGCACAAGCTGCTCAAAAAAGTACATAAAGAAAATGGAGGGGGGTAGTTTGTGTGAAACATTCTATGGGGTTCACAGTTCTAGGGGGTTATCTGAGGTTGCTAAGGCATCTCTTCAGTTTCAAGGTGTTCTGAGTGGTTTTACCTTTTTTTCTATGATAATTACTGTCTTCAGCTGTTTTTGTTGTAATCTGAAACCAGTTGCATGCCTACAGGGCCCTGGAAAATGTGTCTATGACACAAGCAACTTGTTATTTTTCAGCTTTACAGTAACACAATTGTAGACATGTTTCCTCATTGTTTTGGTAAAATGTCTCAGTATAATGGTCTGCAAGTAAAATTATTCACATGGACAACCTCTTACCTTATGGAAAACAAGTTACTCTTCTGGCCTTCCACTTGTGCTACACACATACACACTGATTTGGATTAATAGTAAGATTCTCATATATCCCTAAGACTTGACAACTGACATGTGTGAGAAAGCAAAATGATACATGCACACAGACACACACACACACACACACACAAACAAACAAACAAACAAACACATGCTCAGCTATTGCTAATACAGAAACAAGCAGAATTAGCACATTTTTGTCTGTTTGCTCTGCTCAAAAATAGCATTTCATCCATTCCAGGACTTCCTGATAGAGGAATTAGAAATTCTACGAGTGTTACTCAACCCTGATACTCAGCCTCAGGTTAAAAAGTGGCGGTTTGCTACAGAAGCCACACATGGAGCTTTCCGGGCCGTACCCTCTTTCTCTTTCTCCAGCCGCACTGCAAGCGAAACAGAGTGCTGCTTCCTGTTTATGATGAGAACACATAGAGTACCTATATGTTTACAGGCACATTTTACAAGTGCTGCAGGATGTGGCCTCGCTCACGAGGGTGGAGATAGTGTGTGCAGTGAAGGAAAGATGGGGAGGTTGGGGGTTTCTTTATATAGGTATACCTGACAGAACACCAAAAAACTGATTAAATTCTTTCCATCACATGCACAATGGAAATAGCAACAAGGAACATATTTGAGTGCTATTTTGTTGTTGGGTGCCAGCAAGTTGCTCAATACAAACATGTATCGAACTACATAAACACTGACCAAATCTACCAGTGAAGCATTGTATAAGGCTAAAGAAAGTATTTGGACACCTAAGTGACATCACTTAAATGCACGTATGTCATTGCATTAGATAAGAAAGTAACCAAGTGGCATTTATAAACAAATCATGCTATGTTTAGAAGATAATGTCAAGTTCCCACAGTTTACATGGGTGTACTATAGGAAAATAACCACAGATGTAGTACATTATGGACATTTAAGACTAAGGTTTGACAACCAGAAACTGTCCCAAAAAATTGGACAGTATATATATAGAGTTTATACAGTATATTGAGTATATATTTAGTGTTCAAATATGTATATGTAGAGAAGCAGTATCAGATTTGCTTTACAGAGGCTCAAACACCTCTGACATTCTCCTTGTTGCAATTTATACTTTTTTTGTAATATAGTTTATCTAAATTTGGAAAAAAAGTTGCCCATTGTTTAGGAAGACATCAGATAAGGAAACAATAAACTGGCGATTCCCCCTAAATCTGTGAGATCTGATGTCAAAGCAACTGTACTTGGTATAAGGGGGTTTTCAGTTAACTTAATCTGTTTGAGGACAAAGTTACATAACGGCCAGGCTCTAACGGTTGCCCTGATGTAACGTGTCATGCTTTGACTTCTGAGATCTCTCCTCCACTCTCACCCAATTCATAACCATTTCAGAAGAAACCAGGGAAGCAGATTTCCCATTAGAAACTAATGGAGTTTGACCACAGTCAGGTCATCAGTTCCTTGTCTAATGTCTGTATTCCTCATAACAACTCCCTCATGACAGTCAACCATGGGTTACAATGTTTGTTACTATGCAGAATATCTGTTTTCCTACATTACAGATGACAGATCCAGAGATTAGCAAAGCCATAATGATCCAGAATTGGGATTCTGTGAAAATTGCTGTCCTAACCAAATAAGTTTGTGTTCTCTCCTCCTCAGTGGTCAGTCGCAAGTATAATTCAGTCAAGCTTGGAACAAGACATTCTCAAGACAAGTTGGCAGCATGCATAGCCAAAACCATCTACCCTGCCTTATAAACACACATTATTACGATCATTGATATTATTGGTTATTTCAACTTTAATAGCATTTGACAGCAGGACACGTTTAATTTTCCTTGCTCCAAGTCATCCATCGCCTTGCTTTCACCACAAGATGAATACTGCAAGAAATGATACGCCAGAATAATTTTTTTCAAAAATATGGGTTTTTATTGGTTTTAACTGCAATCAGTCATTACAAAAGAGATCAATCTTATATAAACTCATAGAAATTACTGTAGTGAACAGCAATAGCTGTTAATATGAAGAAAAAAAATACATTCAACTCTTTTTTTTACTTTCTTTGTGTCTATACTGTTAACCAACTTGGGACAATCATTGCTTAAACCACTGAGGATACAAGCAATAAGTCATAAAAAAAATAGCATCCCAGCTTTATTTAAGGCAAAGAATGCTTGCTCTTGGAATGTGTAAAGAGGCACTTTACAAATGGGCTGGAAGCTCTAAATGTCCATAGACAACAGAACTTTAGCCCATTAGGTCACAATTATTGCCTGCAATTCATCATATCCACCACCACCATAACCGAATAAACTGCTTTAACACTGGAGGTTTATTACCTGCAACATCATTAAACCTTTGTAACGAACAATTGAAACAATAAAAAAAAAGCACTTCATGGTGGCATTTAAATTGTGGTACTTATGTTTTAAGGCCACAAAACTCCTGCATCTTGAATCAACTTGTTTATCTGAAAAAAAAAAAGTGTGTGTTGATCATTTGTTCCATATTATATCATATCTATCACCAGGCTCAGGCATTCAGTAAACTGGATTTGTAATCCAAGTCCGTTTTTCACAACAAAATGCAATATTTGGTGCTTAAGAAACGATTTTTCACCAGCATAATCAATGTTCACAGGGGGGAGGGGGGGAGTGTGGAAGTGGAAAGTATTTTCTTCCTTTCATTTTTAAAAATAACCGTGCTGATGCTCATGCGAGTTTATTATCTAGGAATGATTGTGTGGTAGTACTGATTTTGCAGTCAAATGTTTGGGAAAAGGGAATGACAATAAATCTACAATAAATAAATCAAAATGCAGAGGATTTTTTTTGCTTTTGCTTTTTTGCTTTAAATTAAGTTTCATTTAAGTGTAGTTGCCAACAAAAGTCATTGTAGTACAATATATTAAACTGTGAAAAAGAAAGCTGACAAGTCTTCCCAATCTTAAGATTAATACAGAAGATCATAATTTAACATAAAAGAAAATATATTCTATCGTTTCATTATCAAGATAAATACAAACAAAATTAACAAAAAAATGCATATGATCACCAATAAATATGTTTTTGATAAGTTAAATAAGCAGTGACAAGCAAAACCTTCTGTTCTGAAAGGTTTTCAAACAATAACAATAATATAACCATAATAATAAACAATGACCATAATAAAAAATAAATCAAAACCAAGAGGTGGAAAGATGACAAAATTACAAAGTGCTCCTCCGAGCAGAATCTATGGAGAGAGAAAAAAACGTGCATGAAGAACTAAAGTGAAGCTGCAGGAGGTTGAACTGCACCTTGGGAATGATGGAATTCCCCCTCTGTCTGCCGATTGGACTGAGGGAAGGCGGCATTTTGAGGTGGGACAGAAGAAAGAGTTTGTCTTTAAGGTTTAATAACAAGATTCCCTTCCCAACAAACGTTAAGTAACCAGCAACTAATGGGAAAAAGGGGCACTAACAACAACAACAACAACAACAACAACAAAAAAAATCGTAAGGAATTGTTCATTTTTGAGTGGAGACATCTCAGGCTGGCTGTAAGCAAGACATGGAGCACATAGCACCTGATTGAACATCTGAATGTGCCTGAAATATTCAAGAGCTCCACTCTCATTCTACCCTTATGAGAGAAGTCCTTCCAGCAGACTGGTGTAATCTGCAACTTCAAGGGAGGGAGAGCACGCACTCAAAACAAGAGCTACATAATTAGGCCACAAGGAACGAAAAAATATATATTAAAGATAAAAGAAACAGTGGTCCATTCACCACAACACTTAACCCCAGGCACTTGTCTTTTTTTCATATTCTTTTCCTCTTTTTGCTTTAAACCGGTCTACAAAGACAGTTGTGAAAGGTTTAAGCATGACACTTGTGAACTTTAGGTAGTTATGAAAGAGTGTCCTTGAGAAGAGTGACAATTTGTGAGGGGGGGGGGGGGGAGGGCGCAGATCTCACCCTTAACCATGCCACAGGCTTCGCTACACTTGACTGCAGCTGTGGCACCTGGCACAACAGTCTCATACCTCTCACGATTAGCATTTCGCTAATCCACTTCCTACTCTGCGTGTTTGGCACAGACACACCAAGAACATAGCAATGGGCTCTGCGAGATGAGGCCCGGAAAACAGAAGGGTCTTGAGGCTGGGAGAGTTTTAGCTTGTTCTGGTTAAAAAGAGTACTCAAAAAGAGAGAGATCCCTTAATTCACTGCATCGGTTTCAGAGCAGAGGTGATACAAGGAGGGAAGTCTACGGCTTCTAGGGGGCCGGAGAAATGGCGAGAGGTAGAGGGAGTGCTAGCGTCTCATCCTCTCTGCCCAAGACTGCTGCATGCAGTGGAAAGGGGGATGGGGTTCGGCTCAGTGTGCTTTAGTCATCAGAGATGGAAAGCCTGCTGAAGATGGGCAGTCGGCGGGTGGTGTCAAGGACGGGAGATTCGGAGCCACTCAGACTTCCGCTTGAGCTGCTCTGGTAGCCCTCTTGGTCAGAAAGCGAGTCTGGCCGACTGGATGGAGACTCGTAGAGTTGGGGAGACTCTGACATGGCCCTGAAGTAGTAAGGGGTTGGCGTTGGGGAAGATGGCGCCTGGGTGGAGGGGTCAGAGCAGGACAAAGGTGCACTTCCCAGGCTGGGGCTGAAGAGGTTGGCCAGCTCCTGGCTGGAATACGTGAAGGGGTTGCTGCTAGGCCACTCGGGCAGATCATCAGGGGGAAATATAGGTGGAGGGGTGACAGAGGTGGGGCTGTCCCTCAAGCCTCCAGAGCTGGGGAACCCCGCAAAGCTGTAGCTGTGTTGCAGCCGTGGCCTCTCCATCTTGTTGGAGGCCGAAAGGGGGGATGGGGTTGGAGGAGGTCCGCGGCGCTCCTCTGCATTGTGGATGAAGTGGCATCGCGGGCCGTAGGGGCAGAAGCCGATGGTGTGGAACGTGCGGCAGAGCTCCGTCTTGTACTTGGGATGGCGGCTGAGGCTGCGCAACTCATGAATGCCATGGGCAAACTGGCACTTGTCACCGTACTTGCAGGCGCCGTTCTCCTCGAATGGCCTGCATAACTCCGTCTTGTAACGGCTCGAGTTGACCTGGCTGTTGGGGCCTCCAGGGCCCGAACACTTCTGTAGCAGGCGATCCCCCGTCTCTGAGAAAGAACGGTCTCGGAGTCGGTTCTCTTTGTTGCTGCTGCCGGTGGTTCCTGTCCCTGAGCCGAGCAGGGAAGGATCTGCCTTAGCAATGTTCAAGAACTGGTTTTGGTTGAGTTTGGTGCTAGCCAAAGTGACAGAGTGCCGGCGCTGGTAAACCCCAGTGGAGGGTGTCCCCACAGCCTTCCTGTCCAGCAGGCACCCAGTGGGGTTAGAGATGGGCAGACTTGCCCCCGTGCAAGGGACAGAGACAGGGTGCGGTGTACTGAGGATGTTGTTACTGTAGTTCAGCATTTTGTTCTACAAAAGAGGAGACAAAAAATAGAAAATGACGACACTGAATTCAGTTTTTGAAAGCCACAACGTGGCTTAACTGTTTTGCACTGGCTTCATGTTAAACCCTCGAGTAAATACAGGCCTAAACAATAGCTAGTTTGGCTTGATGCCCACTAAGGGAACGCTTGACTACTTCAGAAAAGCAAAGACTGCTGTGCGTGTCTGATATGATTAAAAACCTAACTCATACAGTATCAAATGTGAGACTTGGTTTGTATATAGACCCACCCCCATCATTACATCGTAGATGTTTGGTTACATAAAGAGTTTGGATCATGCAACAATCAGCTGAAGGAGATATACACTAAAACACATTAACTCCACAAACAAATGATGTCCAACTGCAGTTAATATGGGTTAACCACACTGAAATAAGCTCATATCTTAGATCAGCTCACCAGCTTGACTCACTGGTTTTCTAAGTCACTCCTCACAGTCAAAGTTTAATTCAATGAAATCATGGGACAGCCCTGACTTTGCACAGATTCCAACACCATTCAAGTTTTTACACCCAAACAAGTCAATAAAAAAAAATATATATATAAAAAAAATGTTTTATATATATATATATATATATATATATATATATATTTTTTTTTTTTCAGGTTTGAGTATATTTTGATTTAGTTGCTCCAATTATCAGTTGATAAAACACTTCAAAAGGAAGCAATCTGAAAGCCTGAAAGATACATGGTAGTTGATACTTGTGCGAAGTTGACGTGTATTGAGGTGTAATGTGTTATACGACGTCAAACGATATTAAAACAGCAATTTTTCACTTGCTATGCATGTAGTCTCTAAATTGAAACGAAGTTAGCTTAGTACTTTAATGCATTTGTCACACTGCATGAATGAACTATTGGAGACAAAAAAGTGATTAATATGGTGATAAAGTACAAATTAATTGCAAGCCGTCTCAGTACCTTAGAGAAACACTTTCCCTTAACATTCATAAACTTTTAAACTTAAAATCTTGATTAAACATTATGCGTCAACTATCCACATGTTGTAGCCTAAAATCACAGCCATGATTTCTCCAGAACAACCTAAACAGGGAACTTTACTGGCTGCAAGTCCCTGGTACGCACTGAAGTCTCGTTAATTGCTACATTTTAAACTTGCAATTTGACTTCACATTGGGTAAAGCTGTTGTAATTTAGTCGTTGTTGTTTGCTGTTACTTAAAATAACCAAAAACCGTCCATTCAAACTTAGAAAATAAGTCTGATCGTCCACATTCCACAACACAAACTGATCCAGCTGAAACTTTTTTTTCTTACCTTGTTGTTGATCACTTCGCTAAAGTCGAAGAAAGGCGACAACACGGCTGTGGTCATCTTCCAATCGAGGATAAATCAAACACAGCGAGAAGAATCGGATACTTTATAACAAGCTAGGTTCTGGTTGTGTAAACTTGTGTTGCCCTATAAGAAACCCCCTCTGTCTTGCTCCTCTCGAAGCATTTCCTTTTAACCCAAATGCAGGAGGGGCCACGAAACGTCGCTACATATGGGCGTTTCTCTCATGCTCTTTTTTTCCTCCCTCAAGTTTTTACTTCTCTCTCCCCTCAGAAGCAAAGCAGTTTAAAAGTTACCTAGAGCTCTTGTGCATGCTCATAAATAAATCAGCGACCATGAGTCTAGTTGTTTGTTTCGGTGATTGAAACTTATTGTTAGACATTGTTTTTGTGCATAAAGTTCTGTAACGCGCTAATTCAACGTCTGTAACTCAGTGGTTTTTTTTTTAGTTTTTTTTTTTTACTTGATAGCATATTATGCACATATTTGTCTGAAACGAATTAATCTACAACTTTTTGTTAAACTGAGTTGATGAATGTCAAGTACAAAGAGAGTTGTGCAATTTACTATAACATTAATAGAAAACATTTTGTTCATGAATTTACTGTTAATCAAATGTAGGCCTACTTCAAAATAACTGTCATTCACCAACTTTTTTTTTTTTTGGTCAATTGAAAGTAGTTGGAAAGTGTTATAAGTGTTTTTCTGTAAATTCTTTATTATTTTACACAGATTTGTACAGCTTTTGTCATCACCTCAGGACGGCAGTGGTCACGTGTGTTAGTTTATTTTACATTAAAAAGTATCCTATAAAGCTATAGTTTATATCAAATTAAATAGTTGTATAGTGCTACTTTTGAGACCACTTCAAAATCCACACTACTCAGGACAGACCCCCTCCCGCAGCCCATCTCAGCAAACCATGACAGGGCAAGAACTGCACTCTTCGAGTGCATCACTGAGTCATTCTGCATTTGTGTTACAGCTGAGGAAGAACAGCACCGCTTAGGACAAAAGTTTTACAGAAATGTTGGAGGAGGAGGCAGATTGACTGGGGATGTTTCTACAATGCTACATTGCCCTGGGCTGTGTGGGGCGGAGGAGAGCAGGACGGGGTCATAACAACCCCCTCCTCTCTGCCTCCTCTCAGCCAGAGGTGGATGTTTTTCTAAAGACTTTTTTTTTTTCACCACACTTTATTAGTGCGTTTAACATGAGTACTGTAGGCGAGATGCGAGGAACTTGTTTAACTGCACTGAGTTTATTAGTTCAATTTAAAAAATAATATGACTATGCTTTCTTAAACAAGTTTAACAAGATCTGTGGTACAGAGTAATCTCCCCCCAGGGTGTAAGAGACACACAACGGAAGGTTGACAGGAATGGTGGAGATTACATTTCAAAGTGTTTCTAACTTATCAATACTTTGATGATATGGGTTGTATCCTCAGAGTTTGGATAGGAAAAGTTATTTTCACAAAGTTCAAGAATGTGTTTTATCTCCAGTTAGTATGCCACAATTGTTTATTTTAATGTATAATGTGTTTATCACAGATCATGCAAATTAACTGTAGTGACTTTGTTTATTCAGAGTGTTTGCGCAGTGTGGGCGGTTGGCCTGTAGAGGGAGAACTTCATTTCAATCTGTGTTTTACAGACATTTCTTTCCTTGGTTCTCCTGTAGTTTGCTGAACAGAGAAAGGGAGAGAGTTTGAGATGGTAGTAAGAGGTATGGAATTAATTATCTCTTACAGGATTACTTTACAGTCTAATCTCTAAGTACGTAGGGGGAAATTGTGAGATTTCAAGAGTCAGTTATGTGCTCTGGTAACCGCCCTACTGGTACAACTGAGCTGATAACTGTAGAGTGATTTCAAGTTTTTTTATTTCAATGTCCACAGTTGACAGACTTACTATCCCTCAGACGAATATATTTTTCTTTAATTCGAGATCTGTTTACTTGGGGGGCCTTTTCCTGTAACTCAGAATCTGCTGTACCTCTTGCCTTTTTTTCTACTCAAGGCTAGTCAAAGGCCAAGCACAATTGAAATGAGAAAAAAATGAATTGTCCATAAAAGTTTGGCCACAGTATCGTAAGTGGTACACCACCAGATCTCTCCAGTCATGTTGTTCCCATGCAACTCCTCTAAAAAGTAGCTGTTGCACTCTCTCCTTTTTATACAGCGCCTCAGCAGTTATATAGTATACAGTATACAGTTGCTACAAGGGTCAAAAGGGTCTGCTGAAAAGATGCCTGCTGTTTAACTGTTTAACTCGAAAATCTAAACAAGTGAGGTTTATATGGCCTTCTCTTTGACCCCTACATGGGAATAGCATTAGCTTAAAGATCATGACATTAGCTGTTAGCTATTATGCTATTGAAACCCACTGCTTATCCCTTTATTTACCCCTCCTTTCCTCTCTTTTCGTAGAGTTGGAGCAAAGGACCCAAGGAAGCTGGAAACAGGACACTGGAGCAAAGGTAAATGTGGTTGGGGGGAAAGTGTCAGGGTTTGAAGACAGGAAATAGGAAATTGATGAAAATATGATTATTGAAATAGAATTTCCTGTCTTGAGTTTATCATGTGAAATGCCAGGTCAGTTTCCTCTCTGACCAGGTTCCCTGTCCTGTTGATCATGAGAAAGGGTGAACTCCCCAAACTGAGTCATGCCTATTGAGCAGGGTCAGAAACACACATTAACACTGTAGAAATCATTATTTAATGATTCATTCATAATTCATAAGTTTTTTTTCTTCTTCATATTATTCTTTGGTACAATGCAAGGGAACATTTTTAGGGAAATGTATGGCTTTATGAAGTATATTGTCGTCTAATCATGTAAAAACAGTTTCATCCATTTATGTTAAATAGATCAATTGAATCAAGTTAATAAATTAAATAGTTTAATAAAACATTTTTGGGGGATAATATAATTGTAAAAAATAAAATAGTATTTAGTATATATATTTAAATCTTATATTTAAATATTAAATAATACATTTAAATATTTATATTACCAATCATTTTATGTATAAATTATAAAAAATTATGATAATTGAAAAAATAAATTGTAAATAACACACAATTCAGTGTGTGTGTATATATATATACACTGAACATTTTATATATTAAATAAATAAATAAATGGGGCATTTTTGTCACTTCAGGTACCATTTTTGCCACCAAAGTTCATTTTTAACCCCGAACTGCACTACACTGACAACATGGTGATAGATGATATCCATTTTCAATAATGAAACCTATGTTTTCACTGAACATGTAACATTTCATTGACATCCAAACAATCAGAAATAAAAAGCCTGGGATGTGATCGGATTCCCGCAGTCGAGGTGTTCTTTAGACCTGACCTCCGAACAGGTGTCATGGTCATGCTGAGGACGGTGCTGAAATGAGATATTAGCGAGCCCTTCACTCAACGTGGTCAAAATCAATGATCTTTGTGAGCTGCGGCCAGCACAGGAACAGTGGAGGCCATTCTCTGTGTGAGAAATGCCCTCCGTCCATCTGTCTCCATTCTGGAGCCGACCCCCTCCGCACAGAACCTCTCCTGTGTGGTCACAACTAGAGTTACATGGCCCATGTGTCCAGTGCCGGGCTGGGCAACAAACAAGGCCGAAAGTCACTCTTCCCTATCTCACTGTGTCTGCAAATGACTGTTTCTGCTTCTACATACATTCTTGAGCAAAATCTTGGACACAGATGGGAAGCAAGCTGGAAAGAAAATTGCATTTTTTTTCACTTGTTTAGTTCGTGTTATATACGCATTGTTTCATGTTCTGGTTTATCTGAAACACAGCATGTGGTTTAAGTTATTGTTTTGTGTACTGAGTAATAAAGTTAAAAACATTTTTGAATTGTTTGTTCCAGTGTAATGCAATCCTGTACAGAATATCTCTGAATTACCGTAAGATAGTGATGTAGTACTCGAGTCCGGTCTCGGACTCGAGTCCGGTCTCGAGACCGATTTCTGCTTTCTCGGACTCGACTCGGACTTGTTCTTACAAAGACTCGGTCTTGACTCGGACTCGACCCTTCAAAGACTCGGTCTTGACTCGGACTCGACCCTTCAAAGACTCGGTCTTGACTCGGACTCGGCATAGGCGGTCTCGTCCCATCATTAGTCCACTAGAATACATACCACTAGAAAATTTTAATTGACTGTTCGCAAAGACCCGCCCCCCTTAGTTACTGTCGCTATGTCCGACAAGCTACACCATTCTCACGCCACACCATGTTCTCACGCAGTGAAAAATACATCGCGGAGCAGAGAGGAGACTGACAACACGCTGACAGACAGGACAGACCAGGTTACTTTTCGGTTACTTTTGATATTAAACATATTAAACAAAGTCTCGCCTTTCAAACTTGGTCATTTTTTAAAAGAAATTTAAACAATAAATACCGTTTTGTGGCTCTTAAATGTGTAGTGACAGATCGCTGTAGAGCATCAGTTAAAGCTGCTCGTGAACCGATCATCTCTTCCTTCTAGTTAATTTATAGCCTCAAATAAACATGAACAAACATAAGAAGCAATGTTGTTTTAACCACGGAAAGGCGTCAGTACACTCCGTGTTTCAAGTTCAAATCCTCCCATGTTAACCAACGGACTCGGTCTCGACTCGGACTCGACCCTTCAAAGACTCGGTCTTGACTCGGACTCGACTGAATTTGAAAACCAACGGACTCGGTCTCGACTCGGACTCGACCCTTCAAAGACTCGGTCTTGACTCGGACTCGACTGAATTTGAAAACCAACGGACTCGGTCTCGACTCGGACTCGACCCTTCAAAGACTCGGTCTTGACTCGGACTCGGCATAGGCGGTCTCGTCCCCATCACTAGGTGCATGATCATAAACAGCGGAAAAACCATGAATCAGCACTATATGATCATGATTGTGAAATCATTTATGAAAACTAGATTATTACATAAATATATTATATATATATATATATATTTAGGTTGTTATTAGGGGGTTGTTAGGGTGTTCTGGGTGGTTATTAGATGGTTGCTCTCTGGTCAAAAGAGCCAACCCCAGAGTGCCTAGATATGACTTGGATCCAGGGTCAGATATTAATGGGGGCTTGATGCAAAAGTGCCACAGAACATGGCAGAAATGCCCCCAATTTCTCTTTCACATTCAGAGAAATCAGCTTACCTCCACATTGCAGAATAAGGTGAATAGTCATAGGCCAGTTATTCTTATTATGACATTAGATTTATTTTAATGTAATTTTTTTTTATACATATATATATAATACTTATATAATACAAACCCCTAACCTTAAGCCTTTGACATTTAACAGAACTCCATATAGAAATTAGGTTAATTATGTAAATCATTGATGACTCATACACATGGGAGAAAAGCCCTGAAGAAAAACATGTCTTATGATTACATTGTAGATTGTGTCATTGCATGTTGTCACTGGGCAGAGGGGACAAAACTTTGGACAGAGGAAACAAGGGTGGAAACCAGCTGGATTAGCTCCAGTGGTCGTATAGAGGATGTTTGTCTTTTTTAGATTTGAGTAATTTTGACATTTAGAGGCTATATTTGGTCAGATTATGTTATTTATCTTCTTTTTAGGAGCATGACGAAATGTGAACAGTGCACTAAACCGGAGGTGAGACTCACTGTGTGACATTATGTTTGTGCGAGCAGCAGATTGCCGCTTTGCCTGAGTCTGTCTGAATGTGTCTTTCCAAAACTGCTCTCCACTCTAATTACTGTTATCCACAATCTACTCAAGAGTTCAGCACCTAAACCTGTACTTGTGCTCCAAACTTGCACATTTGTATCAATTATGTTCGCTAGAGAGGGTATATTTGAGGCCATGCTCCTATGCGGCATCTCACAATCCACTCATGGGCATGTAGGGATAATTGACGCTTTCAGACAGTAGTAAAACAGTGTGGTCAACAAAGTTGCATGCAGCTCTCCATTTTGTTTCTCGTATAAAAGGTCAGGTGTCTCCAAACTATCAAGCTGCAAAAAGGGAAAGACTTCATAGTTTAACGTGAAGATCATGGAGACAAAACAGGGATTTTCTTTTTGCTCTGCTGTAATGGCATACCTCTACAGTCCGTTCCTTGTAGTAATGATTAAGTAGAGGTGGAGAAAGCTCTTGTGAGCAACATTAAAGGTATGTGGGCCGTGGTTGGGCAACCGCAGCACAGTAAATCCTTTCCTCCGCATTCTCCCAGGGGAGAGTTTTCATAAACTGAGTTGGCGTGTGCCAACTTGCCATATAAGATCAATGCTTTCTTGACCTCTCATTTTGATTTCACGAATGTTTTCAATCATATTCTCGAAAAGTTTGTCTCTGGCTGCCATCCATCCACGAAAATAGTGGGGGTTTAATGTAATGCTTGATGAACGAGTAACATGTCCTTTCAGTTTTCTGTCTTTAAAGCAAAGACTTTAAAGTTTTGCATGGGAGGATTGTTTGATGAAAGGATATTGCAGCTGAGAGTTGAAGTAAGTCTTGTGTCAACAAGATATTGTTGGATATAGGCTATACTATTTGATGTTTCTGTGCATTAATCATCTGGTCTTTCTCAACAGACATTTTTCTGAATTTTATACCACCTTGAATGGATTGCTATCCCCAAAAGGGGCATTCTTTCTTCTGCTAAACACGCACAAAAAATATGTATATTTGTAAGAATTTTTTTTTTTTTGTATGGGCCGCATTGACATTCATTGTATGGACAAAGATGGGAAGTTCATATCATTTTACTGATTCGGATCTTTGAATTTCATTCAGCAAAATGAACGAATCTTTTTTCAGGTCATTCCATTCGTTTCAGCAGAATATAATTAAAATGTTACATGTTAATAGCCAAATTCCCTAACACATCTACTTACACAAATGCTGATCAAATTCTGAATAAGAAAAAATGAATAACAAAAATGATTAGTTCACCTCCCGAGTCGTTCGTTCATCAAGTGACAGCCAACTCTTTATTACCACTTTCAATGTTATGGAAAAGTACCATCATGACAGAAATTCACAAATGCATAAATTGTAAGAAATTTGAGAGTCCAGAAACGCATTGTGTAACTGTAAGAGTAAAAAAAAACTAACTACGTTTGTACGTAGTTGCTTTGCTTGTTTGCTTGTTTGTAAGGAAGGTTGGGAATTATTAACTAATTTCTGTATCCAATATGGCTGTCACGTCACGTGACAAAAGAACGAACGACTCAGACCCATATTCGGGAGGTGAGCTAATAATTTCTGTTTTCTGTACAGAACCTATAGGACATAACACAACATGAACGAATCAGTCTCTGAGACAACTCGTGGTTTCCGAGTCAGATTATTGATTCATTCAAAGTGAACGAATCGTTCATGATCGACCCATCACTAATGGACAAAAGACCCTGAACATTTTTCCACAGAAAGTCAAACTGGTAAGGGTTGAGTAGATGATGACAGAACTTTCTAGAGCTGTTTTAGATGCTGTAACAAGGTTTAACCGTTCAGGAAAGAAAGAGGCGTGAACCGGCGAACGTTCAACGTAACTTTTATAATAAAATAAACAAACAAAATGAAAGTAAAGAGGCAGCACCTCATGGATGACTATATAAACATCATATCTGAGCCTGGTCCTCTCTCGCCCTTTACTGTCGTCGCTCCTCCTTTTATCCTCCCGGAGCTCTCGAGTCCGGTGTGGCGTGCAGGTGACGCTTATTAGCAATCGCTTCCTTCCCACGGCTCTCGGCCTCACCCTGCTTGCCACAGATCATGCTTTATTTTTTTTTAGATGCCATGCTTTCTTTCTGCAGATCTTGACACATCTGCTTAAGTCAACAGAAAGAAAGATCATTCAAGTATCTCCGACATTACGCCACGCACATTTTCCCCATTAGAAGATGATGTAAATTTCTCTGTTATGGAAAGATGTATTGGATTCATACTCCTTTGTCTCTCTCCGTGTCAAAGATCTGAGGTGCAGCTGGGTACAATCCTGAGGGAAATCAGTTTGTTCCGTATGCCGTTCTGCATTGAAATGGAGTGTGTTTTTAGCCCGCAGTTTTGTCTAGAACAAACTCATCATGCTCTCCACAGAACCTCACATGACAAAGACTACAAATACTGTCTGTAAACTACCATTCTACTTTTATCTCTGTTTATCCTTGTGTGTTTTGCTTGGTAAATCAGTGTGCTTTTTCTGTTTCGGGCTGTCTATCTGTTTGTGTGAAGAAAGGGGAAGAAGAAAAGTGAGTCCTTGTCAAAAAGAAACTGGAACCAATTACGCCCAAAACTCAGTGTCCACGGTGGATATTGCTGGCGTATCCACGCTTGTATATACAACCCCTCAACCTCAGCCTTTCTCGAGGTCCAGTCCCACATGGCAGACCACACTGTTTTGTCAGCTCATTCTGCATCCTATTGTGTGACATGGAGTATGGAAACTCTTTTGGTGCGTGTTAAACTCTGTTGGTTCGCAGTTTGTTTGCCTTGTGTGCTTATACGCTCTGTGAAATCCAGTAAAGTCAAATGGCTTTCCCAGAATCTGCACTTTATGAGCCCCTGTCCCCATCCCCTTCAACTTAGAATGCATTCACCAAACATTTGAGTCACTCCAACAACTGTGCCTGCGAGCGACTCAATGTCCTCTCCAACCTTTTTCCCCTTTACTCTCAAATAGAGTACAGATATTTTCCCAGTGCACAGCTACCCTGTTTGAACCATGACCCTCTTGACGAATCTCTCGACGAACCCACCCAGAGCTGGCAAACGGACCTGCTCTCTTGACTTTGCGCTGACGTATCTGGCTCTGTGTTTGACCACCACCCGGCCTTCATCATCCTCCAACCAATGTGGGACTGAGGAAATAATGAAAAAAGCTAACTAAATGGTTTCCAAATGAAAACAATTCCCACTAGAGAGGGAAGAGGCTATTAATACATTTAATATGTGATCTCAGTAATGCACCTTCTCTTGACATGAAACAGCTTGGCTTTGGTCTGAACATGCGTTGCCTACAGTGATGTTTCTGGGAACAATGAGATCTTGATCTGAAGTTCATCTGATTCTGAAGTTCAGCCCAGTGATTCTCTGCAACTAGCTTCATCAACTAAACAACTGTTTCTGTTCTACCAAACCAGGGTGCTAATTTAGGACGGGATTGGGGGGTCTTATCCCCATAATTAAGGCTTGAACCCCTGAAGTAAGTCAAAACAAAAGGGTGGGGAGCTCTTAAAAGTCCATTTTTACATATAAGTATATATATGTTCCAACAGTGTTTCAGTAATCACAAAAGTTAGATTACAAGTTTGTCAAATTGTGTGTTTTCGCTTCACAATAAATAGAGTCGTTTGTCTAAGGGCCTAACCACAGTAACATTATGCCCCTCAAGCACTTTTAAATAAGATCCATATTGGACAATATATGGACAAAATGTTATGTATTCCTTTATTATATAACTATTTGACAAATGTCAATTCGCTAACAGTTGAGTGCTACAGTATATTAAAAAGTATTTTCATTAACTGCTATATTAAAATGTTTTTTTTTTTTAAGTCCACTTAAAAAGTCTTTGTTTACTGTTAACTTAAATATAAAAATATATTTTTACTAACTGCTTAACTGTCCTTTCGTTAACTGCTATACTAAAAAGTATTTTCTCTAACTGTTAACTGCAATTAATAAGTTGTTTCATTAACTGGTATATTAAATTATCTTTTCACTAACAGCCAACTGCTAAATTAAAAAAATCTTTTCGTTAACATCTAACTGCTATATCAAAATGCCTTTTCATTAACTGTTATATTAAAGGTCCCATGACATGAAAATGTCACTTTATGAGGTTTTTAACATTATTATGAGTTCCCCTAGCCTGCCTATGGTCCCCCAGTGGCTAGACATTTTGATAGGTGTAAACCAAGCCCTGGGTATTTTTAAGAAAATGAAAGCTCAGACGGGCAAATCTAGAATCTTCCCTTTATGTCGTCATAAGGGGAAAGGTTACCTCCCCTTTCTCTACTTTGCCCGCAAAGAGAATTTAGCCCGCCCATGAGAAAATGAGCTGCGCGAGCGCGATGTTGGTTTTTCCTCGAGAGACATCATGGCTTGCAAACGAGCGAAACATGGCAGTTGCTCAGTGTTTGGATGTACAAATGAACACAAAAATATTTTTTTAGTTCCTTCATCCGAGCCTCTGAAGAACCAGTGGGTTATGTGAATTTCTAATGTGTAATTGTTCAAGTTCAGACAGATAATCTTTCTCTCAAAATGTTTCAGTACTGTTTATGCATCAGTAAATCAAGCCAGTGACTAAAATATCAACTTCACATCGTTTCTCTTGGTAGAATGAAAATAATCTTATTTAAATTGTGATTAAAATATATACAGAAAGCGATCAAAGAACAATCCCTTTCCAATCGCCCAAGCTGTCAATCACACAGCGCGAGTTTATCTGGACACTTGCCAAAACACGTTATGAAATCAATGACGCAGTTACACTGCACAACTAAGCTCTTACTGTATTTACCTCATGTTTGCATTGGTGAAATCATTAGTGAGAGTGCAGAAACTGCGTTGCAATGATAAGATCTTCATTCACACGATCAACAGACTGTCTGTCATCTGCTCAGTGCTCATCACTGCAACCTTTTTATGTGATGGGAATAGATCTAAATACTTTAAAAACTTCTCACAATTTGTTAATCTCAATAGCTGTAATAGTAAAAACGTATAATAGCTGTAATAGTAAAAGTATTCGAGAGAGTTCCACATGTAATGCTAGCTATTTCATATGCAAGCATGTCAGCCAATCACAGCAGTGGGCGTTTACACTGAAGTCTCACAGCAGACACGCCCCTTCAAACACAGTGTTCAAATCAGAGGCTAAAATCAGGCTATAGGAAAAATGCCTTTTAGTTCTAAATTATAAAAAAAATTGATCTTAAAAACATACTAACATTATAAGGGCACCCCAGGAAACATTCTAAAATAATAAAATAATCCATGTCATGGGACCTTTAAGATGTCTTTTCAGTTACTGCTAACTGCTATATTAAAAAGTTTTTCCGTTTATTGCTAATTGCTAACTGCTGTTTTAAAGAGTCATTTCGCTAACTGCTATATTGAAGGGGTACTTCACCGCTGGCAAAATGGGCTTTCAATAAAACTTGTCTGCCTATTATGGAAACTTGTTTCTGCCACTGAATCAAAAAACAAATAAATAATTAATTGTGGCTTTTTATCTCCCAATTCTGACTTTTTTCACATTCAGAATTGTGTTATATACAGGTACATTCGCAATTGCGAGTAATAAAGTCATGAGAAATAAAGTCTGTCTTTTTCCTCAGAATTGGACTTTATAACTCGCAATTACGAGGAAAAAAGTTACGTTTATATCACAATTCTGAGATTATAACTCGCAATTGTGAGTTTATATCTCACAGTTCTGAGAAAAAAAGTCTGAATTGCGAGATATACACACAATTGTGAGGGGGAAATAAAAAGTTCGCAATTATCTTTTACATTTTTTTTTTTATTCCGTTGCGGAAACAAGCTGCCGTAGCCTATACAGTAGAAAGGTGACTTTTATTTTTGAAATCGTTCTACCTGACTATAGAAAACAGAAAAAGGCTGTTGTCATCGCTTTTGCCAAATAGGAAAACAACCATAAAAAGTCCAGTTTAACGAGTTTTGCGCCATCCGGCGGACTTTTGCTGACAAATAAATGTGAATTTACTGGTCCAGGTAATACGGAGAAGTCTTTTTGCTTACTGCTATATTAATGAGTGAACTAAGTTACATGCAATAAAATACAGCGACCAAATATTATGTCACCAAGTAATTATAACATTAATAGGCTTAATTCAGTCTATTGGAGGTCATTGAGTAGCTGGGCACATTTGGGCCTTGCGTTACAAGGCAGCATCAGGAGTGCGTTGCCGTTTTCTCCACTGCGTAACACGTGTTCCATTCTTAAAATGTGTCATACGTGTAGTCAAAAAAGGCGCATTCTCTTGGCTCCCACGTGTACATTTTTAAACATTGACCTTTAGACTCGGAAGCAAGCTTGGTACAGATGCAATCAGGCCGGTGTATTTATCTCCCACACTGGCAAGTTTGCTCAAAGAAAATCATACGAAAAGTGGAAATTGTTCTAATCTTCTCTCTTGCTTTTAGGACTTCCAGTAAGCATCTCTCACATGTTTTTATTCCGTGTGACTCCAGCAAAAGCTAGCAGAATCTTAGACATCACCCCCCCCAAGCTGTATGAATCATGTCACAAAATAAATAGTTGGCGATTACAATGGTTAACTGAGACCGTTTCCTCTTAATTCTTTCTGATCTGCCTTGTATTGCATGCAGCGATGAAGCTGACTAATGCGAAGGCCCTTATCTCTAACTCCCTTCCTGTGAAGAGCTCTTGTGCCAACCTACTGGTGCAGAACACTGATAGCTCAAAGATATGTTGAAATGAAATAATATTTAAATATTGAAATTAATATATCTTTTCTTATGTATCAAATTGTTTTTCACCATAGATGTGCAAATAACTTTTTTGTCATCTGGGACAAAGTATCGGAATGGGGGACAATCATCTAGAGAACATAGAGAGATTTGTAGCTTTATTTTCTGAGTCATTTGTGTAAAAGATGTGGTCATTACCGATGAAATACTATCAAGCATGGCGCCCTAGAAATGTCTTGGCCTCCAACACAAAGAATCTTTCAAGTGAATACGAGCGTGCCGCTCTCCCGCTTTAATGGAATGATTGATAAAAACGTTCCCTGCTTGTTTATGAAATCTGATACATGGTATCTAACAGACTGTGATAGGACTTTCGCCCACCAGTACTGGCCTGCCCCTCAAACCACCCTTAAAAATAGAATGATTACAATAGCATGTGTTTAAAGCGAACAAGCTCTGATAAAACAGGAAAAGGCTTGTTAAACTAATTTGGAATCAAGATTTTCCTGCTTTCAAGAGAGGATTTGGCCTTGAGCTCCTTATGAAAGCGGCCTTTTAAAAAGATGACAAATTTCATTGCTTTGTTTTTTGAACGCCTGCCTCTGATTGCGAGAACTGTTCGGTCACACACAAAAGTATGTGTTCTTCCACATCTCGTGAAGAGGAGACAGATGCAAGACCCAGTCCAAAGCCAAGAAAGCTTCAGCTTTTATTAGCCAAACAGAGCATAATGGGTGATTGTACAGCGTAAACCAATGCTACTAATGGGTGAAAAGACCCTAATTATGATGTTTTTCACAGTGATGAGCATCAAACGCTGAAGAGAAGACATTTCAGACAATGTAAACTTCATGTTAAAGCCTTTTGGCCCTCGTATAAGCAGAAGTGACTGACAATACAGGAAACATCTGGAAGTGGATCTACAGAGGTCTTGGGGGTGATGACAGGGTGAGGATTAGCTTCCCCTTCCACACCGTCTCATGCATTCTCTGGGAATCGTGTGGATTCTGTCGAGGTCTCCAAGCAGACCCTGAACAAATAAAGAAGTACATGAAGCAAAACAGCCGCAAAAATGAGACACTCAAAGCACATTGTAATTATCATGAGGTAATTTTAATGTGGTGTAAACATGGCTGTGCTGCAAAGTGAAAAATGCTAGTCTGTATTGAAGTTTGAGGTTAGGTTTTCCTCCATGGGTAACGGAGAGCGCTTATGTTTACTGTTTCAGTGGTTACTCAAGGGATTGTGAAGCAGGCCTCGAAAACTTTGTTCTGTGCTGATCTGTTCTTCTCTGTCCTTTGGGGTTCACATAAAGCAAGGCACATCTTTGATGTAAATAGGTCAATAACAAATAATGAGGTCCCAGATTACTTAACAAAAAGTGTCAAATGGTACAACCATCATGGAAAAAACAAAAACAAAAAAGATGGTCGATGGTCCACTTTAGACATTTTATAAGTAACTTTGCAACTACATATCAACTAACTCTCATTAGCTTAGGGTAGAATAAGTTGACATGTAGTTGCAAAGTTACTTATAGTCAGTAGCATTTCTGTTAAGGGAGCATCAAAATGAAGTGTTCCCAGATATTAAGCAGTCTACTAATACTCTAATGAAAGTTTGTTGACATATAGTTGCAAAGTTAGAATGTCTAAAGTGGATATCGAAAGAAAGTGTTACCAAATATTTTTTAGATAAGGTAAAAAATAATGTTTTTTTTCACCATTAAATCATAAAGTTTCTGTAATAATCCATTTGGCTTGAACTAAGTATTTAACTTTTCATGAAAAGATAAAAATTTTTATTTTTACTACTCTTGGCACAGCATATGAATCGTCTCTCAGAGATCATTTCCAGTTATATGGGTTTCTTGTCTTAAGACAACAAAATCATTTTCTGCTTGTTGGTTACACCACATTGCCATTGATTGACACTTTTGATAAAATAATAATGCAGCACATGTAATAATTTTACAGACAAGGCTTAAGCCTATAGTCTCAGACTAAAATGCATTATTGAGCTGTTTTAAATGAAAGCAACTTGCGCTGACATATCTTAAAATATGTCAGTGCCATTGTTTTGTCTCAAGATGCACACCAGTAATGTTTTTTTCTAAGGCACGTTTATAAAATACACTTTAATGCCCTAATCCTGGTTTAATCTGAGCCCTGTATCTGAAACCAGGCCTAAATTACTTATGCTAAGAGTTTTTCTTTACTACAATATCTAGAAAGTTAGACCATCTGCTAACCCCGTATTTTTATTTTAAGCCCAGCAAAAATATCAACATCAGTTTTAATTTAGAAACTGAAAACAGGTTTAGAAGAGAAAAAATAAATTGTCCATACAAAATACTTTTTTAATGTATTTTTGAAAAACGTAATAGATCATGACAAAAATATGAGCTTCACGTCATTGACCCAAATACACAACATGTGTTTGCGCATCGTTTTCCATTTCACTCGCTCTCACGCACGACCATAAACTCCTCACGCTTTTGGTCACTTGTGCTTCTATACCCCACAAATTTCTCTTTCACCCACTTACTTTCATTCGTACACCCCGCAGTTAACTGTCTCCATCTGACATGCACATTCTCATGCGTCATCTCTCGTGCTCCCCCACACTGTACATTGACACTGTATTCCACTTACCCATAAATTTCCACCCCCACTTTACCACTCTGCTCACTTTAACCACTCTGACTGAAAAGAGAAAGGTGTAGAAGAACTTTGAATGAAATAAGTGTAAATAGGCATCTAGAAGGAATATGAGGAGATTGCAGAGAGAAAAAGGCAATCGGAGCGAGAAGCTTTGAGGGAGAGCGCCGTGAGGGAGAAAGTGCACAGTCATGCTCATGGAATGCGGGGGAGGAAGGGGCGGCTGGCGTGACTGCCCCATTTTTCACAGCCTTAATCAGAGACAGCTGTCAGTGTGAGTGGAGCGGAGGAGGACTGGAGAGAGGGATGAGAGAAGAGGTGAGCGGTGCTTGTGTGCCCAGTAGAGTTTTCTTTTCTTTTTTTTGGGGGGGGGGGGGGGGGGGGGGGGTTATTTATTTCTTTAACAGAGTGGAAATTCAGAGGGAGACATGTGAGGAGGACGGGCCCACCTTCCTTTTTGCTGCTCCTGGATCACGTTTAGCGGCGTCTTCTTGCATCTCTGTTTAACTGTATACACGCTCTCACCTCCATTTAACCCCACCACAGGCCTCCTATCACATATAACACATTGCCCTCCTTCTTATATACAGCTCGCCACATATACACTGTAGTAACAAATCTCGACTCCATTCACAGTCCCAGGGCGCTTGTATAGCCCATAGTTTGAACAGTGAATCATAACGTTATGGGTCCAGTGCTGTACTTACCATCTATGTTCTGCATTGCACAATAACTTTCAGCAAGGTTGACTGTTCATCTCGTTCAACCCAAACTGACTTTTAGTGCCACTTGCACAGTTAGCCTATAAAACTATCTGGTCCTCCCAAAAAGTGCATGAGCGAAAAACTACTGCGCTGGGTATGTACTCAGGTGAACGTGACTCCTGTTTGTGACTGTCCATTTATTGCCAGGTAATGCGCCCTGAATAACTTTTAAATAATGATGGACTGGTTTCACAGACAAGGTTTAGATTAAGCCAGGATTAGACCTTAGTTCAATTAGGACATTTAAGTAGCTTTTATAAGCATGCCTTAGAAAAAAACATCACTGGTGTGCATCTTGAGACAAAACAATGGCACTGATATATTTTAAGATATGTCAGTGCAAGTTGCTTTCGGTTAAAACAGCTCAAACATGCAGTCTGGGCCTTGTCTGTGAAACTGGGGGAATTAATCTTATTTCAGTTAGTGAAATATTGAGTCCATGTTATGTCATTAAATCGCTCATTGACCTTATGTGGTCAATAAGCGATTTCCTGTTTCATTTTTTTTAAATGTAACTTTTTTTTCCTTATGATATCAGGAGATTTGTATCACATTTTTGACTTCATGCCAAGCTTCTTCATAATTTTATATCGTAATCTTTTTTTGAATAAATGAATAGAAAAAAAATGCTATTACATGTTCTTTTAAGACTCCTTTAACTTTTTGTAATGACTTCCTTTCAGAGGGAGAGGGTTCAAGCCTTCGTTCATACTGGATAAAACTATCAGCACAATAACCATTCATATACCTTATTCTAGTTTCTGTTCTCCTCAAAGCAGAATTTGATTGTTCTGGGGATGATACTGGACTTTGGGTGGTCATGGTACAGTGTGTGTATATCACACACACAATCCCATTCACCCAGTATGCCGAGAGCGTTTCTGCCTCACACAGGCGCTTGTGTGTTTGACAGTCGAATTCCTGTGATGTCACAATCTTCTCACCTCATCATAACGATGGGTCCATGTTTACACCAAGACAAAATAGAAACCTTAGGGAGGGAAGCGTTGCCTCGCAAAGACTTGCAAACATGGCAGAGTAAGGAATAGCTCACTTTAAACAAGATAAACAGTTACCGTGTGCAGCAAAGATGAAAAAAAAGCAACGGTCTCACTTGTTTATCTCAACCGCTCAAGTGTTATGGAACCGGTTTGGAAGAGTTTGATGTGCAGTGGTACCTTGTGGTACTTTGATTGGATTCTCCCTTATTTGCTTCAGTTCAAAAGTCCCTTTATGTGGTCAGAGAGGGTTTCCTGTCTGCTGTGGGCACAGGGGCCTCATGGGAATGCATGTGTCTAATGAGGCTGACGTATCGTCTAATGACAGAAAACTGTTCAGGTGGCTCGAGCTCCCTCAGTGACAGGGCTTCCTTTTTACTCAGAAATGATACTGTTGAGGTTGAGGAGCGATCTCTGATAAGACAAATTATACTTTTCTTCAGCTGGGTCCCTCATGAAAACAATGATTTTAACAATAAATAGATGATGCCATTTTTTACTATGCATTATTATAGGCAACTGTATGTTTAATTTGTATTATTTTTTTCATATAATAAAACAAACAAACAAATGAACAGAATACACAATGTATGCAAAATCTTTTTCGTTTTCTTTTCTTTATTCATGAGGATGTTTTTTGGCTCGTCCTCAGCCCGATTTTCAACTTCTCGTCATAGTATTAACAAATCTATAAAAATGCACACAAAGGAGCTATTTTCTAAAGACTTTTTTTATATATATATATACATTGTGCTATAATATTCTGTATTTTAGTTGACAATAAAGTTGTGTCCTATGCAGTCACTATGCATTACGAAAATGACTTCTTAAAGTTGTGTCCTATGCAGTCAATATGCAGCCACTCTGTTACCATCATAACTGTTCCTTATTAAAATAAATGAATTCTCTATAAATAAAAATGCTCTGTCATTATGACAATCTTTTCAGGAAGTGTTTTCAGCAAGTAAAGTAAATGTCTTTTTTTATCTTATAGTTAGTTAGCTCTGTTACCATAAATTTGTATAGTAAGCAACAGATTATTGGAAATATCAAGATTTAATTGTCATTAAGCCTTAAATTGTCATGACCGGTGTTGGGGTAATGCATTACGTAATCAGATTACTTTTTCAAGTAAAGAGGAAAGTAATGCATTACTTTTAAATTTACAACAAATATCTGAGTTACTTTTTCAAACAAGTAATGCAAGATACTTTGTTTTCCCATTTATTGACTGACAGCTCTCTCTTGTCCCCGTGTTGATAGAAATCAGGAGGAAGTGAAAAGGAGTTGTGTGTAAACATGGTTATTGTAGTTTCAGACTAAATGTAAGCATTCGTTTACTTATAGGCCTATCACTTGCACAAAAACAGATTCAGTTTTCCTCAAAATGAATTAAAAAAATGAAATGCAAACTCAGAAAATTACGCAAAACTTCAATAATTAAAAGTTAAATAATACAAATATACTTTATGTCTTTAATCTCACATTTGCTGACCTTCGATGATCCAATTCAACCATACTAACAAGCAAAAATGACTTTAAAAGGAACGTAATCCATTACTTTCCATAAAAAGTAACTCAATTAGTTACTTTTTGGGGAGCAACGCAATATTGTAACGGATTACTTTTAAAAGTAACTTCCCCCAACACTGGTCATGACCTTATAACTACAACTGTCAACCCTCTCTTACTTTTCTGAATGCATAGGTATATCTCAACATCTATTGATATTCATAAATTTATCAAATCACATTTAATTACAATGTTGAAACTCTTACAGACTTGTACTTTCAACTTTTAAATCACATCTTCAAAATAGAAGAAACACCAATTTCATAGAATGACCCAACTGGTGACATATTATGAGTAACATATGAACAGTGAGGCTTTACATTGAAAGCGGGGTTGGTGTGAGGTAAGGTTTGAGAGCAGCTGAAAATAGGTCAGCTGATTTTTTTTCAGTAGTACGTTTCTTAGTTCCACTTCCCAGGTGATAGTTGATGACATCAACAGCTTACGCCAGCGCAAACCCTCTTTTGGTGTTGAAAAAAACTACCGTCAGGATTTAGGGTAGAGTGGGGGAAAACGCCCCCCTTAAGGAAAATGTGACATTACAGTGAAACAAAACATAAATGTGACTAGAATTGCCATCCCGGTTTTGAGTGACTATGGCAGGAGTTATTCACCAAATATTAAAATTGCTCAGCCTTCATAATTAATTAGTATTTTCACTGAAAATATTTTTGTACAAAGGGGGCGTTTTGCCCCAGCGGTGGGGTAAAATGCCCCCTTTCTTACAGTTTGCTTCATAGATCAACAGCAAAATTAACAGACAATAGTTTTTAATCTCTAAAGGTAAAAGGCAAGTAATGTATCAACATGTATATATATTAATATTTATTTCAGCAATGTCCAAAATAGCCAAATTTAACTACCTTCCATCAGTGAGCTAACTTTGCTAGCAAGCTAGCTAGTTAATGCTCACTTGAGGTCATTTTTTCATGTTTTGTTCAAATATTTAGATTTTACCACCTAGTTATACTGCATTAAGTGTAAAACAAAGGATTTGATAGACAGAAATATTTTATTATAGTAATTATGATAGAGAAACTATGCCCCCAGGGGGGCGTTTTACCCCTCAGCGTAGGGGGCGTTTTACCCCACAAGCTATGAGTTTTTAAAAAAATGTTTAATTTTTAAAATATAATTATATTCCTTATAAATAATATATGATCTCAAACTACAGACTTCACTATTCATCTATCATACATCACTGCGATATCCTGCAGAACAATATTCTCTTAAACACTTATTTACTAATATCTGAAAATTATAGCATTTACCCTGTAATCCTCTTCTCTTCAAATGTGTCGCTGGTGTCAGCTTCTCCATAGTGATTTGTATATCCCCGTTATCAACGTAGTGCATAGCAACAGTAAAAATGTATCTTGACTACTTTTAGTGGTTATTTTGGGAAAAACAGGTGGGGGGCGTTTTACCCCAGGGGGGCGTTTTCCCCCACTCTACCCTACTTAAGGAAAATTAACGTTGAACATTTTTGCAGCTGACCTGTAGGAGTTTCCCTTTCAGACGCAAAATATATGGGAGGAGAGTATTTTAATGAATCACGCAACGCGATTTACTAAGGTTTGTGCTAGTCAATTTACTGGTATTTGCACCACTATTTACCACCCAAAATAAGCATGTCTTAAACCAGAAGCTATAGTTTGCGCTGCTCTAGATGGCGTTGGTCATTATGGGAGTGATCCGGCTGTCACACACACACACATTCTCATCCTAGGGCGTCATACTGACACTTTTGACATTTCGTCTACATCCAACGCACATGGCACCCTTTAGCGTCAATATGACACGCACAGAGCTTTGTTCGGTTATGGGTAGGTTTAGGTCTGGGTTAGGGTTAGACCGCTAGGAGGCGCCTTCTGGCCCATTTCTATCTGCGTCTCATATTGACGCTAAAGGGTGCCATGTGCGTTGGATGTAGACGAAATGTCAAAAGCGTCAGTATATGACGCCTTGGGATGAGATCGGGCTTCCCAGCATCCCTCATGTTTTCCACCTGCACACTATAAGCTATCACCTGATCACCTAAGCTATCATCAATCACCATGGACACTAACTATCACCACAGCTGTCTGTCATTGTCTCGTTATCATCTGTGTATTTAGTTCCTGCTTGTCATCAGTTCAGTGTCTGGTATTGGTTGTGCATAGCACACTGTTTTGTGTTGTTGGGGGCGTTTTGTTAGTACTTGTTTAATAAACCTTGGAATTATCTTCATCTTCTGTGAATTTCAGCATTACACCGGCTGTGTCTGTGTTCTTTAATGTGTGCGTCATCAGTAGATCACACGCAGAGCTTTCCACTCCCATCAGTGTTTTTATTTAAATTGCGCTCTTAAACTTAAATCTTAAAAACATTTATTGAACGAAAACAACTATGTGATTAGTGCATGTTATACATAAACAGATGTAAATGTCATGATGTTGTGTGCTGCCACAAGGTCAGAGATTCTCTTGGTGTTTTCCCCGATAACCACCTCTGAAGTGCAACCAAACTTTGTCTGTCGATGTGCCGCGTGTGTGTTCTATTTTAGTTGTTAAGAACTCCCCTCATCTCACAAAGAGCTGCTCATTTCCTGTGCACATACTATTATCTGATGGTATAACATTTGTGTGGTCCCTTCTTTGTATAGAAGTGCAACTCAAACATGGTTGACTTTGTGGCCGTCTTAACCCTATATTTTTTATGCTGACAGCGACAAAAGGAGAATTTAAAGGGCATTGTGCATTTTTTGGTTTGATGTCTGCGTGGTAATGATGCATGCCTGTTAATATGTGTGCAGACACACACTGGTATTTGCTTTTATTATTACACACGTCTTTTTCACGGCCCTTCTTAAAAAAGTGACTCAGAAGACAGCAAACATATTGCATAAGTGATAAAACGAAACATAAAGCTAAAAACACAAGTCGAGTGCTAAATTTAGGCCTTTAGTGCTAGAAACACTTGATCATTGGAAACTGATGCATTTTAGATTTAATTTATAGCATAACCCTAAATCTTGTAGGATTGTTTAAGATAAGGAATAATACAAGTTCAGTGAGTGTGGGGCTGCAATTTACTAGATATCAAGAACAATATTTGCTTACCAGTTGAGGAAGCCAAGGAGTGTTATTTATCGAAGTTTTTTGGTCACTCTTAATTTGACTGCATTCATGTTATTGTGTAAGGAGATGTGTAAATATTGAGTTGAGCAACAAGCCTACTTAGTATGTCTAATTATTAACTTAACTAGATAGACTTTGTTACCAGTAACCAACATAAGGAACATCCAGACTGGCTGTCCTACTTTTTACTCTAGTGAATGTTTCTCATGTTGCGTTTATTTTTGATAATCATTTTCAAGTCTTGGCTACAAAAAAAAAGCCATTAAACATTTTCACTTTTACTGCGCAGGAAAAAAAAAGATACAGATCATTAAACACATATATTAAATTAGAGTAAGTTGCTATTAAACAGACCAGGCCTTTTCAGCTAAATTCAACACTAAGACAATATATATATATATATATATATATATATATATATATATACACACACACACACACACACACACACGCACACAGCTTTTATGAATGCCATTGGACTTTGTGATTTGTAACCTCTCCTCTTTGTCCTTACATGTCCTCTGTTATCAGGCAGAGAGGTCATGTTGACCCAGCCCTGTGCTGCTTTTAGGGGGAGGGGGCGCTTTCTCTGACTCAACACAGTGTCCCCCAGAGGTCAAAGTTCAAACCCAATAACCTAATCCCACTGGGTTTATTTACCCGCATATCTCCGCATTGCTAAATCTCTCCTAAGTGACTTGTATCACGGACTCTCGGCCAAGCTAAACACACCCGTACGGTACTGACCTCATCTCTGAAGCTCTCCTATCTGAACTTTATTTCCAAAACACAATCAGGATATCATCTGTGGTTATCATGGTTTGATCAGGTGATAGTTATCTTCTATAAGACTTCCCTATTCGAAAAAGGGAGCTTTCTGGGTACTTTCCAGGGCACTTTCACTCTTGCGTCTGTGGTAATTAACACTGTATTTACTTAACTGTTAAAGATGAGAGTTACTGCTGCAATGAGTCATCTCGTAAACCTGGCTTTAAAGTTTCACACTGTAGACTGCCCTTTAGTGGTTTGACTCCCCCATCAACCTTCCAAAATCTCAATAATTTGCCCATGATAGTCAGAGGTCTGTTGCTCTCCCTGAGCATTAGTCAGAGCATTCACACTTTAAATGTTGCCCCCAGTAGTCAAAGCATTCACACTAGCATCTAAAAATAATCATTTTAGCATTAGCATTAGCATTTAGCTTTTGTTGCTGTTTCTTAGAGAGTGTATGATGTCTGTTTGGGTAACACTTTACAATAAGGTTCATTAGTTACCATTAGTTAATGTAGCCTATTAACTAACATGAACTAACCATGAGCAATACATTTGCTGCTGTATTTGTTAATCTTTTTTAATGTTATTTACCACAAATAAAGCTGTTCATTGTTTGTTCATGTTAGTTCACAGTGCATTAACTAATGTTAACTTTAAGGTTGTAATAAAGTATTAGTAAATGTTGAAATTAATATTAGCAAAGATGAATAAATTCTTTATAAGTGCAGGTCATTATTAGTTCATGCTAATGTAGTTAGCTAATGTTAACTAAATAACCTTATTGGAAAGTGTTACCTCTGTTTGTAATGTAAATATTTTTGTATTTTTTAATAAATGTGGTCTGCTACATAGCCCTGAGAAAGGGAATGTGGTGCATCTTGTTTTGTTCTGTGTGGGACTTGAGGTCACAGGAAAGGAAGTGAGATCACATCCTGCCCTGCAATACCAAGTGGAAAGTGGCCTTAAAAAGAAGCCCCCAAATTTCCTTCATCACAATCATCATGATTATGGTTCAATCAGTGTTACTTGAGGTGACAAATCTAAATTTCCCTCCTATAAAAAAAACAAAAACTAAAAAAACTAAAGAAATATCACTAAATATAATGTTACTTCATACATACCCTTGTGGAAAAGTTCCCTTGAGCATGCTTTTAAAAAGAGAACCTATTATGGAATGATATACTTAGTAAGTACAAATGTTAATTAAATGCAAGTAGGGCCTACTTTAAATGTAATTACAATGTATCAGCATGTATGTATAATAAGTAAATTGTATCAAATGATTTAGTAGTTAAGACCACCTAAAGTGTGACCAAACTTTTTATTTGACATTATTACAAAGTGCAGTTTGTAAGTGTACTTAAGTGTGTTAAGAAACCGTCATGAAAGTGTAGCCTCTTAAGTGGCTTTTAATTCATTCATATTATCTGCAAGTACAGTTTTTTAAATATACTTTTACTTTTAAGAAGTGCACATTCATATCAGTTAAGTAGGCTAGTGTAAATGCACTAATTTTTTTTTTTTTTTTTTTTTTTAAATTGTCTCCCAAAGTCATTTTACTTTAGAACATATAGTGCTGTATTTATTAAATTTTCATTTGAAATGAAATGACTCATTCAACATGACATCAGCAGCATCAGTCTAGACAGAGGTGTCACCACATATTTCTATATCATCTATTCTAGGGCATATACAGTATTAATTTCAGATAAGTATGCCAGGCTCAGCAATGACTGCCCGAAGCTAAACAAATAACATGCTATGCTCTGGATATTGGCAGTACTTTGATTTCCTTTTTTCCCGCTCTAATACAAGCAAGTCATTATTTGATTTCTTCTTGAAATGTAGTTTTGAATGCTGGATCCAATGGTTTTATCTGTCGGGATTTACACCACATGAGTTTTATCCTCCCAAACCCCGAGGAGCATTTCTGATATGTTTATTATTTCCTCACAGCTGAAAAAATAAAGTGAAATCATCCAAAAACCTGTCTGGATATTTCTAATTAATGTAGGTCAAAGCACTAGTTTCTAAATGAATGGTTTATTTGAATAGTTTCTAAATGACTGGGAATAATCATCATTGTCCACGGAGTATTTTGGTACCCAAAGTAAATGGATGAAAGCAAAGGTTTGATTCTTTTAAATCTTACAAATATCAGCATATTCATGCATGTAAGAGTTAGTATCTGTGTGTGCTTACAAATGGGGCAGGATGTTCTGAGGTCGCTCTCCAAAGTGCAGATATCGGCCTCTATTGCTCTCACACACATGTTTTATCTCACGGTGGAACATGCAGAGGAGTTTATAAGCAGTGTGTACTGTTTCATGTCTCGGTGCATATACATAGGCACAGGCGCGCACAGCCCACAGTAATGCACATATTTAACCCTTTCCGTGCCCACACAGGAAAATCCTTTTCACTTCACTTCAAAAGTAACACCTCTTAAATCATTGCTAATGTCTTATTTACTGGAATATGGCTCAAGCACAATGCTGCAGAGATCTTAATGTTCCAATGAAAGCTGAAACATTGTGACATACTGTATAAATATCAGCCTGCTATTTCCATTCCAGGGAGCTGTGTGTTTAGTCTGATAGCCGTGATGTGATCAGAACTCTCTGATGACGTGGCTACGGCTTACGCCAAGATGTGGAGGTCAGTGACGCGCAGGGGACTGCATCGTTTGGTGACATTTTGCCGTAAAAAATGGGTTGTGAAGTCCATTTTGTTGTCTTTTAGGTTCCATTATGGTTACACTTTATTTCGATGGTCCACTTTAGACATTCTACTAACTATATGTAACTTTGCAACTACATGTCAACTAACTCTCAATAGAGTATTAGTAGACTGTCAGTAAATTGTCAGGTTAGTGTTCGGGTTAGTAGAATAAGCTGACATGTAAAGTTACTTCTAGTCAGTAGAATGTCTGTTGGAAGAGCATCAAAATAAAGAAGTGTTCTCAGATATTAAGCAGACAGTCTACTAATAGTTAGTTGACATGTAGTTGCAAAGTTACTAAAGTGGGCCATCGAAATAAAGTGTTCCCTCCATTATTAAATCAGTGAAGCATTTTGATCAAACAGGTGTAAAAAAACAAACAGGTAGGACATGGAATTCTGAACATCAGCTTTATCCAGAAGTGTGGGTGTAGATCAGATATTCAGATTAATCATTATGCATTTCTAAATTACAAATTCTCCAACCTTTACATTAACTACCAGGATTGAATATTTGGCTACATCCTTCCTCACCAGTATCACCTTTCCTAGCCAAGGTTGGGCAGACTGAGCAATCTTTTGCTCCCTGTGTTTGTTCAGCAGGGTGATTACGGGAAGCGCCTGGATAAGTGGGTTTAAATAGAGCCGGAGTGCCTCCATTGGGAATTTGTTAATGATTTAAAGAACCCAAAAACAAGTCCTGGGAAACCGACTGGTATTTATACAGCTCCTTCATCATCATAATGCATTATATTTTGTAACTGTGTTAAATGTGGAATCATTTCTCATACTTTAAACTTGTTTTTGTTCTGGCTCAGCAGGCTAACTTTTTCATGTTTTCCATGCCTGCTCTGCCGGCCAGGTGTGTGTATGTTGGGGGTCGGGGGGTTAAAAGTTTCAGGGTTAACTGTAATTCATACACTAGAAAAGTAAGTGCCCAAATTACCAACAAGCTAAAATAATTTCCTGTAGTGGTGCTTGGAAGCAGCTATTTCTGCCTCGCCTTGTTTATTTTGGTGGTGGGGGGGTGGGGGAGGGGGGACAGAGTTAGAAAAGGGTCTGTGGACACATAATCCTCTCCAAAAAAAAGTGATTTATTTATGAATTCCAACCCTGAACTGCCCTCCTCCCCTCTTCGCTCGCATGCCTCCAGAGAGAGTGTGAGCCTGCCAGAAGTCATTGGCTGATGTTTACAAGACTGGATTGGCTATTTCCCATGGTGCCTTGTGCCTGCAGTGATATCTTATTTATGTAAGGCCCGATATGGGAGAACAGAGGATTTTATTTTGGGCTATTCCCCATAGATGGATCCGATTCCTCCACACTCTAGCTATTTCCTAAATACGTGCGGCCTTTCAGGTCTTAGACCATGTTAGTGGACTTGATCAAATATTTATTAATTGTCACATCTAGACAATTCTATGGGTAATGTAGCTTGTGACAGTTTCTGGGCTTCATTTTCATTCCATTTAACTATACAATAAAGTCAAGTACTTTTTGAAGGCCGAAGAACTTGACACCATCACAGTATGGCGACCTGTTAGCTGTCACTATCAAGGACTTTCTCTAAAACTAGCTAAAAGTTTTGCTCAGGGTCTGGATATTTTTTATCTGCTTTTTCATTTGCTGTCTTGATAGTGAAAAAAAAAGTGGTAATTGTGACACCATGGGCCAGATTTACTAAACAGGGCAAATTAACGTGAGAGCGCAATTCCCCCAAAAAAACGTTGATAGGAGTGGAAAGTTCTGCGTGTGATCTACTGATGACACGCACATTAAAGAACACAGACACAGCCGGATCATTCCCATAATGACCAACGCAATCTACCAAGAGCAGCGCAAACTATAGCGTCTGGTTTAAGACATGCTTTTTTTAGATGTTAAATAATGGTGCAAATACCAGTAAATTGACTACCACAAGCCTTAGTAAATCGCATTGCGTGATTCATTTAAATACTCTCCTCCCATATATTTTGTGTCTGAAAGGGAAACTGCTACAAATGTAGATGCAATCAGATCAGCCGCAAAAATAACTGTATCCAGGTTTCACTGCGTGCCTTGAGTCAATCCTGATAGTAGTTTTTTAACGCCAAATAGGGTTTGCGCTTGTGTAAGCTGTTAGTAAAGCTAGCCTAATTCTCAAATTCTTTTGTGTTCAGCAGAAGAAAGAAATTCATACAGGTTTGAAACAATTTGAGGGTGAGTAAAGGATGACAGAATTTTCATTTGGAAGTGAACTATTCCTTTAATTCTCCCAATTGCAACTTTATCTTGTCATTTTGACTTCATATCTTCGCAAATTGCAAGTTTAAATCTTGGAGTGTTACTTTATATCTCACAATGTGACTTTGTTTCTGATTTTAAACTTTATCTCACAATTATCTTTTTCATTTTTTCAACTTTGAGGCCGGAAATATGCTTCCATGTACACATCTGTAACCATTTAAAAGTTATAATATTTGCCATAGCAAAATGCTAATTCTTGTGTTTGGCTGGAGTTTTTATAAATGTTTAAGCTCTAGAGCACAAACAAATAAAAACAGAGCATATTTTTGGCATTAAAGCAGCCATCTGGCTTTTGTAATACCTTGCGTCATGGTGCGAGGCGCTCTCCGCTCCTTTCAGCCCCTTTTGCCCCTCAGCCTCCCCCAAGTGGGTAATCTGTTGCTATTCCCTTTTTCTGGACTTTCTCTTTTGGTGTGTAATCTGTGACAGACTTGTAGTGACAAGTATGTTCTGGCTACAAAGCCCTGTGAGCTAATGAACACAGCATTGCTGCAGAGGGAATTAAGGAAAAAGATCCACTCTTCCCGTCTACATCAACACTCGAGCACAGATGTGCATAAATGTAAAAGGCTTTTGTGTGTGTGCATCTTTTGCTGTTTGAGGGCCTGTAGAGAGTAAGTCTGCACTACCAAGTAAGGAAAAGCAGCCTCCAGAGCAGTGTCTCTCCAGCAACAACATGTAGCATTTACACTCACTCACTCACTCACTTGCCTGTCAGTAGCTGTCTGTCTGCATAGCTGTCTCGCTCTCATCCAGCACATTTATTTGACTGAAAACACAGCTTTTCCTAAACTTGTCAACATGTGAAATGTGTTACATGCTTTGGCCTCCAACAACTACAACAGGATGAGAACAATTTATGCGCAGTTTACTTGCAGATAAACTTTATTTATTCAAGTTTGTATCGTTCGAATGGGAGTACAGATAATATTTAGCTGGATTAAAGACTTTTTGTCAGAACTGTGTCATGTGGTGAAAAGTCCTATTGTTAACCTTAAAGTGTATGCATTTATGTACACTAAATATTTCAGTTCGTTTAACTTTGGAAGTCCAACTGACCTTTTATACTTTAGCATCATGGTTGATTTTAAAATCAAAAATCAAAGTCAAAGGTTTTCTACTATGCATTGTAGGGTCTTGTAGGCTTATTCCTAATGTGATGTCCAAGATGGTGCAGGACATGAAAATGATAACTGCGTCGGGCTGAAACTATAGCAAAACACACTTGCTGTACACACTTGTTTGGCGCTGCATTGCGCCGGGTATATGATAGGGCCCTGTGAGTGTCACATGTATGTGTATATCAGATGGAACTGCGCCTTTCAGTGTTTATCATCGTTATCGACGTAAATTTTATCACAATCTCAATGTGATATCCTTTATGGCCCAGCTCTACATCAAATGTGGTAAACAGAAGCTCAAATGTGCTTGTTTGATAGACAAAAAAAATTAAATAAAACATTCAGTGACTCCTTCTGGATTAAACTGGTCAATTCATATGGATTACTTTTACGATGTGGTAACACTTTATAATAAAGTCTCATTTGTTAACATTAATGCAAACTAACAATGAGTATTTTTACAGCATTTATTAACCTTTGTTAATGTTACTTAGCCTAATAAATATGTTCATACTCATGGTAATTCACAGTACATTGACTAATAACAGATACAACATTTGATCGTCAAAATGTATTGGTAAATGTTAAGATTAACATTAGCTAAAGTTAATCAATGCTGTCGAAGTATTGTTCATTGTTTGACCATGCCATGTATTTAAATAATGATAACAAATAAAACGTTGTAAAGTCTTTAAAAACCTTTTGAAGCGTCAACGTTTTGGTGGAATAAACTTTCAACGGAGAAACAGAAATCTCTCAGGTTTCATTCAAATATAATCATTTGTCTTTTTAAAGATGAACGAAAGTCTGGATGGAACACCATGATGACAGAATTAAAATGTTTTGGTGAACTATCCCTTTAAACTTGTCCAGAGTAAATGCAATCAATAATAAATACAGATGTTTGCCATTAGTACTGAGGTAGAGCGGTGTTGGACTGCTGATTTCGTGAGCTGGAGACAAGTTCAATATTTCTATCCCAGCTAGAAAACCATCTGCGTGGAGTCTTAGAGAGCAGGTGAAAGTCTAGCAGGCTCTCTGCCCACAAGCACAATTCATAAGCAAGAAAAGAACAGATCAGCCTGATTATACACATCAGGGCCTCAGGGCTCAATACTAGGTTCCTCTGAGTTTGAGCCTTGTGCTTGATCTTCTCAATATAGCTGCCATAAGTCCTCCTGTATGAAAAGGTGATGCTTTAGGGCAGAAAAGCACCTTCTGTTCCATCTCATGAAATCTGCTCTATATCATTGCTCTTATTGTAGATGTTCCACATCAAGCCGTGGTGCATGCATCAGTGATCTTCTCCTGGAGACAAATAATTTAGTGGAGATAGCATATTTGAGGCTATACGAACATTATGAAATTTATTGATTTTGTGTCTTGTTCTTGGGTACTAAATGCATGCTCATCTAATGTTGCTTTTGGTTTTTCCAAACTCAAGTGCGCACGAACCACACCAAGAACACTTTGTGGTATAGTTCCTGTGGTCGCAATTGGTGTAAATGCAATCATGGATGAGGAGGGTGTAATCGATCGTGCGTGAAAACCTTTGATTCGCTCCTCAAGAGTGACACTCAGGCAGAACTATGATTGCATTAATGTTCTTCAGCTAGAATGGATTTTTAATGACTAAAGCTGTCATTAGTCTTGAGACTGAGCAAACAAAGTTTGCTTGTTTTTCACTGGTACTCTGTTTCATGTCATGGTTTTTCTTTAGCATAGCTTATAATTGTACCGTGCTTTCCCTGGCACATTCTCGAACTGAAGCATCACAATACCACGATTACAGACTTCAACACCTTTCCCTTAACAATGAGCAGCTTACCTCACAATGGTACACTTTACACCACTTCATTATTCACCAAGCTTTTGGCTCCTGCTAAACGTCCTTCCCCTGGTTTAGTATTACCTATAGGGTTACGTTCACATGCATAATTTCTCTGTTTGAGAAAAGACAGATGTTTTTCCCCTTTTGTGTGTGCACTCTGTAAATCAAATCCATGTTGGGTTGTTCAAACTGTTCCTAATGATCCATATACGGACGCTAATTTTTTAGACAAAGATTTGGGAAAGTTCAGGATTAAGTTTAAGTTTCACCAGAGTCGCACGGTTTTCATCCAGGACTGAGCTTATGCTGTTAAAAGGACACAATCTAGAAATGTAGCATACAAGGATAGCTCTAAAGATTCAGATGAACGACTCTTAACCTCACATTTTTGGCTGAGGAGTGTTTGCACACTGTTGTGAAACTTCCTCTGATTAGGAAAGTGTTGGAATCGGCAGCAGAACGACTTCCATCTTTTATAAAGGAGGTTTGTGCTGAAGCAGCGGAAAGTCGCTCGGACGTGACGCTTTTCACTTAGAAGAGTGATGCTCTGATGAATCATTAGCACAAGACTTTCAAAACCAGCTGAAATAGGCAGTAAATGTTATCTGTGGTCATTTTTTATCATTTGATCCTGATCACACTGTAAGCATTTAGTACATATTTTGATAAATGTTTCAAATGTTTTTGTCCTTGAGAGTCAATGGGGTCCAAAACAAAACAACCCCATTGGACCCAATTGAATATCTCTGTATGGACAAAAACACTGAGAAACACTATCATCTTTTCTGTGTCACAGATTTTTAACAGCACGAGGGTGAGAAAATAATGACAGAATTTAGTTTTTTTTTTGGTGAACTATGTCTTTAAGGCAAGGTCTCTGACCATAATTTTTGAAGAAAATTCTAAGCTAGCAAAACCTCCTCTCGTCTCCTCTCTGCTTCTCATAGAGTGTTCGAGTCAATGTATTCCATCTGTCTGAGCTGTTTTACTCAAGGGAGTGTTGAATTCAAACCTTTAGCAAAGCTTCTTGGCCTGCTGCCCTTGTTTGTACCAGGTCCAAACATCTCTCTTCAGCGCCCTCCTCCCTTCTCCTTTCTGGCTCCTTTTATTTGTGTAATTTGTGGAAAAACCATAAACATTTGTGTATGATTTGTGGCAAGGGACTTAAGAGGGCACAGAGCGCATGGGGAGAGAGAGAAAGTGAGTGAGGGGCTGTCATTGTGAGGCTGTGCATGTGTGCTCAGGACTAAGAGGATATCATGTATTTATGGAGGTATCTAGGGGATGTTCAGGCCCTATGAAGGTACCATGAGGCTCATAATGACTTCATCTGTTGAGTGTGTGACAGTTTTATTTGGCTTTGTTACAAATCTGGGTCAAATCTCATTTTCATTTTTAAGTGACAGCACTCTTTGTTGAGTCATCTTGTGTTCATCTGTAGCTCCAATGAGTTATAGCGACAGTTAAAGTAAATGAAGCACAAAAAAAAATCGACATGATTCATGTCAGTGTTCGTGCACTGAAAAGTAATTACACTGGGTGCGTTTCAATTGTCATAGGGAGTAAGTAATTATGGTCTTTTTTGGACTTTTGACATTATAAAACACACTTTTCACACTCTCACCAGATTATTAATTTGTGTTCACTAACAATGTTCAACAGTGGACATACATACAGCACAGGAAAATTCCTTCATGTAGTTTATTATTAAGTCATGAATATGTCCATGTCAACTCTGGTCTGTGGAGGAAATGACAGTGGTGGCAATGACATTTTCAATGTTTTTGGAATACAGTGCAACACAGCGGCGCTTGTTCCGAAAGTATTTTTTCCATAAATCTTTTCCCATAAGGATTTTAAAAAAGTCTTAGTTAAAGAGTTATAAGCCATGAACCAAGCCAATCAGCTACAAGGTAAATCACAACACTACACACTTTGATTTAAAGCAAAAATGTTTGGGAAAATTGGACAAAAAGACAAAGATACAAGACTGTGAACTTAACTGTTTTCGTGAGGGAAAGAACTACAATCCCATGAAGCATAGTGAAGAGCATAATCACATGAAAAACGATAGAGAAATATATAACTATTAACTAATTACGAACATTTATTATGTGTATAAAAACAATACATTTCAAGTTTATTGCAAAATATGCATATATATATATATATATATATACAAACATTTCAGTAATTTGAGAACGTAGGGAGATCGACTCGATTACATCATTCACAGTGCTTCATGGGAGTGGGCGGAGCTAATGAGCTATTTTGGTGAGTGTTGCTTCTCTGATTGGTGTAATTTTACTAGAAAGAAAATGAATGCAGTTTTTACTTATGTAGTTTGACTGTTGCGCTCTATAAAATGGCACACTCTTTGTTCTTGCTAAGGCTAATTTCACAGTTAGTCATTTAAGTATCCTAAATACATGCAATTAAATAATGTTTTCACACTTTTTGAATAATTGCAGCGTAACTGGAAATGACACACAATAAAAATATTCTCACACTTGATATTTACCTCAAATGTTCTTTGTTTTCTTCACATATCACATTTCATCTCAAGCCTGATCTTCACTGACACCCATAGAAGCAAAGTTTGATGTCGCGGAAGTGATCCCGCAACTGTGGGGAAGTTTTAATAATAATAAAAAAAATTGCACAATATATATTAAAATGGGTAAACCTAGTTATTTTTTAAAGATTTTGTATGTTTAGAGTGGGTTATAGTTGTTTGGATAATCATAGTTTTATGATGGATTTTAATTGTTTAGGAACTTTTAATAGTTTAAGTCTGGGTCTGGCTTCATGTCACAAAAAGAAAGGTGATCCCTTGAGACGTGAGAGTGCATAAAGTTGATGAAACATATATGATCGGGCCAAAGGGCACCGCAAAAGGCAGAAACAGCTTAAGGAAGTGTATATTAAAATATCACTGCACAGGAAATGGACAGGGAAGTTTTCAGCACTTCACAGATGCATCCAGCTTGCAAAGCAATAATTATTGTATTTTGTAATGTGCTAAGATTAAGCAGAAGTGTGTGTTTGTGCATGTAAATGTATACACAAGGCCTTGTTTGTGTCAGTCAAGAGAAGTGAAATACTGATGAAAAGCAGAAGTGACCACATATGAGAGGCTGTTGACGATGTTGTCATGTGCAACTTGTCACTCCCCTGACACACACACACGAGTTTGATGGCTGTCTTGAGTGTGTGGAAACTGGGTTCCTGACCTCTCTGTTTAGACATTGCAGTAGAGGTGGTGATGACAGTGTGTGCTCAGAGAGGTCAAAGGTTACGCTGGGGAGTGGTTGCTCAGAGGGAGGGGTGCTGATAGAGACGCCACAAACTCATCTGTCATACTTCACTATGACCTGGCTCGCTGCCTTTCGGCCATTGTTTACGTTTGTGTGCCTGTGTGTGTGTGTGTGTGTGTGTAGTCTCACTGATTGTGTCTCTCTCTTCTTACATACCAGTCTGATGATACAGATCCATTGTAACAATACTAGCCTGAATGCCCCATATCTAATATTTCTTGTTTTGCTGCTATTTCTACGTTTAATATTTCATTCAAGAGCACTAAAATGTATTCATTGCTCAGAAGTTTTCAGTTATGTTTCATTGAAGTATTTAGTGTTTTGATGAAGTGTCGATAAGTTCTCCTAAAATTCCATAGGAGTAATTAAAGCATAAAAAAGATTGTTGACATTTAGCACATAGAACACAAGTGCATAGATCTAATTCTAAACAATCATTGTGGATAGCACAGCTCAGATCATTTGGTTTTGGATGTATTTAATGAGAATTGTTTGAGCTTATATTAAAATATCTTAGAATATTATATTATATTATATTATATTATATTATATTATATTATATTATATTATATTATATTATATTATATTATATTATATTATATTATATTATATTATACTACTGAAGGGAGTCTTTAGTAACTTAACTGGAAGCGTAAATACCCTACAAGAAGCATTCGAGAATTAATAACAATCCCAACTTCGGAGGTGCTTTGTCAGGCCACATAAACTTTACTTCTTCCACATGGAACTGTGTTGGCATATAAAAGTTTAGAGATCACTGCAACCCACATGTGAACAAGCAATCATGAATGGAGCAACCACAAAACTCAAACAGTAGATGACATAAGGGGTGAAGAGATATAGGTAACACTTTACAATACGGGTGCACTAATCTGCATTAATTCATGCTTAACTAATGCACAGATAATCATGTGTTAATGTATGACTCATGAAGAACTAAACCATTAATTAATGATTACTGCATCAGTAACTAATAAAGATTCTAAATGATGAATAGATTAAGTAATATATGAATTGTTATTAATTAAATGTGTCATAATGTATTAATTCCTTAATAACTTATTTTATTAACTAAAAGTGTAAATTAATGTGTTAATTACCACAGTTGGTCAAGGAAATGTACTTCAACTTCCAGCTTTCTACTTAAATGAATCATTAACTAATGATTTGCAAATGTTTCATTATGTTATGACTTTACTTGTTGAGGCACATGACTATTAACTAATTGTTAAGTAATATGCCATTTTGGTGCCATGTAAACCCATAAATGGCATATTACTTAACAATTAGTTAATAGTCATGTGCCTCAACAAGTAAAGTCATAACATAATGATACATTTGCAAATCATTAGTTAATGATTAATTAAAGCAGACAGCTGGAAGTTGAAGTACATTGCTTTGACCAACTGTGGTAATTAACACATTAATTTACACTTTTAGTTAATAAAATAAGTTATTAAGGAATTAATACATTATGACACATTTAATTAATAACAATTCATTTATTACTTAATCTATTAATCATTTAGAATCTTTATTAGTTGCTGATGCAGTAATCATTAATTAATGGTTTAGTTCTTCATGAGTCATACATTAACACATGATTATCTGTGCATTAGTTAAGCATGAATTAATGCAGATTAGTGCACCCGTATTGTAAAGTGTTACCGATATATAATCAAGAATACATAATCACGAAAGTGAAGTCCATTATATTTGCATATAAACAGGCCCAGCAGATAAACTGACAAAAGAGGTGCAGATATACCAAATCATATTCATGGAGAATGGAGGTGTTTTTGGGTCAAAAAAAAAAAAAAAACATTACTATGGAACATTGAGTAGGTTGATATGAACAGAAAATGTAACATGGGCAGTTTCAGTTTTCTTTTGCATCTTTTGTGTTTTTTTCCCTTATATGTTTTTTTCCTCTTTATGCAGTTTTTTCCCCACTCATTTGCTGTACAGTGTTCTCCCTTAATTGCTGTACTGTACACCAATAATTCAGTGTCTTTTGGCTTGAATCTTGTTTACCCTGCAAGAAAGCATCAAACACTGCCAACTACTGTCGATATCCTGCATTACACCGTCATACTGCTGGGCTTAAAGGGATAGTTCACTTTAAAATGAAAATTCTGTCATCATATACTCACCCTCAAGTTGTTTCAAACCTGTATGAATTTCTTTCTTCTGCTGAACACAAGGGAAGATATTTTGAAGAATGTCAGTAACCAAACAGTTAACTGGTCCCTTTGACTTCCATAGTATTTTATTTTTTTTTTCCTACTATGGAAGTCAATGGGACCAGTTAACTGTTTGGTTACTGACATTCTTCAAAATATCTTCCCTTGTGTTCAGCAGAAGAAAGAAATTCATAGAGTATATGATGACAGAATTTTCATTTTAAAGTGGAGTATCCCTTTAAAGTTGCACATTAACCAGTATCTATGAACAACAAGCAAAACAAATTACAAGCCATTTAAACATACACACTTGAACTTTACCATCAGAAATTTTAGCCTAGCATTAGCATATTAGCATACTACCAGCACAGACCAATATAAGAACATGACAGAGGATAAAGCAGTGATCCGACGTGCAGAAGGGCTCAGTATCAGTGTGTATTGGTATGTCGGGGGAGGGAGAAACAGACACTGAGGCAGGACTGAGCAGGATGGCGCTCCAGGGTGTGTGCTGACATGAGAGTGATAGCTGAAGAGAAGTGTAGATGTGTGATGGAGCACGTGTGATAACAGTTTAAAGTGTCGACTGTGATTCGGACAGCGTGGCGTTGGGATAGGACCTCTCGGTGAACTGTGGGTTCATTTAGCTGGGGATGCTGGTGAGGTCATGGCGGATGAGGAAAGTCTTGGGACTTTAAGTTTTGGTGTCTCAAAAAGTGGCGTTTTGATACCCTTTGACAGTAAGATGAAGCAAAGTTTTGGGAGTGTGAAACATTTGTGTAAGGCATGTTTAATACCAGTTTCTAAAGAAGGGGCTTATTATGGAAGCTTGCTTCTGCCATGGAATAAAAAATAAAAAATAAAAAGTTTTTACATTTGGAATGCACAATTTCGGACTTCTTTCTCATAATTGCGAGTTTATATCTGACAGGTCGGACTTTCTAACTTGCAATTGCAAGTTTATACCTTATAAAGTCAGAATTTATAAAATTAAAAGTCAGTTAAAAGTCAGTGCGAGTTAAAAGTCAGAATTGTGAGGTAAAAAGCCACAATTACAATTACTTACATAATTGTGAGTTCATATATCGCAAATCTGACTGTATTTCTCAGTATTGAGATATAAACTCGCAATTCTAAGAAAAAAAAAGTCAGAATTGTGACATAAAAAGTCGGAATTAACTTTTTTTTTTTTTTTTTTGTGGTGGAAACAAGCTTCCATAGCTTATTTTACTGAATTATTCACAATATATTACTACTATTATTTTTTATTAGTTTAACATTCTGTTTCAACCTTTCGATCTTCACCATACTCTTCAGTAGGGGTCAACATTCTGTCACCTACGAAGATTTCTGTTTGAGATTTAGTGATAAAATTACAGCCTGAATTGAACTTTTAGAGTTCATAAATTTGGTGATTTAAATGGAGTGACCCCATGAGGACAGGACAGGTGTCGTTTCCTCCCTAAGGCCTGTCTCTGCTGCCATGGCGCTCAGGGTCAGGGGTTAATGGAGCCGAGCGGTGCTAGGCCTCCATCCTGTGATTCACTGAGTGTGGATTTAGTAAACAGTGAAGCTGTCACAGCAGATTAACGAAGGAGGGAGAGAGAGAGAGCAGCACAAGGGGCTAATAGCTTCCTCACCAGCCATGAAACAACCTCCACCTCCATACAAGACCTCTTGGGTTATGAGAGAGAAAAGACATTGAGTAAGAAATAGACAGAAAGGAAAAGAGAAAGAAACAGGACAGAAAAGAGAAGCTTAAAAAAGAGTACTGCTTGCTTCTTTCCTGCATTCTACAATCAAATTCAATAAAAAAGGGCAAATATTATATATATATATATATATACATTACCGTTCAATGGTTTGAGGTCAGTGAGAATTTTTTTTTACTGTTATTCAACAAGGATGAAAAGCTTGTCCACTTCCGACCACTTCCAGAGGTGGTCAAAAACGGCAGATTGCTTACGTAGTGTAGACGCTCATGTGGTCGAATGTGTTTGAATAGCCACAAAAGACCACCTACTAATCTAATGCATAAACATTATGGGAAGCGCACTAGCCATAATTGATTTAAACTTTGTTGGCTGAAGACCCAAGTTTGGCTTGAATAGGAAAAATGTACCAAGCACAATGTTCTCTCACCATTTCTGATTTCTAACATGCACTCACAGCGTTCAGAGTGATCTTGCGGCTTTCAGAGCAGAAACTAAAATTCAGCTTTGCATCACAGGAATAAATTACATTTTCAAATATATTCAAATAGAAAACAGTTATTTTAAATTGTAATAATATTTCACAATATTACTGTTTTTCCTGTATTTTTACATGCAGCCTTGGTGAGGCTTATTTCATTCTCATATAATCTATTTGAATATTATATCCAGATCCATTTGATGGTCTATAATTACCTATGAAGTACACTACATTTTTATATTTTCTAGGGTATTATGGGATTTTATTCAGATGCTCAGGTCTTCTGAGTGTTTGCTAGGGCATTGTCTCTGTTATTATGGTCCCTATTTGTCTCCTTTACATACTATACATCTTTTGCTATTTTTTCATCCGGTTTATTGTCTGCCAGGCCAAAATCATGAGTCAGATCAGTTCAGAAAGTAATAAAACATCTCTTCTCAACAAATTGTATGGGTTACATTTTATTTTAAGGTGTCATTGTTACAGTGTAATTATACATGTAAGTACTAAGTAATATGAATTAACTACATGTACTTATTATAGAGTTAGGGTAGGATTAGGATTTGGTTGAGGATTAGTGCATAATTTACTGTTATTACTATGGTAAGTACATGTAACATATGTAACAAGGACACTGCAAAATAAAGTGTTACCATTGCATGATTTAAGGTATATTTATGTTCATGCTTGACGAGTTAAAAGCTGAAGTTTAATACAACAGGCTTCAAAACCCACACCCTCATGAACAATTAGTGATGCTAACCTTGGCAAACATTGCTAATAATCAGAAACCACAACCTGATTATGTTTTTCCACTCATACAATGCACACGCATGTACAGCTCATTCTCATCATAAATGTCAGAGCACACCAGCACACCCACTTTCCGTGGTTCTCAGTAGCTCTTCTCAGTAAACTCGAAGCAGCTGTCTGTCAGTGGGACTCAGGTGAGAGTGTGTATGGCTGCGGGCCTGCGTATAAAGGAAGCTATTGAATGTCACTCGCAAAACTCTGACTCATATGCAATGTTTTCAACACACCTGAGGAAAGAGGGGGTGCGGGAAGAAGATAGAAGTGATATAAGAGTAGCGTTTCTTCATTCCTCTGAGGATCCTGCTGAAACAACCCAACCTTTCATGTGACACCTCAATCCCAGCACTGTGAAGCATAAAGTTACTTCGAAAAGACACAAATATTGTGTAATGCAATGAGTAATGCAATTTAATGAAGGTCCCCGCAATTTCCTTGAACACACATTCACACACAGACGGAGCTGTCAGTTAGCCAGCAGGGGTCAAGCCCTTTTTTTCTCTGCTTTGTTCAATAGCCACTATTGGACTTGATGTACAATGGGAGCGAAGCTTTGATCCTAATGGGGCCAAGCGCACATTCAACCCTTCCTCCCCCCAAAAGCTCTCTTTCTTTTCGCCTTGACCTTCACCTTCTCAATGAGCCACAGAACACCATAAATGAGAAGGAGCAAAGGAACAGCACAGTTAAGGTATGAAAAAGAAACGGAAAAGAGGAAATGAGAGATACTTTAGTTAGAAGTGATGTCATTTAATGGAAGAATGTCCCTGTGAATGCTCATGTTGCCTTTCCCACATTCCTGTAGGAATGGAAGTGAGATCTCTTTAATATCTCAGATGTTTCTCCATAGAAAGTCATAGAGATCCAATGGAGTTCTCCTGCTGTTGTTTTCCTTAGAAAAGCCCCTAATCTCACGTGTCAGGTTTCAGAAGAGATCTCAACAACGTTTCAAGCAGTGTTCTGATTTGCCCAAATGTGATCAAAAGTCACAGATTTTCTCATCAAATTCTTCCAAGACCAAATGATCTGATCTACGCTTTCCACATTGATCTATAGTTTTATTATTTTACTGTATGTCTACAGTAATCACAGTCAAAAGGCTAAAATACTGTAAAATGTATGGTTTTGGAAGTGGTTTTGGGGTTAGTAAGATATTTTTTTAAATGTTTTTGTCTCTTTATGCTCACCAAAGCCGCATTTATTTAATCGGAAACATATTGGATCACATCATAATAGGCCAATCAGGGTCCAGGCTGACATGAAACGAGATGGAATGAAGATCTGTGCTCATGGAGGTTTAGAAGAGCAACATCTGAGCAGTGTAATGTATTGAGAAATCCTTTGTGTCTATCTCCTCTATTTAATCTGATTAGGACTAGAATAAATTGATGTAATGACATGAAGTCTACATAAAATTCCTCTCTTTTCTTGTCTCAGACAGGGGAACTCCCATAAATCTTACATTAGCAATAGACGGGAAGGTTATTATTCTCTGAGGGACCATATCTAGCGATGGTAAACACAAGATTCTTTGGTGCCGGGTGCCAGAACTGAGCCTTCAGCCGAAGTGGGCCTTCTTTCACTTTGGTTTCTTTCTCTCCCTCCCTTCCTTTGGCGGGATTTCAGAGCCGCAGCTGCCCCTCTCTCCTCCAGTATCCCAATGCTTCAGTGAGTCTGTATAGAGCACACACTGGGCCGGCAGAGCGGAGCATTGTTTCGCCTGCCTGGCTCTTCGCCAACACCTTGCCCGGCTTTTGGTAAGCTTGTCTAGTTCCAACTCCCAACCTTTTCTTCTCTTTCTTTTTCTCCCCTTTTTGGCCTTGCTCCTCTCTTCTTTCTTCCTTTTTTGTCCTTTCTTTTCAGCTAAGCTTCTTTCTCCTTTCTTCCCTGCAGTGTGGAGCTGGTGAATATTTATTGATGCTGCAGGTATTGTGAATGGATGAATGGATGCAGTACAGGAGAGGAGAGATGTGGGAGACGTGGGAGAATTCTGAATGAACAATACGCTTCCCTTTAAGAATGGAGAAAACACAGTGAGCTACAGATTCGGGCTGCTAGTCTATGCTTGTCTCATTCAAGCCGGCTCTCTATTAACAACCTCTTTCCCCTCTCTTACTCTTTATTCCCCCCCTCGTTCTGTCCATTATAAGCGTGATGAAATATGTTCACTCGGGCCGTGTCTCCTCGGGGCAGCTCAACTGAATGAACTGCGAACAAGTGGATTTTTCTTCCCCCTTCACATCCTTGTTCGTCACTCAGGGTACAATAGCTCAGCCCGCCACCCCAGGCCTTCTTAAGGCAAAATCCGTCTAACCGCCGTCTTCCAAAGGGTTGGGAATGGTTAGCTGTTCCATCCTCGACCCCCATGGCTCCGCTTCACACCTGAGGTAAACACACGGGCGACTAATGGACCCGCATTATCAGGTGTCCCAGACAAAAGAGATATATTAGGTAACAAAGACAAAAAAGAAGCCCTACATAGCGTTTTAGTTTAAAACAAAGATGCTCAAGAAAACTCGCCCCATGAAAGCATTCTGAGACATCTGAGAAGAAAATATAATTGTTGAAGGGTTGCTTTTTCACAGATTTGCAGTTAGAGTTTTCAGGCCTGTTTTACTCAATGGATTTTGTCTCAAGTGTTGATTTTGATTATGAGAAATAAATATGACAAATTTAGTTTGAAATGCCAGTAAATCAAGTATTGAATGTTTTTGAAAGGGTTTCTGAGAACTCGTGAGTCATGCAATTGGTGCAGATGATTGCACATCAGAGTGTAAGGGTTCTGAAATGAATTACTACAAAACCACTGAAATATATACATTGTATAAAAGCACTTATGAATAAATAAATCAAATAAAATGAATACATATCTGTTCTTAAAGAAGTTTTTTAGGGGAATTATTCCTATTATTAGTATTAATATTAATAAAAAAAATAATAATCACAATTATTGTATTATATTGACAGCCATGGGTTTATGTTTCTCTTTAGTATTGTGGGTATAAAAGAATAGAGCGGCACCTTAACAGAAATAAAATAATAATATTATTTCAATAAATAATATACACTCACCTAAAGGATTATTAGGAACACCATACTAATACTGTGTTTGACCCCCTTTCGCCTTCAGAACTGCCTTAATTCTACGTGGCATTGATTCAACAAGGTGCTGAAAGCATTCTTTAGAAATGTTGGCCCATATTGATAGGATAGCATCTTGCAGTTGATGGAGATTTGTGGGATGCACATCCAGGGCACGAAGCTCCCGTTCCACCACATCCCAAAGATGCTCTATTGGGTTGAGATCTGGTGACTGTGGGGGCCATTTTAGTACAGTGAACCCATTGTCATGTTCAAGAAACCAATTTGAAATGATTCGAGCTTTGTGACATGGTGCATTATCCTGCTGGAAGTAGCCATCAGAGGATGGGTACATGGTGGTCATAAAGGGATGGACATGGTCAGAAACAATGCTCAGGTAGGCCGTGGCATTTAAACGAGGGGGCCTAAAGTGTGCCAAGAAAACATCCCCCACACCATTACACCACCACCATCCATGTTCTCATTCTGTTTACGCCAAATTCTGACTCTACCATCTGAATGTCTCAACAGAAATCGAGACTCATCAGACCAGGCAACATTTTTCCAGTCTTCAACTGTCCAATTTTGGTGAGCTCGTGCAAATTGTAGCCTCTTTTTCCTATTTGTAGTGGAGATGAGTGGTACCCGGTGGGGTCTTCTGCTGTTGTAGCCCATCCGCCTTAAGGTTTGTGCGTGTTGTGGCTTCACAAATGCTTTGCTGCATACCTGGTAATTTCAGTCAAAGTTGCTCTTCTATCAGCTTGAATCAGTCGGCCCATTCTCCTCTGACCTCTAGCATCAACAAGGCATTTTCGCCCACAGGACTGCCGCATACTGGATGTTTTTCCCTTTTCACACCATTCTTTGTTAACCCTAGAAATGGTTGTGCGTGAAAATCCCAGTAACTGAGCAGATTGTGAAATACTCAGACCAGCCCATCTGGCACCAACAACCATGCCACGCTCAAAATTGCTTAAATCACCTTTCTTTCCCATTCTGACATTCAGTTTGGAGTTCAGGAGATTGTCTTGACCAGGACCACACCCCTAAATGCATTGAAGCAACTGCCATGTGATTGGTTGATTAGATAATTGCATTAATGAGAAATTGAACAGGTGTTCCTAATAATCCTTTAGGTGAGTGTATTATAGCCTGACTACGTCAGACTTCGTACTTCCGCTCAATTTCAGTTCGCTTCTGTACTCAGTCTGAGATAGCGACCGTTTTCCCCGTTTTCCTCCGGCCTCAAAACAGCCGGCCAATCAACGAACAGAGGGCGGGCTGAGAGCCGTGACGTAGACGCTGATTGTACCGTGGATGCGTAGATTTACTTCACATAATCTGCAAAAGTCGTTCACAGCCATGTTCACTCTGGTATTTCGCTCGATGGTTTTGTTTTCGCATCATACATGTGTTTACAGTGGAAGTTAGATGCGGCTGAGCATGCGCATAACACACGCCATAACCAAACGTTATGTGATTGGCTTACCAATGATTTTAAACTTCAGACAAGCGCCCCCCCGCGAGAAAGAAAACGCTTTTCAATTATGCCCTTCCAGACTCTGTCTACGAAGCAAAGTGAAGTAGCAGAGTTTGGTATTACCAGGCTAAGTGTATTACACATATAAAAAAAATATTTTTACATGAACATATAGGCCTACTGCTGCCATTTATATTTCAGAAAGGAGGTCCATCAAGAGGATCGTCTCTTATGGGTCGGTGGCATAAAAAAAAAAAACTGGATTACAACATACTAGCATACAACTGGTCTAATAGCAATTTTAAGACAGCTTTAGAGCATTAGTTGTTGAGATTACTATGGAGAAAAAGGGACTTAAGCAAATGTCTGTAGTTGGTTTCCATATTATCCCATTGCTTCCTCAGAGAAAAATTGGGATTTAATTTGTGATTTTCTTTCCTATGTGATGTACTTTGTGCAGTATGAATGGCTCAACATTATACATGGCTCCAATTGGACACAGACGACAGAGAGCAGCACAACAGTCTCTCTCACAGAGCCTGTCTCTTTCCTCGTCCCTCATGAAGCCTGGCTGAAGACCATCCTTGAGCAGGAAGTTGTGGGTCAACCGCACAGCTGGACTGAGACAGACTCTCTATTGTCTGTCTCATCCTTTCCATGCCGGTGGTCAAAACACGGTGGAGCATTAGATATATGAGCGCATGACAGATGAAACTGTGAACTAAACCTCCTAAATTGTTTTTAAAGAGTGTGAGTCACTGTCTTGATTAATGATAGTAGTGTTCAATAATGTGTATATGATCTAGTTTTGTTTACTTTACAAGACCTCTGCAAGCATGCAGGCCGAGGGTCAAAGGTGACGACCGTCTCGCTGTCCTCTTGGTGTATGTTCTCTATTAACTGTGCTCGACCGGCCTGGTGTGTGTGTTTCCTGTCAGCTGATTGCCAACAATCAGTCAACATCAGGCCACATGGTAGACAGGAACTCACTTTACCAGAGTGCAGAGCAGAAATGTATGTGATCAGCAGTTCTTTGAATTGATTAAGGGAATAGTAACATTTCTATTTAATGACCTAATGTTTTTTTGTTTTTTTTTTGCCTTGACTTTTATTCCTGATTGCTATTAGTTCAAATATCACTGCCTACCGTCTCTTTCATTCCATTACATATAGAGACAATGCACAAACACAGACTTCCTTGTGTTACGCAGGAAGATGGTCTTGCATGCTGACTCAGGAATTACTCAATTTTCTCAACATCCAGCCTCTGAGCTGGAATGATACTAAACAACATATCCTCTTCAGTTTTAAGCTTTCTGTTGTGCAACTTTAAGCAAAGTTATTGAACTTTGAGGAGAGACACGGGTCAAATCTACTGCACTTCAATAAAATAATAAGTTGCTAAATTTAAGTTACTTTTCAAATCTAAAACCAGCTTTATGCCAGATGAAGCACTTTTTATGTGACTTAAAAAATGACACGAAAAAGTTGCGGCATAATGTATGGCGTACACTGTAAAAAAATATTGTGATTTTAACAGTCAAAGACTGTAAAAACGTTACAGTGACACACTGTTTATTGGTTAAGAGAAAGTTTCCTTACTATATACGGTAAACAACTGTGATAGATCTAACGGTACATTTAATGTAATTTTACTGTAAAATACCGTTAAATTGACAGTTTTTGGAAGTGAAAAAGAACAAGTCATTGTATAATTTACATTGAAAAATTCCCTGCGTGACACTTCACATTTGATGTATTTTTGTTGAAATCAATGAAATGAATGTTTCTTCATAGTTTTCTTAGTTTTTTCTAATCAGTTATGACATTAGGGTTTTATGTTACATTTAATGTTGTTAAATTAATGTTTATTGCATTTTTTTTATTTCACGTGTGTTACCATGATGGTGTTTAGTGTTTGTGTGAATGACACTGTGCAGCTTCTATATTTTAGTATTAACTTTCTTGTGAAAGAGCTGCTTGTGATGAGCTTTAATTTATCAAGTGATTTTCATCTCCACTGTAATTGGTGGTTGTCAGTGTATTACTATGGTACAAAACAGATATAAATACTTCAATAGGTCAGTAAATTAACAATATGTCAGATAATTAAATACGGTTTATTACTGTAAATTTGTCTGTAAAATCTAAAATGTTGCTACCGTATTTTTTACAGAAAATTTCTGGAAACTACAGCTGCCGGTATTTTACCGTAAATGTAACGGATTTTTTTTTACAGTGTAGGCTGTGTTTTTGTGGCACATAAAATTCTGACATAATCTATTTAATGCAATATAGTTATAAATATAGAAAAATTCATATTTGCTGATAAGATTTTTTTTAAACTTATTCGGCAAGGATGTATTAAATTGATCAAAAGTGACAGTAAAGTCATTTATAGTACTACAAAAGATTTATATTTCAAATAAATGTAGTTCTGTAAAACTGAGAAGATGACACTCATGATCATTTGATGGGAAAGTGTGAAAGGTAATCCGTTCGTTTTGTGGCATTGGTAAGGCACTTATACGTTTTCTCATTGGTTTCTCACGATTCGGACATCCAGAAAATGAACACTTTTGAACCATTTTAAACACTACATCGAGACCCATCTGCGTCATCTTCTCAGTTCTCGCGCATGCGTCGTGGCGCTCTCGTGAACTCACGGAAGAAAATTATCTTCTGATCATGCTCAAATGAAAATGAAAAGAATTGTTTGTTTTTTTTGCACACAAAAAGTATTCTCGTTGCTTGATAAACTTAAGGTTGAGCCACTGCAGTCACTTGGACTATTTCAACAATGTCTTAACTAACTTTTCTGGGCCGGCAGATTGCATTACCTAGCAGCCTATTAAGGAGTGAGCCAGCTCTCAGATTTCATCAAAAAAATCGTAATTTGTGTTCCGAAGATGAATGAATTATTTATATAAATTATATTTATAATTCAAATAAATTCAAATAAATTATATTTCAATTTTTTTTATTAAAATAGAATACAATTATTTTAAATTGAACTAATATTTCACAATATTACTGTTTTTACTGATTATTTTGTCAAATGCAGCCTTGGTGAGCAGAAGAGACTTCTTTCAAAAACTTCTTTCATTCATTTGTTATGAATGTTATTATAATTGGTGTAGGCTATTCATGTATTTTGACACTTTTACTATCCCCTCTGGTTTCACAGACAATGCTTAAGCCTAGTTCCAGACTAAAATGCATGTTTGAGCTGTTTTAACTGAAAGAAACTGTCTTAAAATATGTCAGTACCATTGTTTTGTCTCAAGATGCACACCAGTAATGTTTTCTTCTAATGCCGGGGACACACTTAACGACTAGCTGAAACATTCTAAGACTAAACAGAACACACTTACAGACTATTTCCAGTAACTGGAGCAGATTTTAAACACGGACTGTGAACACCTACTAAATGCAACTGTCTCTGACTCGGCAAGTTTGGGCATGATCAGTTATAAGTATCAAATTACATTCATAATTGGTCTTACAGGTGTTAAGTGTGTCCCCGGCTTAAGGCACATTAATAAAAGCTACTAAAATGCCTTAATTGAACTAAGACCTAATCCTGGATTAATCTAAGCCCTGTCTGTGAAACCGGGCCTATATGTTTTAGAGATCAGATCAAAACTAGTATTTTGAAAGGGCTCTGAATTTGGCAACTCACTAGGTCAGCGACTGCTATATAGTGGGTAGATCGAGGGTGCCGTTGGATGATTGGTCGGTATCTTTGTAGTCTAAGATGATCATGCAAGGCTCATTAGGCACAGTCAGAGGTGGAGAGGGTCACATGGGATGCAGTCAAAGTTAATAACTGTCTCATTGATGCAGATTGCATTCCCAAGAGGAACAGCTCTTTAATGTGTGCTACTCATTACTGGATCACAAGACCCCCCACCAGACTTTCCAAAAGATCATCTGTGCTTGTATTATATGTTTATGTGCTGTCTTGTGAGTTTTACCAGCCCTCTATCAAATGAAAACAATTGGAGATTATTTGACTGTTCCACTTGACCGCAACACAAAAAGTGCGGTCAAGTTGAACACTTACGATTAAGGTTTTTTCAAATGAAGCTTGCCAGCAAACACCACCAACAAAAGATTGTCCGAAAATGCATAGGCTACTGTCTGAGAAGGGATACATTTGAATTAGAACTAACTTCTCGACTGTTAAAAAATAATGTACATGAATGAGTGTTGTATGAATGAAATCCGACGTAAACATCCCCCATGTTGTGATTGTCATGTGTCTTAAGGCTTCAGTTGTGTCACTTCACTGCCATTCACAACTCCTCTCCCATGGCCTCATAGGATAGTAAAGTGTTTATCGGTTCTGCACTTCAGAATCTCGGTGGAAGTAGTAAGTCATTCAGGTACTTGTCACCTACTGTTTTATGAATACTAAGAATTCGTACATATCACCTGCTATTTTGTCATTTGTATGTTTATGCAGTTTTGTGGGCATGTTCATGTGTGACTTACCTCGTGATTTGAGGGAGAAGTTAAATTGCTAAATGCTAACCTATGGTGACATCCTTAGCCACTTTTGCTAAGCATAAAAACAGAAAAACTTATTTTTCTCAAACTTGTACCTCCAGAGAACACATTGGTTTCAGTAAGGGAACAATATAAGTGTGTGTATGTGTGTGTGTGTGTGTGTGTGTGTGTGTGTGTGTGTGAGTGAGTTCTCTCCCCTGACCTAAGGCCTTGAGGCCATATGTATCCATGTGAGAGAAGAAAGCTTTCTACGATCCCTCGCAGAGATCTGGATCTTAACTCCGGCCTTGTTTCAGCGAGCTGGCCTGTCATCTATTATTACAGCTGGTTCAGCCATGAGCACTGCAGAGACTCAACATCCACCCCCCACCCCCCCAGCTCCTCTCCAGCAGGGGTCATCACCTCTGACCCCTCACCTTAGGGTTATTTGCTGGGACACTACAATTAAAGAAAGCTGTGTCCTCTTTACCCTCTTTAAATAAGTCTTCAGGTTTAGTCTTCTGTCATCAGGGCCATTGATAAGTAAGCTGATTAACAAATCTGCCCAGTCAGGGAACTGGCCAAGCAACCCATATACTAGATTAGGCCGCTCACATGCTTTTGTGAGCATTTCCAATGAATTCCCTCAACAAGAAATTATAGCTGATGTGAACAAATATTTGATGCCCTGTGCAAACGTCTGTGCTGGCAGCTTACCTCAACTATGCATGATCAGTGTGTGCATGTGTGTTTGAAAGAGCCGTGTGTGTGTGTGTAATTACAGACTGCAGGTAATTTAACACCGCAGCCACTCCCTTAGGTGCTTGGCTCATGTTTTATTAGAAAGAAGGATTAGGGGAGGGAGGGTCATAACAACAATGGGCCATAGATCTGCACTGATCTCCATCTAAACCAGATATACATCTTAAATAGAGCGTAAACGCATTGAACTCAAATACGGAATACTGAGATTACTGTACTAGTTCATCATGTTGAATGAAAACGCCTACAGTACATGAACACCTATACACTAGTTAAGAAGGTAACAGATTTTAGACTTCTCCAAACAAAATTTGTTTGGAGAAGTCTAAAATCTGTTACCTTCTTAAAGGGTTAGTTCACCCAAAAATTAAAATTCTGTCAGTAATTACTCACCCTCATGTTGTTCCAACCGCGTAAGACCTTCGTTCATCTTCGGAACACAAATTAAGCTATTTTTGATGAAATCTGAGCCATGTTTCACTCCTCCATAGGCTTCTATGTGACCGAAACTTGCTGGCCCAGAAAAGTTATTAAAGAGATCGTTAATATAGTCCAAGTGACTCCAGTGGCTCAATCTTAAGTATATCAAGCGACGAGAATACTTTTTGTGCGCAAAAACAAACAAAAATAACGACTTTATTCCACTATTCATTTCCTTCTCTCTGGACCTCTAGTTGGTTCGCGTAGTGTTTTTGCGCAGCGCGTCTGTGTTACACGTCACCACGTAGGCTCACTATTGGCCGACGCCGGTCATGTGTGTGTTGCGTGATGACGTGCAACACAGACGCGCAGCGCAAAAACACTACGAGGCCCAGAGAGAAGGAAATGAAAAGTGGAATAAAGTCGTTATTTTTGTTTGTTTTTGCGCACAAAAAGTATTCTCGTCGCATGATAAACTTAATGTAGTGCCACTGTAGTTACTTGGACTATTTTAACGATGTTTTAATAACTATTCTGGGCCGGTGAGTTTCGGTCACACTGGAAGCCTATGGAGGAGTCAAAATTCTGTCAGATTTCATCAAAAATATCTTAATTTGTGTTCCGAAGATGAACGAAAGACTTACATGGTTGGAACAACATGAGGGTGAGTAATTACTGACAGAATTTTCATTTTTGGGTGAACTAACCCTTTAACTAGTGTATAGGTGTTCATGTACTGTAGGCGTTTTCATTGCGAATGAAACGGGGCAGTGAAGACTCAACAATGGATAAAAAGCGTCTCAAATTCAAACTGTTGATGTTTAGAGTTTGTCAAGCTGTTGTTTTTTTCTTTCTCTCTCCCCATCAGAGGTCAGAGTTGGAGATCTCAGTGTTCCAGCAATCCATGTCTTCGCATTCATCTTCATTAACCGTCTGGAACTCCTCAATCCACAGAATGTCTGCCTCTCTCATTCCCAACAAACAACTCTACAGCTCACTACTGTTAGCTGCCATATTTGCGCCATTCATTTATTTTAGTCCACATAGCTGACATAGAGTTTGTTATGAAACTATACATGTGCATCAGTACTATTTAGGTAGTCTTGTATTAAGCATAGTTCACAAAGACCATCATTAGTGGTAGTTGCTAAGGCCCAAACTTACATAACTTATATAAACTTTGGCACGTAACTGTTTGTGCTACAGACACGAATGATACCTTGAATTCTGTGTTTTGATTAGAAGTGTACTATTACATTTTGAAGTAAATGTACAATTTTGTAAACTTTCATTGTCTATATCTAAGGAAGGAATAGAATGTCATGGACACCAGGGCCAGTAAGGGGGTAAAACACCTCACAACCCCCACAATACTACCTTACAAAAAGAAGTATTTCAAGTTTATGTAAACCTAAGTAAAGTTCAAGTATACTTTATGTAGTAAGTATACTAAAATCAATGTACTACCTCTTAGGTCTAAATTGTCCCACTCTTTAGTTTAAAAAAAAGTATACTTTAATCAAGTGTACTTTAAGTGTGACATTAGTAGACTTTGAGTACATCACTAGTTTACATCCGGGTTTTTCTTTTGTATTACAGCTATACTGTGAACTATACTAGAAGTTATCTTATAGGTATACTGATGAAAGTATACTTTGAAGTATACTCTCTGTAAAGTTTACAAGTTTTCATAATAAAACTATAGCCTACTTGTTTTAGCTTGTTACTCTTATAAGTACTGTACATAAAAAGTAGATTAAAGTATTATCTCTTATTTTTAGTTTAAAAGATGTTTAGTTTAGTATGGCAAATCACTCACATTTTCTTCACAATCTAATTGTCTTAACTGTGTCAAGAAGTTAAGTTGCAGGTAAGTTAAATATGACAGACAGATGGATTGTCAGACAGAGGATAAACACTTTAATGAAAGCAGATTCACCAGCATGGGGGAAAACTGATGACAGAAAGATAACAAAGATTGGAGAGAGAGAGAGGGAGATGGCGATGGAGAGAGAGAGAACTCAGAGCCATGACTTGGCTGAACTTACTGTGAACTGTGCCAGATTTATTTTCTCCAGCCTCTCTCTCTCTCCCACTGGGAGCCAGATTTACACGGCTCTTTCTCTCTACGTGTGAGTTTGGGAGCGAAGCCGCAAAGGCTCGTGGGAGGCAAGCAGGAGGAAAAAGGGATGACGGGGATTCGGGGGGTCTTTTGTTTATGGCTTCACCACAAAGACACCTCTCTCAACCTGCGGCCCTAATTCATCCTCTCAAACTCTCTCTGCTGAGCAATAAGGACTAAACACCTCTGCCTATAGACATGGGTCCCCCCAAAGTAGTAAATGTGTATCTTCTGTCATCATTCATCATTGTATTGTATTTATGTGGAAAAAGGTCACTGGCCTAGGCTGGGGGTAATGAGTGAGTGAGTTTCAGTGGGGTGTGTAGGTCTTGTGTTTGTCTCTGGGTAATAGGTGTCGAATGATATTGAAAGACCCTCCACCCCCGTTTTACCATGTGTGATTGGATAGAAATGGACGTGTGCAAGTGTGTGTGTGCAAGTGTGTTTGGCCTGATAAACCCTACATTATGTAGGGTTTATGATGGCAATGGCAATATCTGAAATCCTTGTCCTTGTGGGGACATTTTTTTGGTCCCCATGAGCAAAACAGCTTATAAATCATACTTTCTGTGATGGGTAAGATTAGGGGTAGGGATAGAATATACAGGTTGAACAGTATAAAAATCATTATGTCTATGGAAAGTCCCCATAAACCATGAAAACACAACTGTGTGTGTGTGTGTGTGTGTGTGTGTGTGTGTGCGTGCGTGCGTGCGTGCGTGCGTGCGTGCGTGCGTGTGTGTGTGAGAGGATAACTTGTGCTGTAGTGCCTACAGTGTAAGCAGAGCTGGACAGTAACAAAGTACATTTACTTGAGTACTGTACTTAAGTACACTTTTTGAGTATCTGTACTTTCCTTTATTATATTTTCTGGAAACGTTTTACTTTAACTTCACTACATTTGACAGACAAATATCATACTTTTTACTCCACTACAATTCTGTCAAGGTCCTTGAGTAGAAAGTAGTAATGTCAGTCAGGGCATGATTTTGGTTGCAGGGGTGGCATTTTGGTTGGAAAATAAAGTCGGGTTAGCGTCAGAACCTGACGTCGCACAGATGTTGGATTTTGGTTGGAAAAGAAAGTCGGGTTGACGTCAGAACCCGAGTGATGTTGGTTTCTGACGCCAACCCGATTTTCATTTTCAACCACAATGCAACATCTGTCCAACATTGGAAATTAATGTCAATCTGGCGTTGGACTCTGACATCAACCTGATTTGGGTTTGGTCTTTTAAATGCGAATTTTGTCATTGTTTTGGAGCACGCTAGCTTATAGATAACAGTAAGGCTAACATATTCATACTAAAAGCCAAACAACTTTAAATAGGGCACTATTTGAGGGAACAGCCATTTGGGTGTCTGAAACCATTGTGGATGTTGGACACTTATTCAATCTCAATCTGGATTGTGACTCCAAGTATGCTTTTTACCCACAACACCTTGCACAACAGTTTGTGAGTATTATCTTTTCAACTTCTGTCCAAGGCAGAAGTTGATACAGCAGTTTTTAAATGTATGAATGTTAGGGTAAAATTAAATATGAATGCATTTAAAGCAATGACTATAGCTAGATGCTAATGCTAACACAAACAACACCTGAGGTCAAGATGATATTTTATGACATGGTAGTACGTCCCAATACTTGCACACTTACTGCATCTTGCACACACCGAAGTTATTCTGCACAAAGAAACACTCAAGCACACCTATACACCCAGGGGAAGTGAAGCGCATAAAAGGGCCAATGGTTGAATAGAAGAACTTGGTGTAACACCCATTTGAACATAAACAGGGGGATCTCCTTACAGAACAGACCACATCCAACATCGTTGGGAAAGGTGGATGAGGTCAGGGTACTTTTCATTGGTGGAAAGGCAGGGGAAAAAAATATCATTAATTACTGTAATTACAACCAAAAGCCTTTTCACTCTATCATTCAGACAGTGAAAGAAGTAGGTGGGGTTGCTTGTCTCTATGAATGGAGCACACACATACTCATGGCACACGTACACACATGTCAACAAATACACACTCGGCATACACACATGCAGATGTATGGACAGGAATTGGCTTGTTGACACACATGATGGCAGTCTCAAATACACACATGTATACTCTAACGCACACAAATACACAAGCCACACGCAGTGGTGAGCAGCAGAATCTCATTTTTCATCTTACTCTCTTTCTTGAAGCCTCATTTCCTTCATCACTATGAGTGATGTGGTTAGTGTCAGGGAGCGAATCTGGTGTATGAAGTCTATGTCTCCATGTCATCTACTTGCTGTTTGTTTTTGTCTTGCTGTGTCACCCCATGGGCTTCAACAAAGCCCAGTAAAATACAGAGTTCCCATGTATGAGTCATTTTATAAAGAAAGAAAGATTGAAAATATGTAAAGTATTAAAACACAATAAATGTTTCTGTGATAACATATAGGACAATAGACTGCAAATATATATTTTTTTCCCACACGCAAGACATTGCACACACAAATGTTATTTAGACTGATATTTTTTTATCTCATCACTTCAGTTTCACCTTCACAGTTCCACAATATCAGTAATATTATCACTTCAGGATGTACGTATCAGTCAGGTTCATTACTGAGTCACTGAGTCTTTTAGCTTTGTTTAGCAATTTTCTGTTCAGTACTTCCTTGTGTCGTATAGAGAATACTCACATTTCTGGCTTATTAAGAAACAAATGACTTTTTTAAAATATACTAAATTAATAATAATAATGAACTAAATATATATTCATATATATGCACACCTTGTGAGTGTAAAATTGAAACTGTCTAATCTGATGCAGATAAAATTATGGAGAGCCACAAGGCTCTGTTTTAAGACCTTTACTGTTCACTTTCAGCATGCTCCCACAAGGTGCTATCTTTAGGAAACCTGGTAGCCAATAAAACTGAGACAAAAACACACTTTCAATATATGATGCAATAACTTAGTTTATGTGTTTATAACTTTAAGATTATAATGGTTTGCTGGGTTTTCCCAGACTTAACTTTTCAATGCCTCTGACAAGCCTTTATCTACTTCTTTTTTATGGAAAATCACTAACAGGTATAACCTTAAATATGTTTATTATTTTCTGTCATACATCCTCATTCTGACAAAGATGTGTATCGACCTGACTCTTCACACAGTGTCAGATAGCAACAGCGTTCAGTTCGTTATCCTACTGAGCAGCATTCCTTCCAATTTGTCTCTGTCTGTCAATGATAACCATTCAGATCCACACATGTTCAGATTGCTCTGCAGCAAGTAAAATCCCTGTATGCAAGCATTTCATATTCTCACTGCAGTGCTGCTTTTTGCGCGAATACATACATGTGAGACATGTGCCCTATAACGTAGATCACAAAGACTGAGCCACACTGCCCTGCCACATTATTTGTATGATACAGCATATACTTGAGCCTATATTTCACTGGATAAATCGACCATGAAACTCCACAGATGCTAATTTTGCCCTTTGCTAATGGAACGGCTAATCCTGGAGCAGTGAGTGAGCATGGTTATGTGCCTGGGTTTGATTCACAGCAAGGTAGTGTATCACTGTCAAGTCATTGAGTTTGTTGTTGAGTTGTGGTTAGCTTTACAACAGTGTTGAAAGTTAACTCATTACAAGCTGGTTGTTGGGAGGCTAATCTCAGATGTGTGTCAAAGATCATGGAACTCATATGTCACCTGCTGGACACAATGAGAACTGCAGGCTAAAATTTTACATTGACTTCCACCTTCTTTGGTCTTTTCACCATTTCATTGAAGGAGTTGAAGAGGACACAGGAAACAATAGGGACATAAAGGGGCACACTTGTCTACATTGTCAACTTGCAATGCATCAGAGCATGTTCATAACTGCCAGGCTGCATTTACATTATAAAGGATTCATTGTTCATAACACATTTTGCCCTGCAATTTTCCATTGATTGGATTTGACATTGAAACCTCAGTATATGGGTCAGGTCATTGTTGTTATTTAAAGGTATTTATATTATAAGCTTTGTAAATACATTAGTATGTACTTTAACCTTTGATGTTTACAGTAGTTGGCTCTTACTTGTTACAAAGACAAATATTGTCCCACACCCATACGGTTGGTCATTATGTTCTTATTAAGTAGTTCAGCAGTACAGAACTCATTTATATTCTGCTGTATTATACGTTACCCACTCAGCCCATTTTCCACTCTATTTCTTCTCCCTGCTCCTCTTCATCTCTCTCGCACCCCTGGCCAGCGCAGCAGCTGCGGGGCAGATGTGAAAACGGTTGCATATGAGAACAGGTTTACCACAGTACAGTGCTTCATCAACCCAGAAACATATTTTCCCCGATCTTTCAGGGTTTTGTTTTATACTTATGGATGATTGAACCGCTGAGACGTCTGTCAATGGAATTATTTGTGCTAAAGGAAGCTGACTGCAGTGCTTGTGTTTTTTGCGCTTGGCTGGGAAATCAACAACATGTATGTTTATAAATGGGACATTCTGGAGAGTTGGATTTCCATGAGAAGCAGAAATGAGGTTGCAAAATCTGGCGTATATCATGGGATGGCCATGTTTCAGCTGTCTCAGACTTTAGTTACGCCTGCTGGGAATCAACCGCTAATGCGTGTGAATGCAGTTTGAGCATGCTGCATTCAAGAGCATGTTTCACACTAAATAAAATTGTTAAAAATGCAAGCTGTCCTTGCGATTCTAGGGTGTTGTGTGTAGTGTCAAGAGCATTGCTGAGCGATTCCAAGTCAAAAGAGCCCACCTCCAGCTATATTCCTGGATATGACTCAGATTTTTACTTTAATGTATGATCTATTTATTTTTGCCCATTTTATCATCTGTTTCCATCAAATCGTCAGTTTTATCACTTAGAAAAGAAAAATAACACCTCTCCTGCTCTCTCACATACACTATTTGAGTCATCTATCATTGTCCATGGCACAAATATTTAGAACAAATTACAAGTAATTACAAGTATTACTGTCTAATTTTCTAGTTAAATTATATAGAAATCCTTGAAACATGATACAGCCTGCATAAGATATTGAGAATGTATCTTTAATACATTGAAGAAACTAAGTGAATTTTGTCAACAGATGTACATATTTTTTAAACTTATTTTAAAAAGAAACTGAATACAATCGAAAAATATTAAATGCAGTTAGACATAATACAGGTATATTCTAGATATAATAAATGAAAACAAGGATTTTTTACTTGTTAAATTTTCAAGAGAAATCTTCACATTCTGATAGATAGCAATCAATAATAGAAGTGGTCTAAATAATAAAACATGTATCTACTATGGAAGTCACAGGACCAAAAAATGTTCGGTCCGAATGCAATGTGTAATGTAGGCTACTCTTAAAATAAGTGTAGGGGAGAACCGGGGCGAAAGTAACGCGGGACGAAAGTAACAAAGCGATTTTCTCAGAGCCCTGACTATATTAGCATTTCAAGCTATGACAGCACGTTTAGTACGCAACCCTTGACGGAGCTGCCAAATATCACGTGATTTCGTCATCGTTTCCCGCGGTTAGGTCCGGTAAGCAGATTTCGAGTTCGATAAGTAAATTACTGAAGCGGTACTTTTTTTCTAATTACAAGTTGTGTTTTTCGTTTCATGTAACACAGTAATGATCAATCTACAGGTTATTAAGTGCTGTAACACATCCTGAAGTTTGCCTCGGGTTTAAACGTCAGGAGTTCCTGTCGGGACGAAAGTAACCTAACCCTATAGTGAAAAAAAAAGTGTTTCTTTTGTCGTGCTGCTAATGTGGTGACTTTCTCTGTGTTGCAGCATTAATTACAACATGTTTATGTCATATTATACCAACAGAATATGGCAAGAGTGAGGGTCAGTAAGACAGATAGAGGTCTGATTCAGCCAGATGTTTATGAGAGGGCGTTCACATTTAAATCAGCTGATTTCTGTGTCACCATTTTTTTCCACTCAATCTGTTTCCATTTACCCTAGTCACATTTAGGTTTTAGCCATACCTTATAGCTTTTCCACCCCCACCTATGAATTTGCAGGGTTTCCATCCTGATGTTTGTATGCAGATTTTAAATGTATGCATAAAAACAGCTTGATGGAAACATGACTATTGTTACATTATGTTGAGAATTTATATTATGGTAATTTAATTTAATTTTCATATTATTCATGTTGAAAACACATTTTATAAAATAGATTGACATTGCCAATAAAAAAAATATTCTAAACAATTCAAGTTTGTACTGTTGGGTTATTTGAAACATTGATGAAACTGAAATTTAAAATGAAAATGTAAATGAAACATTTTTTGCAAATATAAAGGCCAAAATATGTTTGCAGTTACATGTTAACAAGGTCATATACTCAGGTATATTTAGGCTAATAAAAAAAAATATATAAAAAAACAAGAGTAACACAAAAAATCTAGCTTGTATATTGTTGTGTTACTTTTGACGGGGTCGAAAGTAACATGAGCAGTCTTAAGTTCAAAGTGAAATTACACTGAAGTACTTCTACATTTTTACAAAATACCACCTGGTATTGATAGACCACACTTGTGAGTGACTGACCACAGCAAAAATATATCTCTGTCTAAAACATCATCTTTTCAAAATGGTTCTTTAAAGCACAAAAAAAGATGATTAAAATAATGATTTAACATGTACTTTAAATCTTTGTACTTTGTACAGTAAAACTTTTAATTTAACATTACAAAGTGCACTTTTTAAAAGTGTACTTAAGTGTTAAGAAACAGTCATGAAAGTGTAACCTCTACATGGCATTTTATTTCAATAATAATATATTGTTTACAAGCACAGTTTTAAAAAAGAAAAAAAAAAGATACACAAGTGCACATTCAAAACAGTTAAGCATACTTTTTTTCTGGGGAAGTCTAGTTAAAAATTCATTTACTAGCCTTCTTTTTTTTCCTTTCTTTGTTTTTCAGTAGTGATGCCATTCATAGAAAGCATCACCAATAACTTATGAGTGACGATGTTTGTGCGAGTGTACAGTAGGCCTACATGTGAACACATACCTCATTGTCAATAAAACTGAACAGCAGGTTTCTCCATTGTTATAAAGACAACAGCATGCTGATGTGTCTTCTACACTCAATGGACAATAGAGTGGCAGGCAGGAAACAGTAATTAGTCTTTGATCAAAGTGTCCGTTACCCAATACGAAGCGACACTGGAAGGGGGGCAGCATGTTTGGAGAAAGAGAGAGTGCTCTTTTTCTTTTCCCCATTCTTTCACACAGTTGAAAATGAATGGGGCCGGTTGATGCTTGGGTCACGGTCACGGCCCTAACATGAAGTGGTCACGGTGGTACAACATGAAGGCCCTCTCTCAAAAAAACGTTGGGTGTTTGAATCCATTCTCTGGGACTGTATTTGTTTCTTTTCTTGTTCGGAGATGAGTGGAGGAGGGCTATGGGATGACGAGGGTCCTTTTATTTTCTTTGAGTCAAAGTTGGAAGTAGAATTCAAGAGTAACTACAAAAGAGAAAGAAAATATAACCACAGCTGACAAAGGAAAGGAAACAAGAGACGGGACAGAAAGACTGTTTTTGATTCTCAGTAAACATGTCAGCCTGTTCATACTTATTTTCCTTTCCATGTCAAACATCCTGTTCATATAAATAGCTGCAGGGTGCATACTTTAATTTGTGCAGTTAAAACATTTAATATAACTTCATGATCTGTTTTCAGGAGAAACATCTACAGATTTCTGCCAAAGTGATTTTCTGTATGGCATACACGCATATAAATGAAAACAATAGAGGTTTTGATGGTAGATTGAGAGAGTAATTATACTATGCTACCCTAAAATGGGCACAAACATAGACACAACCATCATGCTTTTCCATATTATTATCATTGCTCTCCATGGTACAGTAAATAACAGACTTAGAGATAAATAAAAGAATGAAACACAGCTGGTTTGGCCTAAGTCGTTCATGGAAGATACATGGTAGAGGAAAAGAAGATTTTTAAACAGTTATTTGGTAATGAAAATATGATTAAGTCTCCATAACAATATGGAACATTTTCCAAAAACAATCAATTTTTAAAATGAAGTCTTACGTAGACCTGTATGTGTTCTCAATTATGCTTGTTCATTATGGGAGGTGTCATAGTGTGTACCGTAGAGATCAAGGGAAGGTGGTAGATAGGCTAAGGACTCAGATTGCATCCAAAGAAGATCTTTTATTCAGTGCCAGTGGATAAATAGAGGTGGGCATATTCACAGTGATGTGCCAGATACAAAGAAAAAAAAAATACAGAATTTAAAGAAAAAAAATATATACACTTGAAGCAGTGCAAACTTTGCTGTATTCACAAACAAAGATAAACAAATTGCTTTAGGCAGCAAAACCTTCAGGAATACTTTCAGAAGTATGACCACACTTTTACCTCCCAAGGTTCAGTTTGGACTGACTTATATGGCCTAGGACATGCTCATTACATTCAAGACCGTACCAACTGCAGGGGTATCAATACCAAAAATCTTTGTAGCTTAAACATATGACCAGTTAACAATTTAACTTCCACAAAAATAATTAAAATAAACTCATTCAGCAAATTAAACAATCTCAACACCGAAAAACATTTATCTATGCCTACATTAACAGGGGTTAATTTCCCTTCCCTATTAACGGAAATGGTTTAACCCAACACAATAAAAAGACATGCCGTAGTCCCGCCCCCTCCTTTGAGGAGTCACAGGAACAGGAAATGGTGAGTAGACAGCATGTGGGGTGACTGTTTGCAAAGAGAAAATAATCACAGATTTGAAATAATAAATAACAAAAATGCATAACTACAACTTGTCTCTGTGTGGTTAATGAGAACAAACAAAGGAAAACTATAATAGACATAACATGTTGTGATGACCGCTGATATGTGCACCTATCTGCAACCAACCCAAACAGCATGTCTTAAACTTATTGTAAATTAATGTTATGTAATAATGAACCTAAGGGACTGCACCATAGTCAAAAGAAACACAAAACCATAAATAATAAATAAAGATACATAAGTCCATAAACAGATTGTAAAGACTTCGGCAGTGATGACGTCATCTTAGCACCCGTCATCACAGGAGGGAAGGATATTTTCATTTTTGTTTTGTTTATTTCTGTTGAAAGTACAGTTCCAATACCTATTATATCCTGTAGTTTATATATAGCTTTGGTGTCAGGTTAAACAGGTTGGTGTCACACACACACACACATATATATAACTTTGGTGTCACGAGAGAACATCTCGTGCTTTTTTCCCCGTTTTCACCGAGCTTGAGGTGAGCTTGTGAGGAAGAAAGTGAAAAAACATAGCAATACTAATAAAAGTTGTCTAGTATGCACAAAAAATCCCAAACAGCTTTAGCGCCTCGATGTGGCTGTTTTGGGGAAATAAACTATATATATTTTTTAATTTAACAGCAGGGGGCAGCAGATCATGCTAAATCGTGCTTTGGATGAACCCCAGGTGTTCTTATCCTATAATGATACACTCAATTGAGGTGCACTGAATCAAAATCCAGTCATGTTTTCTTTAGTGGTTTAACAATGTTTTTGTCAGTGTCTCATCCCTGATGCAAAGTTACATCAGCCAGGCCCAAACATAAATCATAAAATGCTACACATACTGAATACCCACATAATGTCGTTCCATACCAAACTGCATTAGACAGTTATTTTCGCTTGCCTTTGAGGCACAGTTACTTTCAAATTATTTCTCTAAAGCACAATCAGTATAAAAAAAAAAAAAAAAAGAAATTGTCACCAACCTAAAACTACACAAAGCTGACAGTATAATAAAAAACAGCAGTCAGAAGAATCCACTGAGAGAAATTGTTTTAAAGGCCACGTTTCGCATGCTAAAGTCTCAGAACAAGCAAAGTGTTTATGCCACATTCAGACATTTATGAGGTCAGCTGAACTGTTACACACACACACACACACACACACAGGGCAGACTTGTTTTTAGCCCTTTTGCACTGTAAAGTGTGCTGTTTTTTTGTCTCCTCCCCCAGAGCTTATTCCATCTGTGTATGTCTGCTAAAGTCATCACTGCGCTACCCCCATCCATCCAAATACACCAGCGCTGTCTCTCTCTCACTCAATGAATCTGCCTTCAATGCCTCTTTACTGCCTTCAGTTGATAACATCTACAGGGATCATCCCTTAACTGTTTGTGAAAACGTGGAAGTCTAAAATAAGAAATGTTTATTTGAGCACCAAATCAGCATATCAGAATGATTTCAGAAGGATCATGAAGACTGCAATGATGTTGAAAATTTAACTTTACAGGAATAAATTACATTTTAATAAATATTTGTATAGAAAACAGTTATTTTAAATTGTAATAATGTAAAAAAAAATAATAATCAAAAACATTAAATAATCTTACTGACTTTTAAACGGTAGTATATGCTGAGTGTGTGATGTAGGATCGAAATACTTTTTTGGGACACTGCTTTTATGCAGTATGATACCATAATTCATTATGCGGACAAATAATCACTTCCAGTTCCTGTCCACATTGCTTGATTGGCATCAGTAAAAGTAGCTTCATCTGTTCGATCTTTTTGAATCTCAACCGCCTTGTTGGCAGGACATCTTCCACCAAATTCATGTTAAAGGAGCTGTATGTAAGAAATGTATTTCAATTAATCATAAAATGGCCCTGATATGTCACTAGACAATAAGAAATCATGTTCATTTCAAATACTTATATCACTGACAACAGTAGTCCGGCCAGGATATTGTCATTTAAAAGTGAAGTTGCAGCCCTCAACTGATGTTAATGTTGTCATGTTGTGTTTTGGCCTGAAGCGCCACCCTCCACCTATCTACCAATCACGAAGTCAGTAGTGTTGCCGGGTTGCCAGCTCAGCTCTAATTACCACAGCTGCAGTTACAAACATTCGTGCTGGATCCTGCAGCCTATCTGGCAACCTGGAGTCAGGGGGGAGGGCGAGGGGATCCACCGCTCTACAGTAATTTGAAAGTGATTGCAGTACCAGTTTTGGCCACAATCTTACATACGGCTCCTTTAAGGTGCATTTCTAGAATTTGACATAACTATATCAAGATTAGTGCAGTCCAAAAAGATCAAATGTAACTGTTCTCTTGTATCCTATAGCAAAATATGTGGAAATAATCTATCCCGAAAGATGATATAGCCTACCCAGGGATACTCAAGTAACTTGATTACTAATATTAGATTTACATCCCTCATCACAGTGATGTTGGAAACATGGATGAGTAATACATAGCACAAATATTTAAAGTTTGAGACATTTGGCTTTAAAAAGAAGGAAATGTTGTTCACTTAAACTGAATGTAACTAGCATATCACCAAATCTGCTAAACAGACACAAAATGAGCAACTCAAGGGACTCTTAGAGGCTGTAAGATTGGAAAAGTAAACATTCTTCTCCATTAGCATCATTTTAGAGGTTTAGGATTTTATTTAGAGGTTTTAGTTTGTTGCCATTATCTGACACTCATAATGCAATGGCCCCATTATGATGACATTCCATATGATGTCATTACTTCAGAGATTCATGCTCAAAATACTTGAACTGATAAAACTTTTTAAATCATTAATTTGATGGCTTATCTGGAGCCTGGGGACCTCCTGAGGCCACACATGAGAAGCGTGTCCATGGAAAAGACCAGAGGAAAAAAGTGGAAAATAATAATAATACAACCAGTTAACATTTTTAATTTCTGCTTTCTACAGTCAGAAATCACTATTTAAATGTACATAATGTAACTTTTGGCCCTCTAGTGGTTAAAAAAACAAAACTGCATGCATTTTGGAGAAGAACTCTGCATGACTGTGCGGATAAATACGGTTATCCTTCTGCTCATAAAACATTCACTACCAAGAGATAACCAGTTTAGATGGAAAGGATCTCAAGCTGACTAGCTGAAGATGTTATAGCCATTAATAGACACGGAATTTCCTTGAAAATGAACTTCAGCAGGAGAGCGCTACAACAACCATACTGAAATGCCCCTTCACATTAGATAATGATTTACAATGAACTGTTAGAGAACTAAATATGGCCATTTATCTGTTCAATAAAATACCTCACTCACCCATTGACTTATAAAATCGCCATCTCCACGTCGCTGGAAATGGCGATGTTATGATGTCGGAGATTACAAATGTTGTAAACATCTTTTATAACATTTCAAATCCCTTAGTTCTCGTAATCTCCAAAAAGCCAAGCCGGCGTTGATTCTCGTTTTATTATGAGTGCTGTCGTGTTCTCTTGATTCCCTGGAGTTTGGAGATTTGCTGCTCCATGCCAACATTTCTCACCCTGTGATAACTAACTTATGGTACTCCCACACCGTACACTAGTACAAAGTAGCCGGAGCAACTTATATAGCCTGTATGACGAGACATGACGAATGTTCACAATTTCCTGTGAAACACATCCCGCTAGGTCTAAATTATAAACATTTAGGCTTCTGGTATGGTAGTCTACGGTATATTGTGTCAGATGTTGTGTGCTGGTGTGCTTTTCTATTCCCCTTTCTGTGTCTCTCTCTGCGTGTTATTTGCACATGACAAAGTCGCCTGACAAAAGCCAAGGTAGGCTATGGGAAAACTAAACTATTTTACAAGGTGGCGAATTTGAATGAATTCATACAATGTGAATCTTACAAACCAAGCTTTTTTAAATCAAAGTAAGCATGAAAGTCCACCCTTAAACATTACAGTCACTGGACATAAGCAGAACGAATGAGATTGTTGCCTTCATATTGTGTTGAGAACCTCTTGAGAAGAGATTTCATTTCGTAGAAGAAAGTTATGTTTTATTTTCATATATTTTCCATGTCTGAAAGGCAAATGTTAATGTGTTAAGTTTGACCTAATCACACAAAGAGCAAATACCATTCTATTATATAAATTCTATTAAATAAATAAATACATTTATAAATTACCATTACCAAAAGTGGTCCTATGTCAAATCTCAGAAAATACCTTTTTTTCTTTCTTCCTTTTTTCCCCTATAATGTCTGTCCACATACTTCTTTTAGCATGCTATAACATAAACATGTCCGCTCTTTAGTGAGAGATCTCGTCTGTCCTGAGGGGCTGAGAAGAGCAATGTGTTTTGTCTAAAGGTAGCAGGGCGATGGATGGATGGATGGACGGATGGATAGTCATGGTGTGCATGTGTAAAGACAACCCCACCTCAACACACTCAATCAGCACATAAACACACAACACCACTAAAGGAACGTGTGTGAGCATTTGGGGATGTGAGTGTGAAGGTCTCGAAAGGTGCAGGTGTCAAGCAGTTTGGTTGCAATTGGGTGCCTGAATTCTTTTTTAAATTCTTAACCTTATAATTAATTCACTGATATACTGTTAATATAAAGTATAGCAAGCTTTGTATTGTAAAATATACTGAATAAGGACAATAATAATTGGTGGTAAAGTATAGGACACATGATTAAAGTTCAAAAATTTACATTTAAAATTTAAACACCATCATATACAGTACAAACATAATGTATGCATAAGATTTAATATTATCAAATGTGATGCATTACAGGGACTTCTTCAGTTTTTTTATTGCAGTAAATTGTATATTTAAATAATTTATATTAATTATGAGAGTAATTTAAAAACTTTAATTGAATATAAAACATGTTTACCTGCAAACAACATATCTTTAACAATATTTCATTGGAAACATGCATTAAATGTCTTGTTTTATGTATATTTTCACTATAAATTACACTGTAATTAATTTTTGGTAACACTTTAGTTTAGGATCCAATTCTCACTATTAAGTAGTATACATATTGGGATATTGGCTGTTTATTAGTACTCATATCATATTAATGCCTTATTCTGCATGACCTTATTCTACATACCTTACCCCCACCTACTACCTAAACATAACACCTACCTTACTAACTATTAATAAGCAGTAATTAGGAGTTTATTGAGGCAAAAGTCGTAGGTAATTAATAGTGTGAATTGGATCCAATCTGACTTTTTTTTTTTTCTTCCAAACAAACATTTTCAGTAAAATAACATATTGTTAAGAAAGATAGATAACTTATGGTTATAGCACTGTTGCATTTTCTGATCTTGTTCTGTTAAAGTTATGAACATTTTTACTGTGTGTGTGGGGGGGTGTTTTGGCTAAGACACCTTCAGTCAGTCAGTGAGACACTAATCCACAAGATTTAGGAGAGCATTCGTGCTGAGCTCTGTGTGTGTATACTATAATTTTCAAGAGAGTTAGGGACTTAGAGAGATATTCAGATATTCAGACATAAGCCACACACACACACACACGCACACACACCCACAGAAACATGGATACAATAGCAGAGCTCAGTAAAATACAGTGGAAGGTTCTGAAATAAGGGGCTTGTGTGAATGTGATAAACAGCCATCAGTTCTGCAGTCTGTGATTTGAGGACAAGTGTCTGGCCACATTTCCATGGACTCCATCCAGATGATATGGACCTGTACTGATCCTTATATTATCCAGCATCAATCCCAGCAGGCAAGGCATACATATGGTTTTAAGATAATACATTCTCATACAAATTTTCATCTAAGCCAATGTGCTGTTATACCAATCATGTGGCTTTGTTGATGAGAGGTGTGCTATTATTATTTTAGAGTATTTTCAGACAAAATGAAAACAAATAGTTTTTGTAAACAGAAATAAAAATAAAAACTGGCGGAATAATGAAAATAATAATATATTAGCATTTTCATTGCTAAGAAATGAAAGAAATAATAAAGTTCATTTATTAACATCCTAGCAAAAAGGAGCCTGCTAAAAAACATCCTGGTGGTAAAACTTAGAAATCTGTTGTACAACAATCATGACATTGCTTTCTAGTAAAAAAAAGAGAGAAAAAAAGTGACTAATTGGAACATAAAAAGTCATGTGACATAAAACTGTACAATCCATTTAGTTTCTAAGAACGTTTAATTTTTAAGAATGTAAAAATGTGACTTGGCAATTGCAGCTGACCTTCACCTGCTGTACTCTTCAGTTATCTGCCAAACACAAAGCACACGCTCAGAGAAAGTCAGCCTGAGCTGGCCAGAGAGAAGAGAAATATTGCGATTTAACGAATTCAAATGGAATTACACATGAATGTATCACATATGAATGTATCATTGCTAATGGCAATCCTCAGATTCTTTAGGCCTGGGCTGCTGCTACACGCTGTTGCTGTTAAACATGGTTTACACTAAATTCTCCATTTTTAAAAAAGGAGTTTCCATCATGATCTACTCCCTCAGAGGTTCCAGAGAGGCTGGCCAAATGGCAATAAAGTCCTCACAGGACAGCAGAGAGAGGGAGTAAAAGACACAGAAACAAGTGATGGAAAGAGAATGAGTGAATTCCAAATGGCATTTTTGCACCCTTAAAAGTCACTGCTAGAAGGAGACCCACCCGAAGGGTCATTGCAAGCTAGAGTTGTAGTCGAGACCAGCTCATTTGTGTCAAGACTGAGACCAGAAGAGAGTCGAGTCCGAGTCGAGACTGATTCCACATGCTCCGGCAAGAGAAACATGGTCTAATAGACTTGACCTTGAGTCCGAATCAAGACCATATTTTCATGGTCTTTGCAGAGTCCAAGACAATATTATCATGTCAGTGGTTTTGGTCTTCGAGTCAGAATCTGAATGTAGACTGAGTCCATGACAATACGATCTTAGACTTATTATTGTACACGGCCATATTTTCATGGTCTTAGTCTTGGTCCTCAAGGCCAAGTCTAAAACCATATCTGAATTCAATACCAAATCCAAGTCAGAATCCAAGTCCATATTTTCATGGTTTTGGTCTTTGAGTCAGAGTCAGAATCCAAGCCCTTAGCCAGTGTTGTAGTCGAGACAAGTTCATTCGGGTCAAGATCAGAAGAAGAGTCCACATGATCCTGAAAAGACCAAGACCATGAAAATACAGTCTTAGACTCAACCTAGAGTCCAAGACCTTATTTTAATGGTCTTAGTCTTTGTCCTCGAAGCCAAGTCTAAAACCATATCTGAGTCCAACACCAAGTCCAAGTCATAATCCAAGACCATAATTTCATGGTCTGTCTTTAAGTCAGAGTTTAAGACCATATTTGCATGGTCTTTGTTCTCGAGTCCAAGTCTAAGACCATATTTTCTTGTACATGTCATTAACTCCAGAGCATGAGGACTCAGTTTTGACTTGGACTGGATCATGTTGTTTTTTCAATGTGATGTGGGATTTTTAAAATTCAGTTGCTTTTGCAAAAGACATTTTTACATATTCACCAAGTGTATACCTTCACCAAGTCAAATTCATTTCAAAGGTTTATTTACTTCAGTCTTAACAGCTAAAAGCATGCATGAATGTTACTGTTGGAATGTTACTGTTACTGTACTGTACAGTCTCATAAATGAAAAAAATGCCCTGCATCACTTCAAGTGTCTTAGGGTAAGTAGGCCTAGTCATGCTCACTTTCGAATGTAATTCGCTCTATGTGGTTTTTAAGTTACTGTGCTGGGTGATGACAGTGTGAGTGGAGTGTGTGTCAGTCCACTGCTGGGTGGCATCATCTTGTGTTTGACTGAGTTTAATCGCTTTAACTAAAAAACAGAATTCATGCACACATCTTGCATGTGGACAGACTGTAATTTGTGCTCACACAAACAGTTCCACTCTGGGCAAACTTTATTTGAATTCTTCGCTCTTTTTCCAGGTAGTCCGCAGTCAAGTGAAACATTACATTCTGAGTTATCATGGTTTATTTTGACTGAGGGCAGTGGAGCACTCACTCACTCACTCACTCTCTCTCTCTCTCTCTCTCTCTCTCTTTCTCTCTCTCTCTCTCTCTCTCTCTCTCTCTCTCTCTCTCTCTCTCTCTCTCTCTCTCTCTCACACACACACACACACACACACACACACACACACTCTCTCTCTCTCTCTCTCTCTCTCTCTCTCTCTCTCTCTTCCACATTTGTTTTAAGGAATGTTCCCGGTTTTACCTGTCAAAAGTTTGGAAACATTACAATTTATTAACGTTTTTTAAATAAGTATCTTATGCTCACCAAGGCTGCATGTATTTAATAAAAGTACAATAAACACAGTAAAATTGTGAAATATTATTACAATATAAAATATTTGTTTTCTATTTTTATTTATGTTGTATTAAGAAATGCTGATATTATTGTATCTATTTCTTTTTTCTATCTATTCTCCTTTATTGTTCTGTTTTATCTTTTGATATGCACATGTACTGTTCTGTTATTGTTTATATTCTGTGTGAATTGGGTCCTTTGCTGTATGGGTCATATGACCGTATGCAAATTTCCCTTTGGAGATCAATAAAGTTATAATTCATCTTTGTATGCATTGGCTCTTATGTAGGTGTATATATTTCTGTGCATTAAATGCATGTGGATGCAGAAACATACCTTTGACAATGAAATATTAGATGAATCAACGTTTATAACTGTCTAAGCATGACTTCGGTTAACCATCGGCTGCAGCGGTTCATAACAGAACGGTCACGTTTCTGTACTGAACACAACAGGGTGTGGTTAACAATTACCTCAACATTACATACTTTACACACATACTGGAGGCAAGGAGAAAGAGATTGCGACAGAGAGAGAGAGAGAGAGAGAGAGAGCCTTGCCTGTCCTCTAACATCTGCAGCAGGCCCAAAGTTTTATATACTTCGGTGTTGCTCTGTGAAACCATAGTAAAGGAGAAAATGGAAATGTAATACAGCTGATAATGGCATTACATGCAGATGCACTGTCTGTATATAATTCCTTATGATGAAACAAACCTAATGTTCAAAATATCAGGATGTTCCTCAATATTGGCTACAGCTTTTCAGGTTATAAAGTCTGATTCTTTTGCACACTGAAAATAAAAAAGTTTCTGCTAAATGAACAGATGTAATGCTAATGTGTTTCTTGAGCTCCAGGATAATGTCAGTGCTCAAGAAGTAGAGTATTTTTTTGAGGAATCCAGTTAAGGTCAATTAAAGCATGCATCATGCATGAGTCCCCTCACAAACTTCAATAATTGCACTCCTACAAACTTTTTATTGGCCTGTAATGATTCAGCTTTCACGCTATACTTTACTTTAACATTGTGAACATTTCGGCATCATTAAAAAAAGGATATCAGGTCTACAACGATATTCTGCTGAAATCTCTGTGATTTTTGCTCCTTAACAATCCCTTCTGAGATCTAATGTCATTTTATGGACCTTTTTCTAATAATTGTAATAATTTGGAGGTAAAATAGCCTAGTTGCTAATAAATTACAAGTGTTGTAGGTCATATTTCCTCTCAAAATGCTTAATGTTCATGAAAATGTCACAGTGCAACACAATGTGAATGGTACTACTGAACAAATAGGCTTTAAATATAGAAATAGGCTTTATATATATATATATATATATATATATATATATATATATATATATATATATATATATATATATATATATAGTATGCCTGTTTTTCATTTTTGATTTTGGGAAATTGGGATGATCATGTCTTCCTGAGATTCACTTTCAACATTCCATCCAAAATCTCTTTAACAAAATGATACAGTCAGGAGTGAGTCAGAAAACGTGTAACTCTTCAGAGTTGGACAGTAGTGGCCCCTGATGCAATTTCCTGTGTGAGCAGAGCATATACACCGACACGCTGAGAGTAGGGATTCGATTCTTCAAATCGGTTCTTTCGAACGATTTGTTTAATGAACCGGCTCAAAAAAGATTCTGTGGTTCTCTTACGTCATCACGTTGTCCAGGACATCGACAATAATTCCCTATGTCAATATTGTCTGTTGTGTCTATGTCTAATAAATAAAAAATAAATAAAAATTATTCCCTATATCCCATTTCAGTTTGCTACGGGGCATGATTCATTTTATAAAATAATCAAGTAGCCTAGCCTAGATTTTGAACCCAAAAATTGTAAAAAAAAAAATTGGGTTCAAAATTTCAACCCAAGATTTTGAACCCAGAAACACTTTTTATTCGTATATCCAGTTACATTTTGGCTAGCTACAAAGTACATTAGCCTACTTTTAGATTCATCGGTCAAATCTTAGGTTTAGCCTATTAGTAATGGTCTTGCTATCGAATCAAACATTTCTGAAGTGACGGAGTCAGTTTGGCTCGAGAACCTCTCGGACCGATTCAGTCCGAATCGTGATGAAATAGTTCTAGGTGCAAACGATTCATTGAAAAGATCCGACTCAATCGAACGAATCGTTTATGAATCGGTCAGGGCTAGCAGACGGGGGTTTGGCTCCCGGCGTAATCTGACCCCAGCACTCGGCTCTTTAAAGGAATAAAGGATGAATTTACTGAATGGAGATCCGCTGCAACGTCTGCTGAGTTCAGAGCAGGACCGAAAGCTCGAAAAGACGGCGCTATAGAAGAATGAAAGTTTTGGAGGAGAAACTTTTGAGAGCGTTTACGAACTTTGGAGGCGTAGCGGTGTGATGCGATGTGATGTGATCTACCGGCTCTGAAAACATTAAAGTAAAAACTCGGGCGGTCAAGAGAAGGACAGTCAAGGTAAGCTCAACGGTGGGTATTACGTGGGACACGAGGATAGTTTGACTCCGGTTTAGAAAATATGTGGATCATGGCATGTGTGATCATGTTTAATGTTTTCATGCTTTAGATCTCTCAAATTGCAGCGTGCGTTAGTTGGGATGTTCATATATGTTAATGTTGACATTTTCCAGTCTGACACACCTGTGCGTTGTGCCCATTTTCCTACATGTGCCATCATTGTGTTTTTACTAATAACGTTTTGTTCTGCTGTTTCATGAACAAACAGAAAAGGAAGAGTAATGATGCTGTTTGCATCCCGCCTTTGGACACTCGTGCTGTTAATAAAACAGATTATGAAGTGTTTCTTGAGAGTGTTTATGTCTGTAACATTCCCAGTGCATGTGCATTTGTGCTCACGTGGAGTTTTTTATTTTTATTTTAATGAATGAGTTTGATCTCAGTTTGACCTCACACACACCCCATCTAATTCTGCACTAAACAGTCTTGAGTAAATTCTGCTAGAATAAACCCTAGTTATTCTCTTCCCTCTCTCTCAGATGCTTAAACACATTATTACATTGCTTGCAAAAGATCACTGTTGATATTATTCAAACATGCAATTTCTCAGCCAATAACATATATTTTTTGTTCATATCTATTAATTTATGCAGTATATTCAATGGCTTGAACTAACCTCTTTTATGATATAATTGTATGTAACTGATGATCGTAAAAAAAAACTAAAAAAAACAGAAATGGTAATCTCCATGGTCAAGTGGTGGAAAAAGAAAACAATGATTCAGGATTCAAAAAGATTAATATAAATTATTATGATATGTAAAAAAATATCTAATAATGGTTTATTATTAAATAGTTTATTTATTTGAAAACTAATTAACAGGATGTGTGTACATGTACTCACATGTATTGAAGGTGTAAGGAAAATATTATTTCTTAATAGTTACACCACATGACATGAATCAAAATTTTCTGAAAATTTTCATATAGATTTTTTTAAATAATTTGCTTTTTATTATCTCAGACATCTTTATTTGTCATTGACCCTATTCCTCATCTTCTAGCCTTAGCATCATGTCAGGGTTCATTCTCATAATGACAAATGCCACTTAATTTGTGTAGAACCAAAGCGTAAAACCCAAGCATGCCTAAAACATTTATTGTCTTGTAAATGCAGCGTTTTTTCCTTTTTCTCTTCAGCCTACGTCAGTCAATGCTTTCTAAAGGGCAACTGCGGTGTGTAGGTGATGTTTACACCTCAGAATAGAGGAATGTCATAGGCTATATTTACTGCTCCAGCTGATAATGAGTGTGGCTAGTTTACAGAAGCCTGTTATTAGGCTGAATACAAAGCTTCCTGTAGACCAGAGGAGAGAATATTGAGGATGAGCTACAGGAGATCTCCATGCCTCATCTACAGCTGTTAGAAACTCTGTGATTCTTGTAATCCCAGCTATTTATACCACCACTAAATGGGTGTTGTACTCAGCAGCAGATGTTCTCACCCCTAAATATGACATATCTTCAGGCGTGGACTGTGGTGATGAGCTATATTCAGTAGTGCCTTTTGGCGTCATTGATGGCTGTTCAATTTATGGTTCAGTGGCATGATTTGCTAGTCTTAGCTGGTTTAGCTGGCTTTCCAGCTTGGCCAAACTGGCCTTGAAATGGTGTAACTGGTCTGACCAGCTGATTTTAAAAGTACCTCAAACCCCTAAAAGCCATCAAAACATCAAAAGTCTTGGAGACCAGATGGCGGTGTTTAAGTTATTTTTTAAGTTAAATTTTTTTAAAACCAGAAACCTTTGGAGAAACTTACCTTTTCAGACCTTTGCATAAGTTGTATTGATTAAAGCTCTAGAGAAGTACAATGGAGTCATCTGCATGGTCACCATGAAATCAAAATTGACAATTCTTATTGTTATAGATGATTTATCTATGCACTTTTACAAAATGAATGTGCCCTCATGCGATTTAATCAAAATGATTTCCCCTCCCTCTTGCTACAGCATCGCTAATGGTGCGTTTACCGGCCAACTTTCACTCACATGACATCAGCAAAAGCAAACAACAATGATCCAACGATCCAATCAATTCCTGATGAACCATCAAGTCCCTCACTACATTTTTTCTTTTTCAAGAAGCCGTTTCACTCAGATATATACGTCACAACAGAGAGGAAAAGACTATCGCAACTTTAAGATGGATTAGATGATCTCCCTGGCCAAGCTGGCCTCGAGCTGGTCTCGAGCTGGTTTAATGGTTTAACCAGCTGATTTAAAAGTACCCAAAACCCCTATAAACCATAAAAACATTATTGGATACCAGCTGATTGGCTTTAAGTTCTTTTTTTTTCTCACCAGAAACCTTGGGAGGAACCAACCTAGTCCGACCTTCTCGAGTGTACAGATTAGAGCTCTACAGAGAACTACAATGGAGTCAGAAAGCGTCTGCACGGTGGAATGGATTTTATTTTGCTGTTTTCTGACGAACAGCTACTTTGAGTTAGTCGAGCAGGCGTTTCTATTAGTCAGACCTCCAAAGCTGATGTTATGGGTGGCCATAAATTGCTGCACAGACACCAAATGGAAACTTTGTTTCAGGCTGAAACAAAAGATGTCATACTCTGTTTAGTTGCGTGTGGTGGCCTTTCTTTTAAGAAATATAGTCCGTGCAAGAGAAAAGAGTTGGAAAGCTCACAGAATGCTTGCTCCAACCTGTAATAGCTACTTTAAGTTTTCATTTTGAAGATCACACACGCAGACATGATATCATATAGCCACACACAAAGGTTTTATTTGAATAAAAATGCAGCCGTAATAGTACTCAAATGTCACTGATTACATTCAAATTATGTTCATTGTAATGGCAGAAACACACTTGTGCTCACACACACACACACATACAACAAGCTGACCCAGACACACTTTTTTTCTGCTGATTTGAGTAATTCGGATGAAATGCCAAAGCCTTGGAAAACCAGTTTGGTCTTGACAGAGATGATCCAGAAAAACAACAGAGCGGATTTCACACGTCTGTTGCGATGATATCATTTAATCGCTTACATCACCGCAGCTGTACGCGAGATCTGGGGTGTGTGTGCATGGGGGTACATAAAATAGAGTTTCAAAATGATATTCATTTTATTGGAGTAACAGATGAGGTTCTGTTTTATTGAATGATGCACCAGAGACCTGTCCTGGTTTCCAACTGGCCTTTAGTGACCCACATGCACATTACTCATTTTTTATTTATTTCACATTGCTTTTTTTATTTATTTTTATTGGTTCATAAGATTTACTCTTTCCACTACTATGCTGTTTAACAGAGCTCATATTCTCCTTGTATCTCATAAGATTGAGTTTTGATAATGATGACAGTCTATTTTCGGTCATTAAAAGCTATACAGTGACAGCTTTGGCTTGTTGTTGTGGATGTGCGTTACATGAGAGCTATTGTGATAGCTTGATCTTTTGAGGAGCCTATAGAATTGAGCAAAATATCAAACTTCTTCTTTCAAAAATCTTTTGTCAATATTAATAATAAATAAATATCATGAGTAAATAAATACGACATAAATCAAAGTATTTATTTTCTGTGCTATGGCTTCTAAAATGTTTAGGCCTAATTACTTAAATATGACCAAACTGCCATGATTTAAAAGGTAAAAGTAAAAAATAAAATCAAATGTTAAATGCAAGAACTAAAATAAGTTAATATGAAAATATAATTTTTTTTTTTTTTTTTTTTTTTACAAATAATGCATAGGCTTTATATTTTATATATATATAGATGGCCTAAATATTGCGGCTTATTAATATTGCGACCTCTGTAAACATTTTTGACAGGTGACTTGAACGGATCAAGAATCAATTTATTGTAATGATTAAAATGTATTGTTAATCAGTTTACTTACAGTTTAAAAAGAAAGTTTAAACTGATTCATGGAGTTTAACTTGCCAACTCATGCTTTTTGCTACTGAAATCAAAATCATATATGGTATTATTACACATCTTTGACTAAACAATTTCATACGTTCCGGTTGTGACCATGATTGTGTGATATTTTAATAGTAATATTTATTGTGATTTATAAACAGAAAAGTTAATTTGATATCATAGCGAATATACTAGGAATGTTTGATAAATCTTGTCTGTATCTTGTACATATCGGATATGTCCTACTCTAGGCACATAGGGAAAGAGTGTGGCTACTTTTCCTCCTCTCTTCCCCCCTTCCCCCGCCAAACAAGCCAAGGGTGCAAAATGCCTTGTTCCTCACAGCATTAGCACAGAGGCTTCAGGGGCTATTGGATTATTTGCATCTTGCTGTCATATTCGGCCGTACAAGTGGACGTGGGCTGAGCTGGCAGAAACATTGGCTTAATTTGACCTCTCTTTCTGATGGCCATGTCTGCCTCTGCCAGGCAATGTCTCCCAAACCTCAGGTTCTGACTTCAGTCAAGTCCGTACATAACAGGACAGAGAGTTATAGCGTTTTGGTCAGCTAGCGGAATCTCTCTGTGCGCCGCTTCTGTAATTTGTCAGTAGGGCTGTAGTTACGACCATGCTAATTGCAGAGTGCGACATGGCACTGTTGTGCCGCTCTGCAGTTTTAATGTCTGGAGACTTCTGGTGTCAGTCTGTCTCATTTACCATTCCACTTCCAACGCCACAGATAGTTTTCCTTTTTGTCTGTTACAAGGGCCCTTATATCGTCCAGAAGTTAACCTTGATGGCTTTGTAGTCTGTCAAAAACCTCTTCTTGTGTTTATTGTTGGGACATGCATTTTTGAAACATTCTGTTATTTAGTTATCCTGCATTTTGACTTGAGGTTTTTATTTTCCCACCATCTGAATAGAGATGTTATCTTTAGCAGTTTTCAGACTTCTAGATCAGTGCGTGTTTGTGACAGGCTACATTTAAAATCCAGTAACAAAATGATCTACAAGCTCATACAGCCCGGCGCTTTGATTAGATACACCACAGGACCCTGAGAGAGAGGCTTTGTCACAGCAGTTGTGCAAACTGTGATATAGGGTCGCTGACATAAGATTATCTAACTAGCTTAAAACATACATGCCAAGTTATTATATTCGTGGTTTAAATTTAATAAGCTTTAAAGGGGTCCATGAACTGCATTTTTTTTTTTTAAATGTATAATGTTCTTTGAGGTCCATTTATAATGTTAGCAAGATTTTTACATCAAAAAACATTCTAATTTACAAGTAATCGCCACAGACAATTTCCTATCCTGTCTTTGACCTTCTATTTCAAACACTCATTTTTGATTGACGCGCATTCAAGACTCAAAAGTAAACGCCCTCTGTTATGATTGGGTAACAGTTTTGCATATTAAAATAATTTTCAACGTTCCCGCCATTGCATGTGTGGAATTCCAATGTTCGCCAGAGTCTGATCCCGAATCAGGAGACAAACCTACACCTCAAGTACCAAGGATACTCCAGTCTGCGACAGCTTGGTAAATCATTTATATTTATTCCTTATGTATTTGTGAGGTAGTATTGTAGCCTACTATTTTATTACAGTAAATTAGTGTTGAAACGAAGATGCTACAGAAAGGTGTTTATCTCAGTTGAAACATTTGCCAACTGTGAAACATTTTTGTGTGTTATATGGTTTATAAATTTTGGTTGTGACAAATAAAGTTTAGGTTCTTAGTTACCACAGTTATAGGATAACTTATGGTGTTTTGTGTAAACAAATTATGAATAAATGTGTCATGGTTTGTCGCACTGTCGTTCTTATATTCATCGATTTATAATTTTCAGTAAAGTGAAAGTAGTGAGTATATCAAATGATCTGTAACAGACAAGGCAACAGTGACACATGGTTAAAACATTGCTACTCACAGTCACTGCATCATCATTTATTTTAAGTCTCTCTGAAAAGCCTACGTCAAACGCTCCTGTTTAAAAATGAATCCACTGTAAAATGAAATGAACAAACGGACAGTGTCTTAAAATAAATTTCATCCACGGCACGCTTAGTATCACAAGGAAGGCAATGCAAAGACCGTGTTTTTCCACAACTTGACACTTTAAAACGTCTTGTAATCCTCAGAGGCATCTCTATTATTTTTGTTACTGGAAGTAATCCTGTGTTGTTTGCGTCTCTCTCATATTTTCTACTATATGACATGCATGAATTGGTGGGCGGGGCTAAAGAGGAAATGATGTAGAAGTAGGCGTCGATCTTCTACAGAGGCGGTCTTTCGTCGCAATATGACGTCATACCGAGACAAATGACGCGTTACAGATATTTGTGAGCTTGGTTTCAATAAAAGCTTTAATTTATGCCTTTATGACCTCAAAAGATCTCAATTCATGGCCCCTTTAATGTTTTGTGATGTGGTGTAATCAAGTTAAAAAGTTGTAACATTTCAGAGTAATCAAAAATGTATAATAACAGGACAGTGTTTCCACCATCACGTTTGATTTTAAATACATTTTAATACAGATATTCAAAACTTGATCGTCATAGAAAATGTGTATTCAAGACATTGTATTTATGTGTAATGTATTTTTGAGTAAAAATTGTTGATAAGAAAAAGAAAAACAGGTAATTGACCGGCTAACATCACAGAGGTTACAAACTTTTAAAATGTGAGCTACAAACTATCGGTCGCCTGTCAGCTTTGTGCAGGTAAAAATAAGCAGCGCTTTCCACTATTCAAGAGCTTGTCTCCTTTGAGCCGCCACATTCTTTATCCCTTTTTCAGGGGAAGAGAGAAAGACCCCCCTCCCTTATATTGGTAATGGGACTGTCATGCAGAAAGACTCCATTGTGTGGGCCAGGATCCTGTTTCTCCCTGGGCCTGTAATTAAGAAGGGATTGCTTGAACAGGGATATTTAGGTGGCTGAATATAGGGTAGGGATTGCTTAGGCCGCTGGGTAAACTGTCTACACATGCATAACTGGACTAACCCCATCCACACGGCCTTCAAACGATATATGCATGTGTATATTAGTGTCTACAGTGTATATATAGAGAGAGAGAAAGAGAGAAGGTAGCCTTTGTTAAACTGTGTCATCTCTATGAGCTCACAGCTCAAGTTTGCTTTTCAGTGGTTACCTAGGTGATCACTAAAAAGTGAGCTCATTTGAAGGGAGGGAAACAATAAAAGAGAGGTGAAAAGAAACCCTTGGCACAGAGAGTTTACCGCCAGACCTGTGATGTCAAGAGTGTGTTCTCATCTTATGGGAAATGTCAGTCTTAGATCACCAAGATTCAGGCCTCTTTTTTTATTAGACTGTCTAGTGGAATTAAACTCCACTAAAAACACTCCAGTAAAGTTCCTGTCAGTTACACTAGTAATGGTCCACTAATATGGTGTTTTTAATGGCCAGGGCCCATTTCAATTTCTAAGGGAGCAGGGTGGTCGGTGGCTGGTATAATGCCAATATAGGCATAATACTAAAATGATAACGAATGGAAGACCGTGTATCTCAAAATTGTGCCTTTATTTTCAGAATTGCACCTTTATTTCTCCTAACTGATAATTTCATAATCTCAAATTATGCTAGTTATGCTCAACTCTTAGTTGTTTTTTTCTCCTTCAGTGCAATCTCTATAAAATGTTCAAATATTTATCTAATAATCAAGAATGATTGTGTAAAGTTCATGGCAATTATTTAGTCAAAAGGTGTGGAAATCAACCCTGGAAATGAAGCATTTGATTATCTGTGGACAAGGCTGTTGGTACATTTTGGAATTCATTCAAGGACATTTATAAGCCTGTGTCTGTAAACACTGTTGCCAGATTAATGGTTCTGGTCAATACTATTAAGGCTTTGGTTATGAAGAAATTTTTTTTTTTTCCTCTCTCTAAACCAGACCGGGTCCAAGGTCCCACTCCTCCTTTACAAGCTTCAAGGCAAACCTGTTAACCCTGTCCCCTATTTTGCCTTGTGTTCATGTAAAAGTTCATTGTGTTCTCTGACAAATTTCCATCACTGTTTCCTTCAGGTTGGCAGACTGGCACACAGGCACAGATGGCAGAGGTGATGGAGGGTATAGCCACGGCAGCAGTGCCCAACACCAGTGTGGACTGGCAGAAGCGATGCATCGCTCTGGAGACGCAGCTTATGAGGTTTCGCCTGCAAGCGGGAAATATCCGCCACCTACTTGCTGAGAGGGTAAAAGAAGGGGTATTATGGGTAACACAGGGTCTACAAAATCGCCCACTGCATTCCAGCTGCGCATATGATTTGTTTATTTTGTACATTTTGCACAGCTTATGTATGCATGAATTCATCTAGCCAAAACAAATATCAATCCCCTTGAGTTGGATTTTAACAAAGCCACTTTCATTGACAGTAAACATCACTCTATAATTTAGTAAACAGGGTACATGCTGCTGGGTTGCATCTTATGAATTGCTCATGAAGTCTTCCGTAACTGTGTGACATTTACCATGATGTTTTTTGAAATACCTTGGTTGTACCATGTACATACCATGTTACCTGAACACTGAAATCAGTCAGTATCTTGATATATATCAAAACACCCCATTATCATCTGTTTCATCGCTGTACCGCCAAAGTAATTCTTTGTAAGGGTGATATTAGCTAATTCTGTTTCTGATTTACTTCTTTTTAAATAATCTTGGAAAAAGTTGCTTAAGCCGCGTTTCCACCGCAGGAACTTTCCCCAGGAACTAGGAACTTTGGGCTGGTACTCGATGTGTTTACACCGCAGGAACCAGGGTCTAAATGAAGTTCCGGGTAAATATTTCCCCCTCCGATAGTCCCTGCTCACGAGGTAGTACTTTTTCAAAGTTCAGGAACTTTCAGGGGTGGGACTTGTGCGCTGCACAAGCTGATTGGTTGTGTTCACGCCGCATTTTGGTTGGATGACTCCACGCAGCATTTTCTTTATTTTTAACCTCCCTTTTAAAAAGTGGCTTCATGCAGTAAAGTTGTCTGTCTGCAAATATGGAATTTAATAAAAAAAAACTGGTGGACTGGCGACGAGTTTCAGGCTTTATTATTTGGGTATTTGTGGAAGAGGAAACTTTCTGCGCGTTCGTCACAGCCATCTCACGGCCAATGTCCGCAATAGCTGATAACATACAATTTTATATCTAACGTTAGCATTACGAGCTCTGAACACGCTTTATCAGTGCTCGTCTCTTTTCTGCCACAGCTTTTAATATTAAGTCATTATGTTTACACATTGTCATCTATTGCAAGGCAAACCATGTTACAAATTTACTATAACAGGATTGAAATAGCGCTTTGAGGTTGGTAACAAACAACTATTTACAAGACTGTCACTATTTATGATTGATAGACGGGGTTCAGGCTTTTTTTAAGCGTATTTGCGCAAAAGGAAATTTTTTGCGCGTTCGTCCCAGTCATCTCACAACATACCTTGTCTAATTTTATACGCATACGAGCTTTCTGAACACGCTTTAGTATCAGTGCTCGTCTATTTTGTTATGTTAATTAGCCTACCTCGTTAGTAAACCAATAACTGCAGCACAGTTTGAATCTCCTCCATACTTATAAATGTGGCGCTCAAAACTGATTACTGTCCGTCGCAGACTGGGAGGAGCAGTTGCGCGCAGTTTACCTTCCCGGTACTTTAGACCGCGGTGTAAACGCAGAAAGCAACCGGTCTGGGGCAAAAAAGGTTCCTGGGAAAAAAGTTCCTGGGACAAATTGTTCCGGGTAATTTCGGTGGAAAAGCGGCTTTAGTTTCTCTTCTGCTCTTTCTCTCTCCCTCCTCATCTACAGTTTGGTCATGCTGCACTGACCTCAGTGTTTTGTCTTGCAAGAAAAGGTTAACGGTTAAACTTGGCAGGCGGCCCTGCAGGGAAAAACCAATGACTCGTGTGAATGCTTGAGTGGATATACAGGTGTGTGTGTCTGTGTGTGTGTGTGTGTGTGTGTGTGTGTGTGATAGACGAGGGAAGGATTCCATTATTAATGACCAGATTAGCACAAGTAACAATATTTTTATAGTTTTTTTAAGAAAATGGTGTTGCTTTCCCTAATGGCCACATTGTTAGGTTGTTGTGGGTGGTTGTTAAGATTTTCTGAGTGGTTGTTAGCATGTTGCTATGTGGTAGATTTAGTGTTCTAGGTGGTTACTTACTGGCAAAGTCAAGAGTCAAGGTTCTATGATATTGTGGTTCATGTCTACGAGATTTTGTTCGCCTGTTTTATTGTGAAAAAAATCGCATCCAGTGGCATGGGGGCGATATAGTTACCTTCAAGTCTATGCCGGGGGAGCTAGTTCAGGGGGCAGTTGCATAAACTTAGCCTTTATAATAACTAGTTTGGCCAAGCAGTTTAGATGAGAGGTAATCAGTCTTACTTTTTGGATTCAAATTAGACCGATCTACCTTTTTATGTAACTGACTTTAGGACCAGTCTTGAAGAAAAAAATAATAATAATTGATGACTAACTTTTAAGGCTAGTCTAAGCAGTTTATGCAACCAGCCACTGGTCGCTATAAACATTTAGACTTTAACCAACTTGCTTAGCAAGATTCTCTTCAAACTTTTGATTCGCCATGATAGAAGCTGACCTGACAGCAAAACTAACTGTAAAAGAAGACATTTACGCTAATACCTGCAGTAGCACCCCTTGTGGCAACACTAAGGACCTGGTTTACTAACAGCTTGTTATCGGCACTTGTGTTTTTTTGGCCAAACAATGAACCTACTATATGACTACATATTAGGTACTGTATCGGCACTTTTATGGGATTGCGCTCTCACGCTAATTTGCCTTTATGGGATTGCGCTCTCACGCTAATTTGCCCTGTTCTGTCCCCTGCTCATGCTAATCTGGCCCTATGAATGCAAAGCATACTTGTCTTGCATTGTGAATTGCAGTCAGGCACATTCGGAATGCATCATCATACAAAATTGAGCTTGCGTAGCTAGAGCATCTGCATTCATGAGCTTGTCTAGTATGTTTAGGAACTTACGATTAGGGGTTTTGTGATAGCAAATCTTAAACTGCCATGATAGTAGTTGACCTGAAAGAGGAAACTGACTGTAAAAAAAAAGACATTTATGCTAATACTTGATGTAGCGCCTCTTGTGGCAACACTGAGAATGCAAAGCATACTTGCGTTGTTTTGTGAATTGTATTAGACACATTTTGGAGGGAGTGAGGGAGCTAGCATAGCCAGAAGCATCTGTGCTTACATGCTCGGTTAAAGTGTGTTTCAGGATTGAGATTTTGTGCTATAGTCAATCTCAAACCTTTTTCAGCCATAAAACCGTTTACTGAAGAATCAGAACACCTTCTAACCATTTTGCATGCATAACTTTGTCTCAATAAACACACTGGGGATTAAACATCCCCTTACGGAGGAACATATAAACGATATTTTAGATGGGTCTGTAGACCATGTGTGTTCTTGCTCTTCTTGATGTTAACAAGTCGGTCCAAAAACAACATAAATTTTGTTTTTCTTTTTGGTCTAAGTGGTAGGTCTGTTGTTGTGTTGTTTTTTTCTATCTGTGGTGGTGCCATTAGGGTGTTTACTGTCCAAACACACTGACCACAGGGACATTAAGTCTTGGATGGCTCCCAAACGTCCTCCATCAGGTTTCTTCCCACTCTAGTCATCGTCTCTAACAGCCTTTACGCTCACCCTGACCTCCAATCTCTCCTGCTCTCCCATTCTTTCCAGCCTCTCTCTCACTGGATATCAGGGCTCAGTGTCTCATGGGTTTCAGCTTATTTTGTTGAAGCGGACAAAGGAAAGTGTTGAGTGTTTGCTGCTGGTGTCTTTTAAAAAATATTCATATGCTTCTCATCTGCTTCTCTGGGTGGCGTTAGGAGTGTTTTACACATTGACCCACTTTGCAGAGGAAAAGCTTGACATAAAATTGTGTGAAGGGTGTGAGCTCTCATTCTGGCGCGAGGGAATACATTTTCCATTCTGTTCACGTACGCATGCCCTACAGTTGTAAAAGTTCATCCCATAGTAGAATAAGATTCAAATTGTAAGTGCACATATGCTATGTTCAAATAGCACACTACCATAATTCTGCACAAAATCTTGGGCCTCATTCATGAAACTTTCGTAAATATATGAGTACATTCGGAGTAATTTGCGCGTAAAACAGACCTCCCCGAAAACTCTCCTCTGGATTCACAAACGTAAACATCAGACATCAGATTTGATAGTTAAATGTGTGTATATTAATGAATTCCAATCATTTGTAAATAGTGCACGCGTGCGCTCTCATTCACAATTAGCATAATCCCTGCCTATGAATTACAACTACGCAAATTACGTGTCCAGAAACGCTGTGGAATCTTCCGGACTTCCTTCTTGGGTTTGGTTCCAGTATATTGCATAAATACAAAAGAGACATATGCCTAGCAAAAAATATTTAATTAACATGTCTCCACCAAAGCGTTTTAGCCAGCTGAAAAAATGCCTGGTGCTCTTCTGAAAACGGCCAGCTGGTGGCACTTGAGAGCACTTTGAAGGCCCAGCTGAAACGCTTTGGTTGCTATGATTTGGAATATCCACGGCAGAAACGTGTTACTAGTATCTCATTTTGAAGAATATTACTTAATATAAAAACACCGTAACCAGCAATATTAAAGGGGTGGTATAATGCCCTTTTCACTAGATGTAAAATAAGTCTTTGATGTCCCCAGAGTGTGTATGTGAAGTTTTAGCTCAAAATACCCCACAGATATTTTTATATAGCATGTTAAAGTTGTCACTTGTTGAGGGTGAGCAAAAATGCACCGTTTTTGTGTCTGTTCCTTTAAATGCAAATGAGCTGCTGCTCACAGCACAGGGGGCGGAGCTTCAACAGCTTGTGTCCTTTTACCTCACATAAGCCCCTTTCACACAGCGCATTGAACCCGGGAAATTGCCGGCAAATTGCCGGAACGCCTTCTGTGTGAACGCAAACACGACCCGGGTTTAATGCCGGGATCGATGCCGGGTTGGGGACCTAGTAACATTGCCGTGTTCAGTCCCGGGACGCGCGCTGTGTGAACAAAAGCCGTAATAATGCCGTGTTGTAGTGATGACGCTGAAGCCGGGATCGTTCGCCAGCTGTGAAACGGTACGAAATGCGCAATTTTATGATCGAATCAGAGAAATAAATGCACAAGCGTGGTTTCTCGAGAGAGAAATCGCAGCTCATAAGCAAACTGAAGACGCTGCTGAGACATTACAAGTCGATGTCACGTGTCTTTCCGGGACATACACGGGTTGTGTGTGAACGCGCTCTCTGATTCCGGCAAATCACTGGCAGTGTGAATGAACCAAAATCAAATGAACCCGGGTCAAATCCCGGGTCACTTTATCCGTGTATTTTCCGGAATCTCTGTGTGAAAGGGGCTATAGACATGCACTGGAAATTTCACTTCTAGCCTTTATGTTTAAACTGAAGTCAGAAAGATGGAGAGACTCAAGAAGAAGTGACATGTAGACAACATTTCTGAATGGTTAGTTGGTGAATTTATGTAGCTTATGTGTAGTTATCATCTAGTCATTGATTAGCATATTCTGTCTTGATAATCTATAAATCGCGTTCCCAGGGGCGGGTTTATGTAAATTTTAGGGTTAGTGATGTCACTAACCTGGGAGGAATGTCGTGTAGTCCTTACTTTGTTGTAGTCCTTAAAAAGCAATTTATTTAAAAGAAAATACTCCCTTTGCTTTGAACTTTGAGCGTTGTTACTTTGCAGATGTTGTTTATGCTCAAACAGCAACATTACACATTAACTAAAGTTAGAAAAGTGAAATCATATTCAACTACCCCTTTAACTCCTCCATTGTTGGTCAGTCGTTGTACGAGTAGGATGGTTGGTCAGTGTAGTATTTGCCCCGCCCCTCCTCCACTGTGATTGGACGGCTTGGTAAAAAGTGACAGTGACAAGCGCTGCATTTTATGAATGTTTTACGTGCCATTTACACGTGGTAGGGAGCAGGTTACAATTTCTTTCATACCAACTAGCATTTTGAGAATACAAACATTTTCTTGAATCCAAAAATTACGTCAGAACGGCTTTATGAACGTTTTACACAAAAATCAGTTTTGCTCGTGTTTCATGAATGAGGCCCAGTATGTGTATTGTGCATAGTTTATGCACATTTTCTGTGTTAAAAAGAGTATAATGTGATATGTGGTTGAGCAATTTTTGTTGTTGCCAAAACTTAGTTTAAAACCGCTCAGCCTCTCAGATGTACGGTAGTTGTAAGATATACTTAATTCCTGATTGTGTTGATTTGACTTCACACAGAAATCATCCTTTCCTTATGTGAGTGCCACATGTGTTTGCATTTAAAATGAGAAAGTAAATGTAGAAGATTCCGTAAGTTGGTCCTCATGTGGGATTTGGCCTAGTTCTTCATGCTTTCTGTATAACTGTCTTGTTTCTAATGAGCTGCCAGACAGGAGGATTAGCCTGGAATAGCAATAATGCTTTCTTGCTATCTCTCGCTCTCGCTCTCCCTCTCGCTCTCTCAAACTCAATCTTTCTCCATAAAAACACCATCCCTGCTTCATTAGTCTTTATCTTCTTGCATAGTTCTCAAATTAATTATTGAGCTGTTGGTTGTTTCAGACTTTTGGTGTCTATATCTAATATGGTTAATCATTACATTTTTAGACAGTATTTTGATGTTTCTTTAACTATGGACACTTATTTTAGCAACTAAACTGTCCTACACACTAAAAAAGGTTGATGAAACCCAGTTTTACTGTAAAAAAGGCTATGTTTTAGTAAGAGTCTTGATCATGGCAGACGGATGCTATGCTGGTGATTTCCAGAGTCATTAATGCATAGTTCAAATTCTCTGCTTCCATATTCTGAGGCGGTGTAGTCAACTGGTTAAGTTCTGGAGTTCAACCAAGGAGGAAACCTTCTTCGCATTTACCCATAGCAACTGCAGGAGAACAGTTGTTACATTTTTCACATACCTGGTTGTCCGATGCCTGAGCAGCTGCCCTGCCTCCACCTGTTTAACCTGTGGCCTGTCATACAGTCAACCGTCAGTCCATCCTTATTCTTCGTTCCCACGGCTCTCGGCCCCGCCCTGCTTGCCACGCTTGCTAATGATGCAAATTCAACATTTAGATCTTTAGACTTTTGTCAGAGTAGATGCTATCTATAATTTTGACAAGAATGACAACAAGGTGGTGCGGGGCGGAGCCAAAGGAATATTGAGAACTGCTGTTTTGTTAGTGCTATGATCACGTTGAAGATCATGTTAACTCCGCATTTAAATTTGTATATACTTTGAGTATGTCATACAGTACCTACTACAGTAGGTTCATTGTTCGGCCAAAAAAACACATCTTTCTACAAGTGATGCAGTCATATTCCGACGACTAAAAATATTTGGCCGAAATAGTTTTGGTGGGCCGAAACCATTGACCATTTTTTGATCAATTAAACAGACTCTACTCTCACAGCCCAATTTTCATTCGTGAGAAATTAAACGTCTTCTGAGTAAAGTCTATATTACAGTATCTTGGAAGTGCATCTGTTCGTGCCATTGAGATGTTTCTATTAACTCTATTGAGGCTTGGTAGCTCAACACTCTCCATTCACCACCGGTAAACTTTACGGCATAGTTGTTGAATAGCTCTTAATGCTCAGTGAATCATTGCTGAGTGGGTGAGGCTAACCTGAGGTCAGTGCTGAGCTTGGGTGAGTGGGCACTATTCCTATAGTAATGCGGATTGATGAAGTGTCAGCGAAAGCATGTCCTTGTTCATATTTGTCGCTGTGTCATCTATTCATTTCTGTACATTTGGTGACCCTGAGGTGAAGAGTCACACCTCCACACAATGACCCCACAGGCTGCTCTTCTGGCCTCTACGCTCAGGGAATTCTCGCATGGAGAGAGTGCCTCCTGGGAATCCCTGGACTTTTGGCTTGAGGAGCGAGAAAGGGCGGAAAGAACAAAGAAGTTTGAACAAAAGGAGAGCTCTGTCATACAGTGGGAATTCATTAGTATACTTGTCCTCCTTTTTACTGGGTCAGTGAGCTCATGAAACAGTGAGCACAAATCACATCATGGCCAGGAACTCTGTTTGTGTGAGTTCTTACTAGCTTTTGCTTATCTATTCGCAGTATTTCTATGTGAGAAGATAATCCATGCACAGATTAGCACTCCTTCCAACAGCATTTTTTCCCCTTCATCTCTCATTTTTAGTTTAAAGTTAAAAGTTGCGGTAACACTTTACAATCAGGTTCATTAGTTAACTTTAGTTAATGTATTAACTAACAATGAGCAAAACATTTGTTACAGTATTTATTAATCCTTGTTAATGTTAGTTAATAAAAATACAGCTGTTCACTTTTTGTTCATGTTAGGTAACAGTGCATTAACTACAGTTAACAAATACAACCTTTGATTTTAATAATGTATTAGTACATGTTGAAATTAATATTAACTAAGATTTATAAAAGTATTGTTCATTCTTAGTTCATCTTAACTAATGTAGTTAACTAATGAACCTTATTGAAAAGATTGTTTTACCAAATTCAAAACAGCTTTACAACAGGAGCAGATGCAAAGTAAATTGAGTTTGCTATCATTTTAATGTTGATGAATCCAGAAGTGTGTGCCTGCTGTTAGTAATTTGCATAAGACGTGCCCAAACATCTCCATATAAACGATTTGCACACAGCCTGTCCTGTAAGCCATTCATCGCTCTCTGCATACGTATCACTGTTCTATCTGTAACGCTGAAATATGAAATCTGAAATAAGACTTATAAACCTGGTTGCAAATGCAATGCTTAAACCTAGTCCAAGACTAAAATACATGTTTGAGCTGTTTTACTGAAAGTAAACTTGCACTTGCATATCTTAAAATATATCATTGTTCCATTGTTTTGTCTCAAGATGCACACCAGTAATATTTCTTTTCTAAGGCACATTTATAAAAGCTTAAATGCCCTAATTGAACTAAGGCCTAATCCTGGCTTAATCTAAGCCTGGTCTATGAAACCTGGCCATAGGGTCACTTATTTTCACTTATATTATACACACACACACACACACATACACACACACGCACAGAATGAGTGTGTGGCTTGTTTACTAGGATGTACCCGAATCTTTTCCCTGCGCTGTCAGGCCATCATGGTGGTCCTGTTGATAACTACAGTGGTTTGTGGTATAAGCGTGCCCAAACCCGTACCAGTACAACATGCCCTCAGTATTTACTGCCGGATTATGATCATTTAAGTATGACAGGTAGCGACACTGAAAGCCAGATATAGAGTAGATTATTCTCTTAGTTTATCTCACACTTATAGTTTATATAACCAACACACACACACATCCTAGCCTCGATGGAACATTCCATGATTCTCTCTTTTTCTCTGTATAGATGCAGGAGTTGGAACAGAGAGTGATAGAGGCTGACCAGCGGGCAGAGAATGCTGAAAAACAGGTACTGCTCTTGTACCACCGTTTTCATATTTTTCAGAAATTACTGTATTAGAATCATACTCAGGACATGGTGTTCTATTTGCCATATTTTTTTAAAAGGGATATTTCATTATTATTGTATAAGTTCATTCAGTGTGCCTGCCGTATAATAAATAAATCACACATTGAAATGAATATATATATATATATATATATATATATATATATATATATATATACGCTTTTTTTTTTTTTTTTTTTTTTTTTTTTACACAATGTGTAATTGTGCAAATATTAGAGTAAAGTCAAAAGTCAGTAGTCAAAAGTTTTTATTTTTCCAGAAAATGTACAATGTATTTTAGAAAAATAAAAACTACATAGACAATACAAAACTATTTTTAATTTTAAATAGATGGATTTAAATAATTAAAATTGTATTTTTTTGCAGAAATTTGCTGATATTCAGATGAAAAACATCACAAAACATTAATATAAAAATAAATGTTCGAATTAACTTCAGTATCCTTTCACTTATTTTGTAATTAATTATAAGTAATAAATCATGGGAGCACAAATGATACTTTCTTGAAAATGATCTGTTTTTTTATTTTTATTATTATTATTTAAATAACATGATGATAAATACAGTAGTGGATAAAAGTGATGCCAACCTAGGAAAATTGACATCTTCCCCCTTATTTCAAATAGATTTTGTAAGCACATTGCATATTTATGCATGGCGTCAATCGTTTTATTTGTGATAACGCAATGAAACATGCCAAATTGTTCAGACATAATTTTTTGATTGGCTGTCATACAAAGAAATTACGAACACATGCTGTAGTCAATGTATGCTTTTTCCTGTGAGCTTTTTGTTTTCTGTGCCTTTATATTTTGCATGCTAAAATAAAACCAAATAATTTTGTCAGATAAATACCTTCACCAATTTTAGTGTATTGTTCTTCCCTCCTACTTAAAATATTCAAAACAAATAAAATATTTTCCTCATATTTTGATTGTGTATCAAACTTGTATGGTCAATAAAAACAAATATCCCCTCCAGGCATCACTTTTGGCCACTACTGAACCCTTTTCTCTTTGAGGGCTTAATCAAAATTACCATTGTAGGTCCACATTATGGAGGAGAAACTGAAGTCTGCAAACATGCAGCCCAGCGAATCGGAAAACTCCTTGTACAGGCGTTATCAAGAGTTGAGCAGTCAAACGCAGGAGAAAGATATGATCATAAAGAGTCTTGAAGGACAGCTGGAGAAGCAGGTAAAGACCTCACAAAAAGGAAGAGATGGCTATTAAACTCTCACATAAGGACTGAAACGTTGCTCAACTGCCCTCCTTATCTGCAGAACTTGGTTCGAGCCCAAGAGGCCAAGATTATTGAAGAGAAGGCTGCCAAAATCAAAGACTGGGTCACGTTTAAGTTGCGAGAGGTCAGTTGAAATGTGAAAGTGCTGTGGATAAATGTTTGGGTTTTTTTCCCAATTTTTTTTTTCTGTTGAAACAGAGTGTCCTTTGTTTTTTGTGTCTTGTAGATGGAAACAGAAAACCAGCAGTTGAAAAAGGCAAATCTGAAGCAGGCTGAGCAGATCCTCATACTGCAAGACAAGCTTCAGAGTAAACATAGTTCCTTTCCTGTTTTCTTTCCTTATAGCATTTGTTTTTGTTGGTTTTGTACACCTCTCGCTGTGTCTCTGTCAGCTCTTCTCGAGAGGCCCTTGTCTCCAGCAGTGGATATCCACCTGGTCCCCTCCAGCCCACTCCACCCTCCCAGCTGCCCCGGGACTCCCCCTGCCCAGGAGGAGGGCTGGAGATTGACAGGATCTCGCATAGCCAATTCTACAGGTACATAATCATCTTCTACCTTCAGAAGGTTTGAAGCTCTTTCTAGTGTCGTTGAACAGAAATAGATTCGCACATTCGGAACAGTCTTTTCAAATATTGGCTGATGGTGTAAAACTGTTGATTTAATTAAAGTAACTTAATTTTTAGCATTTAGTTTTACATCATTTTCTGCCCTCAAAATTAACCAAGATGTTTTTGATACTGTACCTTTGAGACTTCTATGTACAATTTACCTATTTTGCTATTTATTGTAGCCTACTCCATTTTACAGTGTGTCCTAACCAGAAGTGATAAGCGATAAGTTTTCAATAACAAGTAACAGCCAATCAGAAGAGCATGTGGGCGGAGTCTCTGTGCATGCGCAGTACATAAGTACATAATCAAATTCATAAATTAAACCATTTTAACATTATTAAAAATTCATACTGAGTAGAGCCCTGCATTTCAGCCCGAGCCCGACGGGCCCCGACTTTTTTACGCCCCTAGGGCCGGGCTTCGGGCCAATTTTCACGTCATAGTTCACATGCGGGCCGGGCCTCGGGCCTTTTTTGGGTTATCCTTCTTTTTATATTTTTAGACATTAATTAAAAAAATATGAGAAGTTGACGTCGACGATAGAAGAACAAACATAGAAAGACATTTAATAACCTCATAACTTTCATAATCTTATAATTACACTGACATATGATTGACATGACAGTCTCACGCACGCAAGCACGCGCACACACAGAAGGTTTCCCGTCAGCGCAACCAACGATTCACCTCACGTGCAAATAATGCAGAATATTAAGAGAAAAATCGCAGAGTGATAGAAGAGAGGACTGGGTTAAAATCTCCCACTGTGGATGCTATTCTTTTTCTCCACGATGCACTGTAAGAGACTGTTCTAACTTTTCGTTTGACTGGACTTTATTTTCGTTTAACTGTTGGAAACTAGGCTACTGATGTTTTTCGTTTTTCGTTTGATTGGACTTTATTTTCGTTTAACTGTTGGAAACTACTGGAAAAAAGAATGGCCATGTTCTGTGGTGCATTTTTGAGGTAAGATAACCTGCAAGTTTGTTTTTTATTTTTTTTTTTATTGAATTTGCTCTATTGCTCATTTCATTTGCGAGCGCTGTTGCGAGCAGCCTGAGCCTGCCTCAGTATTTAAAAAAAAAATTACTCACTGTGGTTTAATAAATAAACATTAAACTAACTGTCTGTGATATCCTTGAAGTGTTTTATATCTATGGATTTTATTGTAGCCAAGTAAAGTATTAGCGTTGATTTGAGAGGCTAAATTGATCAAACATGTTTTACTCGCTGTTGGCTCGGCTGCTTTGGTCGTAATTTTTAGCGCAATTTTCCACCGGACAAAATTGCGATTGTTAACTCATGATTTCTGTTCTGTCTGTGCGCACCAATCTTGCACTTCTATCTACTCCTCAACCAGACCCCCTAGAGACTTCGGGTTTTCGGCATTATGTTAAGGAAGGTCTAATCTTGGGAACGCACAAAAAAAATCCAGGAAAAGATTTACTATCTCTTAGTGTTGTGATCCCATGACGTCAGAAAATTGCGCTAAAACACTCACTGAGTTATTACTTTTTTTTTTTTTTTAAATGCTCCAAACATTTGTCTAAATTAACTTAATAAAGAAATGAAAAGAAAAGAAACCTAACTAACAAAACGGACATATTTTAATGGCTGCAAATAGGGCAGGCTGCCGCTGTAAAAAAAAAAAAAAAAAAAACACCCGGGCTCGGGTCGGACTCGGGCTGATAATTCTGATGAGCTGTCGGACACGGGTCGGGCTAGGGCCTGAGCGTCTCGGGCCAGGGCCGGGCTCGGGCCTAGATTTGAGGCCCGTGCAGGGCTCTAATACTGAGTAACTGAAACAATCTTTGTCATAGAATACACTTGTTTGTTCACATTGAGTTGACAGTTTGAATGTTCTTGTTCCTTGTAATTTATTTCCAAGATCTGCGGTGAATTATCCATTGTTGCTTTCAGTATGGCTATAGACCTTATGTAGCTCCGCCCCTTTTCAGCGCTGCGCTCGTTGTCTTTTGACTTCCGGTCTGTATTTTCACAGCGATTTTGCGTGTTTATTAATGAACGTCTCGTTTTAAAATCTTCCCGGTCGACTGACATTTGTTAAGTCGTCTGCTTTAAACATCACAGTCCTCATGATAACTTTCGTTAACTTTACATTAAGTAAATCCACTTCAAAAGCTAATTACTCCTGGACAGCAGTGCCATAGAAATATACAGAGCGACCGCAAGAACGGAAGTTCAAAGACAATATTCTAAAGATGGCGGCGCCCTCGTTTCTCTTGTGAATAAGGTCTATAAAGGGCATGCAAAATTATATAAATTCTCACATAAGATGCTTTTAACATCAAATAAAGCACAAAAATAGTACCAGGGATTATAACTGTCATACTTTGTATGTTGTTGTCCTAGCCACGACGCTGCATAAATAAAAAACGTTTCTAAAATAGAATTGTCACCATTCGCCGTTGAGGCTGGTTAGGACAAAAACTCTGATTCACATGGAAAAGATACCTTTTTTTTGTACATCGCGGCGCATTTGGTTAGGACACGGGTAGTGTTTTGTTAGCGTAACGATTTTTGCATAAATCCACGATGAGGTATCCATAAATTATCTGTCAACTTGGGATGTTGTTTTGTTAATGTTAGAGTTATCAAGATTAAGATCTTAAATGATGGAGCTTAAAATATGACAAAATTATTTGGATTTGAATTGTGTACATTAGTGTAATCTAACAAAATTGAATATTATGTGGAATTTTAAATGCAGTGAATTTGATTTCTTTAAACGAATATTGAACATTTGAAATGTAATGAATAGAAATGTTTTTATGGCTGAATTTTATAGACATGTATTTTCAAACAGCTGTTTCTTTGTTCTGAAGTCTTAGACTGCAAATATACAGTTTTAAAAAATACAGATTCAAGTGGTGGTGGTTCAAGAGAATCCGTTTATCGTTCGGTCAGTCGTTTTTTTTATTTAATATTAAGAGTAGAGAAATGAGAATACAGCTTGAATATTAGATTTCTAATATTCTAATAATAGTCCTCCGCTGCTGAAGTTCTTTTTCTTAACGCGTTTATTGCAACTACATTTCATCTTTTTCTTATCAAACAACCAGACTAACAAATGGCTCGACACAACCTGTGCCGGGGCAGAGCCTAGACAGGGCTTTCTTCTGTGTAGACCAGCAGTTCTCAAGTGCCAGGGGGTCCGTGAAAATAATTTGCTACAACCTACCGTATTATCCAGACTGTAAAGTCACGTGTTTTATCATGAAACACGCTGTGATTTATTCCAAAGTGATTTAGGCCTATATAATGCATTTATCAAATTATCTAAATGTTGACTTTCAAAAGTCATATTATACGCTCCATATTAAATATAATTATAATTAACAAAACATATTAGGGATGCATCCATTTTTTTTAACTTTTTTTTTATAAAGTTGGGTAATTTAACTTGGAATGCTTTAGCTGAACACATTTTTCATATTGCTACTCTAGCATAATTATTATTATTTATTGATTTTTTTTGTCAGAGTGAAGTCCACACTGCTGACATTTACTAGTTGTAGCTTATTATGTGCTAATGAAATGTCATGTTTCCGTTCACCCAAAACCTAATATTTTTGGTTGCCTTTTGGTGCATCACTAAAACATGTAATAGTAATATTTTAAACAATAAAAACCCATAACATTTCCTTAATTTTCCCTCCTAACTTTCATGCCACACTTTTTGGATGTATAAGTTTTAATTTTCATCTTAATATACATTAATATCCATTTCAAATTTCAGAAAGCAAAAGGAAAGTCACGGAGGGTTGCGATTCTGCTTTTCATAGTGCATCCTTACTTCCCACATTACAAGACAAAGGAGACTCTCATAAGTCTAGTCAAGATGGTGTTGACACCACAACCTCGATAAAGGAAACCGGAGAGGGGGCGGAGCCTATTTTTGGAGCGTCACGTGAGAGAGGAGTGGGAGGAGCTTTAGACAGAGATCACTCTTCTGATGAGCTCAACAGCAAATTTCGTTCCCAGCGCCTCCGCTCTTCTTCCTCATCCTCTTCCTCATCCACCTCAGCGTATGAGACTCCTGGTCCGGTTGGTTTCGACACTCCTACCCCCACTCCTAAAAGCCCTCCTCCTGTGTCCCTCTCACCCCCATTAGTACGCCTCCCTCTGTTGTGCCCTTTTCCTCTGGCTTTACCCATGGGCACCAGCATGACCCTGCCCAAAGTTCGCACTCCTCTAACCCCCCGTGACAGCATCCAACTTGTGAAGAAACACCACAGTCAGCCGCAACCCGGCATAGAGCGCCTCCATCAGGTCAACGTCAACATTGATATCGGAAGCTGCACCTCTCCATCCTGCAACAGTCTGGTCCCTGGTTCAGTTCCCACACATGGGTTAGAGGAGACAGACATTGATGAAGGGCCGCCTGAACGAATGGAGGGAGTGGTGGAGGGGTCAGAGATGGAAGCTCAGGCTACTGATGGAGGCTTATTCGAAGGGTTGGCTAAAGAGTTTGAGATGATGGACCCAGAAGCTCTTAAACCGCCTACACCACCTCTGCACCGATTTCCCTCTTGGGTAAGACAGGAAAAAAATGCTACGTCTTGTACCTTAAATTGTGCAGCTTGTTGAAGAATAATGTTTTATAAGTTGCAAATTGCAAGTTACAGCTTAGCCTATTTGTAATGTAAATAAGCTCTTAGCTGCAGCTTGCTACTACATTTATTAAAACACAATTTTTTTTTAATCTTATTAAACTTTCAATTTGAAACATAACCTGACATGTAAACTAACAAAATAATTCACCACAAAATATCAATTTAAATTTAAACTCTTTTTAAATGTTTTATTATTTACATATGTAAATATACTATTCAGACTATAATGACATTTTTCATATATAAAGACTTTTAAAAAAAATATTATTATATAATATTATAAATATATATTTCATATAGTATAAATATATATTTTCAAATTTAATTTGTTCCTGTGATCAAAGCTGAATTTTCACTTGATCCTTCATAAATCATTCTAATATGATGATTTGCTGCTCAAGTAACATTTCTTATTATTATCAGTGTTAAAAACAGTTGTGCTGCTTAATATTTTTGTGGAAACTGACATTTTTTTCTGGACCCAAATTTTTTAACTGTAATGTAACTACAATAGATTTCATGATTAATTAATTTATAGAAGCAGTGAACTAATAGTGTAATCAAATAAAGTATCATTAATTAAGAGCAGGTGGTAGTGCAAGTTACTTTAAACGGTTGGTGCAACTCTACCCACATCACCCTAACACTATAGTGCCAAGTTTTGTATGGCATGATTAATGTTTGACACCACTATTTGCGTGTATCTGTGTATGTTTTTCAGGAGAGCCGGATCTATGCAGTAGCTAAATCAGGAATGAGAGTCTCAGAGGCCTGTCTTGGAGCCAAGACTCTTGGGAGAGGTCAGTCAACCAATCAGCAGTCATCATCACTCAGTATAGGCCTGTCACCAGCAATTGTTATAACACTATATGAACACATACCCTTAGATCTGTCAATTAGAGGTAAGGACTTGTTTGATGTCACTTCCTCTTACCTAACGGAAACACACCTGTGCAGGTGTGATATCTGTACTTTGAATCTTCTAAGAGGCTGAGAATGAGAATCTTCTGAGGGTGAGAATGAAAACCCTGCTTTTCAATATGCCGTGATGAAAGGTTAAAACCGCTGTGTAATTATTACCTCAGGGAGTATTCCACCTCTCACCTCAACTCTACAACAAACGTCGGTGGAACTGTGCTGTATTCTGCTTCGAGACACTAGTCTGATCAGACATTTGGTTTTATTTCTTATGCCACATACTCAGTGTAAAGATTTGGGAGTGACAGTTGCATTTAACCCTTCCATGCTGATACTGTTGAAAATCATATATGACAGATCATAACACAAAAGGCACCTTATAATGCATTGGATGGTCTCACGAATAATTGTATCCACAGTTATAATACATTATAGTACTTATTTTATGCTTTTAGAAAGTATAATGCATTAAATCACGACGAAAAAAAAAACTATTTCAGATGTAACAAGCAATCTCCAAATATTATAATGCATTTTAACTTTGGTTAACATTATTTATGAAAAGATATAATGCATTATAATGTACAGTATGAATACTTTTATAATGCATTATACATAAAAGCTTACAAGGAAATTCCTGGAAGTTTATTGGTCAAAAAGTACTATGAGAAGAGAACCATGAATAATCTTATACATCACCATTCAAAAGTCAAGGTTTTTTTTTTTTTTTTTTTTTTTTTTTTTTAAATGAAATAAATACTGTTATTCAGTAAGGATGCATTAAATTGATTAGAAGTGACAGTGAAGACATTTTGTAATGTAATGGAAGATTTCTTTGTCAAATAAATACTGTTCAACATTGGTAATAATAATAAATGTTTCTTGAGCAGCAAATCAGTTTAGAATGATTTCTGAAGGATCATGAGACACTGAAGACTGAATGGCTGCTGACAATCCAGCTTTGCCATCACATGAATATATTACATTTTAAAATATATAATAATAGAAAATAGCTATTTAAAATGTAAATAATTTTTGACTAATTAAATTCAGAAAAACATCCAAACCAATCTTACCGACCACAAACTTTTGAACAGTAGTGTGTACTTGCTAGAAAAAAAGAAAGACAACCAAATAAAATATAAGCAAATTAAAGGGATGGTTCAGCCAAGCATGAATTTGTCATCATTTACTCACCCTCAACTTGTTCCAAACCTGTATAAATCTCTTTGTTCTGCTTTTTTTCATACTATGGAAGTCAATGGTGCCCCACAACTGTTTGGTTACAAACATTCTTCAAAATATTTTCCTTTGTGTTCAGCAGAACAAAGAGATTTATACAGGTTTGGAACAACTTGAGGCTGAGTAAATGATGACAGTATTTTTTAATTTTGTGTGAGCAATCCCTTTAAATGTACAAACAAACACCATATTTGGCTGTTTCACTGATGTCTGTAAATGAAATGGCCATATGAATTTATATTGAAGTGCCCACCCAGGCCTTATTCATTTTTTACAACTTTGCGGACTTCATGTAAGTGCCCATGTGTTGTTTGTTTGTGTCTCCAGTATCCACCCAAACTCAGCACTCAACAACCGGCCCCTTCACCCACCTCATTTACAAGAACATCAGTGTGCCTGTGTACTCCACGTTTAAAGGGGTAAGATTACATCAATATGATACTTAACTCGTTATATATTACCAGTGTCACGCTAAAGTGTTATTGTACATAACAGGTCAAATCTACTTGTCTTTCTCATCATTCCCTCAATGTTCTTCTGCCCTTAGAAGGCAACTCAGATCAGCAATGTCCCTCTCCCGGATGATGACTCCGGTTCAGAAGACGACAGCAGCTCATTGGCCAGCTTGCACACGTCAACACTGGGGCCAGATAAAAAGGGCAGCACCCCTGGCAGCCCTCGGGCTGTCAAAAGAGGTGAGGAAATCTGTAAAACAAATATTTGTATTTAACATTTGAACCGTTTTCCCCTGTAATTTGTGAATAATATAAGTGTGTAGCATTGAAAATGTTCAAAGTCTGACCCAGGATCAACTCTTAAACCATTTTACGTCTTTTGTCCTGCAGGTGTTTCTATGTCCTCCATCAGTTCAGAGAGTGACTACGCCATTCCTCCGGATGCGTACTCGCTGGACAGCGACTGCTCAGAACCCGAGCACAAGGTTCAGCGCACCTCCTCCTACTCCTGTGAGAGTGTTGGGCAGGTACGTCTCTGCGCTCCTTCTACTTTGAGCCGTCTCCATATTGTCTTCTCATCTATGCTACCATTCAAAAATTTGGGATTGTAAATTATGCATAATGACAAGTAACTAACCCTAAACCAAACCCTAACCATAACTCTACAGTATATATCACAAGTGCCCAAATCTTGCATTTTGTTCACATATTTTTGTGTTTCTTCTTTTGAGATGGAAAATGTACAGGCCCGTGCTTCAGTTCTATGGATGTTTTACCCTGCAGGTCTCTGCGTCAGTCACTTGACTGAAAACTATGAATGATTATTTATGTTGAAAATGGTGATTCTTTGATGAATCGCAGGTCCAAAAGAACAGCATTTGCTGGAAATAGAAATCTTTTGTAACATTACTGATCCCAAATCTTTCAATGGTAATGCATATATTCATATATTTTAGTACATAGGTTCTTCAGATGACATTTGTGTGTGTGTTAGGCAATCTTTTCTTATGTCTTAGTTTTAGTCCAAGGAGGTCTGTAATACCTCGAGAAAGCTGTTAGCATTCCCGTTCACCCCGATCCTAATCCAGTTACATCGATAGAAGTTGGAAGACGGGTTGTCCGTGGTTAAACGCTTTCTATGTGTCTTTCTATATAGGAGACTCTAGAAAAGACAGGTTACTTGCTGAAAATGGGCAGTCAGGTAAAGGCATGGAAGAGGCGCTGGTTCATTCTGAAGAACGGGGAGATCTTGTACTACAAGTCGCCGGTGAGTAGACTTTTCCACAACTCTGCGGCGGTGTTCGAGAGAGAGAGAGAGTGAGGGAAGGAAGTTTAGAGTTACAGCGCTGATGATATCTGCCTTTTCTCTGTTCTCAGAGTGACGTGATCCGGAAACCTCAGGGCCAAATGGAGCTGAACTCCTCGTGTCATATAGCCCGCGGAGAGGGAGCTCAGACATTCCAGGTGAGAGACACACTGATACACCTAAACAGCCTTTAACAAATCTGTCAGCCTGAGGCTTTCAGAAACAGCCTGATATGGGTATCACATGAGCTTCGCTTGCGTTTTGAGGGAATGTACAGCTCTCAGCTGCTGTCATTATTGGATTTTCAAAGTCGTAATAATAACAATAATTGGGTATTATCTATAATTTCCTCAAACTTTAATCCGTGTCATCACATCTGTTACAATTTTGGAGGAACTGATGATCATAATCATAAAATTATTTGGAATAAATACTACAGTACATTCCATGATGGCCAAGATTATTCAGAATCTTCAAGCATTCATGTCAAATCTTCAACTCACTTAATACTCAACAAATAGCATAGTTAAGGATGCACCATGTATCAGTTATAATGGATGGATAAATTAATTGGATAGACAGATAGACAGATAGATAGATAGATAGATAGATAGATAGATAGATAGATAGATAGATAGATAGATAGATAGATAGATAGATAGATAGATAGATAGATAGATAGATAGATAGATAGATAGATAGATAGATAGATAGATCTATCAATATTTAAATTTAATATCTGCCATTTAGCGATTATCGGCCATAACATGAAAATAATTATCCCCTTATCTTAATCGGACATAATTTTAATATCAGTGCATCCCTAGTCAAAACCAGTTTTGCTGGCTAAATCTGTCAATCTTTTTCTCATGTGCATGTTGTGTCTAGTTAATTACAGAGAAGAAGATCTTTTACTTGGCTGCAGACTCTCCAAATATCCTGGAGGACTGGATCAGAGTTCTCCAGAATGTTCTCAAGGTCCAGGCCAGTGGACCAGTTTCCATGGATAAAGAATTCAAGGCCACGGTGCGAGGCTGGCTAACAAAAGTAAGAGTTCACAGGAGTGTTATGGAGGTTTTGAGTGAGAGAATGATTGAATAATGTGTTTGAACAGTATATCTAGATATAAATGTATCTTTTCATAGCATAACAGTAAGAGTTTTGACATGTATAAAGCAATGAAGTGATGACGATTACAGGAGGAATGAGCAGGTGAGCATGAGGATTGTGGGGTGAGATTCCTGGATGGCTGGTGCATGATGGGACAGAGCTGAGGTCATCAGGCCTGGAATGTATCTGATAGGTTGTCCCTGATCACAGGCTGTGTATATCGTTGTTGATAGGACAGGTCAACTTGTAATTAAAGTCAGCATGAAACAGAAGTTGTGATAGTCTTTTCTTCTCTATTGTGATGTTTATCTGAGTGTGAAATGGCTTCTTGAACGAGAAAAAAAGTAAGCCGGGACTTGATTTTGTCTTCCTTTGGGACTTAATTGGATGGTTAGATGGTTGTGGTTTTTCTCGTGTGAGTGACAGGTTGCCCTGCCCTCGCGCCGGTAAACACTTCATGAGAGAAGAGATGAGATGCAAGAGGGAGGGGAAGATATTTCGAATAAATGATATTCGGATCAATTATTTATAATAAATACTACAATATTCCATAAAATTGTCATTTTGGTTTCATGGTGACTTTATGGGTATGTTAATGGCATGGTTTTTCCATTTGAATGCATTTGATTTAACCATACATTTTCAGTTTGATGAATGAACCACAGATTTGATCTAATGTTTCTTTCACTTATTCCTTCTCTCTCCATTTTTCTGATGATGTTTTACATTTTACTACAGGTGAAACATGGTCATTCAAAGCTTGTGTGGTGTGCTTTGATTGGGAAAGTCTTCTACTACTACCGAAACCTGGAAGACAGGGTAGGTACTTTTAGCTTCCTTAAATTCAGATAAACTGAGGGATTTTCTGTTAGTAGCTCTGCAGAGTTTTCATTTAAGCTGAAGTGTGTAATATTGATGTTAAAATAAAATAAAATATTCAGGTAATTTGTAAATTAATTTATGCATATGCTGCTATTGTATGTTGAGATCAAATATGTGTTTGTCGCAGTTCCCACTGGGTCAGCTACGTGTTCGGGAAGCGCGTGTGGAAGAAGTGGACAGATCGTGTGATTCTGACGAAGATTATGAAGCAGGTGGGCGGGGCTTCCTCTCCTCTCACTTTACGTTAGTGGTCCATCCCAAAGAGCAAAGCCCTACCTACCTGCTTGTCGGCACTAAACAAGAAAAGGTACCACTCACACCACAAACGCAATCTGAATTTTGCGCTAATGCTTTGTATTTTGTTAATTAGAATGCCATATGTAAACAAGTTTATTAATATGATATTAATAAAATGTATTAATTGATATTAATATCAATTTTCTGTCAAGGTATGTGATTACAAGTGTTGGGGAACTACTTTACTGTAGCTTGTTAAGCTACAAAGACTATGTTAGGATAACAGCATTAAACAACATTTGAGACAGATCAACTTATCAACTATTACCATCAATAAAACAAGATTTTTTTGGGGGGTTCGTTAAGATTTTGTAATGTTTTTGAAAGCACTTTTCTCAAGGTTACACTGATGTGTTAAAAAAAAATACAGTAAAACAATAAAATTGTGAAATATTATTACAACTTAAAACAGCTGTTTTCTATTTTGAATAGATTTAAAAATGTAATTTATTCCTTTCATTTCTGATTTCCATTTAAGTTTTTCAAGTTGAAGTATACATTTTTTATCAATCCAATTACAAGCGGATGATGCTAAATACAGGTTTAAACGGGGTCTAAAAAGTTTTGAGCTGGCCCAATTTCGACCACTTCTAGAGCTAGTCGAAAATGCATTTGACTGGATTGCTTTCATAGTTTTTAATAGTTAGGATTGCTTATCGTAATCTCCTACTAGGAGTTTTCTTAGTAGGAAAATACGAGTTTCCTAGTAGGAAATTATTGTAATTTATTGCCATTACTCTGAAAATTTGACACATCTAGTAGGAAATATGATTTGAGAGGGAGTTTATGTCCAATTTCACGAGAAATTGCTGTTTCAATTTCACGCTCATGTGGTCGAATGCGTTCGAACAGTCACAAAAAAACGCCTATACTGACATAATGCGTACATATTATGGGAAACGCGCTAGCCAGACAGGATTTAAACTTTGTCGGCTGAAGACCCAAGTTTGGTTTGAAGACGAAAAACGTTCCAAGCACAATGTTCTCTAGTCATTCCTGATTTAGATAGACTCTCCCCTCGAAGAAGTCAGGACAGAGGTGATTGAAAGTGGACAAAATAAAAGGATTAAAACACCAGGTGTAAACGGGAATGTCTCCCTCGTCTACTTGTGATCCGATCGACCAAAACGCATCTTAATTCCAGGTGTAAAGGGCCTCTGTTTCTTGCTGTCTTTCTCACAGGACACCTGGCTGTACCATCTGACTGTCGCGGCGGGCAGTTGTGCCAGCCTGAGGGTGGGCACCGAGTACGAGCAGCTGATTGGCAAGCTGTTGGATGTCGATGGAGACCCAGGTCAGAGGTTACTTTTAAATATCTACTTCTATAACACGTACAACTGCTTAACTGCTTCTCAAGTCACACGACAGACTGGATGGTTTTAAATTGGGATAGACAGATAGAATGACTCCATCTAGACCCCAGACAGTGTTTACGACCAGTTCTGATGGCAGCTGTTGTGCCATTTTAATTTGTTTTTCAATCTGTGTTGATGTGTGCAGACTCTGCTCAGTGGAAACGTGAAGTGCTGTGCTTCAGTAAGGAGGGTCTGCGCCACCCCCTCACCACGCTGCCCTCCGAGGCTCTTCAAACTGAAGCTCTCAAGCTCTTCAAGGTGAACGCTCCCGTCGGTGTCTTCTCTTTCTTTCTCAGTGTCCTTTATCCTTCTTTCTGCTTTATTCACATTCACACATCGCTCAAGTCTTGATGTCCTCTTATGTCCCTTGAAGAGTCACTCCCATCTCTCAAACACTTCTAAGTTGTCCTCATCCTCCTCTCCTGAGAGGTGATGGTGCCGTCCTGTCCCTACTGTGGACTCCCACAGCAGGATCAAAGGCAGTGATGGGAGGCCTTGTGCTCATTATAGCACAGGAGATAAAGAGCTGGATTTGGCTCTGATTGACATAAAACCTCTCTGCGGTGTAGTCATGTTGGGGAAGCTGCTTTGAAACTATAGCTTAACAAGATACGAGCTTGTTCGTTCAATTCATGTTAATGAATTCAAATTAATCTCATTTTGAGTCTGAACAAGACTCAGAATGAACTCTACAAACAAGCCCTCTCAATTTAAAAAGTAATTTAACAAATCAGATATTTTATATAAACGGTCATCTGCTGACCGACTAAACGAGAGAAGGCATTTCGTTTGTTCAGTTTGTCATGCGAGTCTCATTCACAACAATTAGAGAAAAGTGGCGTAAGAATAATGAATGTATAAAAATGGCCATTGATACAATTAAAATGACAATGTCATAATCTGTGTTATTTTAGTATCATTTATATACTATTTTGGATTGGGTTTAATTCATTTAATTTTAGTTTCAGTAATTTTGTTATTTGGTTAATATTTTTATTTTTTATTTCAAAACATTTGAAATGTTGATTTGGTAGCTATTTGAAATCAAATGCGCTTAAGTTTTTCATATAATATTTATTTTTCATATTATTTCAGCTTTATTTCAATTAACAAAAATGATTTGTAATAGTTTGTTTTAGTAAACAGTAACAACACTGCTCATAATGTATTAAGATTATTGTATTTTCCATATCATAATAAAAAATGAATGCTCAGCAGTTCACAAAACAGGAAAACTGCTCTGTGGTCACTTGTGGGCGAAACACTTTCTTAGTAGATTTGTAGATGCTAATTTTAATAAATGATAAGATTTTTTGGTTGTGATTAACTTTTTTTTATTTTTTAATGATTCAGTTGAGTGAATGATTCAGTGACTCAAAACACAAAAAGAAAATCACTTGAGGGCACTTAACCTGCAGAAAGAGTCACTAAACGTATCAGTAAATGAATGAATGAATCATTTTGTTAAATAGATTAAAAAGACTTGAGTCTCAAGGATGAATCAAAATCCTTACATCAGAACTCTTAGTAGTATGCAGGAGTGCACGTGACATACTCACTTAAGTGTCTCTCAGATCACTCATTTTTACTTTGCTACTGTTATTCATAATGCAGACAAATATAGCTAGTATAGTTACTTCTCAGCAGTGGCTCTCAGCACTTTGTGTGGGAAATGGCACTAGCCCTGTAACGTCTCGTTTTGAGGACAGGCCTAAACATTTCATTTTGAGTTCAAAGAGGATCGCTGACAGTGTTTGGAGAGATGGTCTCATTCCAGTTGCTCGTGGTTTCACCCCAGGCTCCCATTTTCTATTGAGAACCCTGTTCTCCTGAGGTTTACAGACATTATGCCCTATTGACAGTTCAATGGCGTATCCTCGAGAGCTAGCATCATACGCAGCCCTCGGTGCTCTTTGAAGATCAGAGGCACTATTTAGGTAGTCATTTGATACTGAAAGAAAATGTCTCCCACTCTGAAGTAATGAATGGGGGGTCGACAGCTACATCCTGACTTGATTTAATTTGCATTGTAAGAATTTCTGTAAGAGCAGAAACGGAATGTTAATAAGAAAGTAAAGCATGTTGTTGCATGCGCTGACTGTAGCAGCTGTGTGTGGTGATGTGAGGTGTTCGCCATCTGCTGGTTGCTCTGTTCTCATCGGAGACACTAGTGCCATAAATCCCAATCTCGTTTGGCCTTTTAGGTTTGGTTTAGGTGTGAGGGTTTGGGTTAGTAGAATAAGTTGACATGTAGTTGCAAAGTTACTTATAGTCAGTAGAATGTCTGTTGGAGGAGCATCACAATAAAGTGTTAGCAGATATTAAGCAGACAGTCTACTAATACTCTAATGAGAGTTGGTTGACATGTAGTTGCAAAGTTACTTATAGTTAATAGAATGTATATCGGAGAGTGTTTTGTTTTTTAAATGTTCTCTTTTGAATTCATGTTGGTTTCATGTTGTTTTCAAAAACTTACACCAATTTAAAGAAAAAAACGATTGTCTCTTAAAATGTAAAGTGGTGTAAATATCAAGTAAAAAGTAATAACATATTTTTTCTTACGTCTTATACATACTTGAAGGCTAAGGATTTTTTGAGGATTTCAAAATTAAAATAAACTGAACTTACTTTGCCTGATTGAGTTATTTGACATTTTTAGGTGACTTTTTTTTATGAATAACATTTTGTAATGTATTTTTGTATAAATTAATAAATAGGATAAAATGTGAGTGTATACACATGCATACAAATAAGTTTTTTTTTTTTTTTTTTTTTTTGGCCCTGTTAGTCTTGCCAGCTTTTCATCAATGTGCTGGTGGAGTCTCCCTCAATTGACTACCACACCTCGCTGGCCCAGAATGCACTGCAGGTGTGCCTAACACATCCAGAGCTGCAGAATGAAATGTACTGTCAGCTGATCAAACAGACCAACTGCCGCACTCCTCACAGCTATGCCCTCACACAGGTCAGTGTCATATTTGTGCAGACACACACTTCACACTGAATCATCAGATCAAGTGTTGTATCTCTCTCTCTCTCTCTCTCTCTTTCTCAGTGCTGGCAGCTGTTGTCATTGTGTGTGGCTCTCTTCCTGCCTCAGCATCATTTCCTGTGGTACCTGAGACAGTACCTGCAGCAGAACGCAGATCCCAGGTCACTGGCCGTACTGGCCCTAAATCCTCCTATCAATTCAAGTATATAGTTATATATCTGACTATATAGTTGTAAACCCAAATATATATTTATGTTTGTAATTTATACTAATAAATCTGAATATATACGTATACAGTAGATTGTAAATAGTTGTACTATTTATAATTAAATTATGTATGTATATATGTATGTGTGTGTATATATATATATATATATATATATATATATATATAAAGGATTTCTAACAACTGTATATTTTAAGAATTTACATTTTATATATCTGTAAATCAGATTCACAATTGTATTATCAGACTTACAACTATACACTTCCATTCAAAAGTGATTTTTAAAAAGTTTTTGAAAGTCTTTTATGCTCACCAAGACTTATATATTTATATATTTATTTGATAAAAAATACAGAAAAAAAACCCGGAATATTTTGAAATTTTGTTACAATATAAAACAACTTTTTTCTATTTTAATATTTTTAAATTGTTATTTATTCCTTGGATAGCAAAGCTGAATTTTTGTATCATAATTACAGAAATAACAATCTTATTACGCTTATAACAAGTGGGGAAAATCTGACAGTGAAACTAGAGAAATTATGTTTGGATTTAAGGGCATTTTGTTGTGTTTACTGGAAAACAAGACTAAGGACTGATTAGAATAAGGGTTTTGCAGTGATGTCTAATGTACTTGAAAGCCTGAGTTTGTTTATGTACACTCATAGGACGGAAGTGGGGAAATATGCTGTGTACTGCCAGCGCTCAGTAGAGAGAACTTTGCAGAATGGAGAGAGAGAAGCAAAGCCTTCGCGGATGGAAATTCTATCTATTCTTTTGAGAAACCCCTATCATCACTCTCTACCCTTCAGCATACCTGTACACTTCATGAACAACACTTATGAGGTACACAAACACTTTCAGTGGCCCTTACATTACCCCAGTAAAGCTTACAGTATCATATACAGCCTCTAAATTATGAACATGATCAAAACTTTGCTGAAAAAGAAAAAGCTGTACACCATCTACTACAAGCCTTCTGATTTAGAGATTATACTTTTTAGTAAGTAAAAGGCCTTTTAGCAACTTTTACTTGACTATCCATAGTTTTTTGGAAAAATCATGTTAAAATATTAGGATCAAATATGACACACCAGTCTTTTGGGGAATGTTTATTTGTACATCTCTCAATCATTATTTTATTGCATTGCATTATATGTTTGTCCCCACAATAGAATCTACAGAGCTTTGATCATAAAACTAAGCATTATATATCATCTTACTAAGACATTATTGGGAGGTAAAGAGTGACACCTGATATTTATATGCATTTTATGTAAGTAGTCTGCCATACTGGTATAAAAATTCTCATTGCTTTACATTACAAGCTATCAAAATTGAATTTAACTTTTTGTCATATAAATATGGCAACTTCACCAAATTACATATTTTTGTTCAGTTTGGGCCTCTGAATAAAACCGAGTGCCAGGAATGTTTGTATTGGACTTTTTTGAAGTCAAAACAGGGTTCACAACCGATCTAAGTATGTATACCTTGGTCCATTTCTGTTAATAATAAAGAGTAAACTATATACGATAGCATCTTAGTAAGATATAAGTCAACATTTGAACAGCTTTTTTTTTACACATTTGTATCATTAGATATTTGAGTAAGTTTAAACCCAATACTTACATTTAAAAGTGAAATTCAGCATTTTCTTGTCGTCACTGGCATGCAATGCATCTTGGGATAGGCTAGGCTGCGAAGGATCCACTTGTTCTATCCTTCATGGCTCGGGAAATAAAGGATGCATTTATAGGCCGCATTCTTTGAATGGAGACAGCCCTCGTCACGCCGCTGCAAATGCAGCCTTCGAAAGATGCAGTCACTGAATTGGGACACAGCTTAAATGAGCCGTGAAAGCCTAGTGCATCAAATATGATATTTGACAAAAAAACAAACAAATTATGCAAACTTTTACCTGTTACACCTGATATTTTATTCTAGCTTCATGCATTTTTTTTTTTTATCAACACTTGAACGTAGGTTAGTTTCATAAAAAAAAAAAAAAAATGTGTGTCCATGTTAATGCTTCTTCCTCCTCCTCCTCCTCCTCATGAGTGTCTCCTACACACCAGCCTCTCATTATAGATGATCATCTGTGTCCATGTTAATGCTTCTTCCTCCTCCTCTTCCTCCTCCTCCTCCTCCTCCTCTTCCTCATGAGTGTCTCCTACACACCAGCCTCTCATTATAGATGATCATCTGTGTCCATGCTAATGCTTCTTCCTCCTCCTCCTCCTCCTCCTCTTCCTCCTCCTCATGAGTGTCTCCTACACACCAGCCTCTCATTATAGATGATCATCTGTGTCCATGTTAATGCTTCTTCCTCCTCCTCCTCCTCCTCCTCTTCCTTCTCTTCCTCTTCCTCTTCCTCCTCCTCATGAGTGTCTCCTACACACAGCCTCTCAATATAGATGATCATCTGTGTCCATATTAATGCTTCTTCCTCCTCCTCCTCCTCCTCTTCCTGCTCTTCTTCCTCCCCCTCCTCCTCCTCCCCTCCTCCCCCCCCCCCCCCTCCTCCTCCTCCTCCTCCTCCTCCTCCTCCTCCCCTCCTCCCCTCCTCCCCCCCCCCCTCCTCTAATTTTTGTCGCATGTGCATAAGAAATGCTTCTATAGCTTGTTTCTGCTGCTTCTCTTTCTGTGTTTTGATCTGGAGATTCTGGACTCTTTCAGAAGATGGGTTATAGCACCCCCTACCATACAAAAGTGAAAACACGGATTGCAGAGTTAATTTGCAGTCAGGACGGATGAGCATTTACACTACACGTGCAATGTGCTCACATGCGTTTCTGACTACCTCCATATGTGGTTGCTTGTGTTCTGGTCAGAACAGGTTTTAGCCCCCATTTACACCTGTATTCAGCATTGACCACTTTTGATCCGGTCACAAAAAATGCATGGTTGATTCCAAGGGTAAACAGGTCCTTGATATATGATATAGAATGCATGACAGTAAAATGTTTTACTATACAGGATGTTCTTCATATCATCTTATCTTTCTCCACCTCTATAGGTTGTAGGTTTTGATGGTTCGACCACAGTGGAGGAGTTCCTGAACACAGTGAACCAGAGGGCAGGCATGAGGAAACCACAGATTTCAGGCTTTGCGCTCTTCACTGACGACCCCTCTGGCAAAGACCTGGAGCACTGCCTGCAGCCCAGCAATAAAGTATAATATGAACATTAAATATTACAGATTTTATAAAGTACATTTTCTTTGCTGCAAAAAAAATATTTTTGTAATCCTCTGGTGCAGATTTGTGATGTGATCTCCAAGTGGGAACAGGCACTGAAAGAACTTCATCCTGGAAAATATGAAGGAACACGGATTGTCCGTCTCACTTATAAAAGCAGGTACGTTTGAAATACGGTGCTCTCGTACACCAATGAACAATGACATGATCAATTAAGAATGTTTTTACCAATATTTTAATAATGTTAGTATTCAATCTTCCTCATAGGCTGTGTTTCCGAGCTCAGGCTAAGGGGGAAACTGAGCGAGAGCGCCTTCTGCTGGCCTATCAAGTAAATGAGGAGGTACAACAAGGGCACTTCCCTGTCAGTAAGGAACTGGCCCTGGAAGTGGCTGCGCTGATGGCACAGGTGTGTGTTGATCTAAATCACATGAGTGTATCTGAAGTGGTGGGTAACAAACACAACTCAATTATCTTTTAGGTTGAGCATGGTGACCTAGACCGGCCAGCAATGTCTACTGCTGGTTCTCCTCAGCCGAAGACCCAACAGGTCCTTCTGCAGGTACTGGAGCGTTTTTACCCAAAACGCTACAAGCAAGAATTCAGCATGGAACAGCTCAGGTAAATTCACATTCATTTGATTGAGTATATTATAATCACGTCACATTCATGTTTATTATATTATATTATATTATCATTTATCTTTAGCATTTAATTGTATACTATTTAATTTAATATAATTATATAATATTAATATAATTAATGTCATAATTATTTTAATAAATAGTATAATCAGTATAATAGTTATTTCTATTATCTGTTATATATAGGGGGGGTATTAACATGCCTAAGACTTTTGCACAGTACTTTGTGTATATATATATATATATATATATATATACATATACATACATATACATATATATATATATATATATATACACATACATACATACATACAATATGTATATACTTTGCTTTAGTGACATTAATATGCTGTTTTTCTTCATTTAAAAGGAGCTCACTGAATGACACTCTATACAAACACTCTATTTAATAGTAACTTTGTCCCACAGGGACCTGGGTGAGCGTTTGGCCACTAAGTGGTCTGTCCTGGGTGGGTGCACAGCCTCCGAATGTGTGAGAATCTATCTGACCGTGGCCCGCAAGTGGCCTCTGTTTGGGGCCAAGCTGTTCAGTGCCAAGGTAAATTCAGATGTACGAGAGGCTACAGTTTCCAGAACCACTGCCAAAATTACGTGGTCGCAACCTCGACCACTTAAAAAGGTTTTCAGATGTACCTTTTCACAAGAGCGCTGTTAAAACATGACAGAATTTCTCCTTTTACTCCCACTCTGTTGGTGCACAGCCATTGCCTCCCTCTTCATTGGATCAAACTCAGGTGTGGCTGGCTGTAAATGAGGATGGGCTGAGTGTCCTGGACTACACAATGGTGAGTGTATGTGGATACTTATAGTTTCAGAAAGTAAGACTACGTTAAAGGAATATTACGGGCCATTTACAACTTAAGCTCTTAAGTGTGCTGTTAATTACCATTTAGACTCCCTCAGGTTGTAAAAACAAATGAAAAACATACTTACAGTAATGTTCTTATAATGGGAACCTACAAGTCAAAAGTGCAGTGCAACTAGAATGCTGTTAACAGGGTATGTGATGTTATTACAATGTAATTGTAAATATCTTTTAAATCTATAAGCACATAGCTGAGTCAAAAGGAAATACACTTAGAATACATAATTCAGTCATGAAACTCTAACCGAACACTGATTGGTTCCTCTAACGCTGTGGCATTAGCCAACCGGATGTACTTCCTAATCCACGTAACCATATATTCCGTACATTTCGATCACCCTGCTGCATGATTATGAAAAATGTTGTTTACCCCTCCTCCTCCTCCTCCTCCTCCTCCTCCTCTCTGGTGCCACTTGTAGAGATCTGCTATAGGGGTTTTAATATACTATTGCAGCAGCATGTCCTTAATGTGTTATTTTAACTAAGCTGAACAAATTGTTGTAGTGTTATATATTGTTGTAGTAGTGTATGTACATTCCATGCCCCATGATGGTTAAATAATTCACTCCGAGAGTTGCCACGATTGAACTAGTGTATTACTGGAAATGAACAAATACTCCAATACTGATCTCAACCAATTAACATTTATACACATTCGCTGTTCCAACCTATTTTTTACAGTCTATGGTTCCAACATATCCCACCACTTAAATATATTCATGTTTTAGTGATGTCCATGGGTAGCGCACAACCAGACGTTCATTCACCTAGAAACGTAGTCCCAGCTCAAAAGAACAGTTTAATCAGCTATACAAAAATATGAGCTTCATATTTCTGCTTTACACCTCTGGTCTTCAAGCTTGCTGGGCCTCTTTTGTAAGTGCACTTCTTTTCAGACCTTTAGCGCCCTCTCTTGGCGCGGTGCATTTCTCAATCCTGCTCTTATTGTTTCTAGAACTGTATAAGATCTATCTGGCACTGAGGGAGCCACATTGGCAGGTGTGCTGGTTTGAAATGTTTATTGACCTGGAAGTTTCCAAAAGCTGTTCCTGATATCTTGCCCAGTTGGCTGTATTCTCACTTGGAGAAGTCTAGCTGTTTTGAGAAAGAATAAACAGGGTCAGGGCAGACTCTGTAATTTTCTATTTTTATGTCTTCTTTTATTTTGGTTTACCTCTTCATCCAGTCACTATTCTCACCAGCTCACTGAAAAAAAAATTAAAATCCAAACGGGAACAGAAAGCCAGTAACAGTAAAAACTTTAATATTGTGATACATATTAAAATTTTAAACGGTTGTTTTTATATTTTAAACATATTTTAAAATATATATTCCTGTGATGACAAAGCTACATTTTCAGTGTCACATAATCATATTAATATGCTGATTTGGTGCTTAAAAAAACATTTCTTATTTATTATCGTCAATGTTGAAAGCATGTACTGATTGTACTGATCAATAATTTTGTGGAAACTGCGTTGCAGTATAAATAGATTTAAAAGTATTTACTGTCACTTTTGATCAGTTTAATGCATTCTTTCTGAATCTAAGTATTAATTTCCTTCAAAAACACCCCACACTTTTGAATGGTAGTGTATACGTTTGTTTTTGTAGAGTCCAATAAGACAAAATTTCTCAATTTTGTGTGCTCTAATTTTTTAGCACCCATTCGCCACATATCCATACCATTCAGTGATCACCTTCGGAGGCTGCAAGGAAGATTTCATGCTAGTGATCAGCCAGATTAAAGACCAGGCTTTGGGCAAGAAGACTGTGGATAAACTTTTATTTGCACTGGCTAAACCAAAGGTAAGACATGCTAAGTTACAAAAGGGAAAACACAGTTTAACTGCATTTCCAAATGCTGCCAGTAAAGACAGAATTCTGATATATGTGGTGTTTTTAGCATTAAGTTTTATTACCCATCTTAGAAATCTTAAGTGTGTGGGGGTAAAATCAGATCTTAAAAACAGATCTTAAAAACTCATACACCCCATCTGAAACCACTATCTGAATTACATCTGATGGTAAAAACAGGGGTTGCATGATACAGGAAGTGCTAATGAGCTCCACTGAGTGAGGATCTGTATTCGCATTTCTGTGCTTCAAGTCTTTTTTGGCTAGATACAGTAAGAGCAAGTTAAATATAGAAATATCCATCTACTAAAGAGTTTGCACCTCTGATTCTGCTGGTTCATTGTTTCTCTCTCTCTTTCAATGCTGTAGATCCTGGAACTGACGCTTCTCATGGCTAGTTATATTAACTACTGGACCTCCAGCTTACCAGGGGCCGGTAACCAGACTCAAGGCTCAGTGCTGGGGCCTCAAGGAGACCGGAAGCTCTGGGACATCGACAGCCGACACTTCCCCTCAATGACATACACAACCAAAGGCCCCACTCTCCTTTAAAACCTCAGTCTCCAGGTGTCTGGACACATCCGCAACCTATCGCATGGTCCGCATACACAAACAAAAACACATTTTGGGAAACTTTAGATGATTACATTTGGGATAAAGTTCAAACTTTTTGTGTTTGAAGGTTCAAACAATAAACTGGAAGAAAAAAGTTATTTATTGTGCGAAACGGTCAACTACTTGCACACTGTTCGTAGTCCAAATACAAAAAATAAACACATCACGAAGTGGGTTTTTGTAGTAACCCACCCTGAGAAGATCACCCACCGAGTCGGAGTGGATCCAAGAGTATTTTATTCTTGAGTGCAAAAAGATTGGCGCTCATTTTTAAGGAATTAGAGCTTTTAAACTGGACGTCCAGTTAAAGACATGGTTTGACTTTTTCATTTGTGCGTAACATGATTTTGTTTCATCTATGTCTTTGTTTGAATTGTCTATGGTTTAGTTAGATTTTTGTTTATATTTGTTCGGGACATTTCCACTGATTAACGGTACATTAATTAATGGTACCATCAGTCATATACAGTTTATACCATCAAGTTTATACAGTGAATACTTCATCAGGATGCGTAGAAACAGATCATCTCTATTATATTAGCACATATGTGGAAACCAGTTAGCTAACCAGTATAGAAAGGACAGTCTTATGTGGTACAAAACTCAAGAGTGGTACTGTTAGTGTGTCTAATGGTAGTGTAACAGGGTTGATGAGTTCTTCTCATTTATCCAAACAGGAAATGACATCATCAGAACCTCATCAGCCAGTTACAGAGTTTGGGCTAAAAGTTTTTGTTTATGCTCTCATATTACGTGCCATGTACTACCAAACATAATGCTTCATCTGAGCCAATCTGTTTTCATCTTAACATAGTGACAAGTTTTATGTAATACAGTAGTTGCAAAAAGGCACACACATATTTCATATTTACTTATACTAGCCATAGCCTTGCCTTTTGTATAGAGAAAAAAATCGATGCACACCCCAAACATTTCACAACATTACGTTAATATGTGCAGGATCATATATTTTCGTGAAGTGTGTAGCTTGAGAATGGTCATAATAATGTAATGAAATCCAGTGCTGGGTAGATTCCTTACCAATTTGTATTTCATTTCTGACTCCAAATTACATTACAAAAATTGTAGTTAGTATCGTTACATTACATTTAAGGTAATATAATCTGACTACTTTTTGATCACTTTTGACCCAACTCGTTCATCACATTGATTTAAATAGGATAATATTGCACCATATTGATATAAAAATGCAAAGAGAGAGAAAATATATTCCATTCTTTGTTATCAACAACATGAAGTGCATTAAACATTACATAACGTCAGGGTTTCCCAAACTGGGGTTTGTGAAGGAACTGCAGGGGGTTTGTGAGTTAATTGAAAAGATTAATCATAAAATGTCAAATTAAAATAAATAATTTTAAAATAAAAGAATCAAGAGAATCAATAAATTATGAATGAATTGCTGCCATTGTGTGAATAATATGTAACCATGTAATCAATAAAAAGTAACTGTAGTCTGATTACGAGTATTTTAAAATGTAATTAGTTGCAAGTACTTAATCTGGATTACATAATCAGATTCCAAAAATTATGTAATTAGTTACTACCCAGCACTGATGATAGCATTACACGTGACACGTGAATTTTTTTATATGCAGTTTTTAGAAATTAGATTTGAAAAAATATTAAATCGTAGCATAGTTAGGACACAGTGGAAAACATTGCATGCTTTCAACCATAGAAAATTCTTTCATTTTCTTTTTTCCCACCATAAATCATAAAACTTATCCACAAATACAAGTGTTATCTATATTGTAAAAGAGAGAAATCCAAAGAATTATCAAGAGTGTTTCAGAAATGGATAATTGACAAAGTAGGTAAAGACACACTGTACCCATAATATGGCAGATTCTGAAAGATTTGAGGGTGTAGGGATGAGTTTTGAAAAAAGCTGTAATAATGATATGACTTGAATTATTCTATGAATCAAACCACTTTCTCTGAATTTTGAATATTTATTTTGTCATTTAAAAAAATCATTTTTGGTCTAACCAACTTATTTTCTTTAGTCAGACTTTTCTAGAAAACTTTAGTGTTCCAAGCAGCCAATTGGAAATAATGTCACTTTTGTCATTGTTAAGATTCAAGGCCAAAAAATGTGGCAGTACAGACATTCAGAAGTGATGCTGTGAGAGCTTGAGATTTTATATGCCATAGAGATTGTTGCAAATAAAAAGTTAATTGTGCTGCCGTTTCTTTTTCGATTTTTAATTCTTGCATTTTCATTTCAAGGAAAAGCTCGATTTGTGGACTAAATTATATAACACTTGCGCACAGTATGACTATTATGTGAAGGTCTTCTTTTTCACTTATGTGAAAAACATGTCTCCATTCAACTATATTTATCAAGAAAACCTTTTCGTTTAGGCTAAAGGCTTTCTGTGTCCATAGCAATCATAGTAAAGCCTCAGAAAAAAATGTACAGAACAGTTTGTTTAGAATTACTTGTTCTTATATTGCAGAAAACACTGATTCATAATTGCAAAAGTTCACAGATTTGCTGGCCACCGTGTGGGTTTATAGACGGGGTGGGGTTTTCTCTGCTCTCACACTCCAGGCAGGTCAAAGTGCTAATGGCATTTCCCTGCCAATAGCCTGCTATAAATTCACATTTGAAAATTAAACGGGGAAAAAACGTGTATGTTCTAAGCTAATACGGTAATATGCTCATTATTCAGCCACACTCTCTCTAAGCGAGTTGTAACGTTGAATTAGGGAAAGCATGCTTTTCATTGTTGCCTTTTGCGCTAGGGGGGGAAAAAAATCTGTGGCTCACATGGTTTGGAGGAACCCCAGACTTTCTCAAGGATGTATTTTTATATTTCTCTTCACATTTTAAATGACAGCTTTTAGTTTATGAGACATCAAGTAAACTATTTTAAGCTCCGGGTTCTGTTGTAAAACTCAAACAAAATACAGTGACATATCTGAATGTCCCAGACTAAAATGCATGTTTGAGCTGGTTTAATTGACATAGGCTATCTTAAATATGTCATGGCCATTGTTTTGTCTCAAGATGCACACCAGTATTGTTTTTTTTTTTTTGTTTTTTTTTCTAAGGCATGTTAATAAAAGCTACGTAAATGTCATAATTGAACTAAGTCCTAATCCTGGCTGTATCTAAGCCCTGTCTGTGAAACCGGGCCTTTAAGTCACAATGAATTAAAATTATACCATGGGCTGTTTAAATACTCGATTCTGATTGGCTGGAAGGTGTGCAGTAAAACCGTTTAATGCACAGGTAGTTCCAGTCAGTTTGATTACAGTTCGAAATTAATCCGCTACATTGGTAACCATAGTAACACAGATACACTTGCAAGCAGAGTGAGAAACGCATATGAAAACGTTTAGGTAGGCTAAATGGATGATTTTTGAATATCGTTTAATTTGTATCAGTGTTGCCTGTCATTCATAAATAATTGTAATAAATCCATTAAAGAATCATTAAGTTAGCTATATGCTTAAGCAATGAGGGGACTGTAGCTGCTAGACTTTAAAGAAGAGATCGACGCACACAGGTAACTCGCGCACGCATCTCTCTCTCTCTCTCTGTTCCTTCTCCTTCAGTTCTCTGTCTCTCTCTTTTAATAATGGATTTAAATAAATGTGAATTCATTCAAATAAAAGCAATCCGATGGCTCTACTTTATTTAAAGCGGACGGAGTGCAAGAACTGACGAGCCTTAACTTAAGAAATAACCGTCATTTTTACACGTCTGTTAACAAATTACACTGTAAACATCAGTTACAGCTTTAACTTATTTTTAACTTGGCAAATAACCAAGGTATAAGCGGGATAATCCACGGCTAGCCATGCATTAAAGAATTTTAATGCACTTCATAGAGGCAACCACCCTCCGCTTCGCGTCGGGTGGTTCTTCGCCTCTACGTCGTGCATTAAAATCCTTTAATGCATGGCTAGCCGTGGATTATCCCTTACTTGATGAATGGCATTACATAAAATATTAGTTAGCATTTATGTTTAAAAAGCAAGCCAAACACTTCACAAAAAAAGTTTGTTTTAAGTGATAAAACATTAAATATAAATGTCCATTCAAAACTGAGCCAAAAGGCACTTGAACTGTTGGACGAAAGTGAAACATGGTGACCTACACCTGATTACTCTTCTAGGACACCTGTGTGAATTTGAAGGGAACTGACTTCATCTAGGCCTAAAAATCGCCTTGAAACAACATACATTTACTGAAAATGCCTGAAACCGTTATTTCTGATAAAAGCTTTAGCAAAAACTGTTTGAAGATGGGAATTGCTTAGGTTTTTAATACAATACAGTGACATTCAGACGTGTGTTTAAATGTGAAATACTGTAAATAAGCAATAGTACCGTATTTATTAGCTTATTATTTCTACTCTATTACATAATTCGTTCGCATTCGCCCTCTGCCTGTGGGCCCAGTGAACTCTGAATTTGTCTCCGAGTTAAAATTAAACTGCATTGCCCAAGAGCGCGCGCTCACACACACCGACTCCCTCGTTTCAGCTCGCGCGCTCCAACCGCGTGTCAGTACAGCGCTGCATCTCCGTAACGCGAGGAACCACAATACACAATATTTCCTGAAATCCCAAACTAAAGTAAGGTTTAAACACACACGTGTGTAGTCCGCAGCACTATATCATGCGGCTTATGACCACATTAACGTACAAATTAATTCCTTTATGCCTTTTCAATTTAATTACGCATTACTGTTACATTTCACTGAGACTCTGATTAATGATAAAATAACGAATCGGTTTAAAATGCGGCAACGCTGCTATAACATTTTTTCCTTCTCGACATAGGCCCGGAATCAGAAAATGACATCTAAAAAGCAAAGTTTATTGAGAGAGGCGTCTCATCAGATCATTGCGGGTGGATCAGCAGGTAAGACGCCCTTCAACTTTCTATTTCACACAATCCGCAACTTTGTTTACCAACTCGTTCAGTCTCGCGCGCGGCTCGTGCACATTCAGCACCAGTTAGCAGACACTCCAAACCGCCATGAGGTGCGTGCGAAAGACTTTTCGTCAGGGATTTTGTAGTATAAATCTGTTTACATTAAATAAATGTGTTTTGATTTGTAATTTTAAAGTTGACTAACGAACGAATCCTTCAACCGGATGTCTGTCTGGAGATGTACGCGGGATACACGCACACTTCAGTTAGTTCCGTTTACAAATCGTTCCCTCAGTTTAAGACGCGTTCTCTTCACGGATTTTGTGTAATAATAACCTAGTTAGTTTATTCTTGGCAAAAGTAAAATGTTTCTTTAGCTCAATCTTATTATGTTTACTTGGTTTAAATGCCATCTGTATATTCTATAAGAATGAGTGATATTTTCTTTTAGTTTGTGAATTATTTATTTATGTTTTTTTTTTTTTTTTTTTAAGTTCAACAGCCAACAACGCCCAAATGATATACATAGAACACCAATTGTTTTATTAATTGTTTTATGTAGCTAATATACATCGAGCAGACAAGACTTAAGTCTGCACATTTGTAAAAAGCAATGATGCCAACTACTTAGCAAACTACTAAAAGGCTTCATTATGCATTTTGAGTTGGTCAAAATGTATTGGCAGAGAAATAGGAAAATCTACTCATTAGGTAGCTTTAATAAGAAAGAACCGGTGTTGTGACATTATTTTGTGTGCCATTACAGAAATTAAGTCTGTGTTCATCAAATTCTTGATGTCACGAGGCTAAAAGAATCTCAATTGTGGAATAATTTTACTCTCTGGTATCAAGCAGACTGCAAAGTTTGAGCTTATATTGCTTGTATGATGATCTACCAGGCTATTTTAGCAGTGACAATGAAGGATTTTGAACTTAAGGTACCAGGTTTAACGTTAAGAAAATTAATGAATAACAACTTGCCCTTTTCATTTAATGAACTTTGCATCATATTCAGCAAAAATTAAGGTTTGTGTAGCTTTCTTTCTTTCTTTCATTCTTTCACAGTGGTAGAATAACCCAGTGTTATTAGCTCGCACCTCCTGCACTTGTCATATTCCCTCCAGCTCCCTGTTAACGAGGCTTGGGAGCGAGAAAAGTTAATTTGTGTGTGACCTGGTCACAGGGATTGGATTGGGTCTGTGCTTGGCTTCTCTCAGGCTTGGACTGACTCTCCAAAATTGCTTTTTTTTTCCCTTAAGGACACAAGAGTTAATGTCACTGCAGAGCGTTTTATATATCCTACCAGGACTCATTTTACAGCCTTTCCATCCAAGCATATATGGAGAAATTGGGGCATGTGTTAAAGTCTGAAATTAGGGAGAGTTAGGCTGTATCTAATAATGTGATGTCAAGTTTTTTTTAATCTACCACAAGGGGGAAGCATTGTACCTGGCATTGATTGTAGTCTCAGAGCATTTTTCAACTTTTGGTTGTTTTTCATGGCTTATGGAAATGTGGCAAATGTGACTATCATTCTGTGACAGTCCATCTGTTGTAAAATCGATACATTTAAAAAACAAAAATACACAAAAGCATGTGAGAGAAGGTCATTATGCGACAGAATTACTTATTTATAATTTCATCAATTTGACTCAGATTTGAGTCTTTAAAAACACACATTTTAAATATCCACTCCATCCTTTAAGTATTGTCTCTTTAATGAATCAATTAAGTAATTTAATAAAATCTGTGTTGTACTAAATCAGGTTTTGTTTCTTGCAGTATATGACAGTATTAAAAAATACACTAATATTTACTGACATGCCTTTTATTTATATAAATATATAAATTATATAAATATTCCATCTATATGGAACTATTAGCTGACTCATAAGACAATACACAGTGCACAGTGCAATCCAGCTTTAATTGTGAAAAATGGGCCTGAATTAGTTTAGCCGGATATTGCGATCTTTGCATTTGCCCAATTATATAAAAAATTCTCTTTCATAAGTGTTCTTAATGGGAACTTATTTCCCTTTCATCATTTATCTTAGTATTATCCAGAAGGTCCGGAAGAACGGTCAGATGTTACCTTAAGTGTTTTTGGTATTGATTTCCTCTCCCTGCCCCTGTTATGCAGAGTAATTTGGTAAGATTTACACAAAAATGTTTTAGTTATGATTAGTTTCTGTGTAAACGTATCCGCCGACTGCAAATGGAGTGTGACGGGAAAAGACAGACAGCCTAAGTATAATTGAACTCAGTCCACAGCAGACCCTCACTTAAAACACACTCAGACCTCTACTGTTTTAACTGGTGCTTAAGTGTGAAATAAAGTCTAGGAGCATCAGACGAATAAATCCACGTAGCCTCAATCGAGAAGAAGAAAGGAGTGAAACAAGATCAAATAAATACAGGTAATTAAAAGGAGAACCCTGGGAGGAACATTCACAAACGACCGTTTCCTCTCCGGCCCACGACTGGCCGCTACAATCAGAGCTGAATTAGGCCTAATATTTATTTCCAGAAACAATTGTACATGCCTCAGCAGGGCAATGATTGGACATGTTGTGGACAGATGTTTAGATGAGCTCATGTTTGAATGTTGAGTCTCCAAATCGCCGCCGTACACCCACTTCTGTGTCGTTTTAAGACTTTTGTCTTTTTGTCACTGGACACAGTGAATTCTGTGAATAATCAGAGTTCTAATGATATTTTTGTAATTATGCAGAAAGTTTGACTGCATTTGTAGTTCGCTCCTCGATGTGTAGAAAACCGTTTTTGAAATGGGGCAAAAACGCAATTAAACCATAATAAACATTACAAAAACAAACAGAGGAGATTTATTGACTGCTACGACTAATTACCTCTAGAGGAAATGTGCAGGATCATAATGTCACAAGAAATCAGTTGACTGCAACCAGGCATGAAGTATAATGGTAACATATGCAGCAAGCAGCTTAGACTCTCCAAACAGATCATATACCTCCCACATGTACCTGAAGTAGATTGGAGAAACCCTTAATAGAGCGAACACCACAAATGTGCGCAATATGCGTTTGTTTACACCGTGGATTACTTTCTACTGGTGATAAAACATCACTCCCTCTAAGTCTGACCCATACGCCTGCAAGAACTACTGTCGAACTACTGTTTGCATGAGCCGCATGTGGGTTGTCGCTGTTGTGTCAGCTGTTTATCAGAGAGCCGGGTCTTGAGCGGATGGAGTTTAGTCTGCCGGGGTAATGTACGAGCCAGCCAGGGGCCACCGACGTTATCTTAATGGTATGATTTATGGAAGTCGCACGCTGAACTGAGCAGAGGATCCGCGACAGATGGGGACGTGCGTGGGAGACGTTTCTACTGTAGACGCACACACACGTACGCTCATCCATCATGCATTTTGTGTTGCTGTAAGCAATGAGGATAATTGCGGTGTTATGGTAGAGTAGCGTGATTATGATTGTTCGACATGGGAGGCTGTGTCTGGGCTAGCGCTCGTGCTCATTTTCCGGGGGAAATTGTTCAAATGAGGCCTTTGGAGCGAACTGAAAATACTGAAAAGAGCTGGCTGGCTACAATAAATACAATACGTTCTATCACCCGATAACGATGGTGATCTAATCAGTGTTGTTAATGTTAACCACATTCATTTTTGATAAAACATAGGCCTAGTCTTAGTGTTTGAATGACGTATGTGCCATTGGCATTTGAAATGCCTTTAAATGTTCTGAAATGAGTTTTCTATGAAGAAATCTTGGCATATCTAACGTGAGTGGGTAAACGCTGCCTTGAAAGTCTGTTTACTTGTTCCTAGCTGGTAAAGAAAAATGTTTTCTTTCGCATTCTTTTATTAAATGGTAACTACTTCTGACTCGGAACTATTATGAATCCGTAGTGAATAAAGCTATTAAGGCAGTGTTTAAGATTAATGTTGTAGATAATGCAGCCTTTCTAAAATCTTGACCTTAGTTAATGAAGTAATTGGATGCCTGTGAATATAATAAAGTTTACAGCAATAATTGCAAATAATGATAACAACTAAAAAGAAGTGTTTCCATTGGGATACATCAAGATGCTCTCAAGGGTGAACTTGACCTTCACCCTTAATGTCTATGGTCAAAAAAAACATGGTCATCAACAATGTTTGAGGAGGGGAATGATTTTCCACAATCCAATGCAAACTTGTATTCAATCAATTTTGGTACAGTAACGCCCACTTTTCTCAAGTCTATTTCCAATGTATAATGCACAACATTTTTCCATCAAATTTGCTGTGTCACTTGAAAATATGTCGTATTGCGTAAGTAAAATGGGTTTGGAACCCATTTTGGAACTAAAACATTATCATGTTGATTTTTTTTAAACCTTTTACACACAGTCCCTCAAATAACCAAAAAACAGGTGGTCTGACATAACATGAAAACATAAAATATGAGTCAAGGGAGGGAAAAAAAAGAGTCTGAGATGTCAGAGATTTCCAAAGGAATGAATATATTAGAACATGCAGTCATATTGGCCGAACACACTGTATTACATACAGTACCGTAATACAGCACATGGCAGCAATAACATAGCTGGAAAGGAAACTGGCTAACAAGCTATGCTTAATTGAGCACTTAGTCTAAGTAGTCAAGGGCCATAGTTTGAATGACCCTGTAGGAAAATGAAACTGCACGGTAGATGATACACTGTGTGTGCATGCATTTGCGTGTATATTCACTTTTTCTTGGACCGCTGTCCAGTTGGCTGTTGTTCAACCTTGTAATTAGCACAGAATGCTGATATGTCTTTTGGCTGGAGAAGAGCTTTTGATGGAGTGATCACAACATTGCATTGATCGTAAAATCTTGTGTGAACGTATTCCCATAAAGGCTAAAAATAATCTTCTAAGGAGCTCTCCTTAAATTCACTTTAAATTTGTAATTGTTTCTCAATTCACCATGCTGTAATTTGCAATGACTTAACTGTGGTGGAAAACTTGTGTTTTGCTCTGTTTGAGAGACAAATCATTGTTCCGTTTCAGCTTTATATTGTCTGGAAACGTCGGGTGAATCTCTGCCCAGAGTTACAGTTCTGTTGTCGGCCTAGTTTGTCATTTGAGGGAGAACCAAACATGTCAGAATTTTTGGTCAAGTACAAATGTCATGGTTGAAACAAAGTCAAAAAAGTAATGTATACATCTTAACTGAATCTAATTTGAGAAGCTAAATTGTAGAGAATTACAAACCTAGTCTTTTTTTATAGTACAAATGTATGACTTATATTTTAAAAACATAGGTACTGTCAAAAACAACAACAGCCAAAAAAGATTTAAGAACAGTTTTCTTGATTGTTGGTGTTTATGACTTTTTAGGTTCTTTGCACTTGTGTACAGTGGCAAAATATTACTGTCAATGAATTATTTACATTATAATAGCATCTGAAAAATAAATTCTATTTGTAATGTATTATTAAAGTTTGGGGTCAATATCATAAAAAACTAAAAAAAAAACTTAGGTTAATAGTTTTATTCATTTCTGGAAGCATTAAATTGATCAAAAAGGACAGTCAAGACATTTATAAATCAGAAAAATTAAAAACTATTATGGATTTTTGAAAATTACATTTCATGTAGTTTGTAATATAGCTCTAAGTGAATGAAAACATCCTGCAAAGTTTTAAATTTGAAAGTGCACCGTATATAAAGTTATTGTCTTTCAAAAGTAAGAGTCGACTCTGAGTCAATTAAATGAATCATTTTTCAAACGAGTCATAAGCTGTTTCGTTGTGACGTCAAGACGAAACATTAGCATATTGCCCGCCCACTTATTGCGTGCTGGACACCAGGGAAAACTTGAACCTCAAACCAACAGCTGATTCCTGTGGATACTGGATAGCATCATGTCGAGAAGACACTGTGCTCTACAATGTGAAGGTAAAGCCAGTTTTTTTTCACTGCCCAAGGATGAGTACTTCAATTCAGTTCAATGCAGGATTCGCAAACGGCTTGCTCTTGAAAGATGGTGTTCAAAATACTTAGTTTTGAGTTTTATATTGTGTAGGTCTCCTTCTAACTGGCTAACTCACGTTATCACTGTCTGACTGAAATTCTTCTGCTAATCAGTTGTGGGCCACTATTACCTATAACTGTGTCTATTAATGCAGATTGTCTGTCATTCTCACTACTTTGAGGAAAGATTAAGCATGGAGCAAGATCTGTTTACCAACGTTTGTTACATCAGTCATTCACGCTAGAGCTCGGTTAATGTATACATTGCATACATGCACTATTATTGATACAGTTTCCACGTGTTCACCGCAATATATCAGAAAAATACGCGGGAAATAAATTATTACAAGTAAAATAATCGGTTTGTTAATGGACATGCACTTGTTAATGTTGATGGTGAGGAATTACAGTTGCAACATCTCATAATGTACCTCAAACTGAGTAGTGCATCACTGAGAAACGTCCTGCTCGAGTCGTCCTTGCGATGGAGGTTCGGGTTCAATAATTAGTTCTTCCAATGTTTCATCATCGGACTCGCGCTCGCATTGATATGGTAAAATCAACGTCATTGTTCATTACTGTGTTTAGTTTACGGTGTAGGAAGCCTCAGGACACGCAGATCTGACGTTGTTATGGCAATGGCCATTTTTGTTTTCGACGAGCACGCTGTGTGCGGTAAACCAATCACAACAGACTGAGCTGTCTGGCCAACCAGAGCAGAGTAGCTTGCGGAAAGGCGGGATTTAGAGAGATTGATTCATCTGACGAGTCGTTTGAGAATTATTGAAAATGTGGTGATGTTCAAATGTATATTATGAGGAAATTAAACTGTTTTTTTTTTTTTACCTTTGATGCATGTAAACCTGTTGTAGGAGACTCCAAAACAACATCAGGAAACTTTAGAAAATAGCGTAATGGGGCATTTTAAACATTCTTCATCATAGAATCCTGAAAAAAATGAATCACGGTTTCCACATAAATAAAATTAAATAGTACAGCTGGTTTCAGCATTGATATTAATAAGAAATGTTTTTTTTTTGGCCGGTGGCCACCAATTCAGCATATTACAATGATTTCTGAAGCATCATGTGACACTGAAGACTGGAGTAATGATGCTGAAAATTCAGCTTTAGATACATGTTTTATAAATTATTATAAATTATTAAAATAGTTATTTTACATTGTAATTTTTTTTTCTGTATTTATGTTAACTGTATTTTTGATAAAAGAAATGCAATCTTAGTCAGCATAAGACACTTTTCAAAAACAAAAACAAAAATCTTACAGTGTTCAAATGCAGAAATGACTAAGTAAAGGGAAGTTACTTCTGATTAAAAGTCTGATGTAATTTGATGCAGATGCCACTTGCTTAATATTTTTTAATGTAATGCAATGACATTTCATTTTAAGCGTGGCGTATAAGTGTCCAAAATGTCCAAATCGTTTGGGGGAGCCGATATAAATATGAAATCCTGTGGACATCAATGAGTTTAGATGTGTGTGTGAGCGTTAATGTTGTTCTTTGTTTCTAGAGTCAGAGCACAGGTCTTCTTCAGCAGGGAGATGGCCTCTTCACTCTTCAGCTGGGTTAACCGACTCAAGATGAGCGCTGTGCGGGCATTGCGGGCAAGAGCTCAAATCATAATGTGATTTGTTGTGCTTGGGAGCCAATTTGAGTCTTTTCGGGAGAGATCCCTACCCGGTCGCCGCTTGTGCGCTTGGCGAAGGAGACTTTAATTAGAGAAGCTCAAATTTATAGACACTTTTGATTATGGCTGATCTTGAGTTGTAAAAGGATGACATTGCCTAGAAGGGGGACGTTGGCAAAGGAAGCCGGACAATTTGATAATGAGAACCAAAGCTTAGGAGAAAGGCTTGTTTTGAATTTGTTTACACATTTATTATCCTTTCAAAAGGAGCGCTTCATCCAATAAAATCAGGACAGACACAGATGTCACAATCAAGAGGCAATAAGAAGGGATGGGAGGGAGCAATGAAGCGGTTTCCATTATTATGTTTGAAATAAGGGCAATTATACAATGGAATAAAGATATAAAAAATGATGTTGGGTCATGGAAAAGTGCCCTAGTTTTACGTCTTGAATTCCTGTTTTCTCATGTTACCTAGTGGCACTGGGTGGGCAATGGCAGGAAAGAAGGAGGGGATTATTGCACAAATTTGATTCTGACTGGTTTATAAATTAGTTCTGAATGATTGACAGGATCTTAATCCAATAGGCGATTTGGCCAGAGAAGCTGTTTAAGGCCGAATCATAAAAAAGAAAAATGAAAAACAGTGCGGCAAGTGTTGTTTCAGAGTGATCTGATCTGTGATTATATCCTCGCTTTGATTGGGGTAATTTTTTTTCCAGTCTGTGAAAAAGGCTGCATCATACCCAAATAACATGTCCACTAAAAGTTTTGGTGAGCCTCTAAATCTTAAGCTGTCATAATGTTGCAATAATCACTTCACTCTTCTGGTTTGTCTCCCCCTGTTTTCTGTCATTTTGGAACTGTTGTTGTCAGCTGTCTTGCTTGCAGTTGCCAAACTTTGTGATAGGTGGCAGTAAAGAGCTATTTTGAAGTTTCACTTCCAGACTTTATAAATCTTTCACCAAGTGATGACGTTCAATGTTAAGGTTCAAGCTGAAAATTGAAAGCTTTTTATAGTCATATAGAAGATTTATTCAGTTATAATTATGTAGGAGAATCATATGGAACGGATGATAGTAAACCCTTTAATCTAGAAGATGTTTGCATTGTGTACAATTGAGGAAAAATCCACATATAGGTTATTTTTCCTTCCAATGCAATGGACTGAGTTTCTCTAGTGCTGTTATGAATTTTCCGTCACCTCACAAAAATGAAGCACAACTTCCTGTTTCGTTTTTCCTCTCTCTCCTGCTGTGATTCCTACGATGTTTTTAGCCTCATCAGTAGTGAGTCTCAGGACTTCAAAGTCCCTCTGGACTTCATATGACGTGATCAAATAGTGCTGATTTCATTTCCCACAAAAGCAATGGCTACTAGCCAGTGGCTTAGCTAACATTCCAAGAACACTCCAATCTGTCATTTGCCCATCACTGTCTGACGCTCGGGCAACTCCATGGCAGGTGGCACGGCTCATCCTGACCGCGGCCTGACGTAGTTGGCCAGCTTGTTCAGCTCCAGACGCTGAAGTCCTGAGAACATGCTCGTTCCAACGTCAAGACGCTGGATGTTTGATAGAGAAATAAATGAGCTCAGAAGGGAAAAGGCATCTTCATCCTCGAGCGGTGTCTCGTACAGAATGAGACGTGCATGCAGAAGTCGGTGATGCAGAGAGAAGACCACACATTCTGAGGGATCCTAGGGGCTCTCTGCTCGTTTTGAAGTGCAGTATGGTGGAAAGGTTAAGCTATCAGTCTGCTGACTGTGGCAGCAAACTCTGATGAGAGATGACAGATGCTTTCTCCAGATAAAACTTTCCGGAAGGACACAACGACTGCTTTGCCGTATCCGCGGATGAGACTAAGAGGGTTGTGGATTAGAATCATATACGCATATGAAAAAAAAGAACAGTTTTTGTTGTTGTTGTGTTTTATATCATGGCCATTTATTCGTAGATACAGTGGACACATCACAACAACACAACACAACAAAATGTCAAACCACGTTGAGTGCATGTCAGTGTACTCATTGTAATCAAAAGTTGTAAAATGTTTTTTGAAAAGTTTTTTTTCTAATATCATGAATGATTTATTTATAAATATCAAGGTTTTAGGTAGTTAAAGCATGATATTTGACAAATCTTGCCTAACTAAAAAGTGAACATTTTAAGAGACTTTTTCAAAAGTTTTGTACAAAAAAACAAAAAAAAAACATAATAATGTAATTATTTTATGAATAAATATAATATATACAAATATTTAAAAAGCAGTGAAGCAGTTTTGTGAAAATATTTTCTAAACAAATAACACTAAAGGTTTATGCCAAACTACTTAAGCTTTTCTTTTACATGAATTTTATTTGTCATTCAGAATATAATTTCGACATTATGTTATCAAGACAGTTGCATGACCCTGACAACCCCCAAAAAACAATATTATTTTAATTTAGAAATGAAAAAGTTCACCATTGAAAGGGTGCATTTACGTCCTTTGTTTTTATTGTATTTTTGTTATATGATTTGGTATGTGTGTGTATATCTGATTAAAGCTCTAGAATCATTTGTTTGCAGATGCCACTTAAATGTTTTATGTAATAAAATAGAATGTGCAAATTTTGGGGCCACTGTATATAATTAGACTAAAAGGATACATTTAAAACTTCTATTTTCAGTTTTATTCTTTATTCTTCATAATTGCATGAGCAGTATATTAAACAGAAGCATGTAATGTTTATAATCTGATGGCTCAGCAGGTGTGTGTTAGTATGAGGATAGAAGCAGAGCTGATGAGATGGGAGATATATCTCCTCTGTAAGCACTTGTTCCTTCCCAGGAGCCCATTGCCGCCCATGTAGAAAGGAATCTAGTATGGCTCTGGTGTCAGGCTCTGTCATGCATGGCCAGGCTCTGGGGTGCTTTTGAAAACGGCCCTTTCCGCCTCAGTCGGCTGAATAGATGGAGCCCAAGGGGCACTTTTTCCACAGCCACCAATTTATCAGCTCATATCCAGACCGATATGGCCTGTCATTGCCTGTGCTTTCCCTGTTTGTCCCTCTCGATGTTTATAAATGGCAGTGAGTGAATGGCAATGCCTGGCGTAGAGGAAATGTCTCACTGTGATTATGTGCAGGTCGCTGCCGTTTTTGTGGGTCTGTTTGTGTTTGGATTGCTTAGGGAAATGTTTTGCTTGGTAATTTTTTTCCAACCCACCCGTGCACTCTCAGATTTAATTGGATTTATGATATGTACTTGCGAGTATCCTGAAAGAAACGGGCACATTATTACGCACACTACTAACACTAATAGTTATGAAAAATATGTAATGCAATCCACAGTACCATTATGGCTTTAATTTTACATTTTTCCCCCCAAAATGGCTGGTCAGAGGGCTACAATAATTGTCCAGGGGGCAATTAGGTAGACTGGCTGCGGGAGCTGCAAAGTCATTTTGTAAGCCAAACATCCTGGTGCTGGGCTGCAGAATCCAGTCAGCTTGCGGGAAGCTGTTTGTGGGGAAGTGGATCAGGGTTTGTTTTCTTTCTCTGAGAACTCTGCCAGATGAGCAGCACCTGAATTTCAGCACCATTCTTTTCTCCTTCATCTTCATGTGACCAAAGCAATAAATAATAAAACCATGTCTAATTTTAATCTGAATCCCACAAATTATTTTATGGTAAAATAAAATAACATTAAACATATTGTTCTGGCTTTAAAACCCGATTGAATGAGCCACATTTGAAGCCTTTATAGTGCAGCAGTCGGGTTCCAGAAGTAAAAATCCCATTCATTTTCTACCTAATGGAATTATTTTTTTTTTAAATAACTTCTAAACCTTTACAGACAGACCTACTGTGAGCTACGAGATTGTTGATTGATGGTACAGTATATGCTTTTGTTAAAGCCTTCAGCCTGCTTATTTGTTTAAATAATTGTGTTAAAAGTATTTAGCATTCTTTAGTGGTCGCCTGTTCTCACAAAGCGCTGCGAATGACGTAATAGAGTCAGTGTCTCTATGGTCTCAAAATATTTAGATATTTGCAATAAACTTAAACTTAAAGTATTTACACAGTAGACAGTGTTTTACCTTTTGTCTTTTTGTCCAATTTTCAAATACTGGTAAAAATGAACGGACGGAAATAGTTCCACAACCAAGACCGCTGAAAAGGTGGCCGGACACTGTTGCACTCAATCCACCTTATATTAGCCTATATTATGATGAACGTGAGATGGACTGACACTTAACTCTGCATTTAACTTTAAAATTTACAAAATGTAGTGGTAAACATTGAACTCTCTATATATATTCTATATTAATGCAAACATGTGATTGCTGTAATGATTGGCCTACAATATTAGTGCCCAAATAGTGTTATTATTATCTTAAATTGTCTTTATCAGTCTATCACTCTATATTTTATTTATACTTTTTTTTCTCCATAACTTTACCAGAAAATTTTACCAGAAATATGTCAATAATAATAATTAGTATTATTATATTAAAAATAGATTGATCTATTGCTTAAATGTGTCACTGTACCTATACACACACTGTAAAAAGTGAACAGTTGGATCAACTTAAAAAAGTTACTTCAATTGGTAATACCTAAAGAAATTAAGTTTTCTCAACTTAAATTATCACGTTTTTCACAATAAAACGTGATAATTTAAGTTGAGAACTTAATTTCTTTAGGTGTTACCAATTGAAGTAATTTTTTTAAGTTGATCCAACTGTTCACTTTTTACAGTGCATTACTATATCTATATATTTATGTATTTTCCTTCCTTTGTATAAGCTATTATGTCATGTTGTCATGCTAGCTTTGGTCAATAAAAAAGTTTAAATGTTGCTTAGCAACAGCAAATACATTTATTTTGATTATTTATTTACTTATTTATGAGGTAAAAAAAAACAGTAATGTTACCATGGCTGACATTGTGTAAATGCCTGAACTGTGGTAAAATGCACAGTTATTGCTTCATTGCAGGGTTCCTCAAATCCAACCATGGAAGGCCAATGCCCAGCAGAGTTTAGCTCCATCCCTAATCAAAGACACATGAAGCTAATAATCAAGGTCTTCAGAGTTACTAGAAAAATTGCAGGTGGGTGAGTTTGATCAGGTTTTGAGCTAAACTCTGCAGGACAGTGGCCCACTAGGGCTGGATTTTTAGGAACCCTCCTTTATTTGGAATGATATTGAGTAAACGTTAGAGTGGAAAATGTGATAAATGCATTCAATTAGTGATGCTGAAAATCTCAAGAAAACAATGCAGAAAACGTGACCTGGTCAGACAGAAAGCAGGCACAAATGTGGAAATTTGGTGGAAATTTGTTGTATCTCAGCGCTCTGTTAGGTCACACGCCTGATGTAAAGCGGGCCAGCTTTAGCAGTCTGAATAAGTCTACGCTTTATAAACCAGAAGCTGAGCTGCTCATAAGTGATATCCATCATCACAAGGGGCAGAGCCGACAGACTTGTCTTTGAAAATGAATGGTGTGGGAAAAATGAGTGTAATGTGCATTTTGTATGTGGGTAAATTAAGTGTCATTCTGTCTGAGGCACTGAGCTGCCTAAATGGAAGACACAGTCCATTTATTAGTCATGCTAGAGGACCATATTATTTTCCTTAACTTCACTTAAATACTAAAATATGAGAAAATGAGCAAAAGACCAAGGCTTATAATTGCCTTCACAAATGAACGAATATTAGTTTAGGCCCAGATCCAGGACACAGCAAATGACATCATTCTAGTGTTGTCAGAGAATTAACTTATTTAGAATAACCCTTCTCTGTCACCTTGGCAAGGAATCTCACGTTTGCATAAAACGGCCATTTTTCCTACTTTAAGTGATATGTTTAATGTGGAATAAAGGTACTTTAAGAAGGGCATGAAAAATGACCAGCACTCTGTCATTTTGTTTGGTTCTCTTGCATTTTTGTTTAGTTTTCTTACATTTGGGGGAGGAGCAATGGCATATTTGTCACTCTTGAGTTAGCGCAGTCTCTTTTGGCCGAGACGAGTGAGGTTTGCCATCGCTCCCCTAAAAACAACAAGGCACTCCTGCCAAGCTTCCTAGTTAATTAGCGAAGCATTTCACACGCTGCATAACATCAAAAAGGAAATGGAAAAGTGACAAATTTGGAGAGCTTGGCAGGGTGTGAGAGTCAGGCAAAGCTGAGGAGCTTGAGGTTTCCCAAGCAGTCCTGTCACCTGAACAGGTTCTACACTGTTCGGTTCTTTTGCTCATTATATTCAAAACGTATCAGAGGCCTTTGTTTCCATCAGAAATTATTTTCCCCTAAAGTCATCATTAGCCTTAATTAGTTTAGTTTTATTTACGAGCTCTTCCCCAAACTGACTGTGAAAGCTAAGAGAAGAACAAAAGGAATGTGTCGAATTGAAGTTTAATGTACCCACGGAGTGAAGTTGAAATATTGTGTTTTTAGATTTTTTTCAGCAATACTTAGATCGGATTGCGTTTTATGTTAAATTAAATCGTTCTGGCTAGAACACAGTTTCCGACTCCTTAAAGGATGATTAGTTTGTTCATTTGCACTCTTTTTAAATTAGGTGAAAGCTAGTACATTCATATTGTGCTATTGTCTGTATTGCAACGACACTTGTTTTATTAATCTCCTCCAACCAAATAGTCACTAAGAGCCTCACTTCTTTGCGAAAAATTATAAGAGCTATCCTATAAATTTCAGAATGTTAAAAAAAAAATACTGATCCCTCTATTTCATGCCTGACTTTTATAGGCTGGTAGGCGTCCATATCCATGTAATGATGACTGCCAAATGTTACAAGAAAAAATAGCAATGCTTTATTTCCCAGCACTCTCAGCATTTTCAAAAATGTCAACCAGAGAATTCTACAGCTTGAAATGGCAGCTCAAACCTTCATAAAGCATTGATTGACATACATCACACCTGTTCTTAACCTCATCATATCGTCATCCAGAATCTTCCCTCCTGCAACAGACTGCTCAATCCCCACCCAACTCCGCTATAAGCCTGGGCAAACTGTCACCGCATCAGCCGCAACAGTCTGGGGAGTTGAACTTGACTGGAACATATGTCTTCAATTTTAATAGCCCTTCATTCCCCCAGATGGCCTGGAGGGGGGAAGGTTGCCTGAGAAGCTGCGTTTCATGTAAGAATAATTTGTGTTAAGTAGCTGGGCGATCTGTTTGTTACGCTAGAGCTGACAGTTTGTTTATGTTTCTTGAGGAGTATGATGGATGGGGCAGGAGTTGATGCTAATTAGGCTAAATTGTTGCTAAGAATGCAGTGGGCCTGCGCCACACTGCATAGGCCAGCTCCCATTGTTCCTGTCTCTTCGCACTCGAGGCGTAATTGAATGGAGCTTGCAGCCATTCATCATTGTAGCGAGAGGCAGGAACAGGAAGTTAGAGTCTGAGGCACTATGGACAGGGAGGGCTGGGGGACGAACTGGTTGGGCATGGGCGACGGTGATGGGACACGTCACAGAAAACGCATCTCTCATGTTGTCTTTAAATCTGTATTGACAGACACACTCAGAGTCTGTTCCAAAATCCTAGGGAGCTACCTCGCTGCCTAATACTGCTTACATTGCCAAATGGTATCATCCTAACAGAGATGGAACCTCATAAATGGGCTATTTGGGACACTCTACGCTCCACATTGATTAAAGATGCAATATGTGATCTGGGAAATGGAAACTTTAGCCTTCTAGCATTGAAAGTATACGATCCCACCCTCTGTGCAAATCACCATCCAAAGAAACGCCTCCTCCGAAACACAGGAACGCGCACAGACCAGAAGAGAGACGACCATAGACAACGTTATTGGATTACATCATGTGTCAGTCACCGGTGAGAAAACTTTACGTTCGTTATTGTAGTGTTTCTCATTGCACTGTAAACAACAAGCTGCCATTCTCGCTCTGTCTGCACAGTGTACGTGAACGCGCTGATGACGTGTGATGTCTGCGTGAACCGGCTGCACAGTGGTATGCAAACACACGTTGACTGACAGGGAACCCGAACATTGTATGGTCCTACGCCTTCCACAGACAATATACATTTATAAAAAATACATTTAGACCGCTTAACATAGTGATTGCTATCAGGATATGAGGAGACTTTCAACCAGCATAACAAAAAAAATATGTAGAGAATCACCTATTGCACCTTTAAATGGTATAATTGTATTGTAAATGGTATAATTGTATTGTAAATGGTATAATTGTATTGTAAATGGTGTAATTGTTGTTGGTATTGAATGAATTCTTAGTAATTTTTTTTACTAAATGGTAAGTTGACATACATTCTGGTTTGTCCTCCATCTTGAATTTTCTTTTTTCACTGAGCTTGTTGCAGTTTATTCTTGGATTACATTGTCTTTGAAGAATACATGCCATTATGCCTTAGAACTGGGGGAGAAAACAAATTATCTTAGGAGGCAGCTTCTTTTTTTTAAATGTCTCACTAAAAAATTCTCAGCTGAATTCTCACAATCTGTAAATTGAATGTGACCCAGTTAGCAGAGGAATATTCGCATTAATAATGCTAATAACGTAATGTTGGATCTCTAGAAATGATTTCTTTACAAAGAATGGTGGCATCAACTTCAACTTTCTTGCATCATATAATGTGAGACACTTTATCACTTCCTCTGTACCACTTCCACTTCCTCTGTTCTTCTACTTATCCCTCCATCCGTCCTGTTCCTTAATTTCACCCATACATTGCTAGTGGCACCTTCTCAATGTTCACCTTAATTTGTTTTCTCCCCTTTCCCCCTTCATTTATTTTCTTTGGTCTGCCCTTTTCCTGAAGCAGGAAAGTGAGGAAATGACCATTACAAATCTGTAGACCTGTGGTCCACAGCCCAGCAGGCCAAGACCCCCAATCATCCACCCCATCCACACGTGCCCCTGACAGCCATGGTAATGACCTCCACTCAGATTGCCGTGCCACTCACTGTAAGTGTGTTACAGGGTGACTTCCGCCTTACTGTAACTTTATGCTAAACGAAGACATGTGAGGACCACACTCAGAACCCTCGTCTCACATCAGCTGTGTATTACGTTGCAAACGGACAGAACCTGGCACCAGTCAACACCCTTGACCTTCTAAGTCCGATCTCATTAAGCCGGAGAAAGCATTGTTTACTGTGCCCCTACAAATGTTTGTGTAGAAACATGTGTTAGCATTTAACCTCAAATACGTACATTCACCATACAGCAATGCCATCTGCAAACAACAGCGTTATGACAGGGTGGAGGGGATGGGTTGGCTCGTGAAAGAGAGCAGAGCATGCTTAAGATGGGTTCAACTTCAGAGAGGTACACTTAAATTGTTCTGGATGACTGTTACTTAACTAGCCCCTAGCTAGCATGGAATGGGTTAGCATTGTCTCTAGTCATGAGTTAAACAAACAATGTCCTTTCAACAGTGCTTCAATCGACTAATTATGTTTGCAAATGTAAGACAACCTCTTGACATGTTAGAGATCTTGCAAACCTACAAAAAATGTCTGAACAAAGGCCTAGCATTTAGCAAATATGCTCTGACACTTCGATGTTCCCTTGTGTGCAATGCAAGTTTGATTGAGCTAGGGTTGCCAACTTTCACAAAAGAGATAAATGGACACTCTTTTTTTTTTTTTTTTTTAAGGAAAATAGGGGGCACTCTTAATTTCTTTGTACCACATATGCATTTTGAGATTTGAATCTGATTAATGCTACATGCAAAACTCAACAAATAAAAGTTAGTTGTACCTTAGTTGTCTTTGATCCTTCCCCTTGTTAGCACTCTTCCACCATTCAAAAAGTGTTTTGTGTTTCACATCCATCTTTTGTGATTTGGTTTCCATTCTTGCATGTTAAATCAAATTAAAATTTCACCCTTACATGTCAATAAAGAATCTCTAGTCTCACTATATGATACTCCTTACTAACACGTGTTTCTACTAATTATACACCTCTGTCCAGAGTTGTACATCCAATATTGTTATAATAACCCATGACCAAGCTTTTCTGGCAAACACAAATGCTTTCAACCTGAGCAGTTTATGCGTGACCTTGCTAGATACTCTGGGCAAAGTCTTATTATCATATAATCCATCCATCAAGGTCTGTGTCAGATGATTGGTGGGACACATTTCTGCAGGCTTAAAAGCTGCATATACATGTTTGGTTGTAGGTTACGGTCTTGATGGGGGAGGTCAGAAGAAGGAAGTGAGTGTGTTCGGATGGGCGAGAGTGAAACCTGAGCATGATTGAGTTAGGGAAAGGAGAAGAAGCCCTCCGGCTCAGAGTCGGATGTTGTGTGTATACATAGGAGTCCTGTCATGCTACCCTTTAAGCAAGCGGTGACCAACTTACAAATTGCAATGGGACTTTTTTGAATGCCAGAGGTAGTTTTGCGTCCATTGCGGTGCACATAAGGAGGTCGTGTAAGTGTGTGTGTGTGGTAGTGTGCAATTGTACCTGTACATCCTCATTTTGTATGAGCACTGACAATGCAAATGCACACAGATGTTTGCATTCGTTTTTTAAGGCCGTTCTTAATCCGAGATCACACAAGACCACATAAATGGATTCTGATTCTTTATGTTTTTCCCAAATTATCTGCACTTTCTTGTGGATTTTGTAAAACACAAATAATGAAGAATCGATTCAATTAACTAATCAAATTCTCAGCCTCCACAAAAAAGTCTTGTGCTTCCTTTTCTTGTTTTCCTTGTGCTTGTTTTTTTAACTAGGAATTTGTTCTTGCTGCTTGCTCCACCGTTCTTTGTCTTTGATTTGGCACAGCTTGTGAGGTGCTTTTTTAACTGTGGGAAAAAATGTCCCAAACGAAGAGCGGAGTGGAGGCGCCGTTCAGCGCTGAAGAAACGTTAAGCAAAAGCAGATGTTATAAAGTTTACAGAAATCAGAACATTATTTTCCTGTTTCCATCGCATTCTTCTAAACACTTAGTGAACAAGCTTTGAAGTCACCCAAGAAATCTAGTCTGCGGGAGGAACGATAGTATCTCGTAGGGGAACAGCATGAGGGAGGGGCAGAGGCGTCTCTCCTCCAGCATTGCTCTGTCAGAACCAGTTTTGCACTGATGCAGACAGAGCCATTCAAGGCCATGGTAGACCCCGCCCCCTGCACACGCCAACACCACTGTGGTCCTCGACGTAGATGGCTGTGTGTATAGGTCCATGTATCCAAGAGAGATCAGATAAATCCCAAATCTCTTAGAGGCACACCACAGGACGTGAGAACGTCTCTAAGGAAGGGCAAGGGACCACTTTGCTTTTATTTCAGTGAAGCAAGGCAATCAAAGAGTCTTCGAGTGTCTCTAACCTGAAGCAGCCTGTTGGCCTCTACTCTATTGTTTCAAAGTCAAAATTTATTTCATGTGCACTTGTTTTTGATTTAGCAAGGCAAATCACTCTTATTATCTTGAATTAGGAGGAAAGGAGACAAACAAGTGTGTTTTCCTGTTTCAGCTCCGCAAGTTGAGCTCTGGGTCAGCTCAGCGTTTGTAGCATGGTGATTTGTTGTGGCATGGGAATGGGACAGATGGCCATGTGTCTCTGACACAGAAAAAGATCTCAGTGTCACTGTCACTTCCGGCAGTCAGGATGCCTTCAAACCTCATCATAATATATACATAGATGTTGTTTCTGATCTTAATTCAGCCCTCCCAACCCTACATAAATTGCATTCAGTCTTTTTCCCCTTTTCTATGTTTATTGTGAGCCTTTGTTTGTGTTTGGATAAGGGGCTGGTACAGGCCCAAAGCGAGGTTTTTCTCTGTCTTCTTTGTATATCCTTTGTGGTCAATGTTAACGTTTAGGTGAATTCTTTCTTTTAAGGGATGGCATCTGCGCCCAAGGTTATTTTTTCTCATGTTTCCTTCAATTTTCTTTTCTCAAAAAGTCAGAACCTTGCTCAACTTAACAAGACCTACTATAGTATAAACCCAACAAAAGATGGCATGAAAGCTTTAGTTACTGTTAGATTTTTAATTTTCTGTAGAAAACATGAATGGTACCCGCCACCATTGTTCTGGGCATTTTGGGTGGTTTTCACAGTGTTTGCAAGTTGTTTCTAGGCTGTTCTGGCTGCGAGGTAACTTACCGCTTAAAATTCACAGAGCTTACTCCTAAAAGGGTAGCCATCCTTGCTTCTGGAGGGCTTCCTTCCTGCAGACTTCAATTACAACCTTGCTCCAATGCACCTTCTGTTCCTGAAGATCTTATTAGTTGTGTTTCAGGTGTGTTTGGCTGCGTCTATACCCCTAGGGTACTATTTGAACGGACGGCCATTTGTAGTGGTGTCCGAAACCATGGTGGATAATGCACTGTGACGGTCGTGCCAAATTAATTTCTGTTTCTCACAAACATTGCAGGACTAGTTCCACACCAAAGTTCAATACTTAGGTTTGAGTAAAAAAACAAAAAAACTGCAACTCAAGTATGAGCAATATTAATTGATATGGTTCCCTTAGGAAACACCACGTATTAGTGCTGTAAGTCATTAGCAGAGAGCTCAGGGGTTCCTTGAGTGTGAGTTAATGTCCAAGTCTCGGAAGGCCCCTGGAAAGAAATGACGTTGAGGAAAGATGGCTGCAGGCATTTCTGCAGCAGAGAGCTTCTCCTTATGTGTTTAGATTGCTTCTCCACGCGCGTCAAACTGTTATCATTGGCTGGACGGCTGGTGATGCTGCTCCACTGGAAAGGCTCTGGTGTGAATTTTACTGGAGGACAGGGAACACAGATCATAAAAGCTGCCTGAGTTTGAGTCTTGAGCCCAGACGAGCTGATGTGGCCCTTACTTTCACTTCCCACCATCTGCTCAAGCACCCACACACTGGAATGGAACTGGAGTGTGTGAATGGAAGACCAGAGGGAGCCAAATAGAGAGAACCTGTGTGAGAGAAGGAGAATCTTACCTCACACATGTGGGCATAGGGCTGTATTTTGACAGTAAGTGCCATAAAAGCAAAACCAAAAAAACACAAAAGTGCTTTTCCCTATCTGTGGCTCATGACATCATGAGCCAAATATGTTTTGAGTGAAATCCATTTATTGCCCAGTGTAAACGGCCAGTGGGGGAATCACAGGGGAAGATAAAACAACAGCCTGTCTTTGCTCTTTAATGGCAGCACTGCTCATTGCCTCCCTTTGCGCCGTGGCATTAGGGCTCCAGATGCATTGGCCACCCTGCAAGCTCATCCATCTATCTAGTTTTTTCCGTAGCTCCTTTCTTTCCCATCACATGCTTTTTCCAGCTTGCAGACCTGCAGCAATGCTGCCAGGCTGAACAACAGAGGCCCAAGGTAGATGGACGTTCCTGTCCACTGTCCCAACCTCTAACCTCTTCTGGACTCTGAGACTGTCCATGGTGCCCAGGAGGGGTCAGGACCCCGATGTGACCGAGGGCCTGGGGTCAGCTGGAGGAAGAGGCTTCTGCTGCCCGCTGGCTTTGGGTGTGAAAGAGCAGAAAACGAGGAGTGAAAGATGGCCCAGGAGAGCACGAGCCAAGCCATGAAAGTTTAAACAAATACAAGGAGGAGAAAAAGTTACCTTGGTGGTCTTGCACTCTTTCCCCAGCTGATGTTTTGTTTTTTTTGACAGGCCTTATTTTGAGAATCAGAATTGAGCCAGAGACAGTACTCTTCGTTGCCAGTGTGGGGCGTAATTAGTGATGCTCAGAAACATCATTAGTAATATTAGTCTTCTGCCATACCCCAGAAGTTTATAATTATAATTGCAAATTGTTGTAAATAATAACAAACAATAATAGTCATGATTAACATTTTAAATAATATAATAGGTACTTTTTTCCCAAAACTTTTTACCATTACATTTCATGCAGGATCGTGTTGGGAAAGCATGTTGCCCAAGCTTTTTCTTTGTTTATGAGAGTTTAGTGCATATAATATTTATCTCAGGGAGAATGTTTATATGTATTTTTGACCACAGAGGATTATACGGATGTAGCTCTGATATTTTGTGTGAAGTGTGTGTGTTCTTACATACCATATGGTTTGTGTGAAACACTGATAGAATGTGTTTATGAACTGTACAAAATCTTAAATATAAATATGATAATATTATATATTTATGGTTTAGATTGTATATATTGCGTTCTATCACAGCATTCTGGTTGGTCAAATACTGTATTTCTGAATATTGACTTATGGGCCGAATGTGAATAATGAATAATGGGCCATTTCTTAGATTTCTATTTTCTATAGTTTTGCTTGTGTTTAGTCTATTGGTGGCCTTAACAAGAATGCTTATAAAAATTATTTGAACTCAAATGAATATTTCTTGTCTAATTATTTATTTAAATTTATTTGATATCATAACAATTGCAGTATAATAATGGGATAAGCCTGGTATTAACACAAAATAAACCCATTCAAGGTGATACAAGCCATGATTAATCTGTCAAGATTGCATTCAGAGATTTACAGATTTGTATGACTTTTTTTATTTTTTTTTATTTAGAGACTGTATAACTGTAATCAGTAAAATACTGTCATTAGCAAAATAAAAAATAGTGCTGGTCTCCAAACACTTGAAATGAAAACAATATGAACTAACAAAACATGGCACATCTCCTCTGGAGGTTATCAAAGAAAGGTTATCAAAGCATATTATATACACTTTTTTATTTTTTTAAGAAAAAGAAAACACTTTATGAAATGTATTTGTTTTTTCAAACTCGGGCCAATTAAGCAAAATAACATTAAGTTATTCAGTAATGTGAGGTATACAAATGAATGTAATATATTTTTTTCTGTATGCTGTGTGTTTGCTGTAGAAGTTAGACTTAAGGCAATGTGGTACTGTCAATAGTCTAATTTGCATACACTGTATTTCTTTATGTCACTTACCCATAAATAACACTGTAAATGATTTGAGAAGTAGTTTGTGTGACCTTAAGGCTGATTTATACTTCTGCGTCGGACCTACGCCGGAGCCTCTACGCGTTGGTTTTCATTTATACTTCTGCATCGTTGTCCGCGTTGACGCGCAATTACACATGCAAAGGGAGCATGTGAAACCCGAGTGAGCGGTTCTTGGCAGACCAATCACAGCGCTTGCGTCCGCGTAGAATTGACGCGTTGTTACATTTTTGGAGTGGTGCATGTCAGGGTACGGCGAAGGGTACGCGTGCTACACACAACCTACGACGTGAGTTCGACACAGAAGTATTAATTTGGCTTTAGTCATCATCAGATAAACTCCCTCTGGCTTCAGGCAAGTTAATTTATGTCTGAATTAAACTGAGGTGAGTCACGTGAAGATATCTGCTATAGCTGTCCTCTTGGACTAAGAAATAGTTTGAGCAGAAAATAAGTTTATTGGGTTGCAGTGAACTGTGTTGTATCTTTTTGGGGGACTCTGCTGGGCTGAAGTTGAGGTGTTTCTTACATGCCTCCCTATGGAAGCGATGAAATGTGTGCTTTAAATCTGCTCAGTTTATCTATGGAGTGGAGGATGGAAGAATAACACATCAGGCACTTTGTTCACCCCAGCCTGCAGTAAAAAATTAAGAATTACACAGTGAGAGACAGTTTAACTTGTGGTCGTAAATAACTGTTTTACTCTTCCCTGGCTCAGTGAGAGTGACTTTGGTGGCGAAGAAGCTGCTCTGGTCAAGTCCCGTCGTTACCAACACAATTCAACAAAATTTGCAACGATAATTGGCTAAAGATTCTTTTGGGAAATGCACCCCAGAGTGATATAAAGCCATCACAGGCAGCACTGTCTCAGGTTTAACGTGTACAGTATGTAGATATGACTAAAGATATGATCTGTGCAGTTATCGTTAGAGTTTTGCTAAAGTCTAATCTCAAATACTGCAAATGAAAGAAGAAACACAAGCATCTGCTAGCAATCTTCATTTTTTTTATTGAAGTGAACTAATATTTAATAATCAGCAGGTCTACTGCCTTGTTTATTCATCTGCATGTTAATAGTGTTGTACAATTTATTTTCTGCTTTAATGTTTAATTACTTTGGCAAAGACTGCTACAGTTCATTAATGATCATCCAACTAAAAACTTTGACTTTCTCAGTGAATGTTCTTTTATAATACTTTCTAAAGTACATATGTTGTATGATAAGGTTAAAATCATAAATTAAGCTAGAATATTTTGAGGATTACTCTATACTACTTTTAAACATTTCTACATGCACTACCCCCCCCCCCCCCCCCATATTTGAGATATAATAATTCATTTTCAAAGTCTTTCATGTGTGTCCCTCCATTTTCAAATCATTCACACCCCAGTTTTTTTGTATACTCTGTTTGAAAAATGTGTGTATACGGGAGCTGTCAAAAGTTTGTATATTATATTATATTATATTATATTATATTATATTATATTATATTATATATATACTTATATAAAATTATATTACATTATTTTACATTATATTATATTATACATCATATTTTTCCACATTTCAAAATTATACGTAAGTCAACAAAACACAAATGGCCAAATGTATCTTTTAATTTTAGCTTTTTTTAAAGTAGCCAAATTGTGTCTATATCAGGGGTTTAAGCTGGGAAAAACTATTTTGTCAAGTAGAAATTAAAACCGATTAATATTATGATTAGTATTTATCACATATGTATATAAATGCACGAAAATTTTGCTATTGCTAATTGGCATTTATTATTCCACCACTGAAAATGGCTAAAATATCTCTGCTCAAATATAGTAACAGGTTTAGCCCTGTATTAGTCCCAAAAAATTCAGATGGTTGCTGTTTTTGACTACACTCTTTTAAAGCAGAGAAAGAAGGTTTGTTTCCAGCCTGTAGCAGTGTCCCCTCCCATACCACAGGGGGGTAATAATCACTTAACCCAAATCAGAGGCAATCAGACCATGGTCCACAGCTGGGAGAACACACATCCCTGTTTGGGAAGAGAGCCACAGGAAGGAGAAATGAGAGGGGGACGAAGATGAAGATGAGGGTCAAAAAAAAAAAAAGCTTTTTAAGACTGCTGGGTCTGCTTCACATGAAACAGTTTGCCACATTTGGGCTTACACATGCATGTCTTGCTTGAAACGGCATGAGTTGCATTACATTACACTTTACATTCCTGGTCTTTGTAATTGGTATAGATCTGTTTTACTAGAACTAACTAAACAGGATTACTGAAACAGTAAAGAACTATTAACTGTAGCCTTTAAACTGCAGAGGTACCAGTTATAGCAGAGATATCTACATTGTACTATTAATATTTGAAGGACGTTTATATATATTATTGTTTTACTTCCCAACTAAGACAGGAAACATTTTAACTGTATTTGTTTTATTAATTTTAAAATGATAAAAGGCAAGCCTTACATATTGTTAATCTTAATCAGCAGTTCAATCAAATTCAACAGTACAGTCAAAATTCACAACTGTAACAGATAATGATCAATATTAATTGAGTTGGGTCATGATTCTTTAATTGATACACTCCCAATTCCAATGAAAATCCTGAGATTCACTAGGTAGAGTTCACTCATCTCGGCAAATAGGATCATTCCGATGTGACTTTTTAAGCAGCATAATTCAACCCCTCCACACACACACACAGCTTTTAAGTGGTTCCTATAGCTCTAGTGCTCTACAAGGGTGATATTTTTGTTCCTTATATGAATTCGCTTTCCAAGCCCTCATTGCTTTCGTTTATCCCGGACGAGCCCCCAACAACCCGTACTGACGTGCCATGGTCTTCTCTGTACTGTGATGTTCTGTAGGGATCATGTCGAGGCAGAGATTCTCTTTATGTCCAGAGTTAACATGGCCCCTGTGGCAGCGTTCTTTCACCGGGCTTTGCCACAGCCAAGACCTCCAGCATTTCAGCTCGACTCAGGAGTCTGAGTCCTTCCGCTCTGCGCGGCTTATCTTAGCATACTCACCGCTTAGCAGCCTGGTCTGCTCTTAATCAACTGGAGATTGCAGCAATAAGATATCAGGAACATAAATCTGTGTGTGTGAGAGTGTGTATGTGTGTGTTCTCTCCACTGCCATCATCTCAGGGCCATTCAGAAAGGCCTTGCTGTTGCTCACAGCTTCTCACAGCATCTGCCATTCATTTGGAGGGGAAGACAAACACACTGATGAAAATGTAAGGGAGCGCAACATTGCCTCTACTGTCTCTATTTGTGTCGCTTTTTGGTGTGGAGAGCAAGAGGTATTTCCACTCATTTGTGCACATTTAGACATTGCTAACCTGCAGATGGGCCACATTTAAAATTAAATATAGTGAATTGAATTTTAGGTTGTTTAAATACAATCTCATGAGAACGTGGAGTTTAGTCTCCGCTTGGATCCAGAGTCCTGTGTGTGTTTAAGGACATCTATGCATGTTAATTCCTCTTGATGATCTGTGATTGAGAAGATGATATTGAGTTGGGATGAGGTTCATAAAATGTTTAGACCGCTTGGAACGAAACACTGACAGCATGTTGTGAAATGTTGTCAACCATCAAGATTACATGACGGATCATGGAGATATGGTGCTCTACTTTTTCCATCCAAACCTTGAGAGTTTGGATGGAAAAAGAAACTCAACGTAGAGTTTGCTGTTAGTCACCAGGGCTGTCATGAACTTATTTTTCAGTGCTTTTTGCCTTCTTGACAGGACAAAGCTATGACTTTGAACACATTTTGACTTTTTAACCTGTAACTAAATGTATAAAATAGTTTTTTTTCCACCTGGCCCATTAAATAAACCCAACCAAAAGGGAGAGATTTTTAACTCTCTTTGTTCATTTTATGTCACAGAATCACAGACAATAAGGAAGGATATATTTGGTGTTTATAATATAGGCTACTTTATATTATATTACTTTTAATACTTCAGTATTTATTAAAGTCGATGCCTATCATATTAAGATTTATCATTAGCAATTCCTGAAGGATAAAATCAGGTATTGGCTTATTTTTATATCCTGATTTTTATGTCCTATTTCATTTGGAAACGCATCATATTATGGAAGTTGTGCCTATTTCATATTGACTTTAATCTCATAAATGTTAGTGCACACACATGGACAAACACACACACACACACACACACACACACACACACACACACACACACACACTCATAGTGGCTGCTAAAGTTACGCCCTAATTTTCTCCAGTTAAATGAACATGTGGGATTCCTTCCTCAACCTCCTCAACGTTGTTATTGTAGGTGCTTGTAATAGCCATTCATGTTTGTTAGGATTTTCTTAAAAAAAAGAAAAAAAAAAGAAGCTACGGCAGAATCTCCAAGACAGAACATAAAACATGTTAGTTGAGTTGGGGGAAGGTGCATGTGCGTGCGTGTCTGTTTAATGATGAGGTGTTGAAGTGGAACTGCACATAGATCAGTGAGGGACACCTGCTTCCCGCTCTCAGTGACCCAGAACCCCCTAAATCGTCTCACACACACGTTAATGCCCGACTAATGGGTGAGCACCCCCATCCCCCCATCCCATACACACACATTCAATATATTTGTCTCATTCTCTTTCGTTCATCTGACAGGCATGTGTTGTGCACACCGTCTAGACTGAGAGCGAGTGACAGGACAACAACACTAAAATGCGCCTGAAATCAGCTAAGCTTTATAGAATTTTTTTTTTTTTTTTATAAGACACAAATGTTAAATAAATACATTTATTAATGGTTATCGTCTTAACTGTTAATATTAAATTGATTTGAACGCAGCTCTGTTAAAATAATTGTTTTATAAATTACTATTATTATTATGATACATTATTATTATATATTTATGATGTTGAAAGTTATTGAATTATTCATAAGTTAACTAATTAGTTATACATTTTTTAAATAATTATTTAAAAACATGTTTTTTTTTAAATTATTATTATTATTACATTGCATTTATTAAAGGTGCACATCCAAAAATGAAGAACTGTCATCTTTCACTCACCCTAATTTTGTTCCAAACCAGTAACATAAAAGAGTATATTTTGAGAAGTGCATTCAGTGGATGTAAGTTGTAACCAAAACTGTTTGGTTACCAAAACTCTTCAAAATATCGTCTTTTGTGTTCTGCAGAAAGTCATACAGGTTTGGAAGGCTTGAAACTGTCCCTTTAAGATTTCACCATGTTCTAACCAAATCTCACATGACTAATCTAGCTACGAAAACTACAGCATAATGTGACAAAATCACACAGCCAATCAGGATATATTTGATGTTACATTTTGATATTTGATATGGATTGTTGATGGTTTACACTTTTAGATGTTTGAGTTGCTTTTAAGCAACAAACTTCTTAAATATGTCATAGGTATTTTACATCTGCATACTTGCTGGGCGTCCTGTGTCAGCCAAGGAACTACCATTGAGATGAATGGGAATGATAACAGCTTAACGTAGACCTCCTTGGTGTGGAGCTCACATGATCCATCTCATGAAACTGCAACGCCTACTAGCAACCAACAGTACTGGAGCGACTGGAAGGCCTCCAGTCGTTTTTGTCACAACGCATTGTGTCGTTGGTTTGTAGCGCAGAGTTTCTCCAGCACACTGCTCTGCAGCGAGGTGTTTTTGATAAGATAATGGTGAGGGCTGTCATTCCTCTGAGACTGCTGACCTCTAAATGGGTGCTGAGTGGAGTCTCGGTGTGGTTTCATTTGCTCGGGACAGCCTGGACGTGCTCATGCACTGTTGACTTAAGCGTTCCGCCTGAGCCATCAATCATCGGCCGGGTGACAGGCGGCTTCTGAACCCTGCAGAACTTCTGCCAGCAAATATTCCCCTCTCTCCCCATTCCCTGCATGTAGCAACCAGCTCTCTGAAACAACAATGAAAACAGCCCTGTTTCTCTCACACGCATATTACAACACACACACACACACACACACCGTATTTAACCTCACGGACCCCCACCACCACACATGCAGCTCGCCCCACTCTTTCAAAGACCAAGAATTGCTCCTAAATCCTTCCTTCCCATTTTTTTCAAAACCGCCAAGGCATTTGGAAGAGGTTTTTTTGCAATTAGATTTAATCATACGCGGCCGCCCCAATCAGTGGGAGCGGGAGTGATCACATTTGCATGGGTTTCAGGTTCTACCCCTCACGTCAGATCACTGCCCAGCGGCCACAGTACACAGGACCACCTGGGCGATCTTTCTCTCTGTCTCGCTCTCGTTCTTTCTATCTCTCCGACGGTCACTCTTTCCATCCCGTTCCCTCGCTCTCTCACTGTTTCCTGACTTCAAATGTTTAGTGACTGGGTAATGTGGATGCGCACACACACACACACACATGCGCTGTGGTGTGAACTGTGGTTGATCTGACTGGAAAAGCTGCATCAATGTTACATGTGGTCAATCTGAAATTGGTCAAGTTATATTTTTACTTGGATTTATTTCAATTCTTTCTCTCAGAATCTTTATTAAAGGGGTAGTTCACCCAAAACTGAAAATGTTGTCATTATTTACTTTCAAATCAAATGGTTTTGTTTCAAAGTTTGATGTCAATGACATTTTTTTAAATCATCATTAAAATTACATTTATATAAATAAATCAATAATGGAAACAATGGTGCAAGTGCATCACAACAATTGCAATGTACAGTATAAAAAAATGTATATTCATTTTAAGATTTACTAAATATTACATTTAACAGTGTTATTAAATTGGTGTTTTTGAAGATTAGCTTTAAGTGAGCCTTAAATGGTGGCAAAGATTTAAATGATGGCAAAGGTAATATAAATGTAAAAATTGAGAAAAATATTTGTATACGTATACTATGTTATATGTTTATTTTTGTATATTATTTATTTAATCATTAGGAAAGTATAAAATCTCTTTATCCCTGAAACATTTTCATTTTATATAAGCGGTCTAATTATACATTTGATTAAAATGAAATTAAAATGATCTAAATAAATGAATAACTTAAAAACTAAAATCTATGGTTTCAAATGGTACAAGTGAATCACAACATTATAATGTATGGTGAAAAAAAATGGATATTCATTTTGAGGTTTGCTAAAGATACCATTTAAGAGTTTTAAGGTAATATAAACAAAAAATAGAGAAAATTAGCATTCATATCCAGCAAAGAAAATAATATATATATATATATATATATATATATATATATATATATATATATATATATATATATATATATATATATATATATACATACAAATATACATATACATATATATAAACATTTTAGAAAACTCTAAAAACTCAATATATCAATGCCAGTATATATTGTGCATCCCTAGAACATTTTTTATTATTATTATTATTATTATTATTTTTTTTTTTTAAGCTTGACAGTAGAGGTCATTAGTGACTGTTGTTTTTTGTGAAAGAGCTGTGTGAAGGTTCTTTTAAACAAGTGTACTTTTTGTGCTGCACAGAAGAAGAAAAAAAAATTACAGCATGCGGATTTGGAATGACAAAGCAGTGAGTCAATAATGATAAATGTCCCCTTTAAATGTTGACAGTTGAAGTCACGAATATGCTTACCGGTTGATTATGAGTCTCTTTGCGACTATGTCTGTGTGTGATTGTCAGTTTTGTCTGTAGGGTTAATTTTTAAACTCACTGATTCTCATCACAGAGTACAACAGTCAATCGGCCCACCCAGTCTGTGTGAGAGCATTCCATCATTCCTACAGATGTGTGTCCGTGTTTGTGTGTATGGACATTCTGACCATTGTATGCATGAGTGTGCATTTGTACGTATGTGTGTGCGCGAGGAAAGCCGGTCCTCCTCTAATTTTCCCCAGTGAAAGGCTGCATTATAACCCATTTCCATGACCTCAAGCCAAGCCCTTCCAGTCTTCTCCGTGGCCTGCGTTAGTGTGTGTGTGTGTGTTTTTGCGTATCTGTTGCGCATGTGCATGTGGACGTCCTCTAACTGCTTTCCATGTCCTGGAGCCAGGACTCTCCTCTGCAGCCTGCCTTACAGCGCTTGTTTAGACAACAGTGGCGCACATGTTGGCTGAAATACGGCCGCTGAGCTCCTTCGCTCGGGTGAATTAAGCTACGGCATGTGTGCTTAAACCCAGACAGCTCGCTGATTTAGCCATAGATTTAAATGATTGATTTAAGAACCCAACAGCCCACACTTGTTGAAGCGATGACCTTTCGGAGCTTAGGTGGGTCTCGGCGATGGGAAATAAGGGGGGATGAGGGGGAATTTACAGCTGAAAACATACAGCTTCCTTACAGGCCGATATGTTTACATTGTCCACGCAACAATATTTGTTTTACATTTTATGATATATAAAAAAAGAAATTAGGTGTCGCTTCTATTCCCTTTACCCAACTATAAAGATGGAATCTTAATGTTATTTATCAATTAGATATATAAAAGTACGTGTGGGCCTATATACTGTGGTGGCCAAAATTATTAGAATGGTAAGATTTTTTTAATGGTTTAAAAGAAGTCTCTTCTGCTCACCAAAGCTTCATTTATTTGATCAGTAATATTGTGAAATATTTTTACAATTTAAAATAATTGTTTTCTATTTGAATATATTTTAAAATGTAATGTATTCCTGTGATGGCAAAGCTGAATTTTCAGCATCATTAGTCCAGTCTTCAGTGTCACATGATCCTTCAAAAATCATTCTGATATGCCGATTTGCTGCTCAAGAAACATTTAGGCTTTTGCAACATAATAAATGTTCAATTTAATCAATTTAATGCATCTTTGCTGAATAAAATTATTAATTTCTTTAATTTGTAAAGAGTACTGACCCCAAACTTTTGAACGGTAGTGATAATGTTATACAAAAGCTTTCTATTTCAGATAAATGCTGTTCTTTTGAACTTTCTATTCATCAAATAATCCTGAAGTTCTTTTTTTCAACTGTTTTCAACATTGATGATAATAATAATAAATCTTTATTGAGCGTCAAATCATCATATTAGAATGATTTCTAAAGTATCATGTGACATTGAAGACTGGAGTAATGATGATGAAAATTCAGCTTTACCATCACAGGAATAAATTACATTTTAAAATATTTTCAAATAGAAAACAGTTATTTTAAATTGTAATTTTTTTTTTTTTTTTTTTAATTGTTTTTGCTGTATTTTGGATCAAATAAATGAAGCCTTGGTGAGCAGAATAGTTATTTTTCTCTGTTCTTTTGTTCGTGTTCTTTCAAAACATGAAAAAATCTTACATAAAACACCTTCTTCCAGCTTCCTTGAGCCTCCCTAATTCCTTAACATTACTTCATCACTATTCTAATAATAATAATAATAATAATAATTCTTTAAATTTAAAGCATTCTGCATACATAATAAAGTGGAATTGCGTAACTGGTGAAATGCTGACTCAACTGCCTTCAAATATGTGAAATCTGGACTAAGTAACATGTTGTTTCCTAGCAATTCTGTTAATGAAGAAATGTAAAAAAATTTCAGTGAAAAAGGCAGTCTAGTTGTAAAAACACCCTTTCTTTTCTCTCTCTCTCTCTCTCTCTCTCTGTCAGTGTACGGGACTAAGTTAGGCATAAGCGAATAATTAGGTAATTGCCCTCCTGATTGAGCCCAATAGGAAACGTTTCAATTAGGCTAAAACTGCACGAGGAGGAAGTAGACTCTTACAAAGGGAAACATTTCTTGTCATGCAACTGTCAGCTCCTCAAGCCCACACCACAAGCAAGGATTTACTGGATACGAGGAGGAAATGCTCAGAACGAAGGGAGCTCGCTTTTTAAAAAAGCAAGGAAGTGAAATGGGGAGGGGGCACGCTAGTCTAGTGAGGGCTAGAGGAAGAGAGAAAAAAAGACAGCAACAAATGATTGCAGTAATTAGGGCTATATTTAAACAGGCCTCTTCTCTGATATGATTTGCAGTGATCCTCTGTCCAGATAAGAGGAGGGCTTCTCAGCCCGCTGAGTCGCCTGTTACAAATTACAACCTTCCAGCCATGGAAGAGACATAGTTCCTGGAAAGAGAAAAAAAGAGTTGGGGGAGCGAAAGGGCTTCAGCTATAGACTGAGAGAGAAACATATCAGAGCGCAAGTGGCAAGAGAACACAGATGGGATTGCATCCTGTTGGACATTATCAGATGTTAGCTGTATCATTTGTTCTCTTGCCTCAGCTAATCTCATTAGCATCATCTTTGCATCTCTTTTTTTGTGGTTTCTCTTATTCTATGTTATGTTATTTTTATTTATTAGTGGTACCTTATTTTATTTTTTATGCAAAACTAGTCACGCTAATCAGAATTACTGTTTGGCTGCAAGAGTGAAGTTAAGTTTGATTAAAGATTAAGAGCACATGAATTTAAAAAAGAACATAGTGATGTTCACGAATAAATCAATTATAATAAACACTGCAATATTCCATAAAAAAGCAAGAATTGGCCATTTTGATTTCATGGTGACTTTGAAAGCATTAACGTTAAAGTTTAGGGTTGATACGATTGTAAATGTTTTTAAGTCTCTCATATCATTTATTTGAGCAAAAATACAGTAAAAACAGTAATATTTTATCACAGTTTAAAATAACTGTTTTCTATTCTAGTTCCTCCTCAGCTTCCAGGAAAATTATGAAATTTGGTACACAAATAGAGGACAGTCTAAACATTAACCACAGCAATTTTGGAATCTCTAACTCAAACCAACTGTCTAAATTTGCACTCATGTTTATGCTAATAACAATAACTGTAAGGGCTACAAACAAAACATTTTTTTTGACAGTTGTCCTAGAGAGCAACTGTGCTGCAGAGTTTAGCTCCAACCCTGAAACAAACCCTCACCTGCCTGTAGCCTTAGTAATCCTGAAGACATTGATTAGCTTGTTCAGGTGTGTTTGATTAGGTGTGAAGGTAAAGGCGCAGGACAGCGGCTCTCTAGGACTGAACTTGCCTTCCCCTGTCCTAGACTGTTCGTCTGATTTTAACAGGCTTGCATATTCAGACCATGCCGGGAAAAAAAAGTGTTTAAAAGCTATTAAACTATTATCACAAGCATGACCCGAGGCCACTTGCAGCTGATTCTGAGTCAGTAACTCTGCAACACTTTGGCATATTGACCCCAAACTTTGTACTTGTCATTGTCACCTCACACTGATCACACAACATGAATTCAGAAACCGCTATAAAAGTGGTCAAAAATGATAAGCAATTAAATCATATTACTAGTGATTAAATTAATATTTTTTTTCCGATGTTCTGCTTAAAATAATCTAAGAAAGTCTTTAATTACTCATTGTTGCAGTTGGTCTGATGCTCCCAGCGATGCTTGCATAACCTTTTTTTTTTTTTTGTATGTGCTTGGCCCCTTGATTGCTGCTTCCGGCTATTTGTTTAATATGGTTTACAACCATTTAAATATACACAACTACTTGTGAAAAAACTCTTTATAATAAATTGATTCTTTTTACATTACAAAACTCAGAGCTATCAAATAATGAAATTCAGTATCCTGTTAATGAAGTCAGTAGGCTGAAGTGTAATTGGACACACAGCACACAAATGGCACTTTTTGTTTTACTCCTGTCATAGTTATTGATGGTGAGAACTACCTGTCCTGATGTGTAAATAAACTAGACCTCATACAGTGGCTCAAACTGTACCCTCAGCAGAGGAATGTGCCTGAGCTCGATGTTTGCATAGGCTTGAATCCTTTCGGCGGGAAGCCAGTCAGACTGTGTGCTCACTGCAGGCTCTCTCTGAAATATGAACTCACACAGAGCATATATTTGACAGCCATGTTCCACAAATAATTGTTTACGACCGGCCATAGGCAAGGCAGCGGTTCATCGGGGTGTTAATTGATCGTCTATGGATGTTTATATGAATAAAAACCGATGGTAATAAATGTACGAGAAGTTGGGTAGTGTTCTGGGGTGTGTGCGCTCTTGTGTTTTTTGTATATGTAAACAGACGCTGCCCTGCAGGCATGTCCCACAGGGCCACAGTGTGGTTAACAGAGTAAACTGTGGTCAATGTTAATACATTTCCTGTGTCTGACGGACTTACCTGAACGGTTCACACATGCCGATTAAAGAGAGTTTCAGTCTGATTTTCTCGTTCTGTTAGTCACTCATTCCATCTCCTTCTCGTTCACTCTCAAAATCGCTTTTTCTTACTTGCATCTACGGGCAGTGGTCTGTCAATTGTGGCCGACCGTGGTGTTCCTGCGGTCAGGCTTGGCACTTCACTGTTCATTGCTGGGCTCCCAAAGTGGGCCGAATTGGGCATAATGCTTATACGTCTCTCTCGTTCATTCATTTGTGTTGGGCTTCACGTGACAGCTGTGATGAATGAGAGCCCTGCAGTCACATGCCAGCCTGAATCGTCTTGCTGCCTCTTGCTCAAGTGGATTCTGTGGATTTATAAGCTTATACTTGCTTTATCATGTATGCCTCTGGATTTAAAGGGTTAGTTTAGTCATAATTTTTAGTAGGACGCAGAAGGAGATGTTCATCAGAGTGTGAATTCGTCTTTAAAAGTAAATTGGGACAGTCAGGCACTGTTGAACTCGAAAAATTACAAAATGACAAAAAAAGTTCCATACCGCAAAAGATGATATATTTTTTTAAATAATATATTGGCTGCTCTATCTAATATGATGGAAGTGAATGAGAAATTGGGCTGTCAATAACTGCAAATGTCTCACAAAAACACTATGACTGCGCTATATTTCAGGTCTTCTGAATCAATTTGATAGCTTTAGAAGACAAAGCCGGAGATCGGCATTATCTGCCCTCATTCAATTTCATATTATGGAATATAGTGCACAAGTTCACATATACTTATATATTTTTATTAATTATGAAATTGATTAAACGTGATGGTGAAGACATGTCTAATGTTATAAAAGATTTCTTATCGAAAATAAATAACATGCTTTTGAACTTTATTAAAAAAATCTAACCAACCTCAAACTTTTGAATGGGTTTTGTATGTGTGTGTATATTGTGAATGTCTAAAATGTCCTTGTTTCGTGGAAGATAGAAAATATGATTTTGGAACAACATGAGTCAATGACAATGAGACAAAATGATGGCATGCCTAAATGGCAAACATGCCGTTTTCCCAGCTTTCACGGCAAAGATAGTGCCATGGCACTGATGTCCACACACGTTCACTGCCACAACTTCTGCATTTTTCCAACCTCAACATTAACATCCTCCTGGGCATTTTTCATCTTAAGCGTATTCTGTCATCAGGCTGGGGGAGGGAGCGAAGGGCAGCGAGCTCATTACCGGGATGGGAGAGGAGCAGCGCTGGTAATGTTTTAACCCCAAAATGAGTTCCATTCCTGAGGAGTCCCGTGTGGAGTCAGGGATGTAATGCTCATATGGAGCAGTTTATGAGGATTAAGAGCTTTTATTTAGTCTACAGGGCCAGGCCTGCTCTCAGCGTCTCTCTCTTCTCTGACTGTAGGCTCGAGCTGTGGGTATTGTGTGGCTGAGCTTGGGAGCAAAGACTCTAATTTTAGTCATTCATGCACAACACGATCCCCCTGTATGTAACACGCCACACTAGTAATAGGCACAAATCTATTCAGCATTTAAAAATGGTTTTAACAACCATCAACATAAATGATAATGTTGAAGGATGTTCTGTATTATAATTGTATTGTTTGTGTATGAATATACACTGTTGAAAAGGTTTTTTTTTTTTTTTTTTTTTTCAAAAGTGTCTGTCAGTGAAAACATTTTGGTCACACTTTAGTTTAGGGTCCAATTCTCACTGTTAACTACGAGTTTTTCCTCAGTAAACTCCTAATTAAACAGTTTAAACAGCTTATTAATAGTTAGTAAAGTAGTTATTACATTTAGGATGTAAAATGTAATGGTCATGCAGAATAAGGCATTAATATGTGCTTTATAATAAACAGCCAATATCCTAGTAATATTCATGCTAATAAGCAACTAGTTAATAGTGAGAATTGGACCCTAAACTAATGTGTTACCATACTTTTTATAATAATATAATACATAATAAGTGCTGTTCTTTTGAACTTTCTATTCAAGGAGTCCTGACACAAAATCACAGTTTCCCCCAAAATATTAAGCAGCACAACGGTTTTCAACAATGATAATAATTAGAAATGTTTCCTGAGGAGCAAATCAGCATATTATAATGATTTCAGAAGGATCATGTGACACTGAAGACTGGAGTAATAATGCTGAAAATTCAGCTTTGATATCACAGGATTAAACTAACTACATTTTAAATCATATTAAAACAAAAATAAGATTTATTTTTATTTTTTATCTTTTATCAAACAGATAAAACAGTCTTAGTGAGCAAAAAAACAGTCAAAATTCTTACCACTTTACCAAATGTAATTATTATACAGTATATGGTATTTGTGTATCATCATTGTATTACTATTAAAACCTACATTTGCTTTTTCTAAATGGATAATATATCATTATAGCATTATCTAAATGTAATCATTTGTTTTTTGACTGGTCAACCTTTAATATTAACGTTATTGAAACTTTCTATAATATTTATAATCATGTTATTATGCATACATGTTCTTATATTTAGGTTAGTATAATTTTATCATGATTTGTTAATGGAAGTTCTAACTTGTGTGCAACATCTTTTTTAATAAAATGATTTTTTGGGTGTTGATAGAGTTTTAATTGTGTTTGGCCAGAATACTTCTGTTAAGTTTCACAAATTTAAGTGATTCAGATAATTCAAATAAACCCAATCTTTGTATATACATCAAACTTTCATTACCTGCTAGGGTTTCAAATGTTCTATAGTGTTAAATGTCTGACAGGATTATGTGTTTACTGTGGGTTACTGTGATTTCACCACACCCAGTGCCGTTTACTGTGTGTGAGTTTTATGTTCTCTCCTGGTAGTGGCCTCTCTTGTAATGGCACACAGGCAAAATCGGCTACTTGTGATGATAACTTCTAAAGATTTTCCCTGTGCATTTACACTGTTTACAGCTGAAAAATTATTGCACATTCTAATACAAGCTCTATGTTTTCATAGTTCTCTGGTAGCTTGATGTCTCCGCTTCTTCTCTGTGATTGTATTTAGTGTGTGTGTGTGTGTGTGTGTAGTTTTTGTTTGTGGGGGTCTGTTTCCTCATTTGCATGTGTGCTTGCGTGTCTGAGCTTGCAGTATGTGTGTGGCTTTCCCCTCCTTCTCTCTACCAAAAGGAAAAGTTTCATGTTCGCTCACTAACTCGTCCCTGTAGAGGGTCAATTGCAACCAGTTGGCCACCAGTCTGGTCCAAAATAAACATTTGGAGAGAGGAGACTATATAGGCAGGTACCGGGGGCCTCTCTCTCTCTCTCTCTCTCTCTCTCTCTCTCTCTCACTGGCTTTTTCAGCTGTGTTTCCTTGGGAAACTCTCTCTCTATGCATGTATGTGTGTGTGTGTGTGTGTGTGTGTGTGTGTGTGTGACTGTGCTATACTAGATGGCATTATATAGCGCTCTGCGACCTTTGATATGCCTATCATTTGATTTGCACAAAGAAAACAAAAGCTTTCCTCCTTTAATCATCTTGTGAAATGTGCTTTTTATTTCTCAGGCTCTCCCGTGTCTGACACATTCATTATAAACGCAAAGCTGTAGGCTGTCGCATGGCTCTACGTCATGTGTGTGATGCTTGATGTGGGCAGGTGTGTGTAATTCATGGGTACACTGTGGCGGTTTGAGGCTGATGACCAGGGACTGGTTTAACTGGGACGGGGGCTCAGCAAACGTGGCTCAATTTAGGCCACATTAATCACACTGCCATTTCCTCACATCAGCCGATGTCTGTTTGGCCAGCGAGTGCTTTCAGCATAATGAGCTCAGGTGACTGAGCAGAGAGGGCCGCTCTGTTCTCCTCTTCTCTAGAGGACCGGGGCAGCTGCCCACTGCCACTTCAGCCAGAGACGAATATCAAATAAATCAGATAAATATCAACATTTTAAGTAGCCTACATAAAACAGCTATCTCTCTACAAGAAAAATATAATTCTAATTAGGGCTTGGTATTGACACCAGTTTCATGATTCACAAGCTTGCGATTCAATTTTGATTCTAATCGTTAATCAAATCAAGCCTTGAGTTAGCTATATTATTGTTTCACAATCAAGAACACTATCACTAGCAGTTTTATTTTATAATTTAATTCAATATATTAAATAAAATATATAAGTGATATATTAATATGATTTATTAATATAATTAAATATATTAATATAATTTAAAAAGGTCTTATGCCCTTTTACGAAGTCTTGATTTTGTTTTCATGCTTGATTGTTCAAAACACGCATTATTTTTCACATATTTTACATTATTACAGCTCCACTCTCCCAGTGTGTTGTGATCGGGCTTAGCGCGTGTTCGGGAAATGTCATGCCCCTTTCATAACCACGAGCTCTATTCAGAGGTAAATATTACCGATGGCTCCAATTTCAAACCATTTCAAGCCCGATTCAGACCCTGACAATGTTAACAAATAAGATTTTGCTGAACTGATTTCAAGCACGGACTTTGCAAGCACGGATTTCACAGGACGTTTCAGAGTGGTATTTTTTTTCTTTCTTTTTTTTCTCTTATAGATAGGATGTTATCCACCATTTAATCATATTTGTCCGAAAACTATGGTAATACAAAAAGTAATCGATCAAGAAATCATGGATCATTTTCCTAAGGGGCAGTGAACAGTCTCACAAAAGCAAGAGCTTACGAAAGCTAAAGTAAACACTACATCGATACTGTAATGCTAGTTAGCAGGCTAGCGGAGGCAAAGCTTTGCCCTTTTTTTTTTACATCATAGCTATCATAGTAACTACATAAAGCTTATAATTGTAACTGTTAATAGAAAACACAACTACAAATAATAAGACATACTTACAAGTTGTGATCCATTAACAACAGATTGTCCCCACAAAATGGGAATGGCTACGTCTTTCAGGAGAAGCTTTTGTGCTATAGCCTGCATTGCACTCTCTTCTGGAAGCTGTTCTCCGGAAAATGTGCAGCACACAGACAAATACTGAGGTTATAATGTTCAGGAACAGTGTTAAAAATTAATTTTAGCAGCCCAACATGGCCTCAGCCCCCTTGTTGCGTGCTTCCCGGGTTTGTGATGTCACCAACTCGGGAAGAAGCTTGTTGTAGTCCCTACCAGCCGTTTATTGTAGTCCAAAGCGACTCCCTTTGCATTAAACTTTAAACGTCGTAACTTTGCAGATGTTGTTTATGCTCAAACAGCAAAATTACAAAGTTAAAAAAGTGAACTCATAATCAATGACCCCTTTAAATTTAACAAATCCTTTATTATATAGAGCTGGTAAGTCCCGCCCCTTCCGCTAATCCCCCTGGACCTCAAAGTTGAAAAACCGTCAATGCAAGTGAATGGGAGAAAATAATTATTTTCTGGTCCCGTTTGAATTTTGCCATGAATGTGAACATATGTTGTCTGTGAATTTTTTATAGAACTTTTCGTGTAAAGAATGCTACAATTTAGCGGGTAGAAGTTTGATACGGTTAGACTTTGTGTGAAAGCACTTTGTGGACTACAACTCTTCGCTGCTTTCGACGCGTTTGAAACGTCACCACCACTAGCACACGGCTCTAGCTCACGGATCCCGCTAAACATGACTGTGTCTTTGGTGCACTTCACCGCCTTCTTTCAGGGAGAGGACAAAATCGTTGAGGTTGGCGAAAACCACGGGTAAGTCAACTTTATGGGGTGACGTCACATAGGCGACATGTAGTCTTTCTCGTTATGTCTTTTCCACAGCTGCTAGCCGACGAATCATACCATATACTGTCAAACTTGTAACATGAAAGATTATATAAAAAATTCACAGACAACATATGTTCACATTCATGGCACAATTCAAACGGGACCAGAAAATAATTATTTTCTCCCATTCACTTGCATTGACGGTTTTTCAACTTTGAGGTCCAGCGGGGTTTTACGGAAGGGGCGGGACTTACCAGCTCTATAGGCATGATTGTATTCATTTTTATATTTAAATTCCATATCATTTTTATATTATTAGTCATTTCCGTATTTATATTTAACTTGTATTGTCTTCATAATTTATTGCATTAAATTAATGTTTTAAGCACTTTAAGTATACTTTTTGTATTTTAGACTAAAACCTGTACCACCACATTCTTGCTTAACCATTATCAAACTCAATTGTATTAATTGTGTTTGACAATACAACACTTTTTATTATATTTAATTAATTGCTATATTAATTATTGGGTTAACCTAGACTATAATTACAACATTTTTAGGATTTTAACATTTCTTATATTGTCAAAAACAGGCATTGTAAAATAGTATATTCAAAAACATTAATAACTAACAGAAATACAGAAAATATTTTCAATAACCTGCTAACAAAGAAACATGACATAATGAGTTTACAAAAAAGCTGGTCATGGTCATGGCCGGTTTTTATGGTTCTGATTTATTTACTTTCCTTCCCTGAGGATTTTTCCTCTTTGCTCAGTTGCAGCACTAATTCTTTGCTTATACGTTCTTGTTGTGAACTTGACATATTTGTTTTATCTGTCTTTTGCTGAAAGAAATATTGAGTTGAGAATTGCAGTCAGTTTGGCTGAGGGATAATGAATGTGAAATGGCTCATAATGTCCAAAAAAGAACATTAGTGTTAAAATCTGAATGGAAAAGGATATTTAAAAAGCAGAACAAATAAGTTTTATGCAGGTTGGCCAATTCGTGACCTAGACGAAATCAGCTAATATTCCCACAACATAGTGCTATGTTTAGTTTTACACAAAGGAGGCTGCGAGTGTTAGACTTGTGTTCTATGAGTTTCTCATTTTATTTGGTGTAAAATTAAATGCATATTGATACGGATTCAGTATTTACACAAAAACAACTATTTAATAGTGGTATAAAAGCAAAACTCACCTCTTGACGTTCAGATGTTGTTTAAAGATCTGTTTTTCGTAGCTGACCCGCTTCTTTAAAACATTATATATATATACGATATATATATATATATATCTTAAAACAAGAATGAAATCAATAAAAAATAAAATTTTGAAACAAAATATATATTTTCTTAAAAATACATAATTAAAAAAAGTTAGAAATAAGTAGAAAAAAAAAAATTAGTTTGAAGAGAGAAACATGTCAGACCATAATTAATAATAGTAATTTCCTATATAGATGCTTTAGGACTGAATGGAATTACAGTATAACAGTATTTTTATTAAAGGCCCGTTCACACCTAGAACGAAAACTATAAAGATAACTATAACAATATCAGGGTCCACATTGAAGCACAATATCGTTGTGTTAATTCTAAGCGCATGCTGCAGTTTTGTCCTCTGCAGCTTTAAATGAACTCTTAAAAGCAGGATGGATTCTGATTGGCTGTCAATGTTTTTATCATTCATCAGCTGAAAACAAAAATCGTTCTGAAACTGATTCAAACAATATTGTTTCTCTGTGCCGTTGTCGTTATAGTTGTGGTGTGAACTCTGCTATTCTTTTATATTTAGAACAATTTTTAGAACTACACTGTAAAAAATTTGCTGTAGTTATGCAGCTGTTTGCCAGTAACTTACTGTAGATTTAAATGTATGTTATTTACTGGCAACAGTTTGTTCAAAGTTAAATGAACATTAAACATTAACAAGTCTTTGTCTTTACAGAATAAAACTATAAAATAACAATCTAATGCAAAGCATTCTGGGAACCAGAAATCTTTATCAACCTTTTTCTGTTTTTTTTTCCTTCAGATTTTGGTTCCCAGAATGCTTTGCATGAGGCTGTTATTTTAGTTTTATTCTGTAAAGATAAAGACTTGTTAATGTTTAATGTTCATTTAATTTTGAACAAATTGTTGCCAGTAAATAACATAAAAGTTACTGGCAAGTAGCTGCCAGTAATACTGTAATTTCTACAGATTTTTCTAACAGTGTATCGTTATCTTTATAGTTATGGTCCTTGTTGTGAACTGGTATCATGTAAATGATTTTCAGCTTTCATGGCATCCTGGACACATACAGAGATTTGAACTATGTGAAGTATTTAAAGATCATTTACATTTCAACAACGTAAAAAAAAAAAAAAACTAGCATAAAAAACCCTGTGTAAACTAGCATTGGCACTATAACAACGTACACATAGCCATCTAATAGTATACGTGTGTCGTCAGACGAAAGAGAGACGCAGTGGAGTGTGTGTGGAAGGCGATCTGTACCCTGTCGTACAGGTGCTTATAATTTGCAGTGATTAATCATTGTTGTGTTTGGGGGTGACATGTTGTTTAATACATCTGTCTGTCTTCCCTCTCTCCATTCTGGGCCAGCAGGCCACGGCATGCTGGGTGTCACTGAGGGGTTAATGTGCAGAAACACACCAACACACTCTGATTTACACATCACACATTTAGCATTGTAATAGAGACGCCACTCTTTGTACCAATATTAGAAGAGTAGGCAGGATCCCAGTTTAATGTATGCTTTCTCAAAGCCTTTATACAAATAGTGTGCGTGTGCGTGTGTGTGTGTGTGTTTGCTTTGGGTACAGGGCAGGCAGCCTGGTCAGTGCAGGCTGTAAATCAGCTGGTCTCTGATGGAATTCTGACAGACAGGAAGCTAATCTGTCCCTCGTGTGTCATTACGGCCAACCTCCCAGATTGCCACATATCCTGCTGCTACGCTCATCTTCTGCACACACACACACACACACACACATTCAGCCCGGCTGCCAGAGACAGTAACAAACACACATGTTGAACATAAAGTGGCTTTGGCTGTGTCAAGAGTTCATTGTCCACATCTGCCAGAGGCAAAGAAAGAGTTCAAACAAGCGTTCTCTCTCTCTCTGGCTCCATCCACATCTCCAAACCCGCTTTCCCTCATTTATTGATGATGGTCATCATTGATGGTTCAGCGTGTTGCTTCTCTTCCCGCTTAAAGGGATGGTTCACCCAAAAACCAAAATTCTGTCATTACTCATCCAACCTCATATCGTTTCAAACCTGTATGACTGACTGCCTTCTGTGAGAGATATGTTTTGAAGAATGTTCGGGTTGCTTTTTTTATATATAACGAAAGCGAATCGGGACTAGAGACAAAAAAAAAAAAAAAAAACTTAAAAGCACCATAAAAGTAGTTCATTTGACTTTCGTGCTATATTTGAAGCCTGTGAAGCCATATAGATTTGTATGAGGAACAGATTAAAAACCTTTTCTTTGAAAATCTTTCTGTAACTGAATGCAATGTGTCAAGTATGAATATACAGAACTTAAATTGAGATTCAAGAGCGTATAGCAACTTCAGTTGTGATCTGTTACTCATTTAAAATGATCTTTAGAAGACTTAGAATAAAACACATAATTGGTATGGACCAATTATGGAGCTTTTTTTGTCCTTTGGTTTGGTTATGTGGAAAAGAGCAGCTTGGTAATTCTTTAAAATATAGTTATTTTAATATTTTATTGAATATATTCTACCAATAATTTTTTTTTATACTTTATGCTTTTAAGAAATTAATACTTTTAATCCGCCAGGAAACATTACATTGATTGAAAGTGAAAGACTCATACTTATTTTCTACTTCAAATAATTCTCGTTCTTTTGAACTTTCTATTTATCAAAGAATCCTGAAAGAAAAAGATGTATCACGGTTTCCACCAAAATATTAAACAGCACAACTGTTTTCAACATTGATATATAATAATAATAATAAATGTTTCTTCTTCATCAAATCAGCATATTAGAATGATTTCTGAAGGATAATGTGACACTGAAGACTGGAGTAATGACGCTGAAAATTCAGCTTTGATCACAGGAGTAAATTACATTTTAAAATATTAAAATCGAAATGTTTTCACATTTTACTTTTAAATTGTAATATTTCACAATCTGTACTGCCTTGTTGATCATAAGAGACTGTTTAAAAAAATATATATTTTAAACTTACGACCCCAAATTTTGACATTTTGTGTGTGTGTGTGTGTGTGTGTGTGTGTGTGTGTGTGGCTTGTTAAACCCTACATTATGGGGACAAAATGTCCCCACAAAGATGTCTGAAATCCTTGTCTTTGTGGGGACATTTTTTGGCCCCCATGAGGAAAACGGCTTATACTGTAAATCTTACTAAGTGATGTTTTTTTGAAAATGTAAAAAAGCTGAACGTTTTCTGTGATTATGATTTAGGGGTAGAGTTAGGGTTTGTGGAAGGGGATAGAATATACAGTTTGTACATTATGTCTATGGAAAGTCGCCATAAAACATGAAAACACACCGTGTGTGCGTGAATGTGTGTCCATACTTACAAGAGTTTAATTTAAAGAGCTCTCAAGTGTGTAAGTGTGTAAGCAACCATAGTTTCACTCGTCCGCCCCATCTTTGCGTTTCATATCTCAACACACTGCTTGCAGAGCTGTAATACCACAAGTTCATGAGCAATTTCAGTCTGACAGTTTGAAATATTTTTTTTAATGCTTTGACAAATTGCTGTATGAAAAAAGCCCAAAGCATAATCGGCTGGTTTGGAAAGTGTCCAGTATTAGGATCCTGACCCCTCAATTATGGAGTTATGGTGCTTGTTTTCATGCATGGTGCTGAATTTCATTAGTGGTTATAGTGTTTTTGTGTAGCATGAATACTGCTGCTCAGCAATAACGACGCTACAGTATGTGAAAGTCTTAAAGGTTGTATCAGTGATTTCAGGCCCCAAAAAAAATGATCACATTCATCTAATCTTTCCTAACGATCCGCTAGCTGCCCGCCCCATAAGCATGCCGTCAAAAAACGGCAGTCTCTGTAGGCAGCCTATAGAGATCTGCACACAAAAACAAAACCTCACAACACCAACCCTGTGATTGGTTGGAACACTATTTGTTTTGGTTTTGAGTGGTTGGTGAAACCAGTTGTTTTTGTGTGCAGATCTCAGAGCCTATAGGCTGCCTACAGAGACGCGTTTTTTTGACGCCATGCTTATGGGGCGGGCCGTTAGGATAGATTAGATGAATGTGATCTCTTTTTTGGGGGGCCTGAAATCACTGATACAACCTTTAATGTAGCCTATATGAAATATTATTGTGGCTGTTGTAAGGGAAATCTTTAGAATTTTGTGTCTCTTCCTTCCATGTTAATGGCGTCAATTCTTGTTTGTAAGTCAATAAGTTTGTTGACTTATTCAACAAAACATTTTAAAAATGCACTTAATACAAACAGTGGAATAGATACCTCTTCTATAATGAGTATATTTTTAATTTCGAAATTAGTTGAAAAAAAAATGCAGGTTTGTATAAATATGTCTGATGAAGCGTGTGTGCTCGAAACATCACCTTTGTGAGAGTCTGTCAATAAATGTAATATTTTTGGAGCTATGGTGTGTCAACTTTTTCTATATCATATATTTATTATTTGTATTATTGTTATAGATTTATTTTATTTTTTGTGGAATAAATAAAAAAATGTCGGGTTGATACAACTGTCCGGATATCATCTTATATTATTTTCTAAAATATATTTATTAACTTTTTAACATTATTAACATTGCTTAACATTTAGAAAAACCTTTGCATGCCAAATCAAAGTCATGAGATGTCCTTTTTTGTATCCAGAGAAATTCTTTAAAATGTAATGGTATTTGAATTGATAATATAAGATTTAAAAAAAAAAAAAAAAAATGTTCATGAAAAATATAAAAACTTAAATAAATAAGGAAATAAATTAACTGATTAATATGTATACCTTCACATGAATTAAAGGTGTGATGAAAATTAAGTTTTACTTGATGGTTAAATAATTTTAAGTCATTAAATTTAAACTTTTCTTGAAAACGGATATAAAAGTTTTCAAAACCATATAAAAGTGAAACCGTATAAAAGTTTTTCAAAACCATATGAAACCAACATGAATACAAAGAGTACGTTTCTAAGAACTTGGCACATGTGTTTTAAACTAGATTTTTAAACGATTTTTCTTTTCTTTTTTAGTCACAGACATTATATTTCTTACCTTTAATGCATTTTCTGTGTATGTGTACCTGTGTGCACAAGTGTAATTGTGTGCATTTATATGCCAACCACGGATTATGATGACAAGTCGTATTTTTCCCAGTGCACGTGGAATCACTCGCGTTGCTCTTGCCAGGTTACCCGGTGCCAGCCGCTGTCAGGGCTGCCATGTCATCAGATCGGACAGGTTGCTCGCTCTACGGATCAGGATAATTCATTGCACCGCCTCCAATAATGACAATACATCACACAACGCACAAAAAAGGCAAGGCTGCATGGCTGATTTCATAATTACTGCCGTATGTAACACAATCACACGCTCTCATCAGACCCAAACCGCCACCATGGCTGGCCAGCACCGCTTATGTAACGTTTGGAAAGAAAGAGTCTGTGTGAGATTGTATGAACTTCATAAAACCGAGACTTTTAGAGACAGTTTAGAGATGCTTGATGTGTTTTTACTTTGTGTGTGTGTGTGTGTGTGTGTGTTTCTGTCGTTGGTTTTCTCTGAGGCTGGGTGGTGAAACATGTTTCTCTTGTGTTTGGCCAGTGCTGGCTGAGTGCGTTTACACTTCAGTAATGGCTTCCTGCTTCAGTCTCTCACGCTAAACTCGCGGAGGGGACACACACATTACAGCACACACACACTTTTAATCTACAAGGCAGACAAACACACTCACACAAGCACACATACTGTAAACCCTAAATTGGCAGAATAATAAAAAAAAAGAGGTAATCATTTAGCAAATTTAAGACTCAAAGTTTAAAATGCAAGCATGTTAATTGTGATATAATTAAAATATTGTCGAAACAGTTTGATACCATTAATGTCATATCGTTTGCGGTTAGCCACAAAAAACAGCAACATAAGGAAAACCCTGCACTGTATTTAGGGTGTCCTTGTTACAGTGTAATTATACATTTAAGTACTGAGTGATATTAATTTATATGTAATTACTATACGGTTAGGATTAGAGTTTGGTTTAGGGTTAGTTGCATGTAATTATGCATAATTTATTGTTATTATTACAATAAGTACGTGTAACATATATCAAGGACACTGTAAAATAAAGTTTCCGAAACCCCTATAAATCTCAACATAACATAACAACTAAGACATCTCTGCCTACATTAAGCTTGTGCAAAATGACACAAAATAACACTTACTTTTAACATTCATTCTTCTTATTCATTCTGACGCAAAGTGTTCTGGGATCTATAAATCTGCTGCAACTCGTTCAGTTTGAGTTCATCTTAATTAGTTATTGAATTCATGTCACTTTTTCAGTAACACTTTACAATACGGTCCCATTAGTTAACAGAAGTTAATGTTTTAAAACCGTGTTATTAGTGGCTATTAAGGGGATTGTTCACCCGAAAATGAAAATTATGTCATCATTTACTCACCCTCAAGTTGTTCCAAACCTGTATGAGTTTCTCTCTTCTGCTGAACACGAAAGAAGATATTTTGGAGAATGTTGGTAAACAAGCAGTTGACTTCCATTTTATTTTATTAAATTTTTTTTGAATTAATTGAATTACACTGTTATGATAGTTTGATTATTAAGTATATTTGAGACTGTAGACTACATAGATATGGCTATATGAGACTAGTTTGAATGAATCCCTTTTCTTTGCATGACACATTGACATGACAGTACAGAATATCTCTTTTCTGAACATAAGCATTGGTTTCATGCGTCATGAAAACATGTGGCTCTCGTAAACGTCACATCCTTTTGTTTTTCCCGGCAAAAACGACCCGAGTCCTTTGCATAAAAATCAGTATACAGACTTTCATAGACAACCCAGGAAATCTGGGAAGTTTTTTCATTTTCAATACAGGCTGTTCGTACTGTTCGATTAATGCATGTAAATTCGTGCACATAGCCCTTAACTAACATTAACTAACAATGAATTTGCATGTTACATTTGTTAATGCATGTATTAATCTAGTTCATATAACATGTTCATTGTTAGTTCATGTTAGCTCAGGTCCACTGAATAATATTAACAGATTGATTTTAATAATGTATGTTGAAATTAGCATGAACTAAAATTAATAAATTATTTAGAAGTATTTTTCATTGTTAGTTCATGTTAACTAATGTAGTTAACTAATCTTAACAAATACAACCTTATTGTAAAGTGTTTTTGTCTTAAGTTCAATGAGCTTTCAGTAATATTTCAGTGAAATGAACTCATTTCATTTCACTGTTTGGTTTTACAGTGGAACTTGGCAGCTCTACCTTATACTATCATCAGCTGTGTTAGATATATTTAATATGCAAGCGCACAAATGTGTTTGTTATAGATCTTTATTTCCCTCGAATGTTTTCATTGTTTCCTTAAAAAGACCCCCTGGGGAAGGGAAAGATCATATCACTCCCTAAGAATGTCCGTTGTTCTTTCCCATAATTTTCTGATCTGCTCGTGCACCTTGCAGGCAGAGGGCTGTTTTTCGACCTATCTTGCTCCTCCGTACAGAAGACGCCGGGTCTGTCTGTTCGTTTAGTGAGGAATATCAAGCTTATTATTGAGTGATGGGACGGCAGAGATGAGTCTCCTCTCACATAAACTCTCCCCAGCGGCGCCTCTGGCCGACACCGATCCAGGGCCCCCTTTCCTGCACTTGTCCAAAGAGACACAGGGTGTTAACAGGTAATTAAAGAATTTACTGCCCCACTAAAACTCTATTATTGCTGTTCCCGGCCCATAATTGGGTTCATTATCAGCTTTTATGGACTATAGGTGAGCGTTTCCGAAGCAGTGGACAAAGCGCTCTGCAGCCGCTGTCCTGGTCATACACGGTGCGTGAGTTTGAAGAGGTCACATGTTGTCTCCAGCTCTCGTGTTTTCACGACCAGAGGCAATCTTACCAAAAATAATGCAATAAAAGAGTGAGATGGTTTCACATTAGGTAATCAATAATTACTGAATGAGTTTAGCCTCATTTAGAACTATTACTAACTAAAATATATTAAATAATATTTCTAGTATATTTCTAGTAAGTGCTACCTAGGTCTGGTCCATTATTTGAAAGTGGAAAAAAGTGGTCCAGATCACTAGTAGTTCACACAGAGTGACTAGGTAACACTTGGGTATAATTAGTGATGCATTTTATGACCATGTTCACAGTAAAACAGACAATTGCTCATGCTCCGACACATTAATGTTGTGATTAGTAATTAATTGGTAATTTTTTTTTAGAATTTGTTAGTTCCAAATAAGGCTCATCTCATTCAGTAATTATTGATTACCTAATAAGGAACTATCTCAATACTACATTTCCTATTACTTAGTGATTAGTTAATCTTGTTTCCATATTAGTTATTAGTATTAGCAAATGTGTTACTGTAGTAATAATGTTTTTATTATCTATCTAAATAATAAAAAGGTCATTTGAACAATCATGCGTGCAAATGTTTGAGTTTGATTCATGAATTGTGATAATTGTTCATTGTGTGATGTATTATTTATTTTATTTATTGTATTATTTATATTAATCATATTCATATATTCATATACAAATGCTTTTTCCACCAAATTGTTTTGTTTTCCAGAACTTTTTAGTTGCAAGAAAACTGATTTCTTGTAAAAAATCTAATTTATTATGGCAGTACATCTAATTTATAATCAGATTATCAACTATGGCCAGTTGTACAACAAGTTGGAACATGAAAAATTGTTCTTGCTATGTTAATAATATTTTAAAATTTTTACTGCAACATAGGCTACTGTAATTTAACAAACAGTTCTTTAAATTTTGTTTTTCCCAATTAAAGCAGATTCAAGGCGCTTTACTTTAATGCATATTTACCCGCATAGAAAATAGCTGTGTGGGGACGTTATCAAGATGGCCACGAGTGCACTCACTTTCTTTTTAATGGACTTTGGTGAACGCCCATTGGGAGTGCAGAACTAATATAGCGTGAAGCGTGTCATTTGTATTCTCTTTCATTCTTCAAACTCTCATTTGTTTGTCTCCATGCCACCTTTACTTCCCAAAACACTTTCTCTTCTCTCTAGCTTTCATGGTTGGTAAAGATGGTCAAGGTTGTTTTGCAAAATATAGCAACTCCTGGATGTGTATGTGTGTACACTATCACAAGTCTTGTGTGTGTGTCCATCTCTCTCCTTCCTCTCACTCTCTCGTGACTGTCCACTAGGTGACAGTAATGACACAGCTCATCCTCTGGGGTGATTGACATGGGAAAAATCATGTTTTACACATAATATGGGCCACAGCATGACTATGTACAGTGTGCCAATAGCCAGTTTGTGTGCTTAATTTGATAGACATTATTTACAGACAAACACTAACTACCTTAGACATGTCACATGTTAAACAATAATTAGCTACATGGCTCCAGCTACATTCGTTTAAAATATCACTAATGTTTGTACTTGACTTTGTATTGGGAGATGAACACATTAAAGTGTGTTCTCTGAGGTGGGTCTCCAACTGCACGCCCAACTAACACGAAAAACACTGGCTTAAATAAACAAAAACCCAGACAAACAGTTGAAACACATAAAAGAGCCATGAAACTGACACCCACACACGCTGGGCTGTGTAGCCGGCGGCCCTAACCACCCTTATTTGATGGCGATGGGCTTATCAGATTGCACCGAGATTGTGCGTGGCTAGGCTAGTTTGAGGAAACGGTGCATTCATTCCAACAGCTCCCTCCGTGTATTTTCTGTGGAAATGTTAATGTAAATGTGGGCAGCGTTTTTTGCATATGTTGGGTTTTGTTTTGTTAACTTATTCAGGTGTTGAAGTTCTCTGAATGGAGTGCAGAAATAAAGTGAGCTGTTTGTCTGTTCAGCTACAGTGATCTAAGAAGGAAATTGTTCAGCTATAATGTTTTGTTTGGAATCAGGGTTATTTATTTTATTATTTTTTTGCTAGCTGACATAGTTTGAGTTTAGAAATAGCTCGCATGGAAACTGTACCCAGACTATCCACTTTGAAAAATGGTTTAACCTGAAAATTTGGGTTATTGTTTTCACTTTGCTGTATTGTTTATATTCCACATTTGTTAGCAGACTATGCTGCCATTGTTCAGTGGAGCGCTGCAGTGATGACGTATTTTTAAGGCCAACCCGGAAGTTTGCATCACCCTGTTTCCCTCAACAAAAACCCAATAGGACTTTTCCATTGGCTTTCGGATGAATGCAGAAAATGAGCTCTGTGACCAACAAAAGTTTATGATTCTTACACATTTTGTTTTATCACGATAACAAAAGGACACAAAGAAAGGTGTGTCTTAGTGATGATGCTGAATGTGAGATCGTTCGCCAGCTTAGTGCAATGGTATGCAATGCACTAGTTTATGATCGAATCAGAAAAAAAAAAAAAGAATGAGCATGGTTTCTCGAGAGAGAGAGAAATTGCAAGATCATAAGCAAACTTAAGATGCTGCAGACACATTACACATCACATCAATGTCAGGTTTTGGATCTTTACGAGATGTGTGTGATCGCATGCACAGATTCCAGAAAATCACCAGCAGTGTGACTGAACCAAAATCATCGATCAACGATCCCGGTACAAATCCTAATTTTAGGCATTTAACCAAAAACCCATTGACTTCAGGACAATGGTTTTGGCCTACAAAAATACGTCATCCTAACTCTGTTTTCTGAACTCGTTCTTCTCAGGCCTATTTTACCACCATGACCTTTGTGGTTCCCTTATTTGCTTATAACTTTTCCAGAGAATGAACTACAACTCCAAATATATATCCAGTATCCTGGAAATCATCAGTTAATACAAGATTTGCATTTAATGTCCATCCTTTCGGCTTTATCTCTTGTATGTTTATATGTAGTCCAGGGTATTTGCATCATGTGTTACAAATGTTATCATCTGTGAAATTCGATCTCAGGTATTTTCCATCTGCAGGAACATAAATGCATGATTGTGTAAGGTCGTGTCAGGTCAAAAAACTTGTCAATGACAAATAGGAATGTAACGATAAATCATTTGAAAAAATCTAGTTCTGAAAGCAAATGCAAGTTTGTGTGTTTTTAATATATATTTTTTATAACTCCAGAAATGTCAAGTGATGTAAAAGTACAAAGTTCTGAAAACATTTTTTACACATTGGATAATGTACACTATATATTTATTATGTATTATATAATAATAATTATTAGTATTATTATTTTCGTTTTTTTTTTCTTTTAACATTTTTATCATGGAAAAGGTGCATTAACTGTCTTTATGAATTGGATTTTTTAATGTATGTTTTAAATAACACAATATTTTCCAAGAAAAAAAGTGTCATTGATCCATTTGTAGCATTACCTCTGTTACCTTAAAGAAAGGTACTGTTGCAGTGATGGTATCAGATGGTAAAACAATAGGCTACTTTGACGTTTACTGTTTACTGTAAATTATTTCCATATTCATGTTCCATGGTATTACCAGAAAGCCTTTGGTGTAAAAGCATATGTTGAGACTAACTTCCATAAAACCTCTCACTAACCATGATTTGAATAGATGCAGGACAATAATGTAATTTCTCTATGAAGAAATGTTTCAGACATGCAAAAAAAAAATCTTTAGACCTGTGCAGTAGTAGACAGATAAAAGCTGTCCATTGAAAGAAAGAAAAAAACACCTAGGAAGTGAATATGTTTGACAAATTACTTGTAGCATATTAATTTTTTCATCCCCTCTAGTCTTTTCTTCATACACTTTCATTCTTCCTCCTGTTAAACACTTTCACCCCAGGTTACCATATTTGAACAGTGTAGATGTCTCTATTTTGTTCTGTTTGTTGACTGTTTGATGTTCTCATTTATGGTTTTAATTGCTTTCCATATTCAGGCATGTATATTTGTACAGTATGCTTTCCTCCTAAAATGCTTTTTTAAGCTATAAAACGAAACTTCTACAATATGAATATAGTCACGACTAAGGGCCGTACACATAGTAAAAATACACATTTTATCATAAAAGCCCAGACATTTTTTAATTAAAACATTTTGTTAGGCAAAAGTATTAAGTTCTGCTTCAACATATCCATGGCATGCAAACTAGGTTAACAGTGAAACGCACACTTGGCAAAGTGTTTTGTGTAAGAGCTATTGACCGATTAGAATCCAGGAGCATTTTTATTACTTGCTTTATGGTGTTCCCTATGCGCACATGAGAATTATAATTAAAAATCATTTGAATCATAAGTCAGGTTTGGCTAAATGTACTTGTATGCATATAAGCACAGGCAGATAGTAGTGAACTTCTTATCTGCATAGCTCACACTTCACCTAGTTTTTTTTCCCCTCGGTGAGCCAGCGGTGGAATCTGATGCTGGTGTGAGGTTTCGAGCCTCTTGATGGCTAATCAGATGTTCATTGTTAGTCAGGATGACAAATAGTGCTATGCGGTCGTGCCGCCTGTATGTTTAGCATTCCTGTGTCTGTGTGTTTTGAGAAGCCGTATTCACGAGGTTTAGTGTGGAGGTGTCACCGATGATGAGGGTGTGCTCGATTAGCTACTGGTGGAAGCGGGAACGAGGCCAAATCTCATCGCTCTGGACTGATGTGAAAAGGAATGCCTGATACGCTTCTCCCAGATTGCCAATCTATAAAGAACGCTCGAAAGCCATCTCAGGAAAAAAGGTTCAGAGGTGTCCTAATATTGTTGTCAACAAGATTTATACCAACAAGGAAACATTTAGTGAATTATCTGCTGAAAGAATTTTTGAGAAGTGTCATGAACGTCAAACCATCACTACTATTTCACGCATGGTTGCACAATTTGACTTTTCCACCATGTCAAGCCAAACCATTCAAATTGATTGATGTGTCAACAAGAAGAACTAGCACTTGTGAAATTATTTAGATATGTAAAAGAACTATAATACAAGTGAGTGTTTTATCTCAGTAACACTTGAACAGAGCCAAGAGCATTTTCTGCCTTGTTTGAAGTAACTCAAGTGTGACTGTAACCCATGTAGCTGAAGAGCCAATGCCAACAGCTGTCTTAGTCCGCTAACACTGATAATAGTTATGGTGCTGGTAGTTAGCTTCAGTTACAACCACAGCTTCAGACAGTCCAGCTTCTCGACACTGTACTTCAAGTGAACGCCCCCTTCCCTCACCCGCTAACCTTTTCTTATAGGCCTTTAGGGCAAATCTGCTCACTCAGTCACTGTCTCTGGATGACTGATGACACCTGTGCATGTTGAGCAATCATTTACTGTCACTGTGCTATTTTCCTTTCTAAATTTTGTGTGGGAGCAAGACTCGGGTACTTGCCTGAGCCAAGACCAACTGCAAGATAGCGATCTCAACTGTGGTTATGAATGGTCTTCTATCAGGGAAGATATCAGACTATTATGAATGCATGTTGAGGAACAGTTGCCTGGAGTCCATGTGTTATCACCGCTATGGACTGTTCTTATCTTACTCTTAACTGTTTTATTAACAAATTTCTAATTAGGCGACAAAATATCAATGCTTGAGGCAACTCGTAATACAACAGTGCCTGTTTTAAGGTGTGTGCTGGGGTGACGCTGACCGTCTAGTCATCCAGCTGTGAGATTGTATATATAAATCTATATATAGGCTAGGCTATATATTCTCTGTATGTGCCATGTATGTCTCTCTCTGACTGAGAATGTTACACACCTAGCTTGGGTGACTTCCTACACAGTTTGTTTTTACCATTCTTCATTTGGGAAAGCCTTGCGTCAGACTTTCCATGTGTGAAAAAAGTTCATCATGAAACAGGCATATTGTTAAAATAGATAATGTCAACAATGATACACACACAAACATGCATTGGTTTCATTGTTGCAGAGTGTAATTTGAGAAAGCGTCTTGAGGGCAAAGGCCTCTACTCGTCAGTCTGTTTCAGTGCGAGTGTGGCTGTTCTCTCGCATGTAACTGCGGGTGTAGACGCCTCAGTTGACAGAATCTGTCAGTGCTATTGTGATTCAGATACAAAAGACGCGGCAAATAATGGAACTCAATGATATGTCACTCACTAAGGCGGAACTAAGCCTAAAACACCAACCAGATGGCAGGTCAATTTCTGCCTGAACTTTGACTAAATGACAATATTACATTGGGGTTCAGAGAGAGACTTTCTATTTCTCCACTTTCTCCACTCTCCACTGCACTTAAAGCACATGATCAAACAGTAGCATGTGCTGACAGCTACAGAAATCCCAAAGTGCAACTCAACATTTGGATGGGAAAGCCTACAGAGAATTTTGGATCAGAATGGAGCAGGCTCTTGATCATGTTTGATTATGCTCCTCTTGATGGATTACCAGAAACTTAGATGTTGTTGTCTCCAGCTGATCATATCGATTCTGTGGTTGCATTTAAAGGTTGTCATTTGCATTGCTATTTTAGGTAGATACTGGAGCAGATAATTCCTTCATCGGGAAGTACTGTAAAAAACAAACAAAAAAAACCTGGATCGTGTTTTCTATCCAATTGAATTCAGTAAATATTCCTCAATCATGAAGCTATGCCTGGCTTAAGATCTGATAAGGTGTCTAATCATATACCTTGCATCTGCGTACTGACGCGCTCATCAGAAGAGTTTGTTCGTTTGTATTCAGCTGTCAAGGAAAACATGCAAATAGTGAACGCATGCCCTCCTCCACAACCGCCACACATGGCAGAGCTGTCTTATTCTGTTATTATACCCCAGTGAAAATTATTTTGTTGGGTAAACAACATTATTGAACCTTGCAATGAAGTAGGACCACAGAAGAAATAATGTTTTCTATTATTATGCATTATGTTCCCTTTTTATCTCATTAGATTACATCCGGACGGCTAACTGTGGTAAAATATGGATCCTTTGACTTCAGACTATAGATCCAGTGGTGCAGGAAACACTGGCAAAGAGTAAAACAATGATCTTTAAAAGTTCGATATCAAGAGCAAATTATGTTTTCAATTAATTGGCTACTATCCAGCCCTAGATTTTTACAAAAAAATTATCTTGTTCCCATCCAGGGTCGTCATTAAGATTCACAGAACCAGGGACAAATGTTTTATGGGTGGATTATCTCTCCTCTGGGTCCAATGAGTAAGCTACCATACTGGGCCCACACTGACGAAAGCCTTGTTCCCTTCATGGTCCCCATTTCTACCAATACGTTCTTTGCCAACAACATCACCATTATGTAACTTCTTCATTTAGTGGCTTTCTTATTTCAAGAGCACAGATTGCATCCGTCTTAACCTTTTTAGGTACTTGCTAGTGTTGTGTAGAGAAAGTCTTGCTTACCCTTTCAGTCCCTCCATCTCTTGCCTCCCTCTTGGCGTCTTTTTCCTGCTCCCTTAAATCCCCCCATATGGAATATGGCAGCGATGGATGTGGTTTATTCTTTGGCCCTCTCACCTTGTTTGTGCATTTTCCCCTCTTTGGAAGCTCTTAGACGATAACTCTTAAGTGTTGCTGCTTAACTAGGGTGTTCTTTTCTTTTCCGCCAAACATGGAGTTCATTAGACTCAAATGAGTGACAGGCTTTCTCAACTACTCACTGCTTCCTACCTTTGATCCTCTACGAGCCCCTCTTGTACAGTCCAGAGCAGCAACAGGGTTCACACGGATTCAGGCTTCCTCCACGTTTACCTCAACTTTTGTTGGTCCTGAAAGAACATTCCTATCAAAAAAACAGCCCGGCAGGGTTCAGCAAAATTCTGAAATTAATGGAATATTCTGGGTTCAGTACAAATTCATCTCAGTCAACTGCACTTGTGGCATAATGTTGATTATCACAGAAAATGATTTCGACTGGTCACTCATTTTCTTAAAAAATAAATGGTGACACCTACAATAGCTGTAAATGGCACACATTTCTGGAGAATTTAAAAGATGAAATGTAATGCTTGTTTCATAAATGCACATAGGCCTACATTAATTATTCTGCTAAAACTTGATGTAAAGTCAGTTTTGTTATTTGTATGGTCGTTTTAGGTGTATTAGTTGTTTTGTTGTCATGGCAACAAAGTTAAGCGCTTATTTTAAAGAAAAATGTAAAACAATTTGTCAACAACAGAATTATTTTATTTATTTTTTTATCCCACGCTAAAATCAATTGACTATTTTAACATTTGTAGATTGACCCCATTGTAAGTGCCTCTCTGTATTTGTTTTCTTTCTTTTTTTAAGAGAATAGGAAGGACAAATGGAATTAATTTGTGGTAATATTATGCCACAAGTGCTGTCAATTGAGCTTAACTTGTACTGAACCCTGCTGATATTCCTGTAAGAAAATGTCTTCCTATTTATTCATCAGTTGGAGTTTGAATTGAATTGGCCACACCCACCGGAATTTGAATTGGAATTACAGGAAGTAGGAGAAATTCAACAGTTACTGGCATTCTGGGAAATGAAATGTTATTTTACCTTGGTTTGAAATATATGCTTAATATACATTTATACTTATTTGTATTTAACAAATATACAGGTTGCATTTCAAACAGATCAATCTGTTTGTCTAGGCCTAAAACCTTTTACTTTCAAACATAGCTTTGTCAAGCATTCAAAGTTTGTTTATACAAACCTTCCTATTCTAGTTGAATTTTGTTTCTTAAATTCCAATTTGAAGTGCAGTTTTTCATTCTATATCCTTCCACAAATTCATTTCAAAATCAGGAATTAAATTGAAATTTGAAACGCATGCTCAATTCAATATGAACAATAAACTACCTCTAAAATCTGAGGCAAATGAAGTTCAATGAAGATGAAAAGAGTCCAAAATGATTCTAATAACAAAAGGTATCTGTATTCTATAAAAATAAAAACCAAGGTAATCCACAGAAGAAAGGCAACAAAAGTGAAAAAAACACTTAAATACACATGGTTCACACAGACAGGTGTTCGTTAAATGAATGTCTCTGGCAACTAATGACTGGCGGGAAACTAGAACAAAGGAAACAATGATGAGCAAATTAAAAGTCCATGAAAATGAAACTAAGACCCTGAAGTGAATGTTATTGTGACAGCTGTTACAGGACCATGTTCTACTTGATAAAATTACTGTAATTAATTCACTGAAATGAAAATGTTTATCAAGTGGTATGGAATTTTAAAAAGACACTTCCCTTCACATGACTTTACCGCTCCACCTCAGCTTCAAGTATAGATGGGTCTATTCCTCCAGCTGTCTCGCTGCTGAGATGACTCTCCCAGGCCTCCTTCTCTTTTATTTCCTCAGGATGGATAGAGTGCTGAAATGGAAAACATATGCCTCCTGAGTGCGTAACATTATTTTCCCCTGTGATGCCCTGGCAGCCGTGATTAATTAATGATAAACGTTATTGCGTTATAACGCCTTGGGCGACAGGGAGATACGACATACCTAATTCGCCATTTTCGTCTGACTGATGCATCTTCCACAAACCCATATCTGACCTGAAATAAATCACACCACCTCAGCATGTCCTACTGCTAGGATTTGTTTATGAATTTGCCACATTCTCTGTTCAAAAGACTCTCTCGTTTCCTGACAGGTAACATGCGAAAAGACAACACAAGCCTGTTTCTATCACCTTTGTATGTATCTTTTGCTAAGTCCTCTTTGGAATTTCTCTTGATTATTACTTTCCTGGAAAATCCCCAAGGAGGCAATGTCTTGTTTATTATGGACAATACTTTTAATGGAAGAAATTAGAATAGGACCATATTTCTCAACAGCTGTGTACACAAAGAGGAATCTGTGAGGGAAACCATTAAAGTAAAAGCCCAAACGGAGCTGAGAATTGCAATAGAGATGCATAACTGTGCAAAAGTGCCTCTTAAGATCACGTTCACTGTAAAAAATTATTTTCATGATTTGTTATCACAACTTTTTATCTTACATCTTAGTTAAATCAACAATAATTCTTAGTTTTGCGACAAATTGCACTCGTCAGACACCCCATCAATATATTTATTTACAGCTACCTTGAATAATAGAATTGTCCTATGAACTGTCTAGCGCAAAACAGATACTGAATTGTGCTGTTAACTATTTACATAACTTGTTGCCCAACACAGATAAGGTTTCAGCTGTTGTTCACTGTCTCTGTTAAATGGAAACCAATCTGTGTGGTAACAACATACAAACTATTCGCCATGTTTTGTGGTGTGAAATCACCTATATTCAGCATGTTAAACAGCCCCTCACCCTTTCTGTCATGGCTTGAGCGCATATGAACTGGAATCCTGGCGTTAGCAAGGCCATTACGGCAGCCTTACTGTGCGCCGGTCCAGATAAAATAGGATTCTAAAATACTTTGGGATTTTACGTCCATCAGCACATTGGAACCGAAATAAAATGGATGATGGTAATGACTTGCAGGCCAGGCGAGCGCAACGTCCCACATCTCTGCATGGAGGCCATTTTGTTGCCAGATCCCTTACCGCACGCTTGTCAGTTGCAGTGGAGTGGCAAGGAGGCAAAAACAAGATCAGAGTGACGAATGTGGCTGCTGGCCAAGCAGCTCCTGTCGGATGTGAGTTCAGGGGACTGTTACATATGGATGTTTGAGGGGAAAACCCTCTGTCTACCAAATACAGACACGCAAACCACACACATGCACCCAGACAGACGGTGAACGGAATCACACAAACATCTGTCTTTTTACTTGTATTTACAAATATATAGATCGTGGGGTATAATACATCATCATTTTAACGTGGTGAAATATTTGTGGATTAGGTCTCGAGAGACTTTGCACTTGGCAGGATCCTGAAGTGTTTGAAATGAAGCTGTGTTTGGGATGATTATGTAGTTAAAAAATCACTGTACAATGCAATAAGGCTTGAACGGTCTTGAATGAAATCGGATTATACTGAAATATTTCTTAAAAAGCTCAGTGAAATATGACAAGAGAGAGTGGAAGAGAAGGAAAGAAAGCTTGGCATTTGGTAATGACAGCTTAATGGCCTGTGAGCGAATAATAACATGTTCAGTTGTGCTCGTGTCCTGCTTTATTGACTGATTTATGTCGGTTTAGCAGGGCAGTGTTATAATTACTTGTGATTTTTGTCCTCTGTAGGTCTTGTGGAGATCTGCTTGATGCACCCATTGGATGTTATGAAGACCAGGTAAAAAATGATTCATCATGTAATAGTCTTTCTTTTCTTTCTGTTCGGACTAGGAATTCTCTGGCAGTAGCGTAATATTTCTGTGGAAAATGAAATGCATCATTTACTCATTCTCCCATAATGTTTAAGTAATACTTTTTAATGTTCTCAAATTGCTCACATACTTACCTCATTATTTCACTTAATTACATCCATTGTTTTGATTTGGTTCTGAAAGTGAAGTAGTGTATGTGAATACCAATTGTGAGTTGTGAACCAAGGTTGCACTAACAAAACTGCCGTTTCCATTAACGGCTCTTGCACGTTCATAATATGACAGTTTGCTTAACCTTAAGAAGCCTAATATTTTATACAGGAATGTCTACGGCCTCTAAATGATCAACATATGTAAATTATCAATATTGATCAAAACTTATTGCACACAAACTACTTCATGCCTCTTGCCCTCTGGTTGATATTCATAATTTGCTAGTAAAGTAAAAGGCCTTTTGGCATATAGTTCTAAAAATCGGGTATATATTTTTGCTGTAAAAATCTTTAATGATTTTCATAAAGTAAACATGTATAACTTTTATACTTTTTCAAATTGAACATTTACTGCCCTGTGACAACTTGGGTTTACTTGATTATCCACACATCATTTTATAGAAATATGATACAATTACAAGAACATTTTTCACTCAATCATCATTGCAGTGCACTGTAATATGTTTTGCCCTCCACAATTAAAACTACAGAGCTTTGATCATATAAATAAGCATTTAAAAATCATCTAACTAAGATATATGTTACAATATGTAAGTAGTGTGCTATATTGTTACAAACAAAAATACTTTTTGGCCAAATAAATAACAGCAACTGCATTGAATATATTTGCTCTGTTTGGCTCTGACAAAAATGTGTGCCCCCTCCTCCAGTGTGAGCACAATACTCTCACTATTTCATATAATATAAAACACTTCAAATAAAAAAAATAAAAAATAGATTTCATATGTCAGGCTTTACAGGGTTAAACACATTTTCAGTGACACTGCAACACCTCTTTTGAATTTACATGTAGTGTGACCAGTGTAGTCTGAGTCGGTCCTGTAAAGTGAATCATAAACCTACAGTATAATGCAGCCAGTTCAGTCTAGTCTGAATCATGAACTAATGACTCTAATGAGCTGGTTCTTTTTATTGAATCAAATAAGTGAAAGTAAAATTTCGGGGTTCCTTACTAGTTGTTCATGTCACAATAACACTATGCGTTTGTTTGGAGTATTTTATGAAAATAAATTAATAAATGTTTTGTTTTGTTTTAGTATTGTTGTTTAATATTTAGTTATGGCCAGTTATTGGATTGTATTTCTGCACTAATAATAATAATAATAATGTTTAAAAAAAATAACTATGAATATATTTTAAAAAATCACTATATTTTAGAATTGGTTTGAATTTATTTATTATTTCAATTATGTTTTTTGACAACTTAATCACATTTTTCCCCAAAAAATGCTATCTTTATTATTAAAAGAAACGTTCATGGAATCATTACCAGGAACTAGAATTATTAAATTATTTAAAATTTCTCATTCCTAATACCAATCAATTCTGAATATTTTGGGCAGCAGTACCTCGTTCCCTCAGTCATGCAAGAAAAAAGGAATGTTGAAGAGAGGAAAAGAGCAAATGAATCAGGGCCCTCCCTCACAGTGGAGTCGCTCAGTGTGGAGTAAACAGGTTGTGGGCCGGTACTAAACCTTTACAGCTTCTGGGTGCCCTGCCAAGACCTCTGGCTCTGTGACTAACACCCCTCACACATACACTATGAAGTTTCACATTTTCCGCTACCGTTTTCTGGTAAATAAACTTTTTGAGATGATAATGAGATATTTGTACTTTAAAGAGGAAGTGTTTCAAGGTGGCTTGTTTGTGTTTCTTTGTGTCTATTTGCAGGCGTTTGTTTGCGACTGTGTCTGTGTGTACACTTGTATGAAGCGACATTCGATACTCTAGAGTCCTGTAGAGTGATTTAAGATCTAGTGCTGCTAGTAGAGGGTTTATTACAGGTAAGGCCACAGTTAGGCCGCTCTCTCCTCGCACAGGGTCAGGGTTAAAAGTGCACTCTCTATTTTCTTTGTAATGCTCTTCCTCAAGAAGTGATAAAAGCCCTGTGTAAAGAGTGCCAGTTTTATTTATTTGTTTTCTGGGGTTTTTTCTGTTAGTGTGAGTGCAAACAGTCAACTGCTTAACGTATGTGAGTGTGGCTCGCATATGTGCCCTGGTTTTTCATGGGCTCAGATTGAGAGAATCGGCCAATCAGATCAATTTCTGTTCATCTAAATTATATAACCCATAATGCAGTAGCAAAATGTCATCTATCTTTGATTTGTCTGTCTATCTATCTATCTATCTATCTATCTATCTATCTATCTATCTATCTGTCTGTCTATCTATCTGTCTGTCTGTCTGTCTGTATGTCTGTCCATATCCATCCATCCATCCGTCTGTCATTTGACCATATGTATGTCTGTCTGTCTGTCTGTCTGTCTTTCTGTCTGTCTGTCTGTCTGTCTGTCTGTCTATCTATCTATCTATCTATCTATCTATCTATCTATCTGTCCATATCCATCCATCCATCCATCCATCCATCCATCCATCCGTCTGTCATTTGACCATATATCTATCTATCTGTCTGTCTGTCATTTGACTCCATCTATCTATCTATCTATCTGTCTGTCTGTCTGTCTGTCTGTCCATATCTATCCATCCATCCATCCATCCGTCTGTCATTTGACCATATATCTATCTGTCTGTCATTTGATCTATCTATCTATCTATCTATCTATCTATCTATCTATCTATCTATCTATCTATCTATCTATCTATCTATCTATCTATCTATCTATCTATCTATCTATCTATCTATCTATCTATCTGTCTGTATGTCTGTATGTCTGTCCATATCCATCCATTTATCCGTCTGTCATCTGTCTGTCTGTCTGTTTGTCTGTCATTTGACCATATCTATCTATCTATCTATCTATCTATCTATCTATCTATCTATCTATCTATCTATCTATCTATCTATCTATCTATCTATCTATCTATCTATCTATCTATCTATCTATCTATCTGTCTGTCTATCCGTCTGTCTGTCTGTCATTCTACCAATTGTCAATCTGTGATTCTCTTATTCTATGTCATTATCTTTTTGTCATTCTATCATTCTATCATTCTGTTGATCTGCATGTCTATCCATCTACCAATCTACAAACTTTGAAACTTCAAAGCTTAATTGCTTTTAATTGTTTTTGAACTTTGAAATAAAGCTTTGTAGAGGTTGTGTGTTTCGAACAGGCCAGCACTACTAACTAGTTGTTGTATTACTCGTGTACCGCTTTCTCCCTCCCTCTTCCTTTCTCTCTCTCTCTCTCTTGGACTTTCAGTTACACTAAAGCAGGCTAATTGGGAGAATGAAGGGTTAGTAGAGCTGAAATCTATTAGCATAGGTCTCAGAGAGTTGCTAAAGCACAAATGCCCAGCACACCTCCTCTCTGACGCTAGCTGCAGGAATGGCTCCTATTAGTGACTGGCTGCCGCTTTAATGTCCGCTGCTCCAAATTAGATGCCAACTGGAGAGAACAGGTTTTTTTTCTCTCTCTCTCTCTCTTTTTCAACAAGCCGCCTCAGTGGAATCAAAGGCTTTTTTTCTGAGTGGAACCTGACAAAAATGTATACTTGGGAATACATATTTACCCTGTGCAAATGAGGGTACTGGAGCCATGTAGAGGCGGAGACAGGAATTAGGCTCTCAGACACACACACACACACACATAAACTCACAAACAAACATCTGGAAGCAGATCAGGAGAACATTAAGAGGATATATTTCAAGGCCATGATTGTTTGTAAGGTTAAATCAATGTTTACTTTAAACTCTTACTACCATTCTTCATATGTGTTTATATTCAAGATCAAGCACTTCCAGCTGAAAGCAAAATTATGGGTCTCTCCTCCTCTGACCGTCATAAGTCTCCGCCGTATATTCAGATGTGAACAGTCCTTCACAAATAAATGTCTCTTAGAAGAGGACAGGTCTATGTGCCACTTATATTCATTTGCGTTCAACGGTGCTCATTTCTTGGTTGGAATGTTGACGTTTTTTTCAAAGGGGGCTTGCTAGGGTGAAAGTAGGGGGTTTGGGGGGTTAGTTAGACTTCTAAGGAGACAGTGAGACTGGAGTTACAGCTTTTCATTAACCTGGAAACCACCTAGTTACATGGTTCATGGGCTGGTCTCAGCTCACTTGGAGGTAACAAAGGGTGTCAGGCGGCACTTTCGGCAGGGGGCGGCTGCTCGGGGCACCCCATCTGACTCTGATCATCATGCCGGCCGCCCTGCCGCACTCATTAGAGACCAGAAATGAGCTCGCATTGCTCTTGTTGAAGAGCTCCGGTTACGCCTCCTCACCCCACCCCAAACATGCCCTTAGCTCCTCCTACAGTCTCCGCTGTTGTTCTTTTTTTTTTGAAAGGGAGAGGAAAGTTTGTTTTGAAAAATAAAATGTAATACATTTGTTGTATTAATTTAGGACTGTACATACTTGAAAATGAATTCATTTGTCATATTGTGTAATAATTTAAATAGCTCTATTGAAAGGTATTTGCATGATTGATATGCAAACATTTATATTTGAATAGTGGCATTTTAATTATTGATTAATTGACTTGACCCTAGTGAGTTTTTTTTCATATTTTAACTTCAAGATAATAGGAACATTATGAATTAACTATAAACATAATATAAATATATTTAAACAGTATTTCATATGTTGGGGTAAGACAGTTTTTCAAACTTTTCAAACATTCAAAAATAAAGTTTCATTTATGTATTGATTTATGTCTATATAAATGTATTCAGATTTAAATAGTTATAATAAATAATGAATATTCTTTTGATATTATATTAAAATATAACAACTATAATATTAAATAGAAATTTAAAGACATATTTCAGTGAAATAAAACACCAGCACTGAGCCGGTTACTGCATCTGTCCATGTTGAGGGATCTAACATGACTCTTGGCCATCAGTCCACACGCTTATCTATGTTCCTCCACTACTGGTGATTAAGAAATCCTGGAGTTACCTCCTCATGGGAGTCGCTATGATGAGACAACCTTCGTCAGGTCCCAGCATGCTTGAAAGTGAGCTTCGCCAGGGAGGGGGGCTGGAAAGGGATGTTTGACGAGGACAGTGAGAGATGACAACACACGGGTGACGCTGAGAGAGGAGCCCACAAGCTTCCACCCCCGACTGGTGGCTGAACCCTGGTGCACTCTTGATGGAATCCCTCAAGCAGCCCTTAAACAGCAGGGCTCAAAGCTCAGAGGACTGAGAGCCGATCCGGCCCAGTAAAGCAGCACGTCGCTCAGCTGTGCTCCAGTGATCTCTTAATCCTACCCTGCCCTGGCTGACAGCCCTGGTGACGTAAACTGAACGCAGGTATCCGACTGGGACTATCTGTGCCTAGGAAGCCGGCAGTCCAATCACATCAGTGGTCAGACAGTAACTACTCACAATTCCAGTGAAAGAAGTCAGCAGAACATTGGTTGTGGCATGTTTCATTATAAAGAGGAAATCTGAAGCCAGTCCAAAATAACTCAAGGCACTACTATTTGTGGTTTAGAAAGGGAATTAAAAAGCTTTTATATTAGTGGCTTACCACTGACATATTTTGGCCAAAATCTTCACCAGGGTGTACGGAGTACAATATTGTCGGCTAAACAAATACACAGGAAAATCAGGAGTAAGTCATTTGTATTATTATTTATGGAGGAGTATAGATACTAACAGTAACGATTAGCTTGATGTAATTAGTGAAGACATCATATCAAAAGTTCTGGCATCATATAATACAAACCACCGAAGTCCATTCTTTGACCGTGTTCTCAAGTTCACTGAGACTAAATTACATTAAATGTGTGTTTATGTTGAATGAATGAAACTTGGCACCAAACTACTCACACTGTGCATGAAACGAATTTTCATCAGAGAAAAGTTTACATACCTTAACCAAAGCAAAATTCCCTCTGTTCATTTGTGGGCTTAAATATGTAAGGGATGTTTTTACTTTCCTGGAATGGAGCAATGAAAGAATAGGAGTGTGATAGCGTGACATATGAATATATTACAGTATGATGGTAATATTGCTATTCTACTGTTAGTGATAATAATAATAATAGTTGTAATAGTAGAGCTTTTATAACACTTCTGCTGCTGGTAGGTAGTATGCCTATAATAAACACATTCCTGTTTTGTTAGCATATCATGTTTCACCTCAAAAAATCTAAACAGCCTATATGACTATCTTCAAAACACTGAAACATTTTACAAAATATCTTCCTTTGTGTTCTAAAGAAGAAATAAAGTCATACAGGTTACATTTTTGGGTGAATTAACCATTTAAAAGAGGGACAAGGGTCATATAGAGATCAACATTTTTTATATAGAGATTTTTTTTTTTTGCACAGGCAAGCTCCAGTCGCACTTCCTTCAGAAAATGCTTGACATCAGACTCTAGATTTGTACAGCTAATGTGCTCATAGAACAAGCACCGGAGGTGTGACCTCCCGCTGATGTGACTGCCATTGCACATTATTACCTGGTATTAAACAGGTCTGCTTGAAGGAGTTGTCACAAACACCCAAATGCATTATGTTACAAACATACTAAATAAAGACAAAAATGTCCCAGTGTTCTGAAATGACCCGTTTTAGAGAAGCAGTAAAGAGCCTGATGAAAACTCATTTGTCTCCTGTGTCTGTCAGACGCCTCACAGCATCTGTGACCTACTCCTTCAGAGTTTTGTTTCGCAGCGGCCGTGTTCCTACCAGGCAGGGGGCGAGAGGCGCAAATGCAGAGTTGTAATTCAGAGACTAAGGTTTCTGTTGCTGAAGAGCCAGCGAGTGCAGTATTGATGACCTCGCTCTGCACTGTCCTGACCGTGTGTGTAATACCTGCCAGTCTCCTGCTGTCTCTACTGTCCTCAGCCAGCCATTTCCTTACTTCAAAGCAACCACGAAACTGGACTGAGAAAGATTATACAGTCTCCCAATCTGATATTTTCAGTTCAGCAATGTTTGTTTGGATGATCAGAAAGAGTAAACCAGCAGTTTCAATCATTACACTCAATAGGTCTGACTATAGTTGTTCAACTACTGACTAGCCTATTAACCTTTTTTTCCCGCTAACACTTTAAAAAGGTTAACATTACGTTAATGTTATATTAACATAAGATAATGAAACAAACATAAACTAACAATGAACAAAATTTTTCAAGATGTATAAATCAATTAAAACATGAACAATGAAAAGTAGTAGCCTATAGTAAATTAAAGGGTTACTTCACCCCAAATTGATTTTTTTTTTTTTTTGTCATTTCATCCAAACAGTTGTTCCAAACTTTCTGCCTTTCTTTCCTCTTTAAAACACAAAAGAACACTGTACGAGAGGAGAAAAATAAAGAAAAACGGAAAACAGAAAAGATGATTTTCTGTCAGGACTTTTCCTTCAACCCTAAAACACAACACATTAAAACGCGTGAAACATCAATACAGAAAATTATTTAATATTAACAAAAAAATTGGGCTGTATTTTTACTTTTCTTGGAGTGAAAATATTCTGAAGAATGTTGATAAACATGTTGGTAAACCAAACAGTTTTGGATACCATTGACATACATTGGGCCCTATCTTGCACCCAGCGCAATTGACTTTGTACACCGACGCATGTATCATTCCTATTTTGCACCCGCGCACAGTGGACTTTTCCCTCCACAGACGCACGTCGGTAAATTAGGAAATGAACTTGCACTCCCGGGGGCGGTTCAGCGCAAAGAGTTCCGGCGCAAACGTTCCCTGGTGCTATTTTGCAGGTTTAGAAAACAATTCCGCCACTGACCAGGACAAACCTAGTCTAAAGTCAGTGGCGCGCGTTGCACATGTTATTCATATGCTATTTTAAGGGGGCATGCTTGGCCATAATCAATGTAGTGCGCATGCACTTTGCTTATCTCATCTACACAGAGACGCAGCAGTTCTCATTTTTAGAAAACCATACATTATTACAAGGAAAAATATTAACACACGAGGGAAATCATTGTTGTGTCCATGACGATGTGAAAAAATAGGCATAAATCTAGCTTACACATTTACCCAAATTTTGATACGCCTGTTTAACCGAAGCTAATTTGGGTGGGTTTCTCCCATCCCCAATGTAAATTCTCTGTCTTTTACGGCCCTGATGAGAACGTCGGTCTCCTCGGCTGTGAACCGCTCCTGGCGTGCGCCTGGCAAATCCGCTGTTATAATAGCAATCCGCCATGGAACAAGCGCGCCTGCTCTTAAAGGGAATGTGAGATGTCGCTCTGATTGGTTTATTTCACGTTACGCCCAAACCACACCAATGAAGAATGAAGCTACTTCAGACCAACCCATTTTAGATTTGCGTCGGGCGCAAGAGTCATTTATCCCGCCGGTATAATAGCAACAGCGCCCAAGGCCCACCCACAAAGTTACTTGCGTTTCGCACTTGATACTTGTATGAAAACACTGAGACATTTCTCAAAATAGTATTTTATGTTCCATGTAAAGTTTGGAATGACATGGAGATAAATAAATGATGGCAGAAGTTACATTTTTGGGGTGTGAACTATCCCTTGAACATGAACTAATAAATTGCAGAATGTTTTTTTATTCTGATACCTAACATAATAACTAATGTTAGTGGAAAAATATAATTGATATTTTTAGTAGTGGTGCTTTATTTAACATTCTAAGCTGTTACAGTAAATGCTGGTTAACTTTTTTTAAATTTAACCACTTTAAAACACTGCTACTATTGGACAATTTTGGCCATTGCATCATGTTTGGCCCTTGCATCATTGCAGCATGTCAAGCTAGAAATAGTGATAGCCAACTAATGCAGATAACCAACTAATTAGTTGTTTTTGTTGTTGCTTTACACAAAGTCGCTGATCAATGCTTATTTGTGCTTGGAATGTCTTAAAATGTTGTGTCTCACTTTGTTCACAAGAGGTCAGCCAGAGTTTGGCAACCTGAGGGGCAAATCAGACTATGAGAGGGGAGCATTTGTGGGATGTCTAACTCGTCATCTTGAGGACGTCAATTTACCCCCTCCCCCCACCCCTCCGTCTCCTTGGGCCCCAGTCACAGTGGGTCCAGTTGGCCTGTGGTGCCACTGAAACCCAAGCTGTCCTATCCCAGACCGAGACCTGGAAGCATGTGGTGTCATAAGCGCCATGACTTTATCACTTCCCCTTTGCCCCATCTTCCATTTTCTCTTCTGCTTTATCTCCTTCACTCCAAAGGCTCAGCTTTATAGGCCACCTCCAGCCACGGGCCCAGCGGTATTAGCCTGAAAAGCCAAAAGAACAGAGGAAAGTTGCTACGTATGTCTATCGAGAATTTAAGAGAGAAATGTTCCTGTGGTTTCCCAAAAGCATTGCATTTCATTGGTTTTACATTTATATTCACCCCGCTGCTCAAGTATATGATGTTTTGCTTGCATACAATCTGATTAATGTAGTCCCACAGCATTGTTTGATATTCATGAGTAGCATGATCACAGACGGTCGATTGGTCCTTGCTGTTTGATTGGATGTCGGCATCTGCCATATTGGAGCATTTAGGTTAGAGAGGTTTTACCTCACGTACCATTGCAATGGACGTCTGCCATCTTTATGATCCTGCTCATTAAAATTAACTGTCTGGCTGTAAAAAATAGATTTCCTTTTAATGCTGCCTTCTGGATTCTCTTATGCACCACTGATTGTGTGTAAAAGAAACCTTGCTCACGTGCGTGTTTCGCTTTTTCTAATTTTACTTTCATTTCAGCTCTTGATGAAAGTGTTGTTGGTTCAGAGGCAGCAAATGGAAAACATTTACATGGCTAAGAATTAAAGACTGAATAATTGAAAGCAATAAATACCATTATTAAGAGATTAGCTATAGTGATATTTGTTCCACTGCTATTCTTGCAATTAAAGAACAGTTAATTGTTGTGATTGAAGCAAATATATTGCCAGAAATGTACTATTAAATGTTAAATCATATTACAGCAAATTTTTTGCCTTGCGTACACCACACAATTTTTGGTTATCACTGTACCAGACTGGAAACATAGACGTCAATATCAAATGCCCACCGTTTAAAAATGTTCCTGCCAAAACTGCAGTCACAGATTCAGTTGTAAAAAGGAAAAGGAAGTCCTGCAAAAGTTATAAATGGCACATTTGCACGATGGTTTTTCGCTTATGGGACCTTGTTTATCATAGGGTTGATATTCTAGTCATAAATGAAATAATGCAGTTCCCACTCTATGCGCCATTCTTTGGGGGAATACCCCTATATTTAACAAGGCAAATTTAAGAGACCTTTTTAAAAGTTTGGCCTGGCCCTTTAAAGGCAAACCCATCAGACTCAAGTCTTTTGATCAACCCAGTAACCTCCCGCCCTTCCCACAGGGCTTTTTTTAACACCATCATTATTAGGCCTCAACCCATCAAGCTTGTCTTCCAGCGGGGCACAGCCCCCCCTGTCGGACCTGGTGCGGGCCCATTCCATACGGGGTCTGAGAGGGGACAAGGCCCTAGCACTCGGCCTGGACCTGAAACACTTCACTCCTCTCTATAAAAATACAAAGAGGAGGTGTTCTCCTGCTCTTTATTTTCATTTACCTTCCTGTCAGAGCGTTCAGAGTTCGCATTTTACGGGGAGTTTGGGGTCAGGTGGAGATGGTAGGGTTATTTACCCCCTGGTGCTCATTTCACCCGTAGAAGCTCCATGTTGGCCTTACCTTCACCCTCACCTGGCTATCCAAGATGGTGCTCTGGTCCTATTAAAACTGAGTACAGAAGGTCATTGGAGGTTTTTGATGAACTCACAGATATCGTCACCTGCAAGTATATCTTTACTTTCTAGGTTTACTTTAAAAGGGATTCTTAGAGCTGGCTCTTTTAACAAAACCCTTGGGCTTTTCGCAGTTCCTCTGTCTGTTGACTTTACAACCGGGAGCCTGGCTCCAAGGCCAACTGAATCAGCCCTTGACTCTTCTTCTCTAGTCTGTGAACTCTTTCAATATAGGTCTCCAAATATGTCTGAATGTGCACTCCTAATTTTCTGGGTAGAGAGCTCATTCAAAGACAGGAAGGTTTACCTTATCTACAGCTCCTTTTACATTCCAAACTTCTTTCAGAATCCGGGTGACCCTTCGGAGAATCCAGAGGCATCTTCTGCTGCCAAATCTTCCCCATTATCTTTCACTCCCCAGGCCGTGATGTTTGGTCCAAGGCTTTTATGGCAGGGTAGGCAAGGGGCATGAGGAAATGAGGTGACCCCAAGGTCAACAGCGGAGTCAGGCAGCTGAAAGCGGACCGTGGCCCTGCCACCTCTGGGCTAGCGTGGGTTGGGCCATCCCAGTGTACTGCAGAAATTGAAACTCTGGCAGTGGTGGGACAAGGCCGTCTTCATTCCTTGACCTTGCTCTCATGTGCCTTTAATTAAGACTGATTTAAATTTGTTTACAAGCTCCACTGATCTTAAATCTTTTGGTTCGGTGCCTCATCCTTTTGCGTGCCCCAATCCCTGCATTCTCCCTCACTTGACTGCCTGCCGTGTCAGAGACCCTCTTTTCTTCTTTCTCTTTAATATGGTGTTGGACGTTCATTTATGATGCTTTTTTAACTGGTTCTTAGGCACGGGTTACAAGCTATTTGGGAATCTACAAAATTGGATGCTGGGGACACCCCTCTAAGATGTTAATCTGTTGCCGATATGAAAGGCTGCTCACCTCAGTAAACCCCCTCATCCGATGGAACCAGGGCACTTTTATGGTCCCATCAGGCACCCGCCTGGATGACTTACTGCTGACCTCCTGACCTGGCAGTCAAAGCCATATGAGGAGAATCTTTTTCATTCTGTGTCTTCCACTCTGAGTTTGGTCTGGGTTCATCTATTTACACTTGGAGGGCAAAGGTTGGTTTATTTATCGTCTCTGTGTGCCCAAAAAGATACCCAACCTGAACCACTGTAAATTGTCTTGGTATGTCGGCCTATAAACAAATAATCGTATGTTGTGTCAAAGTACCAAATGTCCTACAGTTGCTTTGTCCATTTCTTCCCGCTAAAACATCTATATTGCATGGGGGGTGAAGCAGTAAATCCTTTTTCCCCCAAACTTGCGCTCAGCGCTGGTACCACGTTAAACATTTACATGGTTCAGTATGGCCTTTATTAGGGTGTTACTAGCATGCTTGTTGCTACAAAAACATCTCTTGACCATTTGTATCGTATAAAAAATTTACACAGAACTGCAGAACTGTTACCAGCAGGTTATTAGCATGTTAGCGACAAAGTTAGCACCTACAAGGTCTATGGCTATAGAAGAAGCAAAGCTAATTGGTAAGGATGGGTTAAGTAAATGTTTGACTTCTCCGCTGTGCTAAAGGGACCGAGAAAGTCAGTTCCGCCTCTGAAAGAACAGAAGGTAAGAGCAGGGGAAAGGAGCGGTTTGGATTTTGACAGACGTCTGAGACTTGTGTCTTCACTTTGCGCAGATCTGCCAGTGTCCCACATTTCTTGCACACAGATAATTGATAGCATATGGTGGTCATGCTCTATGATCTCTGTTATTTAAGCAGAGGAATGTTGAACATAATGTATGTGTGGTAGTGATGTTTTCCAGGATTTATGAAATCTTAATCATTATTTTCCATGTGGACATTATTTTGGATGATCTCAAATGTGATGTGTAGCCATTACAAACATGCAATATATTTTGTTTAGAGGGAGAATATGGTAAAATTATGTGATGAAAAAAAAGTTAAAAGACTTCTGATGTAATAAAATGATGTTGATACTTATTGTTACTTATTTCATGGATGGATGGATGGATGGAGATATTTCTATATATATTTTGGATTATAAACCAGTATTGTGCTGTCCTTGGAACAGTGCTCACTGGTTGGAAAAGTTAGTTTAATATTTCTGAAATAAAGGTTTGTGAATTAAATATTTATTGTGAATCTTGTCTTGTGGTTTTCAGGTTTCAAATCCAAAGAGGGAAGGGTGACCCAAATAGCTATAAAGGCCTTGGAGACTGTTTCAGAACTATATTTCGCACTGAGGGGTAAGTTATAAATGCCTGTCTGTCTGTCTGTATCTGTCTGTCTGTCTATCCGTTTATCTTTCTGTATTGTATTGCCATCCCATTCATACATCTGTCGTTCTCTGACGTCAACAATTTCATGCATAATTAACATTTTTATATACTCTATCAGCAGTACCATGCACCAGTCCTGCCTCAATAAGTTAAATAAAACATGACCAAAACAAAATATATACTTTTAGGAATATTTAGGAAGATGGTATAGTCTGAAAATGCATCTTTTACTTTAACCTTTAATTCTTATTACCATTTTTGACACATGACACTTCTGGTTTGAAATGTTTTCTTTTCAGTACTTATCATCTACTGGTTTCAGCATGTATTTAGTGTAAACTGTGCACACATGTCTGTTGTATGCATGGTAACAACATACGCCAGGTGACAGGGAATGTTTTGAGCTTTGTAAAAGTAATAAACCTGGTGTACAAAAATCACAAACTTTAATCCCACCTGCCCTAGAATATGCAGTATGTCAATCTCGGACAAGCAAGTGAAGTCATAGGTTTATATTATGCATTGGCAGTGGCAAGCTCCACATGTGTCGTGTTAACTGCCTCTGTTCCTATAATCACACATATGACGTAGTGCACTTGAGGCAGAGATTTATCTTTTTCTGTCTCTCTCCTCTTTTTTTATTTCTACCATCCAGACCCCCCCCACCTCCCTTCCTTTCAGTTTTTCCTCCCCTCCCTCCAGCACACAACATGAGGCACGTGTCAGATCCTAGACAGTGTGCAGACTTGAAAGAAAGCTCTGTTTATGGCTAGATGACAGCTTTACAGTGGATCTAAAGCTGATCCGCAGCAAGGTGTGAAAATATATGTGCGCGTGCGGTCCTAGGTGACGCTGACAGTGTGAGATCCTACACCAGCTTTTGCTCGGCGGAGCTGTCATCGGCTGCATCCCGCAGGCCTCCCCTGCAGATTATGGCTCTTCTTTCTTCTAAACCAATTATCACCCTCCGTCTGTTTGTGCTGTGGCTGGGATCGCCACACAGTAGCCGGTAGCATGATCAGCCCCAGGCTGAACCACTTAGTTTTAATTTACACAAATGGTGGTGGGAGTTACTGTTGTGGAATTATTATTGAAAATAAACATGCTCTTGCTGTATGGGCCAGCATTGCACTTTCACTCTCGGTCCATATTTTGCTTTGGTCTTCCCCTCTGTGCGGTAGAAACCCGAGCCCTACGGCTTCCACACACCAATTAGTTCAGAGCTGGAGATCCATCTGTGAATTGGCGAAGAGTCTATTTGTAATGTTATGAACGTTCACTTGCGTCATAATGTAGCATGTGTGAATCATCATAGAAAGACAGTACTAATAGTTTTAGATCACATATTTAAATAGCTTGATTGTGCATAATTATTTTACAGTCTTGGTCAGCAATTTATAGAATATTTTTAGCAGCTGGTAAGCAGTTTACACTATCGTTCTGTAAGATTTTTGAAAGAAATCTCATTCTCACCTAGGCTGCATTTTTTAAATAAACAATACAATAAAAACATTAATATTGTGAAATATTATTACAATTTTAAATGACAATTTTAAATTTAAATATATTATAAAATGTCATTTATTCCTGAGATGGCAAAGCTGAATTTTCAGCATCATTACTGTTTTTTGTCTGCTTCCACTAATCTATTAAAAATACAATACATGTATGTGAAATGCATAAAATATATATCAGTACATTTTTTTGAAGGTTCTGATTATGTTCAGACAACCAGTTTCCAAACAGAAATGTTGTATGAATGTTTCCTGTAAACGTAAAAAATAAAAATAAAAGGCTTATGTTCCTTTACATACATTTCTCTTACAGTACCGGTCAAATAATTTCTGAAGGATCATGTGACACCGAAGACTGGAGTAATGGCTGATGAAAATTCAGTTTTGCATCACAGAAATAAATAATATTTTAAAGTATATTAGAATAGAAAACCATTATTTTAAATTGTAATAATAGTTCACAATATTACTGTTTTTTCTGTATTTTTGATCACATAAATGCAGGCTTGATGAGCATTAGAGAATTATTTTAAAAACATAAAAAATATATGAATGTCTCCAAACGTTTATATTTATGATTCATACAGACCCATATTTATCTTTTATGGTTTTAAGCATGATCCACATTCACTAGACAAAACCTACAGTAAAGTATGGCAGATTTGATGTCCATTTTGTATTGATACTGTTGTGTATCAGACATAATGATGAACCCCTGTAAGAAACCAATATAGTCATTGCATATTTGCCCCCATTTTAAATAGTTCATGAAATAATAGTGTTAATGGTATACAAATGATTACATGTCAGTATATCCTGTAGTTCAAATGATCAGATCAGTTTCCAAGCTACTTTTTCTGCAGTAATCACTGGAGGCAATTAGCTGATTGTGGTCCTTTTACTCTGTCTGTCTTGTTTGATTTCAAGCAAAAGCACAAGAAACGTCCCTGCTTCTCATCTCCTCGCTCCTTGATTTACGAGCCTGGAGCTGTTGTGCCTTCCCGAACCAATGTCAAGGGTAAAGTCTCGAGAGGCAAGTGACAATATTTGCAGATCAAGCATTCAGGTTGTTGACAAGGGACAGAACAGGCAGAGCTCAAAGTCACCCGGGCCACCGTATCCTCGGAAGTAAAGATTACAACTGTGCACATTCTTACAGCTGGTGAGGACCGAAAAGTAAAGATTCCATACGTTTCCCCGTCAGCCCTGTGATTCATTGACGGTCGGCCCTATAACAGGGATGAAACATTTTGCCTCAATATCCAATTTGGTTAATGTATCATTTCCTTCCTCTCCTTTTGTTATGTTGAAGGATGTGGCTATGAGTTGAATGGAAGAAATGGGGTTTGATGCAAATAAAAGACAAATCACACCTATACAAACTCCAGCAGCTGGACCCACACGTACCTAAATGTGTGAGCATTTGCTTATGAGGTCCAACTGCGTGCTTACATTTAGAGTCAAATTGGCATTCAGGCATAGTCAAACCAGGCGTAGTCAAATGGGGTCTTAAGTGCGTGTGTAACAAATTGGAGCTTTATCTCACCACCTGATGCTTCTTAGACTGACCACACCCGGGAAACACGCGGCCGGTCTTTGCATGCGCCGCAAGGGGGGCGACGGGAGGGGGGGCTTCCGTTTCGGCCAGACAAAAGCCCACTCTGCCAGACACTTTCATTTGACACAATGCCTGTCTGTTGCCGTTTCACCCGACAAGTGAGGCTTGTGACACCTGACACATCGTGATGCTGGTGAAATAGAGATTGTTTGTCATCCGATGAGATGTGTCGTATAGTAATTAGCCGTGGGTCAGAGGTTTTGGAGTGGCGGTCACGGCGTGGGCAAATTTGCTTGCGCTAATCACATCATCTCTGTTTGCAGAAACGATAATATTTACACCCCAACTAAATCAGCCGAGGACATCTCTGTTGACTACTGGGGCATGTTTTCACAATACAACGACAGAAGTTCACATGCAGCTGTCACGCTACTCTGTCCACCCTGTCCACACACACGTGTGTTCAATATCAATACATGCTAGAACTGATACTGAGAAATCTGTTTCATTCTCGCCACCCCCTCTCGGGATGTATCAGCACTCTTACACACACACACACACACAAATGGATGTTACATGATATGAAGCATAGGAATTAGTAAGGCTGTTCATTTTAAAGGGATAATGAAAATGAAAATTCTGTCACCTAATGTTGTTCCAAACCTGTGTGACTTTCTTTTGTGAAAGATAAAAGATCACTCCTCTTGGTGCTTATCAAGAGCAGGCAAAAGGATATTCTTGCATTCAAAAACAATAAATTGACACTTTTTGTAATGCCCATTTAATCTGTTTTTCATCAGCTGACTTATTTTTTCATTAATTAATTAGTATTATGAACTAACATTCAACAACCATTTTTATAGCGTGTATTAATCTACACCACTGTTCAAAAGTTTGCAGTCAGTTTTTGAAAATTATTTCTTTTTGAAAGAAGTCTCTCAAGGCTGCATTTATTTGAGCAATAATACAGTGAAAACAGTAATATTGTAAATATTACTATAAAATAACTGTTTTCTGTTTTAATTATATTTATAAAAATGTTTTATATATTTAAGTTCAAGAGAAAATGATTTATTTGAAATAAAAAAGCTTTACTGACACATTTGATCAATTTAATCCATCTTTGCTGAATAAAAGTTTTCATTTTTTAAACATACTGACCCCAAACTTTTGAACTGTTTTGTAGATTAATTTATAAATATTGTTCAGTGTTTGTTCATGGTCATTTACAATATAGTATATATATAGTTTTCATTTATGTATGCATGTACTGTACTTTAATCTTGAAATGTCAAAAATGTATTTGTACGTGTAGAAATAAAATTAACAATAACCTAGATTAATAATTGCTGTTAAAGTATTGGTCATTATTAGGTTATGATTTCTGATGCATTGTTATTAATGTTAACAAACCGAACTGTATTGTGGCTCAAGTGTTTCCAAATTATTGTTATTGATAGCAGTTTAACTGGATTAATTTTAATATTAAGTGTATCATGTTATTAATGTTATTTTTTTTGACAGCCCCAAACATTGGATAAATTTGAGATATTTTATAGACTGTTTTTGCATGATTAAAATTATTAGTTAAAATACTTATGACTGTATTCAATACCATATTTAGTCCTTCTTTTTTATGTTTCCAGATAAACCAGGTTCTAAACAAAAGAGTACGGTCCTCTTTCTTAATTTTAGTTCTTAAATGGACACTGTGTGGACTTAAAAGCAATTCTTTAACAAAGTTTAGCTAATACAGCTCTAAAAAGAGTAACCTGATGATTTCGGGCATCAACATTAACCGTCCTTCTAACCTATTGTATCACCACACAATAAATCCAATGACTGACCTTTTCTTTTTGACATATACTGAAACTACACACACAATTCTAGGTAAATGTTAGCTCTTTACCATACTGCAGAGTTTTTGTATGAGAGAATGAGAAGGGAAAAGAAAAGCTCAGGTGTTTCGCTTGCTCAGGCTTGTCCTGACTTTCAGATTGACAGAAAGCAAAACAGAGTCAGGTTTCAGCTTCAGAAAAAGTACATGTGCTCTCCAAACAATGTCTGCTTCTCAAAGTGCACATGTCTGCGTTTAGGGGTGGTGAGAGTGGCCAGGAGCGTTGATCAGACTGGAATCTCAAAATACGGACTCTTATTTTGGACACCGTTGGCTTCAGCAGGATGTCAATGTCCAGCACATACTATATAATATTTAAAATAAAATATTGGACTGTCACACATAAAAAAGTCATTTTGTTCTCTTAAGAAGTTCCAGCATGGTTGGCCAACACATTTGGATCATCTTATATTTGATATACAATTTGTTCCGTTACAATGGTGAACCTGTATCACGACAGTTATGCAAGTGGTCTTGATATAAGTTATAGAGATATCTAGATTAATTCAAATTTATTTCAGCTTTCTAAGGGTACGTTTACACGACAACGATGCAGTAAAAACAGAAAGGTTTTTCCTTTGCATTTTTCGCGTACAGACTACACCATTGACAAAAACGATTCCGCTTATAGACTGAACAAGTAATACGCATGTGCTATAGGGGCTATAGTGGATTCAAATGAGAAAAGATATTAGTAATGATGCTGTTGAAAGACAAAGACTGTTTTTGTGTTAATTTGCTTATCGCACAGTTACCTGTCGAGGGTTACAGGTCTATTTGCAGTTCTAGCTCTAAAATCTGATAAGTGCCTTTACTTTTTTTTTTTTTTTTTTGAAGCAATACTGTGACAGTTACACTTTCTTATGAACTCATTATTAATTATATAGTACAGGCGAAAGAATCGCACCCATTTTGACACAAACACCCGAAGAGGATTTGACCGTCTCAAGCTTTTTAGACATTTGAAACCTAGAAATGTAGTTCCTTTGGTTCCTTTTGTTTTTCATTTATAAATGCTTGTTTGTGTGTTTAGACCAGTTTAACCTGTTCTGGTTACCGACAACCGAAGCAGGGCTCAATGCATGATAATGGGGGTGGATTTCCATGGAATTGGCACATCAAAGTAGGATTCAGCATTCCTGGCACCATGGATCAGGATGGGAAATAGTTGTAAATATAGTATTAGTCACTCTGTAACAGACTTAGGCTACTTGGGGTCAGTATCATGATGGTAGTTGAACAAACTGGTTATGGGATCAGTTTTGAGATGACAAAACCAAAGCAATCAAATCAGGCTTTGTTGGTATCATCAACTTCCAATGGCAACTCAGGCTTTAATCCTAATTTCATGAAACGGCTTCATGGTATATAGGCCCCTGGTCATTTACTTATTAAGCCACCTTAACACATTGGATGGATTGCACCAATAAGGATTAAGATAAAAATTCAGTTGCGCCAAACTTATCTAATTAAAGCTCTAAATAAAAAAAATGGTTACATTTAAATCTGCTTGATTTTAATTCTACACTCTTAAGAAAAATGGTTCAAAACAGTACCAAATTAGGGTTCTTCGGCTTGTAAACAATAGCAGAACCCTTTTTGGTGCTAAGTAGAACCCTTTTTATAAGGTTCCATAAAGAACCATGCTTTGAAAGTGCTATATAGAACCTTAATGGTGTTATAAATAACCCTTTCAACAATATTTATTTTCATTAATATTAGTTTATTCATATTATTCATATTAATATTATTCATATTATTAATATTAATATTATTCATATTATTTTTATATATTATGTATTAATATTGTTTTTTTATTCCTCTATCTACTTGGTCTTATTATATCTTGTTGCCTCTATTTGGGTTTTACATTTAAAAAAAAACAGCATATTGTGTCAATTAGGTAACCTACTTTTATTTTTTATTGACATGGCAAATTGTAGGAAAAATTACAGTGCTCTACAGTACAATTGTTAAATACATTAATAAATAACAATTGACATTGAACATGATATAGATGTAATGAAGACCAAGTTCCAGTGAAATATCTTCACAATCCTCTATGATGTCTTTACGTCCTTCATTATGTGTGTATTCTGAGTGGCAGTTTCTCTCTGCAAATGATGCGGTTATGGTACGTGACAGAATCTGAAATAATACAATTGAGTTTAGAGTTACATCTCTTCCATTTGATTATGTAAAAACAATTATGTTCATAAGGCCAAAATTAGCAAAAATGGACAGTATGAGCCCTTTACCATGTTAAAAGGAAAAAGTGATATAAAGTTATGGGATAGCTTTAATGCTTTTTTGTGACTGGGTATGTTTAGGCATAAAGTCATAATTAAAAAAAAAAATCTAACGATATGGATCATAAATTCCATATATGTTACTTACTTTGTGGAGAAGAGAAGATGAGTATCCTTAACTGAACAGAGCTACTCACACTTACATGTTTGTTAAACTAAAAAGAGAAAAAGACATGATTGTTAGGAAATGATTGTTACAATTTTTAAAGTTATAATTTATAGACATTTTAAAAATGAAATAATTTACCTGTTGAGAGTGTGTTGACAATCTGTGTAGTTGTATAGCTGAGCTCCAGAAAATCAGTAATGAGGAGGCTTTGACAGTTACAGATTTGAAAAACAAAAAGGCGGGAATAAAGAACCCTGAACTCTAACACAAAGAACCATTTCAGCATATGAAGGGTTCTTCAGAACGATACGGTTCTAAATAGAACTGTTACTACGTGTAAAGAACTTTTAAAGAACCATCTTTTTTTAGAGTTAAGTATATATTTAATTTAATCCCAGTTAGGGATTCATTTAAACAGCTAAAGAAGTTTATTTTTTTATTTTTTTATGTTAGCACTTATTTAATGGACATGGGGAAAATATTCAATATTATTATTATTATTATTATTATTATAAAAATATTTGACCTACAATTACACACTGTGAGCATTATCTGTCCCACTGTCTTAATTACGCTTCCATATTGCTCCATTAATTAATGCAGCAAACAGCAAACTCACTGCTCCAACATTTTTCACAGTCCGCTTTATCAGCCTGTTATGCCAACGGTGATAGTGAAAGTAGGTGCTTAACCTTTTCATTTTCTGTTCTTTTTATATGCGGTGACCATTTTTTGTTGACCTGTTACCAAAATGTCTAAATGTAGTTTGATTCTTTGTTTTGTTTGATTCATTTTTTTTTTTTTTTTTTTTTGGTTAACCATTTAGTTATGTTTGATGAATACAGTCAGCACAACAATATTTGTAAAAAACAAACAAGTTTTTTTTTTTTTTCGTTTGTTTCTTTACTGCATACTTAATTGGACAAATAGACATTTAAATGTTGCTTGTCCATAAATATTTATTTATTTATTTATTTATCATGTGTCTCAAACTCCAATAACTGACGTCTTTTCCTCAACAGAGTGTATGGCTTCTACAAGGGAATTCTTCCCCCAATTTTGGCCGAGACCCCAAAGAGAGCAGTGAAGGTAACAGGAGCCACATTTGACTCCGAGCTTAAACTCATCAGTTAAACCATACATGCTCTGATCTTTGCAACCTGGCCTTCCGAGTGTAAACATATACACACAGACCACATTTGCCCTCAATGTACCGGCTCTATCCAGGAGGATCAAAAACACTCATCCCCTCTCTATGTTTGTATTCATGCCACATGTGTTTGCTGTTGAAAACTCCCAATATTGACCTACATGGCCAGAGATTGCTACCGGCCTCACTTTAGTATCATGTATAAACAGTACATATATACACTCTTGAGTTTAGAAGAGTACTTACTGTGGCTTTAGGCCGTTGGTGCACTCTTGAGTTTATATGAACACTTAATGTGGCTTTAGGCCATTGGTTATGGGTGTCTGAAAGGAGGGCGAGCACATTAATGTCTCACTTTTCTAATCTAAAACAACATCTGGAAGGGGTTTAAATCCATTATTGGAAAGTCCTGGATTTGTAGACTCAACAAGCTTTAACAGTTTACCATGTAGGGTTTGTCCACCTTAAAATTCACATGAAAATGTGAATGTCATCATGTAATCATTCTCATGTCGTTTAACCCATTTGACTTTCTTTCCTGCGTGAAACACATAAAGAGACATTTTGAATAATATACTGGTAAAAAGCAGCATAAAGGTAGACCATACAATTCATCTGGCATAATCCAAGTCTTCTGAGGCTGTACAATACTATAGCTTTGTGTCGAACGGACCGAAATGTAAGCTGTTATCCACTGAAAAGCTACAGATCATTGACTCAGCTGACTCAACTTGTGAACAAATTATTCAGTGAACCAGATCAACCTATTCAGGGAAAAAACCTTGGTCTGTTCTTCGCACAGAGCTATTGTATAACATGGGAAGATTTTAAAGTTTTTTTAATGCTATACATTTGTCATTTTGGAGCTTGACGGCCCCTGTCCTCGTTCACTTTTAATTGAAAGAGTGGCCAGGATATTTTTTACAAATCCTTTTGTAAGACGGATTTGGAACGACATGAGGGTGAGTAAATGATGACAGAATTTTCAATTCCTTGAACACTGATCTATGAATTTACTTGACGCTCCATATATGTTGATTTAAAGCTACTAAACAGGCTTGGTGTACTATACAGGCCCTGGCATCCATCAGTCTTACTCAACATTTTATGATCAATATCTGTCAAGCTGAGCAAAGCTTTTACTAATATAAAGAATTATACGCCATCGTCTATGTGTGCATTTATATTTGCGCAGTGTCATGTTGACAGCTCTAGTGTTCTTGAGCTGTGTTTGCTTTGGGTGTGAGCATTCATCTTATCTGCGTGCATGTATGTGAATGCATGTAGCGTCTGAAAACACTTCCTGACAGGTTGTCCTGATCTTCTTTGCAGTTTTTTACCTTTGAGCAGTACAAGAAGCTGTTGAGCTTTACTCCTTTATCACCCGGCCTGGTAAGTCATCTGATACAAGTGAGATACACACACACACACACACACACACAGTTATTGATACTATACACACAATCACATTCACAGTCAAGCGAAGCACTCTCCTCATTACATGGCGTGCTGGCAGCGGGACCGAGGTGTAATCGAGACAAATGCTGCTCAGCGAGGCGTATGAGAGATAGCCCATTACTTTGACAGCAGTCTATCAGTGTGGCAGCAGGCTTGGCGGCTGAGCCCGGGGCAAATCCCGAATCCACAGCCTCGTCGAGCAAAACATTCACCTGCCTTATCAATCACACCTGTCTCCGCCCACTAGCTAGAGATGTCAATCCACACAGAGCCCACAGGCGCTGGGAAGAGTGATGTATGGAGTGTGTGAGAGGCGGAGAGGATGAGTGAGAGCGTCTGCACAGCTGTAAGTGAATTCAAGAGAGATATTGAGCTGTGGCTCCCCCCCCCCCCCCCCCGGCCCAGATGAAATGACTGGTATGATTGATTCAGATGTATGCAGTAATATGACAAATAAGAATCGAAAGAGCAGATGGCTGGCTCTGTAAACACGGTCAAGGAGATGTCCGGTTTTGAGAAATGAGTAATAAAGTTCTCGCACTGTCTTGCAGTATATGTATGCACTAGCATGTATACATGGCTACGCATACACAAACACAAAAAGACAAAATGTGTGAGCGTAATCATCAGAGGTATTAATCGAAGGGTGTGGGTGTGTACTATCCCCAGCTCACCTTATACAAACACACTCAAAGATCTCTTTTGTCACTCTTAAAGTAGGCCTGAAGCCTGCTGACATACAGGTCAAGTGCTTGAATGGAAATCATAAAAGTAAAACCCAACCGCACATTCAGTTATTTTTTATAGCAACATTAATCTCTTCGAATTAATGATTAAGTGTATCTACATAAAACATATCTGCATGATTCATTATAATTAATTGCAAATTGATTCATTATAATTAATTCAAACATTTATTTAAATTGATTTAGTTGATTAAATTGATTCAGATACAGTTCAGTTGATGTTAGGAAGAAATAACTATTATATATAATATATATTGTGTTTGTATGTATATGTATATAATATTATAAATATGAAATGATTTATGTGTATATATGTGTGTGTGTGTGTGTGTGTGTGTGTATATATATATATATATATATATATATGTGTGTGTGTGTGTGTGTGTGTATATATGTATGTATGTTTGTTTGTTTATTTATTTCAGAAAGAAATTTTCCCCACATTTTCAATTATTTTACTTCAAATTGCATTTTTTTTTTTTATTAAAGAACAACAGGATAAACAATGCTAATTTTTTCTTACTGCTATCTTTGGTCATATTTAGCAATAATTCTGGCCATGACTGTGTGTGTGTGTGTGTGTGTGTGTGTGTGTGTGTGTGTGTGTGTGTGTGTGTGTGTGTGTGTGTGTGTGTGTGTGTGTGTGCGTGTGTGTGGGTATATATGTGTGTATATGCGTGTATGTATGCATGTATGTATAATGTATGTGTGAATATATATGTGTGTATGTATATATATGTATGTATAAGTGATCAGCAATATATTGCATGTCTGATATGTCGACTAAAACGTTATTTTCAGACATTAAAATGGTGCCATTTTAGTATGGATGGATGGTGTGGCAAAATATTGACTAAACTAAAATTACATTTTCATCAAAGTAGAAAAAAATCTATGACTAAATCAAAACTATGTTACAGTGAACACTGCTGTTAATTTGGGGTAGAGTCGATGCCTCTTTTCATTTTTGTATGAAAATATGAAACCATTTTCTCCATCATACAGTTGAGTTGATCTGTTATTGCAACATATGAAGTAATTTATCTTTGTCTCCATCATTTTGTCTGAGCCGGTTCATTCATCTTTGATTCCTGTCTGCGTTTCCTTTCTAACCCCTGCGAATGATTGACGCTGGCAGTTTCATTCATTTATTTGTAGGTTAAAGTCAAGCTCTGCGTCTGGACAAACACGTTTCTGAAAGGTTAAGTGTCACAGTAGCATTGTTCCTTTGAGTTATGAGACTTGTGTGACATACCTTTCGTCTGTTCTGAATTAAACACAAAACGACTTTCACTAGTCTTAGTGTCTTTCTCGTTTGTCATGTGGCGTCATGTTCTCTTGTGATGTAATTCTGCCTGCTTCGATATGCTAGGCTCTCTCTGTGGCTGGCCTGGGGTCAGGGTTAACCGAGGCACTGGTTGTAAATCCATTTGAAGTAGTGAAAGTGAGCCTACAGGCCAACAGGGATTCATTCAAAGTGGTAAGAGGCTACAGCTGTTAATTGTCGTTTTGGTATTGTTTTTGCCTTTGTCTTGTCACAAAATGTCTTGGTTATTCATTTTGAGGGTGCTAATGTTTTTGCTCTCTGTGTTTCTCCATGCAGCAACCCTCTACGTTTGAACAGGCCAGAACTATTATAAACGCAGACGGCTTTGGCCTCCGTGGACTTAACAAGGGCCTGACCTCCACCCTTGGACGGCATGGCATTTTCAACATGATCTACTTTGGTTTCTACTTCAACGTTAAAGATGCCATACCTGCCAGTCAGGTAAACAAAGCCAGATACAGTGTCCCCAAAAAACGAATTAGACACTTAAAGGGACAGTCCTCCCAAAAAAGTAACTTTCTTTCTTCTGCACAACCTAGAAAAAGATCTATTGGGGAATGTTTAAATTATTTTTGCTCATAGAGTGAAAGTCAATGGGGTCCAAACCAACTGAATTTAACTGTATTGACAAAAACTCAGATTCAAGTGGCATCTGCAGAGCTTTCCTTACAACAAAGAATGAGAAATATGTTTGACCATATATCTCTTTTTGTCATACTGTGAAAGCAGCTTTTTACAAGTGACATGTAAAAGATAAATGCAGGCATATCTATTCAAATACATATGGATGTGATACAAAAGGAAATTAAGTTTTCCCTAAATGTTTAGTGGAAACATGCACACATTCATACAACATGCAAAAGTCCTGTTTGGATACAAGTTGCCCTGTACATATAAGTACAACATATTAAGGGGCGGTCACAATACACTTTTTGTTTCATTAACTACAATTGAAATGAATGCAAATGATGAAGTCTGGGAACGTAAGCTCACCTGAACTTTTGCATTTCGCTGCATTCCAATAATCAAGTTTGGTGAACTCTGACCTGTAAATTCATATCAAGTGAAGATGTGTGATCAATAGAAGACTAATACATCACGATGTAAACTCTTTGAATAAAAAAAAAAAAAACCTTTAAAGCTGCAGGTTTGTAGCATTGCAGGAAAGTGTAGTACATTGTAATTTTAGATTTATTATTATTTGTTATATGTTTAATTTATATTTTTTTTTAAATGCTGCAGAGCGTGACATCATATCGTGACCATTGTGGTGTCCAAAGAAATTTTGAGTGCTCAAAGTCTAGTGTGACCTCCCCTTTAGTGAGAAACTTTGTATATCCATTTATCACCACATACATTTCTCAAACATTTCAGGTGGCACCTATAAGAATCCTGTTCATTTTAACATATCTTTTCAGTATAGGACGACATTATCTTGTTTTCTTTTTTTCTTTTCTTTTTTTTATATGCATATAAATAAATAAATAAATAAATAAAGACCCATATTTATCTTTCTCATGTGTTCACGTCACATGAATAAGTTGTTTTCATAGCTCGAAAACTACAGTGAGTGTAAAATATATGTTAATCTCAGAACTTTTTCATTTGAGATCCAAGTCTAAAAGCAAGAGCTTTTTTTTTTAATACGCATCCACAGGCTGAAGACTGAACATGTAGCTTGGCGAATTAAAGGAGGGATCAGTCATGCACATTAACAGAGTGAGAGGGAGGAGGAGAGGAGCTGCTAAGATAAACCTCACTAATACCTTCCCTGTTTGCTCTCCATCACATCCTCAAAGGTTCAGATTACACATCCGGCAGGGCTCAACTCCCAAACAAAAGTTAATTTTGTTTAATGGAAACGTTACCATACGCCTGCTCCACATGTATAAACTGGAGCATTAGATTTACTCAAATGAACTAATTGGAAGCAGACTGAGGTATTTGTTGGGGGGAGAGTTACAGTTGAAGTCCTACTGAAGATTTGTATTCCCCCTTCATCTGGTGCTAAGATCGTCATTGCCTGAGAAGCCAGAAACCTCGAGCGCTCAATCATGCGAAAGGGCAGAGCTCACCAACCCTGATTTGACTGTCTTTTGCAAATAATCTCAGGGAAGTGTATGGCTTTTTAGGTATGAGCATCTACTTTTCCTATCTATTTTCAAAGCAGCCAGTCATTCTATTGGGATTAGGATCCAAATCAATGATCCTTCACCAGGGGCATCAATCCATCAACCCACACAGACTTCAATCTTTAAGGAGCGTTTGCTGTGAAACCGACGACTCCTTTCTGTGAGCATTCGGGACAGTGTGCTGCAAATGTAATGTCGTTGAAGGGAGTGTTTGGTGTCGAAGCTATACTTAAGGCGGAGCACTGTTGTTGCACAGCCATGCTCCTCCCATGCGATGTACAATGCGATGTTCAGGTTTAGTTGTCGATCTTGCATGTCGCTGTTGGGCTTCTGTCATTTGTAAAAAATATCCTGGCCAATTAGATGTCAGAGCTGCGCTGGTTCGGGCTTCTTTTGGTACAGTAATACGCCAGTGTCGAGTCGCAGCCCAATTACCCAAATTGTCCCCATATGCCTCCCAGTCTGCCTGCATGGACTCTGTTTATAAATCCTCTCCCAAAGTTTGCCTTTGGTCACATGACCCACTTCAGCCAATTGTAGAGCCTCGCTCTTCTAATGAAACGCTAATCTGCGCCCCGCTACCATAAAATGATCTGAGCTTATATTTCAGCTCTCGTATTCTCTCGCTTCTTTTTTTTTTACTCGTTCCTCGCTCGTTTTTTTTCCATCTCCATTTTCATATCTCTCTTTATTAGCTCTTTTATCTGCTTTACGTTTGTCTCTGTGTTTGTTCATTTGCATTTTCGTATCAACTAGAGTGTTATCTCAAAATTTTGAATTTTATGGCTCTACCTATAAAACTGTCATCAAACAGTTACTGTTGTATTTGTCATTAAAGGCAATTGACAACTCTTGTGGCATAATGTTGATACCACAAAAACTTATTTTGACTTGTACCTTGTCCCTTTCTTTAATAAAAGCAAAAATTTGAGGTACAGTGAGGCACTTACAATGGATGAAAACAAATATGCATTTGATGAAAACAATATGCATTGATGAAAACAACATGCATGTTAAAATTATTTTAGTGTGAAAAAATCATGTATTAGCCTTTCCTGTGTAGTTGTATCCAATTTTACAACCCTTTTTTTAAGGGACGAGTCCTTTTTTTGTGGTAATCAACATTGTCCCACAAGTGCAGTTTTAACTTGTAGAGTATTCCTCAAACTTTACATCTAAAAGTCAACTTTTAGACTAGAAAATGTGAAAAATGTGTGTTGATCGTCATTATTCATTGTATAAACAAAAGCCCTCGCTCTCTTTACCTTGAATTTATCTCTCTGTCCATATGCCAGGACCCTCGACTGGAATTCATGAGGAAATTTGCCATCGGTTTGGTTTCAGGAACAGTCTCGTCCTGTGTGAACATTCCTTTTGATGTCGCTAAAAGCCGTATACAGGGTCCTCAGCCTGTTCCAGGGGAGATCAAGTACCGTAGCTGCTTTCAGACCATGGGCCTTGTGTACCGTGAAGAAGGGTAAGGTCTGAGTCTACACCATCACACAACAACTACAGGTGTCAGAATTACACCCGACAGTTCAACTGCTACGAGGTTCAACTACAAGAAAAATTACACAACATTTTGTGTTTATCCTCTGCCCACAGGGGACAAGAGGGCAAGTTTTGACAACCGGCATATTTAAGCAACCTCTAAATCTCCGTGTAATTATGTTGTCTTTTTTTCTGAGCTATATGCAGGAATAAGACAAAATAAAAATATTAGTGAGATCAGCCGACATTCTAATGTAACTTGCGTACATTTATTGAAAAACCGTGTTGATTCTAACTTGAGCTGTTGTTTCGTATAGCGGAGACCCTAATAGTGCCCATAGCGTCCTTCTGTCTGTCTCTCTCTCCTTCTGAATTGACAGGCCTCATGGGAAGCTGTGAGAGAATCAGTAGTTTTATGGCTCTTCGGGGCCTTGATTGGCCCCGTTCACCCTGTACAAAGGGAACGGCAACTCGTTTGTTATTAGAGGCAGGGAATTGAGGCCTGATCTTGTGTGCGTGTAATAAAGAGAGAGACACTGAAGCTGTTTTAGTTTTAGGGGTGCTGAGAGGGTACCCCATCCTGTCCAGCCCTCTAACACGACACAGTCCTGGCTAATTAGTGGTCCCTATGGGAGACGTCGTTAAGCAGGTCCTAACGAGGCGCGCGGCGCTCAGCGGGTCAGTCTAATCAGACAGCAGGGCAGAGAGGAAGTGGCTCAAGCCTTATTAACACCAGCACAAGCAGAGGACAGAGGCTGGGACAGGGAGACGGCCAGGCCCACTGCCAGAAATCAGCTTGAACGCATTAGGGCAGGTACACAACTAGAACAGCTATTACCGCACTATACCTGATCCAGCTTCACAGACAGACCGACCCTGAGAGAGAGAGAGTTGACTTACAGTTCCTTAAATGGATAGATTAGCAAAAAAACTGAAAAATCTGTCATCATTCTGAACCTGTACGACCGAATTTCTTCAGTGGAACACAAAAGAAAATGTTTATCCTGCTCTTTACAAAGAAGTGAATTTCAAGCTTCAAACAGGAATCAAACATAAAAGTTCCAAAAAAGTAATCCATATGACTGGATTCTTCTGAAGCCACGTGATATATCTTTCTGTAAAGCTGCTTTGAAACAATATGTATTGTGAAAAGCGCTATACAAATAAATTTGAATTGAATTGAATTGAATTGAATATCTGTGTGAGAGAACAATCAAAACCACAGAACTTTTGTTCAGAAAGATATTTTTAATCAAACCTGAGAAATTTCTCTCCATTGAATGTCAAAAAGTTCATAAAGGATTGTAAAAGTAATCTATATGCACATCAAATATGGTAAACGGAAGCTCAAACGTGCTTGCTTGTCACCCAACCACGTTTGAGCTTCCTCAAGAACTCGAGATCTGTTCTCACGTGTCAAGCAAGTATGACTGAGCTTCTGTTTACCATATTGATGAGCTCTATGTAAATGCGTGTGAATAAAAGCCTAAATTAAAGCATTTTCAAACTTGCCTTGTGAGAACCAATTGCATTTGATGTTGTTGACATTTAAACACTGTAGCTATTAAAAATGTAGTCCATTACTTTAAATATAGCGCACAAGTAGTATAGATTATTTGTATGATGCTCTAATTAGCTTTTTGAAGTCACTGTGTTCTGTATGGAAAAGAGCAGCATTCATATTTTTCAGAATTTCTCCTTTTGTGTTCCAAAGAAAAAAGCAAGTCATACGGGCTATAACTATACATCATTAATTTATAGTAAATGTAACTGTCTAACATTTTATTTCTGCAGATATCTTGCCTTATACAAAGGACTGATACCCAAGATAATGAGGCTTGGACCAGGTAACATAAATGAGTGTATAGTTTTCCTATATTAAAGGTATAGTTCACCCAAAAATGAAAATTCTATCATCATTTACTCACCCTCATGTCGTTCCAAATCTGTATGACTTCCTTTCTTCCGTGGAACATAAAAGAATATATTTTGTCCATTCAATGGAAGCCAGTTTTCCCCAAAACTTGTTTAGCTACTAAAATTCTTCAAAATATATAGTGTTCTGTGGAAAAAAGGAAGTCATACAGGTTTTGGAATAAGGGGGAGTAAATGATGAAATTGAATCTTTAGTGAACTATCCCTATAACATTTGACAATTATCCATGACCATTAATTGACATTTACTTTCTGAATATAGGAGGCGCAGTTATGCTGCTGGTTTATGAATATGTATCTGGCTGGTTGCAGAAGAACTGGTGATAATCTGCACATCACCATCAGTCTTTAGTCCATCGTCCCCCAGGTCTATCGAACAGAATGCCATGCCTGTTCCTCAGCGATCAACCTACCTCTATCAAAATCACAGTTCATCAGACATGTGACATGTAGACTCTCCACAAGTAATGCTTTACAACCGCACAGTCACTCCCTGAATCTATACTTGACATTCCAACACTTATAACAGAACATATTTGAGAGTTACCTGTCCACATGCCAGCATAGTAACCAGCTCTACACTCCCTAACTGAAAATACCAAATAGATACAGCACCTCATTTTTAACTTAAGACTTAATACTGAATTACTGAAGCCTGAGGGATCCGTCTACTGTCTTTGGATGGCTAACTGAGGACTGTGACTTTATTAGATTTTATTAGCTATTTTATCTATAGGCGGCAAAGTTAAATTGGCAAATTTAGACAAAAGCACTAATTGAATTATGGAAATTCTGTGATTTCAAAATCATTTTGTGATAAAAAATAATTGTAAAACAGCAATTATAAGGTCTTGTATCCCAAAGTGGTTAAAATTATTCATGTAATGGCTGTGTTTTGCTAATAAAAGCTCCTGAACTATACGGTTTGTTGGTGCCTTGGAAATAAAACTCTTTCATTGTAAAATGACTAACTTCTGGAGGAAGATTGTAAAAACTAATAATCATTTGCTAGCAGATTACATGTTTTTGCCTTATGAAAAAAAATATATATATTGCTTTTCAGGATTTTATGAATTTCCATGACTTATTTCCTAGGCCTGGACTGGACAATTGAGGTATTTTGAGGTTTGTAACTTGTAATTCTTTGTTACTGGTAATAACAGATTACAGTGGGGGAGGAATCTCTGTGGTGACAATCACTGATTTGTTTTTGTTTTTTTTTTCTCTCTCTCTCTCTCTAATTTTTTTCTTTCTTCATAATCCAGTATGTCATCATACAGCGTCATGAGCCAAGACACACTCTCACTCATCTCTCCTGGCCTTCAAGGCTGATTCATCATAGCTCAGCACAACTTGAAACAACAATCAGGATGGCCTCTCCATGCTGTCATAATACAAATATGAAGCGCTGTGGCCTTGTCAGGAAATACATTTCATATTGTTCACATACTCTTCTAGCTCTGTGTTGCTTAAAGATAACTTGTTGGATAAGTTAAAACAATGTCGTCCGTTAAAATCCACCCTGACCTGTTCACTTTTCCCTCCTTCTCTTTAAAAGGTCATGTTTTATCTAACTCTGTTGACTTAAAGACAGGCATTTGGCATTTGTTACACTCCTCTTCAGTCTGGGTTGCACCTCAGGCTCTCATCTTCCGCTTCAGCTCTTGATTGGTCGTTTGCTGTCAGGCCTTTCAACGCTCTTTTAAAACTTCTCTAAAACACCAAAGTCTAACGACACCAGACGCATTTTCAGACTATAACTTTCAAACTATAAGACCTTTTTCCGAGTCATTTGAAGCGACACATAGGATAATTTAGTCTTTTGTTATATAATCCCCTAACCTTTCTCTCCATTTGACTTTTTCGTTTGATGTTTTTGTTTGCTGTTTCTTTATCGTGAATGCAGATTGCGAAGTGTTGAGCAGCCAGAGATTCGCTGTACCAGAAGAACGAGCAGAAACTGGTGCTTACCTTTGAGCATTTAAAACATAGTAGGCTACACGAAGGAAAACAGTCTGCTTATGGTCAGCCGGCCTTTAAAGTGAGGCTCGCACCTCGGCCCGGTCCACCCGCAGCCCCTGTGCAGTGTTACCGTGCTCCGTGCTCCTGTCTTCAGCCTGATTGCACACAGTCAGCTTAAGATAACCATGTGACATTTGACTTGACTTTCCATAGGAATTAATTCTAAACAGATGTGGGCGCGTGAGCAAGTGTGTTTTCACTTTCCTCCGTTTCAATGGTGGCTTTAAGATTAAGGTGTTTGTCGTGTTTCCTCCTGTCACGACTGTGCGTGTGCAGCACCGCCTTAAAAAAAAATACACTTTTTCTATTTAATTTCCCGTCATAGTGATTTTTAAATTCGATTAATCGCCGTGTTTGGACTGTACAGTTCTGTATGTGTCAAACAAACTCCCAATTGGAATGGACCAAAGTGCCATGGTTTCTTGAATAGGCTGGTCTCGCCATGTTCTCTGTGTGTTCGCCCTTGTGTTGTGAGCTTTTTTACGTCGGTTGACCCTGCATTAAATGAACGGCTGTGATATGTCCGTCCAGTCGATGCATTTGTATTGTCAGCAAAGTCAACGTCCGTATCGATGGCATCAGAATAGGAAAATGGCATTCAAAGCTGGGGAGTTTGTCTGGCTCATTGTGACATGTGATGGCCTCTATGTGTGGTGGTTTCTTGTCTGCCTTTTTGGTGGTTTATGTGTGCTCAAAACAGCACCTCGATCCCGATGCAACGGTCCGTGACCACGGGGTTGGGGTGAAAGTGTTTTCCAAGTCAAATCAGCAGTAGTGCCTGCCAGAAGGACTGTTTGCACTGCAACATATGGGGACTGCATGTATCATATGTTAGGGACTGAGAGTGTGTGTTTGTGGATTTTCGGCAAGGAGGTGGTGTGTTTGTATTGGTTGGGGTCCTGAATATTAAGTATTTTGTTCTGTTTGTAACATAAAAAAAAAAAAAAAAATCTAAAGGTTCAAAACAGTGCCTTTCATTTGTTTCTGTTTTGGCCCACCAGAAAAGGGAGTCAGTGGGTGTTTAAAAAGCTTTGTCCCAGTATGACATGCAGCCCACATTGATATAAGCTTTTCTTTTTCTCTTTTAACCTTATCGTTTCACATCAACTCTGACTTTAGACAAAGCTCAGGGGGAAGAGCACTCAGGAATGTGTGGCCATTCATGTAACACCTGAGTGAAAGGCTTTGTAATGGAGTTTGTGCATTCATGTTGCTGCACGTGTGTGAGTGTGTGGAGAGTGTGTGTGTAAGTGTAAGTGTGTGTTCAGGCATAACCAAAGTTATGGGGACAAAATGTCCCCACAATGATGGCAATACCAGAAATCTTTGACCTTGTGGGGACATTTTTTGATCCCCATGGGGAAAACAGCTTATAATTCATACTGTGTGATGTTTTTGAAAATGTAAAAATGCAGAAAGTTTTCTAGGGGTTTAGGGGTAGTGTTAATGTAAGGGGATAGAATATACAGTTTGTACAGTATAAAAATCATTATGTCTATGGAAAGTCCGCATAAAACATAAAAACCCAGTATGTGTGTGTGTGGTTCAGGTAAACCCTATATTATGGGGTCCCCACAAATATGGCAATATCCAAAGTCATTTTTTCTGTGAGGGGTAGATTTAGGGGATAGAATATACAGTTTGTACAGTATAAAAATCATTATGTCTATGGAATGTCCCCATAAAACTTGAAAACCCAACGTGTGTGTGCGTGTGTTTCCCTTGATGGGTATAGAACTTCAAATAAATTATATGCAAATCTAATAAATTATAAGCAAGTTAATTAAAACAAATAAATTAAGGTATTTTGTCTGCCCCATTCTTCAAAGAATGGCATTTATTTTTGGTAGATGAATAATTCGAACACATGACACATTTAGACTTTTTGTAAAACCAGGGGCTTTTTTTCTTCATTATCTGGCTGCTCGCCAAGAATTTTCATGTCACATAAGAATTAATACTGTTATTAGTTCATCTGCATATAAATAACATTCATCTACTGAATTAATAACAATTGTCTGAAGCATTATTTTTAATGGAATCAAGATTTTGATGAGCTATAATCTTTAGTTTTATCATTTCATCATAACAGTTTAACAATATAATAATTAAACGTATCGATATATTAAACTGTAAAAATTTTACTTACAGTATCACTGTTAGAAAAATCTGTAGAAATTACAGTATTACTGGCAGCTACTTGCCAGTAACTTACTGTAGATTTAAATTGATGTTATTTACTGGCAACAATTTGTTCAAAATTAAATGAACATTAAACATTAACAAGTCTTTATCTTTACAGAATAAAACTAAAATAACAGCCTCATGCAAAGCATTCTGGGAACCAAAATCTGAAGGAAAAAAAAACAGAAAAAGGTTGATGAAGATTTCTGGTTCCCAGAATGCTTTGCATTAGATTGTTATTTTATAGTTTTATTCTGTAAAGACAAAGACTTGTTAATGTTTAATGTTCATTTAACTTTGAACAAACTGTTGCCAGTAAATAACATACATTTAAATCTACAGTAAGTTACTGGCAAACAGCTGCATAACTACAGCAAATTTTTTATAATTAGTACACTTAATTTGTATTATTTGTTCAAGTAGTAATAATAATAGAGGCAGTTAATATTCATATTATCATTAAGGACTTCACCAATTTCTGATAAAAAATAAAATAAAATGAGTGGCAAATAAATAACGAAAGAAAATTATAATGAACAGGGGTTTTTACACATGTCTCTTTTAATAAGATACATTCAATTTCATTGTGCAATGTCTGGAGGTGTGCAGCTTCACTGATCATTAATGTTGCATGAATGAATGCTCCTGTTGTCAGAATGTGCGTCATAATGCCTCCTCTTCCCGCAGCCGTGCCAACTGCACTTCATTCGACGTTCCTTACAATCTAATAAATAAATGTAATAACTTTTCCCTAGAGCTCTGGCATACATTATTAGAGAAGTGAAACTGGTATCCAAAAAGACAAAAATGTGATTTTTATCAAAAACATTTAACAAAAAAAAAGGAACAAAGCAGAACATCTAGACATTAGCAATTTTGAACACCCTGAAAAAAACATTTAAATGCAAACTGGTGGGTTGTTTTACATGAGATTTGCTTATTCAATCATTTTCTTGAAAACATACAAGAACAATATATTCACAGAGAGAAGCACCAAAATTTAACTCGGGCTAGTGATGACGCAATTTCATGAGGAATGGCCACCACCATCAGACCAAGTGCACTGCACACCACTGGTGCTGTTCTTCACTGGTAAAACCTCTGCTCAGATCAGATCGGACGGCAAGGCCTTTGCATATCCTCACTCTTGCTCTTTTTTTGTCCTGTGCAGACAAGTGCGAGATGCTGATATGGTGCGAGAGAATGTGGGCATTCAGAACAGTACGTGGCTCGTCCGACAAGTCTTTCATAAATATCGTAAAGCGATAAGATTGGTCCATGTAGAGAGAGCCAGGATGAAAAGGTCCGTGTTGTTGCGCTCCGTTATTGTCTTGTGTTCTCTCTTTGACCCCCCCGTGCTCCTAGTACAGTCCCAGAGCCGAGTGGACGGAGTCTCGCGTGGCAGCCGTGCTCTTGAAGGCGATGATGTCACAGCTGTGGGGAGAGAGAGCACTGCCACTGGGCGGCTGCCATGTGGGGCCGGTCACATAGGCCGACGTGGTGCCGCTGTACCCCGTGTAGGGTGACACTTGGGTGGGAGGGTGGGAAGGATGGATGCTGGGAGCTGTGACATAACTGTTCACTGTGGGCAATCCATTCAGCGTCTGAAAACAGAGAGCAGCGAGCGTAAGACCTCTGGCCATAAACCACACACGGCCATAGAGATGAACATAAAGATATCATGATAGCGAGGATAAGACCGTGGTGGGTGAACGTTAAAAATAGAAACGAAGACTGCCTTGGAGAGTCTATGAATAGAATCAACAGAAATGGATAAGATATTAAAAGATTTGCCGGAAATGGAAAAGCTATATCGAGGGAAATGCAAAAATAGGAATGCCTGTAACCCTTTGGCAGAATGTCAATATCAGTTCAGGATGAAAGGAATTCACCAAGGCTTTTCGACATAAAGGGAAGAAATTCTGACGCAGGGTGGTCTTTGACTACTGGAAATGTTTTCCACAGATGACATCCTTTGTTGCAGAGTTAGGATTTGCCCATGATTTACTCATTATGACATTCTTGACCCCTAGCACTAGTACGTAACACACATGAACGTACATGCATACATACATGTATATGGTATTCATTGACCTTTAATTCATCACTTAAATAGTAAACAGCATAGAAGAAAACCCGGTAGCACTTTATTTTATAGTTCTGTTCCGCATGTACATGCTATGTACTACTTATAGCATTTAAAAGAACTGGGTTATAACAGGTACTAACCCTTAATCTATCCCTAAACTATAACCTTAACCCACCTTATATTACCCAGTACTTTCTTGGGTAACTACACTGTAAGTACATGTACATTAAGTAACCAAAAACCCTCATTTGCATTCTGCAAAAAAAAAAAAATCTATCTTTCGTTGTATGATTCAAGTTATGCACTATAACTAATAAAAACGAAGTGAAGTTAATACCATGGAAAGCATTTTAGGTCAAATCTGACATTTAAAAAGAGCAACTTAAAAAAAATCTTACACATCTATAATGAAGAATTCACAAAGATTTAAAATTATTTCAAGAAAAGTTGTTTGAGTCGGACACTCAAAAGTATGTGGCATACAGGCCTATAGATGAACATTCGGCGGTTTAGTAGATCTCTCTCGTTTTAGTATGATTTTGACCTAAATAATCTGATGTACTTTTTGCAGATCGTTAATAAAGTGTTATGGTTTACCGAGCTCAAATCTAACCATTAGAGTTCATTAGATCTAAAACACCGCGCGAAATAGAAAAAAGAAAGTACTGAAAAGTGCTAAAATGTAGCCCTATTTGTGCTTACTTTATGCACCCGCAACTGTGCGCGTTATTGTTGTTGTTTAGGGTGTAGAATAATGTATATATTAAATAAATCTATAGCCTACTTGTTTGTAAAATCAGAAGTTTCCATGAGCAGCTGACGAAAATAAGCCGACAGCCTTTTTAGTCACAAAACAAAATATAGCAATATTATTTATTTTCTTTAGTCGTTACCTGTATGTGTGGGTGTGTCGGTATAATCATCGATTTTCAATTGTCAATTTTTGATAACTTCCCACATAGTAGCTTATACATTTAACTTGATTTAAGTCCCAACCTCTAAATGATGTTTCTGCATGTTGTGTTTGGTAATGAAGCATGTTATCACGCTGTGTCCAGAGAATTAAAAAAAAATGGACATATAACTTCTCAAATATCGCGGTGTGCTTTATTCTGTAACCTTATAAAATGTAGAGGTTAAGATAGTTAAATTTCTGGGAAATTAGACTAATGATGTTCAGTATAGCCTATCATTAATTTGAATATTTTTGTATTAGTCTATAGGCTACCTAAATTCACTGCACTGTAAATGTTTATCGGGTTAATTCCGTTATAAGAGATGCATAACATAATGTGTATTCATTAAAATCGTGTGAATGACGATTCATTTTCCGTGACCCCTCTTGGTTTTTAATCATCCTTTTTTGGTTTCAAGCTATCGGGCGTTCTGACAGATACAAACTTATTTAAACCACAGAAATTTATCTATGTAGCCTACTGTCTTCATTTTTTGCGTAATGCAGTCTGACTCGTGATATTTGATCATTTAGCCAAAATGACAGACTCAATCATTCGGTAGTCTGTGATATTCATCGTCTTTCTGAAGGCTACAATTTTCATTTCTTAAGCAAGCTACCACTCTATTTTTTACGTTTTATTCTGTACACGCATAATTTACGCTAAAACAATGTTTCATAGTCGGTAATGAAGATTTATTCCATCTTATTCTTTCAACGACACATAAATCTCCAAGACCCACAATAAACGATTAGTCAGTCTGTTTGTTGCTGCCCAGCAGTGCGAGAATAAATAATTCGAGTGCACCGGATGGCACGCGCGTTATCCGCGCGCACTCTCCCCTCTCATTCCAGCACGAGCAGGCAGAAACCGGTGCGCGAGCTTCTTGACAAATAGAAGAGCATTTGTCTTTCACATGTCGGCACGGCACTTAACTGTACAACACTAGTACTATGCAGAACAACCAGCCACGAGCCAAAGACTTTTCCATAATAGCCTCTTAATAATAACAAGAATGATAATAATGATTATATAATCCGAGTATTGCCCTTATGTAAAAAACATGGAGGTAAGAGGTTTAGCATTCAAAAAATTTATGGCGAATATTAAATTGGGCGAATAGAAATTATTTGAATAATGTATAACACGTGTTTATTGAAGAATAATAGAATGCATATTTGTTGAATGAGATCGGTGGCTCCAAAGTGGAAAGGTGCATTTAAAAAAACAAAGAAAGCCACTTTAGTATTTAGATATGTATTTATTTATTTTACATCTGTATGTAAAGCAATGGTTAAAACGTATATTTAAAGATAAGTGATACGTCGTTCACAAAATGTTTACAGTTTTAAATGGAGCTGTAGAACAATTAAGCATAAACTGATATATTTTTAAAAAATAATAATATTTATCTTTAATATTGCTGTATTTTTTCTTCGGCCCATGCACGTGTTACATAGCAATCGTAAATCATTTACCTCGACAAAACAATTTTCTTAAGAAATAAAAAAAATTCGTTAAATCCTACATAAATGTATTTTGACTATAAAGTAAAATAAACGTTTGTGGCAAGTACACTTAAGAGTTGTTTAATAAGTAAGAGCACGATAAAGATATTGATTAAATGTTTAAAACCTATGCAAAATATTGGATCAAAACATTTATTACAATTTTATTTGTCATAAAATTCCACTCAGTATCACGCTCTTAAATAAAAAGTATTGAGGAATACTAATACATTTCGATTCATTACACGCATAAATTTTGCATTGTACAAAAAGCCTCCAATAGTCATGCCTACACATTAACAGCTGTGCGAATACAGACACAAGTAAATATATTCGTTCGTTTTAATTAAACGTGCGATACTTCATTTGTGAATAGCCTACTTATTAAAAAAAAAGAAACCCAGAGACATACACAAGGCCTCATATGCCTGCCCACGCCAAAGAAACACAACACACACACACACACCAAATTGCCCCCCCAAAAATATGGATTTTATGTCTTCTTTACAATGACTATTAATTACCTGAATCAGCTTTTCTGTTTCTTCCAGATTGGGTTTGATTGTTTGTATGGTTAACATAGGTGGCTTCTTTACCTGTGTGTATTTTGCTTCGGGTTCTAAGTGAGGCTTATCCACACCATTGACTAGTGGAGAAATCGCTGGTGAAAAATTACTCTTGTTAATAGCTCTCCATTCTTCTAGTTTGGCGCTGGGAAAGGACGGACTGTCACTAACTGGAGGGCAAAACAGAGACATGGAAGACTGGAGTCAGATAGGACAAGCGTGGGGAGTAGAACTGCCACATGAACAACTTATTCAGTAAAAATCTGCTGCACTGCCATCCATCTCACCAGACTAACACAAAAAACTGCTATAACATCTTGTGTGTGTGTGAGTGTGTTTGTATTGCACGCTATTATAAATGCAAACACACACACACAATCTGTATCGTAAAAAAACAGACACGTTTTTCATAAGAAAATTATGATTATAATGACGTAATGTTAGCATGTTTTTAAATTAATAAATAATATATATATGTGTGTGTGTGTGTGTATGTAGGCTATGTATGTATGTATGTATGTATGTACGTATATTGTAAAAAAAAAAAAAATTATCAATAAGTTATGACAACATATGTTTTTACATTGCTTTAAATCATCAAAATAAGTTAAGCAATTTTCAACTTTTAGAAGTTTCAACTCATCAAGTCCGTTAATGTGATTTAAGTTGAAATTACTTCCTTATCCAAGTTGATTGTACTTAAAAATGTAAGGCAGCAACAGTGATCACATATAGTCACATATATGCCGTATTTCTATTCAAAGGAAGATGCAGAAAAGACTGAATGTGTGTGGTTAATTCATCAGATGAAGCGCACAGTGTCATGGAGTCCTTCGGAACATTTACCCAGCGTCTTCCTGGGAGGACAAATTAGATTTACTTTAACCGTTTCCCCTTTGTGCCTGATGGATATTATATTATACACGGTTCCTAAAGTTTGAAATTGGAAAAGCAAGCCCACCAGTGTTGTAACCTGAGAGGGCCACAAAGTAGATTTCCCCCTGCCTTCACGGAATCTTTGCATTGTTTCACAACGTATAAACAGGAATACACCATAACGATGCCATACTTTCAGTAGGCTATCTACTTTTGAGTTTTGTTTATGCAATTATGCAATCGATTGTGCAATCTTTTATTTTAAAAAGGACGATTAGGGTAAACAAATCTACAGTTACATAGACCAAATTTAATTAAAGTGCATGTTTAGCATGAAGACCAGATGATGTCTGAGCATGAACAGCCATTACTCAGTGTCGAGAGAGAGAGAGAGAGAGAGAGAGAGAGAGAGAGAGAGAGAGAGAGAGAACTGAACTCTAAATGATGACAATCTGTCCAAAAATCTGCGGCACACATTCTTCCTGTCAAACCATCCTCGAAAGTAGTAGCCTGTGTTCGGGGATGTTTTTCGGTGTTTGCTTCACTAATGTTTTAAATGGAGAAACGGTTGCACGCTACACCTTTTTGAGTGTAGCCAACATCATGCTGAAACGTCTGCTAATAATTTGGAAATGCATTAATGATTTATAAAGGCCTCCTAAATGCAATATCCTCCTCTGCGTTTGAAGCATTAATGTCAACACTGCCTTTGAAAATAGGCAATGAACAGGCTACCATTAAATATGACAGGCTGTGGCCTTCACACGTTACTGTAGGCCTACTGAAACACACCACATATCAACAGACAAATGGATTTTAAAGAGATTTTTAACATCGACGTCTCTTAGATTCATTTTAAGTTGCTTGAAAGAAATTATTGCGTCGCGTAACATTTACTGAATGCTGTGTAGGCATTCGCATGTAGAGCTAAATTGTTTTTGTGATGAGTTCAAATGAGCTGGGAAACATCATGTAAAGTTTGTCCTATGTTGTAACACTGCTAGCTTTTTTGTTTTGTTTTTTCCCGCTCTGCTGCGCCAACTCCAAAATATTCCACATCCGCCGCCTAATTATTACTAAAAGCACTAAACCATGTGTTTCAACGCAAACGTGTAGCTTCTGCACAAATTCCAGCACACTGTTTGTATCGTGTACTCGCTGTAAAAAAATCTTCCTCCTTTTTTTCTTGCGGATCTGCCGATAAGCGATAAATATTAGGCCTAGGCTAATATTAATTGAGTCCAATAAAATGATAGACGGTTGAATAGCTTAACGGCCTTTCCATCACTACCACACAGACACAGACTCTGTTACACACACAAAATCTCACACACGCTTTGACAGGCCTTGGTGTCTTTTGACAGGATGCCCCCCTACACAAACAACACGAACAAGGACTTTCTTTTACCAAAAACTGAGAGGATGCTTACTTTGCTGCTCCGTTATTGATCGAATGCCCAGAATATCTGTTACAGAATGAGAAGAAGGCCATATCCTATGCATTGCCATGTGTGCAGGAAGAGAGGGCATGCCAGGCGGAGTCGGTACTTTAGTCCCAGTGGCGGAGATCGGAGTGGGATACGAGTACAGGTGGTTGTAAGGTAGGGCGTGTTGAGGCTGAGGATGAGCGGCCTGTTTGCTCGACTCGTACTGGTTCTGTTGAGACAGATTTCCGATCTTGTTGCGGAGAATCCTACTGATCGAGCTGACAGAGGGCAGATTGAATTTATCACACACACCGTCCGCAAGCAGTCTGTCTCGAATCTCCCAAGCGAAAATGCCAGGGTCCCGTTGTTTGTAAGTCCTAATGTGCTTCACTACGGTCGGGGTCGTGACCCTCGGTTTACTGCCGCCAATAGCGCCGGGAAGTATTGAGCCGGTTTCGTTGTACCGAGCCAGAATCTTGCTCACACACCCGTGAGAGACGCGGAGCTGCCTGCTGATGTCGCAGGGTCTGATGCCCAGCTGGGCCAGCTCTACTATCCTGAGCCGGATGGCATTGGGTAGGGGTCTTCCGTTCACAAAAACACCGCCTAGCTGGTTCACCTCCCCAAAGGCTGGTTCTAGTGATGCAGATATATGAAGAAAAAAAGAATTGCAAAAATCATCAGATTTTACCAGGCCCTGAACCGCGTCTGAAACAGAAAACCTACGGATAAATGTTTCAGTAAAACTTTCGATTACTTTTTTCTGCTGTTCATATTTGCATTGAAGTTTTTTGTTTCATTTTAATGCAATGAGCTGAACAAAAAGTAATTCTATAAATTCTGCAAATAGAAGGGGGGAAAAACAACGTTACTACATTCTTTTACACGTATGTCATATAATAAACGAAATTGCACATTCAAGTAGGCTAGTTTTGGACGCGATTAAGCTCATTCGCGGCAAAGTGCCATTCTGTTCCCCGAAATGACGGTCAAAGCATCAGTCAGTTTAACAGTTTGAGTCGAGAACTAAACCACATATAACTAAATTGTTTAACCGTTCCCCCCCTAAAAGTGTTTATGCATGCCCGTTCCCATGTGGGAAAACATGAAATATGGACCTTACCCATTGCGTTTAGCCTCCCGAGGAAAAAGGAAACTTCAGTGTGCTGTCCTGTTCTGACCTGTTCCGAGTCCAGTTTAGCTGATTTTTATTGTACCGAAGACGATGTGGATGAAAAGTAAGCGTCCGAGACGGATGCGATACCGATTAGTTGCAAGAGAGGAAAATTCGCCTTCTGTTTCCTGATGGCAGGGGGCACAAGCTTACATTTCAATCCCAGAAACTGATGGGCTGGCCCTTTACACATGTCTCGAAAGCGAGGTGCTGCCAGCCAATGAAACCGCGCGTTTTTCCCCATGTTGTTTTTCTATTGGCTGACAGATTTGACATGACAGGCGTTTGCACCGGCGTAAACTCGCTTTGAGGGTTACCCGAGTGTTGGTTTTCTATTTAGACAGATCTAAGAATGGTAAGTGTTTGCAACATTGCACTGTAATTTTGTTTCATAAGCATAATTCTAATTATTTCGTTGACTAGAACAAGGGAGAAATTTGCGGGGCGGTAGTCTATTTTTTTCTAAACAGGGGCCCTGTGATTTATCCTGATGTCATTTAAATTGCACTTGAAATGCGTCCGATTTATTAATACATTTATTTATTTATTATTCCGATTTATTACAAATGCATTTTTTGTGTGTGTGTGGTATAGTTCCAAACCAATGGTTAGACCTGCTTTTTTTTTCAAATATGCAATAAGACGGGTTAAATATGTGACAATGAACAGTCGTTTTATGTCCATGTTATTTATTTAGCTTTATTTTACGTTTAACTGTAAAGAGCTGATGCTTTACATAGGCCTACCCCCGAAGCTATTTTGTATGAACTCTTCATTAGACATTGACTTTTCTGTCCCAATGTAGTGACTCGTACGAAAATATAATGAATTCGACAAGGCCATATGAGATTCTTTTACGCTTTTATTTTCATTGGATTATGATTCCATGGCAAACCAATCATGGACCAATGAAGTCTTAGTGACGACGACGTAGGATATAACAAACTAGTCCGGTGTTTGTTTGATGCTGTGGATACCAATAATTGTGAGTAATCAGGTAACAAATTGACCTCATGTTAAAGTAATATTTAGGCTATTTAATCAATGACTTCTTTGTTTTATAATTGGTCAGTATATTCAACGTTTATCTTTAAAAAAAAATGGTATTGTTTAGATGCGCTCAGGCCTGTTTGAACAGCATAACAGCCACTGCAAATATAGTGGCAAGTTATTTGTATCATTGTTGTTTCCTGTTTACTCGAGACTTGAGCCCTTTCATGGTTTCCCATCAGCGTTTGCTTTTCTCTTAACTTTCAGAGTATCTCAAATCTCAATGTATCTCAAATCTCACGGAAGGCTTTACTCTCTATAATCTCGAAGTTGATCGAGTTTTTTATTTGTATTATTATTATTATTATTTATCCTTTTCACAAAATTGTGTGTGGCTAAATAACGAATAAGCGTTGAATTGCGCTTTTTAGAATGTTGTCTCAAAAAGTAATTAATTTACGATGCTTCTATTGCATGTACATTTTGACCTTCTCTTACTACTAAAAATGTCCTTACCCATAGCAGTATGTTTACATCTGGGCTGATGTTAAGGCCCATCTCCTCTGTTCCACCACTCACTAAAACGATTTATATTTGTTGAGATTCTTTAAATCACCCAAATACCAATGTTTCTGATCGATCTATGGAGGGAGATTCAAAACATGCAATATTATTATTACTTTTTGAAGAACTACCACCAAACTGCAGGTTTGGCTTGTTTGTGGCTTCACCCGAGTGAGGGGACAAAACAAATGTGGACTATAGGGAACTCGGATGGAAATGGATTAAACATGATCGCATGCATGTATAGCTGGCAGAAATACGATGACTATCCTCCAGATTAACAGTTGGGATATGTTAGAGCATAGTTTACTCTAAAACACCACTGTATTAAACGTTCTCTTGCGTCGTTTGCTGTGATGGCAGAAAGAGAGCATAAATCCAGCGCACTAACTGACCACCGAAAGATAGAGAAAGGGGTTCGTTAATGAGGTGTAAAGACTGATGTGCTTCTGTCACACTTTCCGCTTTTGCGTGGGAAGAAGGGCCCAGATGATATTATACTTACAGTGGCTGTACCCAAGACAACATGAACTTCTAGGAAACAGTCAGCGTTGGTCCACGAGTGAATTATAAAACAAAATATATCATTAGAAACGTAGTGTTTCCTGAGAGCAGCCGTGACCATACTATTAGCATACATAGGCCCACAAAAACTAAACGTATTGTGTTTAAAGAAACTCGATTGAGGTAGGCTACGCAAGAATAGAGTAGGCTAATTAAAATAGGATATATCTTTATGATCGTTTTGTAAAAGGAAATAACGTGATACTTGACGGTTGAAGAATATGCTACCCGACCCAAATAAGAAAAGCCTTTAACCACTATTAAAGCTTTTTTAGAGTTGTTATTTGTTTATTTGTCATTTCTAAATACTATAATACACAATACGAAAGCGCACATTTTTATTTCATGATAGGAAGTCCATTGTATAGGCTAAATGCATAAATGCATAATTTCTGGCATCGGTTTTTATTTGTAATTTATTGTTAACTTGTTATAATTTATTAGACATGAACATCATGAATATGTTCTACATCGTAAATATTGCTTGATTATCTCTGGTGTTATGCTGGAAGGGAGCTGATGAAGGATGAGAGTATATACAGCCATGCGGTTCACTTTCAGCTCGAGCTGCACAGACTGCTATGGCTTTCTATGTCTTTCTTTTAAAGATTTAAATGGATAGTTCACCCAAAGATAAAAAAAATATATATTTTTTTTACTTATGTCACTCTAAACTTGTTAGACTTTCTTTCTTCTGCGGAACACATAAGAAAAGCCTGTGTTATAAAGAATGTTGGTGACTAAACAGTTTTGGTGTCATTTACCATGGTCATTTGAATGGTCAAACAAAACACCGAGACATTTCGCAAAATATCTTCTTTTGTGTTCCACGGAAGGTATAAAGTCATGCAGGTTTGGAAAGACATAGGATTTTCATTTTTGTGTGAACATGGTTCACAACAAGTCAGTTTAAGTAAAAATATTTCAACTCTGTTAATGACGCATCACACCAGCACGAACCATTAATAAATAGAATTATATTCTGTGTGGTGTTCAGTATTTCGATGATGTTAAATGTGATTACATGTATTAGGAATATCTTTCATACAAATGAGTAGTCGTTTATATTTCTCTGATACACAACAATTTAAGACAACATCTCGAACTCGTTTTCGTTTGGAAATGTACGAAAGAAAGTGCAGCTTAATTCATATTTTCTTATTCGTCGCAAGAGAAATCCATCATCATGTTATACTTTTCCATAAAAAAGTATAACATATATACACAGTATTTCCATAAAATTAATATTGAAATTAAATATTATTATACATTGTATTAAAAACCACTTGTGTATTCGACAGAAAACAGCGGATTAATTTCAAACTCTTCAATATAATAATAATAATAATAACAATAATTGCTAATTATTATTATTATTATTTAACAAAAATTGTGAAGTTGATGAGACTATAATAAAAAGAAGGGTTACGTTACACTTTATTTTAAGATGTCATTGTTACAGTGTAATTATATATTTAAGTACTGAGTAATATTAAGCAACTACATGCAGGGTTAGGGTAGGATTAAGATTTGGTTGAGGGTTAGTTGCATGTAATTATGCATAATTTACTGTTATTACTATGGTACAAGTACATGTAACATATGTAACAAGGACACTGTAAAATAAAGTGTTACCCTGTATTTTAAGGTGACGTAGTTACATTGTACTTAAATACTGAGTAAAATTAATTAACTACTTGCACAGAGCGTTTGGTCTAGGTTTATTTACTTGTGATTATGCATAATTTACTGTTATTACTATAGTAAGTACATGTAGTAAACGTGTAACTACGTCACCTTAAAATAAAATGCTACCAAAACAAGCAAGGTTGAACTGATACGCTTCATCTTAAGAGTGGTCGCACTGCACATGACACATGGTCCGAGATGGTGGAAGTCAGGAGTTTATTTTGACTCATTACACACATCTCAGCTGCCATGCGCTCGTTACTCTTGAAAGCATCTGACCCTCTGATATAATGACTTTGTACATTAAGAGTAGTTCATCTCGTTTTAAGAAGCACGCTCAAAGAATTTCAGGAGTACAAATTAGGAGAAGGCTGAATGTGTGAATGATTTCAATCATCTCCTCTTCTCTGTGTTCTTTAGAGCCGATGCCATCAGTCAATATACAGCCGACTGTGGGGTGGGGTGCATGATCAGCAGGTATTTCTAAAACGTGACGGATGAACGCTAAAGAAAATAGGTGATTCTACGACCTGAGCATGCACAGTATTTACCTTAGCTGATCAAATGATCAGAAAGATACATTTTTGAGCTTACTTGAGGGGCTACGACAGTGTTTTGATACGGTCTTGAAAATGTATGCTTTGGGCTTCTCATTCATAAACACACGGAACGGAAAGTGTTCGAGTCAGTGTCTAAAGCATTAGACCAAAGTACTTGTTACTGTGTATCAAGATATCAATTGAGACTCAAAAGTGTTTAAAAGCGTGCAGAAACATTCGCAGCGTTCTCTCGAGAACGCATCTTTATTTATTCACTCGTCTCGGTTGTGTCTGCCTGGAGCATTAGTTCGGTTGTGTGATGAAAATTGCTTTCAAAGACAGTCCAGAAATAGTATATAGCCTGCTATTTCACTAAGGGAAAATTTGACATGGTTTTGCATGGTCATTTGACAAGCAATTGTTACAGGGTCATGTTTACAATCGGCCTTCTGAAGTTAAGAACATTCGAATGTGAGAGTGCACAAAAACAACCAAATATTGCTGAAAAAAAAAACAGTGAGTTGCAATTTCCTAAACGGTCAAAAAAAGAACCGTAGGCTATTTTAGATCCAACAAATAATTTACCATAGTTTACCAAAGTATTCATGTAAGTAGCCTATTCAAATCACTGATTTGAAATCACTCATAGGCTATTTCTTACGTGATCCCGTGAATCATATTAAAACTGCAATGCATTTTGTTACATTGTCTAAACGTGACATCGTGATATTTGGTGTATTTGGGCCGACCGAAGAGTCTGATCGGTTGATTCTAAATGATAAGTGAAGTGAACCGTCGAGAATTCCGCTAAGAATGTCCAAAACGTCGTAATTTTTCATATGAGTAAAAGGAAGAGAACTTTGTATAAAGAAGCTCTTCTTTGAAGCAATAACCTTCAGTTATTTCATATGATCCGATTAACTGATGTATAATCTTCGCTTGAAACAACATATAGGCCTACAGGGGAAAGTGATTTTGACTTGACAATCGCCAATTTTATTTAGGCTAGATTTCTTATGGAAATTACCCTTTTCTTTAGAAAAGAAAAGGTAGGCTATTAACCCCTTCCAGCTTAGTTCGGATGAATTTGTTATGCAATAATATTTTCCCCTGAAAGACACATTAGTGCGTATCTTCGTAGCCTGAGTTCCTGTTTATCATTATTGCAGCATCAATCTAATGTCAATCATAACTCATCTCATCGTAATAATTATATGCTTTATAATTATGTAAATGTGTCTTTTTAACTGTTAATTGTGGTGTCAATCATATGTTATTGCTTAGCCTACATCAAAACATTAGGCTTCGGGGTCTACCACGAAACACAAAAAAAAGATATCTCGTGAGAAAAACAGATTTATCAAACTGTTAGCTATATCCCAACCATGGTAGGACTTTCCAGATGAGTCACAATGAACACTGAGAAAGGTGGGCCCTTTTTTCTGCATGTCACATGAAAAGCATCTACACTGCGGTTTTGAACGAATTCTGTGAAAGTGCTAAATGAAATTGGTCACATGAATTAATATAATAATAATAAAAACAAATTAAGATAGGCCTATATTAAATCAATCAATTATCTAGGCTGTTACTGGACGACCGCGGTGATCGTGAATCAAATCTACAGCTAAGACTCCAACAATCTTAAATTACGTATGAATAACAGGTCTGTTGTTCTGTCTTCCATAATGAGTATAAGTAGTGGAGAGCTGACTGTGATAGATCAGGCTGGATTACGTTGTTGCATAAAATATCCGTTAGACAATTTTATTTTTATTTTTATTTTTTTACAAATGTCTGGATTACATTAGGCTACTCAATTAACAGTTATCATTCACAGTTTAAAAGGATCAACTGATAACCATAACTTTTATCTACCAAGTGGAAATGACACCATTAAACTGCTTTGCATGTTAACACCTCTAAAGGTTTGACTGGTCCTGTAATTTAATTCCGGCAGTAATGAGGACTTTCGCAGATTAACGGGTTGTGTTTTGGGGCCAGTTCGGGATTTAGAGGGACAAACCAACAATATTTACGATGGTTTTAAGCGTCCATCACATCGACAGCTTTTAGTTTCTTCACCTGCATTTGATTAGCATTAAATATAGGCTACATTTCAGTCTAGCTATTTTTTTTTTATTTTTTATTTTTTATCAAAAACGAACTCTAAAGTTTTAGTTTCATATTCCAAAATTATTATTAATTACGACGAGTATTGGACTACTGTTAAATCCAACTGCTATAATGGTGCACACCACGCACAATCAATTTTAAATATTTTTATTTAAAGAGTATATTTTATTTTATTTCCATCTCACGTGTGTGACATTGTAGAGAGAATAGTAAATTATGGTTTGAATTTGTTTTTCAAAGGCATTATAGTGTCATTTTGACATTCTTCAAAAAAAAACTAGATGTCATGCCTCGGTTTCTACTGTATTCAACCTCTGTCGCATAGAAAAAAACTTTCCAATGCAATCTCAAGATTTGATGTTCATTTCGTCCTTGAGAAAATGATGGAGAAGTAGCTCCTCCTGCTGTTTACTTTTCGCTAGTACATGGATGAGAAAAAGAGGATGCTCACACAGAGATAGGCCTACGTTTAACTTACTGTATAGGCCTACGTTGTTTAACATTTAATAAATATGTTCACATGCGGTCATATTATAATATATACACTTAGGTTTACAGATAACTTAAAAAAACGAAAAATAACACACAGGCCTATAAACAAACAAGCAAATGTAAAACTGAAATCTGAAATATCCATGCTTTACCACAGGGTTATACAGAAGAACATCTCTGACCGTACAACAAGTCATACGTGTTTTGATCTACGGTGGAAGATCGCAGAAGAGAAGATCCCATTTCTGTCAGATACAGTGTTTTCCAATCATGGTCCTGGAGCACCCCCAACAGGTGATTCGTTTTACAATAAACCATAAAAAGTACATGTTGAAAATGATAGGGGAAGATGCCCCCTTTAAGAACAATGTGCATTTACTATTCAATTGTAACACATTTAGATTTAGCATGTGCAGGATGATGATGCATCATCAGCCAATGTGTTGTTATAAGAAGAAGGAACAAATAATTTGTTGTTATAGAACCAAATGTAAAATTATTCAAAGATGCCATCTTACCCCATTTGTGTATGTAACACTTTTTTTTTTTTTTTTTTTTTTAGAGAATGTATAAATGACTTTTTATCTAATTCTTATTAATATGTATATATTTTTTAAGTTTCTTTGATGTAAAATATTAAATAAATGATTCTATTTAAAATGTTATTGGACAATTTGGTTGAATGATTGAATAACCAAAGGAAAAGCAGAATCCCAGTAAAAGAGATTCATTTGAAAGGTCATTTTATTCCATGACTTATACAGGCATGTGAATATTTATACATTTAATTGCTCATATTTTAATTGAAGATATGTCATAAATACTATGAATGTACATTTTATGATTTCCCTCAACTAACCTGTAGGATTTAATGAAAGCAAAGATGTCTGAAAGTTCATGGAAATACTGATTAGGCTACATATAGATACTGATACTGAACAATTATTACATTAAAAATTATAACACTATAACAACATGCCATTTGGGGCTTTCTGTGCCAATCTGTGGGGTCATCTTACCCTGACTTATCCTGTAGTTTTTCACTGTATAAAGCTAATTTACTAGTAACCAATTAACACGGTTTTAGTAGGCCTACTATGCAGTGTTTTCCGTCAAACTACAATTTTTACAGTTCAATCTGGATATTTTTTAATATATATAAGTTCTAATGAGGAGAGACTGTCATTTTTCTTCATTAGCAAATACGTGTCATGGCGTCTTCATATCAAATGATTTGTTTTATAAATTATTTAACCCTGTGGTAGCTAGGCCAACTGTTCGCGTTTCGGTCAAAAATGACCGATTTTTCTACTATTATTTCAATGAAATGATTGTAGCCTAGATTGAAGATTTTAGCCATTTATTCACCATTTATTCACTTTTTGAACATGGACCTGAAAATGAAATTTCCAATTTAATTTCATAAATCTTAAATGCTTTGGAGAACAGACTTAAGTTTGATCTCTTTTTAAAGACGACACTTGACAGATTATTGCTGAAGTTTAAAAAAGTGAACTTGAAAAAAAGTTTTAAAACTTTGCATTTATTTTTTTGAAAAATGCAACAAAAAATAAAACATTTTCAATTTTTATATGAAATATAGCTATATTTTCCAAAAACCCGTTTTACAAAAAAAAATTAAGAAAACCAAAGCCATAAGTCTAAATAAGCTGTGTTCCGAATTTGAAGTTGATATCTAAAAAAATGAGCATTCAGTAAGAATGTGTTTGTGCGCAGTAGGCTACCAAACGTTTCCAATAGATGAAATCCGTCTCACATTCATTTCCAATACAGTCTTTTTAAACCGCTAACAATACAAGTGTGACTATATTTTCAGGACTAGGCCTATTTAACCTTTTTGGAATCATGTCCATGATTGTGTGCGTGCGTGCGTGTGTGTGTGTGTGTGTGCAAGTGCTAAAACCCTTACAAAGTTTCATACCATTCCGATGAAGTCAAGCATTCTAAAAAATATATTTTTTAAATTCTGTCAAAAATGACAGACCCTTTTTTATATTAGGCAATAGGCCTACGTTTCAGTTCGGTCACGGCCATGATTTTCTGGCCAGTTAATGCCGGCCTCAGATGACACGCCTATGAACCGCCCACTGTCTGTTAACTGGTGCACATCTCTGAAGTTGTGCAACCTCCTTTCCTTTCCTGATGGGTGTGTCGATGCAATGTTGATTGTAAAATATAATGTATTTGCTCACTCAAGCGCTGTAGTCTAGTTGGGCAGGTACACCTGAGTGTGCACAAGATTATTTAAAATATTCGTAATAGGCTTAAATATTAATAAAGCTGGTGAAGTAGTGTGGTGCACATTTAAACTGCATGCAAATGTAAATATGTTGTTCCATATGTGAAAGGGGAGGAGAATGTATGCTTCAGGTGTTCCAAAAAAAAAAAAAATCTGTATGATATGCAACATCTGTATCATCTTTATAGTCTCATGATAGGCCTATATTTCCTCTGTCCTTCCTCTTCGCGGTGCAGAATGCAGATCGATTATATTTTTGAATATTAACTATATTTCAGCCCCAACTGCGAGATCTGTAACAATCAAATATTTAAAATAAGTTTTGTCTGAGACATTATATCAAGGCCTATATCTACACGAGACTGCTTACCCGTCAGTTGCAGGTGGAATCACGGAGGTCGCACAGTGACTGGACTAAAAGCGTCGCATGGCGTCGTGTCACAGGTAGGATTGCACATTGAATTTAAGGCTCGTGTTCTAAGTCAGCTTCTAATAAGATTCAATATTGTAGAACTTTAATTTAGTCATTGTACAGACTTTACATAGCCTACCAAATTGTTTCTAAAATGAACAAAATGGCGTCCATTGTTTGTGTAGGGAAATCTGTGAAACTGGGCAAACAAAGATTAGAAAGGGTGATGTTAATTATACAATTTCTCTCCGTTGAACCTAGATCTGATCAAAGTTGTCAAATCACATAAAAGCTAAACTGGTTACTGAAAGGTAGGAAGGTCCTTTAGGAGGAGGGACATGATCAATCTGAATTAGCATTTGATTGGACAAAAGACTCTAGTTCAGTAAAAGTCATCAATATTTTTGGTCTGTTTTCCCTCAAGAGCTAGAAAATACCCAAGCCATAATTGTTTATTCTGTGTAATTCAGGAATGTTTAATAACTTTTAATGGCTCAACAATGCAGCATTTTCAAGCTGTTTTCATGTTGGGAGGACAAACTAATAAGGAGCTATCCCCAAACCAGGAGCTGCTGGTTTGGGAAATAGGTCAGGATGAGTCATCAATGTTTTGGTCTGTTTCTACTGAAGATCAAGACTGTTTATCAAATTGTTTCTTCTGCATAAATCAGGAGTTACTATGTCATAAGACTTAATTCTAAAAGTTAGCATGAAATGGTAGTTGCAAATGCAATAGTCTTTTTTCCCTATTGTGACATATATATCCCTATTGTGAAGTATAGTCTATATCCATCGGGAATTATATTGTTGACTCCTATTTTGAAAAGGAAGTCTTAACTGTTGTAGTTTTGTGTTCTGACGTAGCGTGTGTGATAACTAAAGTGATGAGTAAACAAGATGGATGAAGATATCTTGAGTGCTTTATTGCTGTTTAATAACTCCTGATGGATACCACAAATTGGAGACATGGATTAGACATTTTTTTCCGCTATTGTTGGTCCCGAAGATGGCTGTTGTTAACATGCCTTTCCTGAGTTTTTTCCTGCCTTGCCTACATGAGCCAGCTATGCCATTCAAAACATGACTGCGGATATTTGAAAATGATCTACGAGTTATTGATGCTTCAGGGGACAGAGAGCTGTACTGCTTCACTGCCTTGGCACAGAGGGGCAACAGACTTTCCACTCATTGCCTAACACAGGTACAATGTATAAGAATGCAGAGGATGCTTTGAAAGCCTACATCGTGAAAAAAGCTAATATATGGAAGCTGAATGCCATGCCTTCCGTAAACGCTGTCAGTAGCCTCACAAGGCAGTTTTACAGTATGTTGTAGCTTTGCGAGAGGTTGTTGTTTCACATGAATTTGGTGCCAGTACTGATGAAATGATTCACGATCAGTACAGAATGTGCTTAGCCCACGAATACGTGAGATAATTTACTAGAAACTGATCTTACACTGGACAGAGTAGTTATGAAAGCAAGCCAGATTGAATCTGCTGCCGATCAGGCTAAATCTATTTCAAACTATCACATGCACCTCTTAATTCTGCTCAGGTGTGGAAAGGAAGTCTTGCTTTTGCTGTGGATAGGAGGAACACTTGGCTAATGCTGAGAATTGCCAGGCTGCAAATGCAACATGCTGGAAGTGTAAAAATATTGGACATTACACTAAACTGTGCCAATCAGTGCAATCAAATACACACAAGGCCTGTGAATTTGAATTAACATTAGTTACTGTACTGTACACGGAATATACACAGCTTGTACTCCAAGCATTACAAACACAGTGACTATATCTACTTCTGACTCACAGACTTGTATGGTGGATTTGGTGGTTGACTGTCATGATTCCTGTCCTGTGTTTCCCTTGTCTGGTATGCATTTTTGTTATTTCCTGTTCTGTGCCATGTTTTGTAGTCCTTTGTAGTCTTTCTTGTTTATTAGTCTCCCCAGGTGTTTCTGATTTAACCACGCCCCCTTGTTATCTTGTTTAGCTTGTTTGCCCATGTATGTAAGCCCTGTGTCTAGTCTCAGTCTTTGTGAGTTCTTGTTTTTGTATGTGTAATGGTTGCCTCTGTGATTCCCCTGGTTTTGTTCCTTTGTGTTCTGTGTTCTTGTTACTTTATTAAAATACCCTGCGTTTAGATCCTCATCTTCCCCTGTCTTCCTCAGCATTGTTACAGAACCAGCGGCGAAGGAAGCTCTGGACTAATAAACAAGAAAGACTACAAAGGACTACAAAACATGGCACAGAACAGGAAATAACAAAAATGCATACCAGACAAGGGCAACACAGGACAGGAATCATGACATTGACACTGGGTCTTCCGGATCTATCCTTCCCTACAATACTTATACATGGCATTTCAGTAACGTTGTGCTGTCAAAACTGTGACATATTCAAAAGCCCAAATGTGGCTTGGTGTTTGTCAGCTAACGTTTCCCTACATGACCACCCAGTTCCTGCTATGTTCTTCATTGTGGACAAAGGGACTCCACTCATGGGGAGGGACGTAATGTCTGCTCTGCATGTGAGGATTGAAAACAATAAAATCCTGCCTCCTAATGTCCTTTCTGTTCCTGCTTTGCAAGTGCCAGTCTTTTGGATGGGCTAAAAACTTTATATCAGAGGAATTAAATAGCTTGCAAGCAGCTGGGATGATAGAATGCATTGATCGATACCTCTGCATGGGTGTTACCAATTGTTACGTGGAAAAGGTCAAATTAGGATGTGCGTTGATCTCAGATAGCCTAAGAAAGCAGTGATCGTGGACTCTTTTCCATTGCCACACATGGATGAACTGTCTACTCTTAAAGGTTCTACTGTTTTCTCTACCATCAACCTGACAAATGCTTACTACCAAGTGCTGCTGCATGAAGACAAAGGCCTTTTTTTACACATGACAGACTGTTCCGTTTTTGTTGTTTTCCATTCCTAAAGGATTGGCTTCAGTACCTGCAGAATTTCAGAAGATGATCACCATCATCCTGTCTTGTCAGGGATTGAAAATTACCTGGACAACATTATCTTCCGCAGACGTGACATGTCTATGCATGACAAAGTACTTCAAGCGGTCTTACAACGACTAGAAGCTGCTGGCTTGCAGCTCAATAAAGGCAAGTGTCGCTTCCGGCAAACCAGCCTGCAGTTCTTGGGTCGTACTGTTTCAGCAGAGGGTCTTCTTCCTGAAGAATCACATGTACAGGCAATTCTCAAAGCCCCTGCACCTTGGACTTATGTCATGGTACAGTACGTTTATTCCTGGTTTTGCCACTGTTGTAGTTAGTACATATGCTTGCCTACAAGATCCAAATGGATTCAGCTGGTCAAAAGAGGCTGAATATAGTTTGACCAAAGTTAAGTGACTGCTAGCAAACAAATGATGTTTTATAAACAAAGTTCGGGAGGAGCACGTTCAAATAATTAATCAACAAATCTATCAATCATCTCATCAAACAATTACCATGTCTACCCTATCAGCATGAGAGGAAGCATATATATATTCACTCTGTCAACTCACCTAACTTCCTTGAGAGTTTCAGCATGCCTCCACCACCCCGACTCCTCACCCTTGGCTTGTTCTTTCACAGCCAGGAATATGGGGAGAGTACTCTGGGTTCGGGCCGAATACCGAGCCCGGAGCCCTCTCCTCGGACAGCACGCCAAATACGCATTTATTCTATCTGACTTATTTGTAAGTGTGAACTAGTGAACCCTGCTTTGGCAGTATTCAACCCCACATTACACACGATTGTTTCTACAGACGCTTCTGACCATGGTCTGGGTGTCGGCGTGCTGGACTTTGTGTAGCAAGGTGGTCTGCATGTCTCGTGTCATTGTAATTATTACAATACTTAAATATTTACTTAATACTTAAAATGCTCCTGCTGGTTATCTGTCTCTTTTACCTCACCTGCTTCTCCTGCAGATAATTCTATTGCTCCAGCTCCTGATGAGGAGTTAGTTGCTTTTCTATCTGCCGCCTGTTATTCTCTGTCTGCTGCTGATGTGCTTCTTGTCCTGCTATAACCAAACTTCGTAAATAAATTTCTAATGGTCCTTCACCCAAGGGACTGGACATTGAGTTGTTGCCTTACTATAAACTGCGACTGGAACTGTCTGTTAAGGACAGTTTTGTCTTTCGGGACTCACGGCCGATTGCACCTGCTTCTCTTCGATCTGTGCTGGACTTCATAGCACATGAAGGACATCAGGGAGAGGTAAGAAACAAAAATATGCCATTGTGATGTCTACTGGTGGCCAGGGATGGATGCTTAGGTTCATGATGCTGTCTGCCCCTACCATGTGTGTCAGCTCAACGACAAAACTGTCAAGACACGTTCTGCTCCTCTCCAGCTGGTGTCACTGCCAGATGGACCATGGCAGAGAGTGACTGTGGATATAGACACTGCCGCATCCCACTGAAGGAGCAAATGGCCTGAGGTCTCTATTCACACGGGTCATTACGGATTTTGTGGTTTCAGTTTTTCACTGCCATGGAAATCCATTAAGTATAGTTACTGATAATGGTGTTCAGTTTACATCTGCTGCTTTCTCTGCTTTTCTGGAAGGAAGGAATATTCGGCAGCTAATGGTAGTGTAGAGAGGTTTAACCATGTGCTCAAACACACTGTCCAAATGGCCATCCAGCAACATCAGCCATGGAAACCTGCGGTAACTGACTCCTTTTAGATGTACGTGCCACTCCACATGCTGGAACTGGTACTTCACCCTGTGCACAAGGCTGTCTATTTTTCATCTGCTCCTGCGCAACCACCAACTGACAGGACTGTTCACCAAAGGGTTACACAGCTGCTACACAAAAAGAAAAGTACACTGATGCTAAGTGGAGTGCTCATACTCCTTTCCAGGAGGGGGATAAAGTGAGGGTATGGAACCCCTTGTAAGGGACACAGAAAGTTTACTGATCCTCTCACGGTTACTGAAAGACTGGGGGTGGGTACATGAGTTCTTAGTGATGGAAAGACATGGAATGCTTTACATCTCACAGCATTTCCATGTGCGCCAACAACTCCAGCTGAGAACACTGCTCACTACACAAACGCTCATACCACTAGACCTAAACGTTATGTTCGGAAGCCTAGTTGGTTTAAGGACTATTTCACTTAAACTGATGTAATATTCTGTTCTTTAAAAAGGGGGGAAATGTTGTGTTCACAAGTGAATATTGTTAACTCCTATTTTGAAAATGAAGTCCGAACTGTTGAAGTTTTTTTAATAAAGAAGATGGATGAAATTCGCTACTCCTGTTTTGTGTGCTTTATTGCTGTTTAATAACTCCTGATAAATACCAGACCTTCATCAGAGAAACAAAGTTATTTTGATTAAAGATTACGGGACACATGCATTTTATAAAACGATGTGCCCGGATAATTTTTTTTTAACAAACACTGCAAAATTCTATATAAAAAATAAGAATTGTCAATTTTGATTTTGTGGTGACTAAGTATGAGATGGTTATTAGAATACATTTTTAAAATGTAAATGTTTATGTGACTTGAAAGTTCTCAATGTATTTATGTCTTATATCTTTAAATGTAATCTTTCTTGTGTGGGTTTTATGTTTGGTTTACTTTTTTCCTTAGCAGTGCTGTCCCGAAAATGTCAGGTGGGGTTATGAGTTTCAGATCGAGTTCACAGGCAGACATTCTGGTTTTATTGTTGAGCTCTTGAGTCTTAAAAGCTCTGTGTGTCAACTTGTGGTAGGCCTACTTGATTTTAGATGCATAATATTTGAGATAATTCTTTTACGTCATTTTTGAATGGATTTTCTGTGTGTGTACACGCGCACACGTGTATGGAACAGTGGTGACACTTGATCCACATTTAAAAATACATGGACGTTTTTCTTTAAATAAAATAAAAAAATGGCTCCAAATGTCATTATTTCTAGGTGTGTGCGATATGTATCAAGTCCGTTACACTCAATATCACAGGTGTCATTTTGTCTTCTGATGTAATTGTTCATACATCTTTGAATATTTCTTAAAGGGATAGTTCACCCAAAAATATAAATAAATTGTCATAATTTACACTTTTCATTTTTTTTTTCTTTTTTTTTTCAATACAATTATCTGTATTAATCAACCTGAGCAACAAACAATTGAGAATATTAGGATATGCTGAAATTCATAGTACAATCCCCGTTTTCTTAACAGTGTGTATTTTAACATACAGTATAATGATTTTAAATAAGATCTGGTGAGAGTCTAATGCGTGTTTACCCACATCTGTGTAAATCCCATGAAACTATCTTTTTTTTATTAGGCTATTGTAAATATAAAAATTGTGTATTGGTTGGTCTTCGCGCGGAAATGTTTGTTTCTGTAGATTATTCTCTGTTTCCCGTTGTCTGACTCCTTGGGTTTGAGAAGTCAAACAACAAGGGTAAATATTTGACACTGAAGAGCTCTTGGGTGCTTGAGAGTGCACACTTTTCCTGAAGCATACTTCTATCCGTGGGTGTCTAATAGATTAAGGAGATACGAGAGGTCATTAGAAACTAAACTGTGTGCCTACACGGGTCTTTATTGATACTCTGAGAGCGTGCGCCTAAATTCAAAGAGCTTGGCAAATATTTTAGTTTACTTTATAGCCTACAGTTTAACAACATCCATAGAATGCAGCATGTCGTAGTTACTAACGGAAAACACTATTTAGAATTAAACCTGATACAACCAAAATAATCATTAGCCTATATATATATATATATATATATATATATATATATATATATATATATATTCATCTCGTCCTTATTTTTTGACAATCGTAAAGTTTCGTTTTTTTTTTTTATTAAATAAAATTAAATCTATTTTTTAAAAGACTTTGATTAATCAGGAGACAACTTGAAATTTGATGGAAACGAAAAGTCTTTTAATTCCGTTTGGAAACGCATAACTAATAATTCAGTTTAGACGTAAGCAGCTAGACGTGTAGCAGTAGATAGTTCCCCAGATCCCGTTCATCCCTATTCAAAACCATGACAACATGAAACAAGCTCGGATTTATTCGAGAAAGTTAAAGGACATTGTGCGGGGGCGTCAATCAAGCATTATTTCAGGACTGAACAAATGCAAAATCTTGACTGGAACAAATGCTTCCAACGGGTCTCGGACGCGGGGCTACATTTCCCTCTTTTGTTCCTGGTCGCTGGTTGGCATGTATTTGTGTTCCTTTTTTCGGCCGACCACCCAGGACGACTAGACGAGAACGGATACCCACTCTGTTTGGGAGGGTCTCTGCAGTCATCCAGAGCGCGCTCTCTCAGGAATCATCCGAACCCAGTGATGCCTCGTGCACTTATTGGTGAGGTGAAGGAGTAAGCAAGTGTCCATAACGACATATTACTGTTTCCTTGATGTCTGGATCTTTTTTGGAAGTTCTTTATTCCTGTGGTTATCTCGGATTTCTAGGAAGAAATAACCTGTTAAGTTAAATATTCATAAATAAGAAAATTGCAGTGTAACGTTGAGTAGGTGCAACTTTAAAACATAAACAGCTAGGTTCTAATTTCATATCTCAAAAATCTACTTGATGGAGACATTTTTGTGCTTCTTACAGTACACAAAGGGCAGGCTATTTTTCCATGAGCCCAAGAATATATAGATTTCATGAATTACAATGAAATATCACCCTAGATTAAACCCGTGTTTCTGCAATAACACCTGCAATAAACGACATTACCCCAATAAACGAATTAGGAAAACCAACTCTGGACGCTAATGGATCACTTTGTATGCAAATATCCGATATGTTATTTGAGCGGGGGAAAGAAGGGAGGGCTCTTGTTGTCACTTGCCACCCAAGACGTGATTCAGCCTCAACAATTACCATTATCTGTTTGCCACTTTTCACGAATTCGGACGAATCAGTAATGATGAAGAGTGTTACCCTCCATCATTGTGAAAGTAACGGGCTATTCTTTGGCGAGTTCACACCTACCATTACAGGGATTTAAGTACACGAGTCATTGAGGTACTTAGAACCCATAAGTAGGAGAGGCCTGAAAGCAGCCAGCAAGTGCTGTTTATATAAACACCGCGACATCAGTGTACACATTGTCACTTGGATGCGCGTCTTGAAAACGCACACATCACTTCAGCACTGCGACTGAGGATAGCTCTTCCACACCGAGAACCAGTCCTGGAACTAACAGCACTCCAGCGCTACAGATGGCTATTTCGAACAAGTTCAGTTTCACTGTGAGAAGTATTTTGGATTTGCCAGAAAACGACTCCGAAAGCATCGCGCACCATTCTCCAGTGGACACGTTTTCCGTCTCACCTTACTCGTCTTGGACTGAAAACGACAGAGGACATATATGTAAGTTTCTAAAAAAAAAAAAAAAAACCATTTCCAAATCAATTTTAAGAAAATGTTTCAAACGTACATCCTTTTTTTCATGTCCTATTAATTAGTGTTAGTTATACGTGTTACCACTTGGTAACTATAAAGTGCATACACATGTTTTTCCCCCCAGAGATAAATAAAGGCTAATGTTTTTTTGTTTTTTTTTTAGCATCAGATGAGAGCAACCTTGAGGCTTCACCAGACTCCACGGGCCAAGATGTGCTTTCAGTGGATACAGAGCATGAAAAGAGGAAGAAGCGACGCGTGTTATTCTCCAAGGCTCAGACTTATGAACTGGAGAGACGCTTTCGTCAGCAGCGGTACCTGTCCGCTCCAGAACGAGAGCAGCTCGCGCACCTGCTCCGTCTCACGCCCACGCAGATCAAGATCTGGTTCCAAAACCACAGATACAAAATGAAGAGAGCGCGGATAGAGTGCGCTCAGGACCTCAATCAGCCTCCGGTTTTGCGCAGGGTCGTGGTGCCCATTTTGGTCCGAGATGGCAAACCGTATCAGAACTGCTCAATCGATGCAGAAAAAGGAAGATGCATCGTTCCACCAACAGTCCCATCATCATCCTTCAGCGTTCAAGGTTTCCAGTCTTTACAGCAGCAGACGCCCTTTGCGCTTTTCCCCACATACCAGCACTTTCCCAACACAGCGGCCTCCCGTCACCACTTCTGTGTTTGGTGAGACTTACTTGAACTAACCTCACGAACTATTTCGAGACTTACCCCACAGGACAGCGCATGGATTCAAGTTCATTCAAGTTGTTTTTAATTACATAAAGTTTTAGGTCTAGAAACTTTCAGCGTTGATATAAAATTAATAAATAAATGCTGTTTGCACATATTATGTGATTTATTTAGTTTTGTTTTGGCCAGTTGCGTTTTGCTAATTGTTTGTGTATTAATTGATGATGTGTATAATTGCTTAGATGGTGTATTTTTGAACAGTTTGTATTTGTTTTAAACCAAAAGTTTATATATCAGTGAGAAAAAAATATATGTTTTATACAGTGAACAGTGTAGTTATGATTTGGATGAAATGGCATCATCTTAAAATGTTACATGTTTTCGTTCTTTATTCTTCTATGTATTACAAAAAAAAAAAAAAAAAAAAAAAAACTGAGAATAAAAACTTTTTTTTTAGCAGTGTATAGCCTACTTCTGTTTGAATTTTCCATACAAATTGCGTTTATACAGACCATATTAAATATTCTTTCAGCATGAAATCACTCCTTTTAATCATAAAGATTTTATAAAATATATTCCCCCTTTATTGTTTGTCATTTGCTTAGTATAATTCGTTCACCTTTCTGTTAATCCCCGCGATTGTTAGATAGTGTTTGTATAAAAGATCTCAGATTGAACTGAAAAGAGTACGAGAATTAGCGCACAGCAAGAGGTGAGTGCTTTTGTAATGTTAAGACGTCCACTTTCACCCAACAGAGCAAATAACCAGCTTAAAGAAAGAACCCTTATTTAAGACTCAACAGTAAACACTGAGGAAGAAATATAAGATGCACAATGGATTTTGATTCTTGTGTGATTCTGGGATTTGCGCATTTATTTATAGGCCTAGGCATATACCGCGTACAAGCATGTTGCTTGTTTTAAGCGTTGATTTGATTTGATTTGAGTGGTGACTAAATTATAAAATCGAAGTTGTTAAAAATGATTCCTCAACATACAGCAGCAAAAAAGAACAGCAGCGGTTTGGAGACTTTAGAAAGTTCAAGCAACTCACGGCCTCCTCCATATTTTAAAAGAGGGTGATCATTGTTGTAAGTAACATTAATGAAAGAGGCGTGCTTTCTCAATCCCGAGCTTGTCCCAATTAATTCAGCGACCCAGTTAGTATCATCCTTGTCACCTGGTCTTTTGTCCCCTCTCTCAGGCCACCTTGTTCTACATATGGAGGGGACTGACCGCAGCGCTCTCTTCGCTACATCTTCCCTAAAACACTTTTTTGTGTCGTCCTCTGAAAGGACCATTGTGTGGCTTCCAAAGGGACCTAGACAAAATCCGCAGTGTCTCAATTCTCGTGATGTTTAATCAGTCCCGGGTGACAAATTTATGGGCTTTAACAAGACAATGGAGTTTTAAAAGTCGTTGGGTTTGGGGAGTGACAAAGACAGGCTTTTAGAGGTCTTCCCTGGTTTATGGCGAGACTTGGCCACAACAACTAGGTAGTAACATAGTAAAACTCAACAATTACTCTAATGAAGTTGTGGCCTACTGAAATAAATCGCGTGATTTGAGTAAACATTTTACTCTAACTTAATGCACTAAAAGAAATTAAAATCATATACAACTTGATACATTGAAATGTCTGTACCAAAAAAACTGATTCATTGAGCAGACCAGATAAAATATTATTTATAAATGTCCCCCTGGCCTTTCATCTGAATATAAACATTTGTGAGTTTTAGTCGAAACAGTTTTGAGGTTAATTGATCTAATTTTGTGTCTCTGGAAAATAGTGAACTATGACAATGTATTATGTTGAATATCAAAAGTTGTTAATGAGGCATTTGTGGACACATTCATGTTTTTAGATTTGTGGAGTAAAAGTTATATATTTTTTTATTTTAAAGTAAAAAGATCAAATTAGTCCCTTGGGGTAAGATGATTTAGCACAGAAGGCCCCAAGTGGTATGCTGTTACTAGTGTTATTAGTTTTAAATTTGATCATTATTGTAATTAATGGGGTTATTATTCAGAATTCCCATTAATTAGATGTACATTCCAGACATCTTTGCTTGCATTAAAACCTATAGTTTAGTTTAGAAATCACTGATTCATAGTGTTGCTATTATGACATATCTTCAAATAAAATATGGGCAATTAAAAATGAATAAACACAGAATAATTGTACCTTTCAGATCAATCTCTTTCACTAGGGTTCTGCTTACTGTGGTTATTTAATTATTCAAAATTCAATTTTAAATAGAAGAGTTGATTTAGTATTTTACATTAATGATACTTTAAAAATATATAAATATGAATTCATTTCTAAAAGTAATTTAGCTTATACATTCTAGTTTATGGGGGGGGGGGGGCTCTTTGAATTGAATAATTGTACTTTTTTTTTCTTTTTTTTTACTAATTTTGCAAATGTTTCTATTTATTTCCTATAATAATAATAATACAAAAAAAGCCTGATGCATCATTATCCTGTACATGCTGAACGTATATCTAAATAGGCCTATCTTACAATTTAAAAGTAAATGCACATTGCTCCCCCATCTTATATGTAATTCCAAATGCGTTTTTATGCCTCCAGTTGGTCTGTCAAGACTTTACTTTCTAATAACTATAGAGTGAAACAAGGGAGGGAAAGCGTGACATCATCCATATGTGATGTCCACCTTGTTGGCTGCCTGGCTGTGCGCAGTGCCACTCTGCCACCTTGAGGTTCATAGCTTCCGGTGGGCCTGATCAGGGGTGCGTTCCCCTTAGGCTAAGTAAATACAATAGAAGCCTACAATCATCGATGTATCGTTAAAGAAATCAAGTCACGACTGTTTCCAAAAACCGCGTTGGTTAATGATGTCACGCAGGTGGTGGAGTAACTTATTTTAATGAATCTGTTTGAGATCAAATAATTGCTAGATGTTTTGCTATAAATACGGACATGTCATCTGAGGACCTATTCTCGATTCAATCATAGGCTCGTTAGACACGTTCGCACATGTAGCCTACACTCTTCGATAACGGTGCTTTAAATTTCTTGACTAACTAAAAGACGTGAATTTATTCGAAATAAAATATGTAGATTTCACTGAATGTCAGCTTTTATTTCTTTCTTTATTTTTATTTTTATTTTTATTTTTATTTTTATAAAGTCCACATGTCAAGCAAACAAGAAATTATGCTTCTAACCACAGGTCGAGCTGTAGTTCCAACCACAGAACTGTGCGATGCTGTTTTCCAATGTTCTTCGGAACTTTGGTTTAGGGAAGCTGAACTAGTTGAAGCTAACGATTCTTTCGGGAAAAGCACCCCTGATTTGGCTCAGAAGGAAACCAATATTCTCACACACCTCTCTCCCATGAGTGCTCTCTGTACAAACTGTTACTCTCCACTAGATGTCACAATAGCATCGTGGAGTCTTAAGTTTGCGTACTCTGCCCTGCTGTCAATATTTACTGCACCTGATGAGCGTCAACAACACTCCCGTCCCACCGTAAACAAACGTTCAATAAAACACATTAGGAGAAATAAACCAAATAGACTATAATATAATATAGGCCTACAGGCCAAATATAATATAATATAAAAATAGGCTAATATAATATAATATAATATAATATAATATAATATAATATAATATAATATAATATAATATAATACGCATTTGACTTCATATTTTCATATATACATGTATAGCCTACGCATATTGAAAACGTAAGCCATGGTAGCGCTGAACAAAACTCCGGTTTGTCAATAGAAAAAGATGTTAAAAACAACACAAATCGTACCAGTAATTGCCGTTAATTGACCATGATAGCCGTACTCCAGTAGAGAGCAGCGAGCCTGATTAAGATAATTAAGAGAGCCTTTTGTAAACTGGATCAAGTATGCCGAACACCTTGAAAGCAACGTTGGACGCTGCATAGTTTTGACACTAATTGTTATAATTGCACGCGCGATTATCATCTGCACAAACTACGCCCACCTGTGCTAACTTCAAACTACAGAGATGCGCAGTTATCTGCTTGTTTAAGGAGGTTCACGTATTTCATTTCACTGAAATGACAAGCTGACTATCACGATCGTTTTCACTAAGCTTGAGCACTGCCCGAAGATGTGAACGCTCGCTGGATATTATGTAAACATTTGTAAGGTTGAAAAGAACTAAAGTGTTTCTCATAATTCTGTAAAATGTTACGAATGTGTTGTTGGCATTATATTAAAACTATTAGACTTACTTTGCACATTGGATTGGCTTTATTGATAGTGCTTTTTGTCTTGCCATTTGAAAATATTCATGCTGTGACCACCAGAAGACGCTGTATTCCCTCGTGTCAAAGGTTTTCGGCTAATCCAAATAGAGATGGTTTGTTATGTTATTCTGTTTCATGTATTTTTTATTTTTTGGTCTTCTTCTTATTTTGGCGTAAGAGCAATTTGACAGATTTTATTAGGGATATACTATTAGGTAGGCTAGGCCTATGTATGGGATGACCAATGTGTGTTCCTGTTACTCTTCAGGACAGCTCGTTATTTCAGATTTGAAACACTTGAAGTGTTCCACAAGATCGCAAAGAAACAAAGAAATACATAGCGAAAAATGCCATTTCCGAAAATTATAACATTTGAATTCAGGTAGAAAGCATAAAAGCAAAATAGTGCAAATTTGTATTTCCTGCTTTAACAACGTGATTTTATTCTCGGAATTATTTAATCAGGCTCCGACTGATTTTTTGCATTTCTTGGACTTAGGTTGAGCTGTTTTGTTCTCTATACATCCAGAAAATGGATAGCATGATATCTTTAAAAAGATAAAAACACAGTTGTTTATTTAGCCACAAAAAAAAAACACATCTTAAATCATAAACAGAGTCTCTGTTAATCCTAATTGCTGAAACCATAAAATAAAAAAAAAATCATCTAAATCTGTTTACGTTTTTTTTTTTTTTTTTCGATTTTGTTTAGAAGCTTGCAGCGCTTATAGACTCTCGATAAACGCAGGTCTTGACAAAAACGAAAGTTTAAACCAAATATCTAAGTCTACAATATGAGAATCTTACACACTCACTTGTGATTTATCTACATGTTTTGTTTAACCAAAAGACATGACCTCTTGGTGTCCCAAACTATTGGCAGTTTTAAATTTGATACGATAAATGAACGATAGATCCACATATTGCGATATTAGGAGGACGAAAATAAAATGAAAACATGTCATCCTAAACAATAGCATCCTATTATTAGTTGTAATGTTAGACATTAGAGTAAAAGATTAGCGTTGTTTTGAAAATAGCAACAAATAAAATTTTTTATATTTGTTAAAATAGAAATATGATGAAATAACTAATAATAATAATAACAATAAAGAATATAAAAAAAATAAAATTGTCTGCTTCATTTGTCAAATTAATCTTGTCGATTTTGTAAAGTCTACTGTCCAGTCATTCACATTTCTGTAAAATTGTTTTTCTGTCCAGCTGTACTGAGGGAGAACTATTGGGCGTCGGGGCGCACTGGTAAGCGATGCATTATTGAACTTACACGGAGTTACTTCAGGACTTACTCAGGTTATTTCAGCGTCGTTAAATTTACCTGAGAGCCTCTCCTCCTCCCGAGTTCATTCTCTTCAGTACCTACCGCGTGTCTGAACCCGAGTGCATGGATGGGAATTTGGACGACACGCTGCCTATGTCCAATAAAATCAAACGGAAACGGGCTTAATCATTTACTTGGCCTCTTAACACGCTCATATGTATTTATTTATTTGTCAGTCAGTGTTCCTGAGTCGTTGCAAGTGCCCTTTGCATGTTTGAGTACGATGGAGCATAATACAAACACGCCTGCAATCACCAGAAGCCTCTTGTGGCCATTAAAAGTCAGTAGTTCAACTCAAGTTTTTTTTTTCTTTTTTTCAGAAACTGAGTGGTTCTCAAAGTCTGAAGTCCGCGTATGCTCTCACATCAAGGGGCCCTTATAAACATCACTCCAACTGTCAATATTTCATCCTTTGCTGTGTTCCTTGTCGTTCTTGCAAGCACCACCGCGAAATAAACAGCCTCGCGCGGAAAATGAACTATGGACGAATTAAATTTACGCACAGGTGTTGTTACATGCGCAAATGTTTTCGGGGTTGGGGGGATGGCATGGGTAGCTGAAGACCGCGTAATAGAAATTGTGCGTGGGTGCACAGATGATAGCGCTGCTTTGTATTGTTGCCCTGGCTGCTGATGCCCCGCCTCTGATGGAAGCCTTAAACCTGGCACCAAGCTAAAACAAACGAAAGTCAGCTTCGAGCTCCCACTCAAACCAATTAAGGCGGACTCCAGTGCACACTCATACGTTTCCATCCTGCTGCAGCGACGGTGAAACAACAGGAACAGAGGAGCTGGCCAAAAAAAAGAAGGAGAGATTGCCTTGCCTTCTAATTTCTCCCTTTCCAACACAGAACAATGTCGATGAGCCCTAAGCATACGACTCCTTTTTCTGTATCCGATATCTTAAGTCCTCTTGAAGAGAGCTACAAAAAAGTGAGTATGGAGGGGAACAACTTGGGGGCTCCACTTGCATCGTACAGACAACCCCAAGTCACGCAAGCGGCGATGCAGCAGCACCACATGGGCCACAATGGAACAGTACCCGCTGCCTACCACATGACTGCAGCTGGAGTTTCCCAGCTGTCACACTCAGCCATGGGGGGCTACTGTAACGGGAATTTGGGCAACATGAGCGACCTGCCGGCCTATCAAGACGGGATGAGAGGCAGCACGACGGCCACCAGCTGGTACGGGACGAATCCGGACCCACGCTTCTCAACAAGTACGTGAGACTGAGCTGTATTTGCAAGAACTGTTTGTGGATTTTTATACAAATATTTTAAAATATACTGAGTGTATTAAACATGTCAGCTATTAATGTACAATTTTGAATTTGGTTGTAGCTGTTTAGTTAACTTTATAGCTTGAAAATGTGGCTTTTGGCTGTATTAAGGGGAAATATGTTAAGCCAACCACGCTTTAAACGTGCCAGGTGCTTTATCTAAACCCAAACAAACTGTATCAATAAACAGACTCTTAACCGCAGTTCTAGTGTATGTCCAAAGCTGGGAACAGTCTAACAAGATGCGATTGCGTAATAGTGCACAATCGCAATATTTGCTCTTTTTACTGTGCTGTTATAACTCACTGAGCTGAGCGTTTGTATTATTATTCTTTCTTTTTTTGTGTGTGGTCATTATTAGTAGGAATTATTGTACTGTTTGCTGTTAAATTGCAAAGCTAAATCAGACTGTTCGGTTTTGTGTGTTTTTTTTCTTCAGTCTCTCGTTTCATGGGTTCCTCGTCTGGTATGAATATGGGCAGTATGGGCACTCTGGGTTCTTTGGCGGATGTTGGTAAAAGCATGGGTCCGCTGACCAGCACACCTCGCAGGAAGAGACGAGTACTCTTCTCCCAGGCGCAGGTGTACGAGCTCGAGCGACGGTTCAAGCAGCAGAAGTACCTCTCCGCGCCGGAAAGGGAACATCTGGCCAGCATGATTCACTTGACTCCGACTCAAGTTAAAATTTGGTTTCAAAACCACCGATATAAAATGAAAAGGCAGGCCAAGGACAAAGTGTCCCAGCAGCAAATGCAACAAGACAATGGCTCCTGTCAGCAGCAGCAACAGTCTCCGAGGCGGGTGGCCGTGCCAGTGTTGGTGAAAGACGGAAAGCCATGCCAAGGCAGCAGCCATACACCCAACACCGGTGTACAAAACCACCATCACCAGGGAGGAAACGTCATGATTATGTCCAATAACAGTTCTTCAATGGGCCAGCATCAAAGTCAGCAGGTAGGCAGCGCCGGCCAGTCCCCAGATCTGGGCCAACATGCTGCCAGCCCTCCATCTCTTCAAACCCAGGTTTCCGGCCTGTCACACCTGAACTCTTCTGGTTCCGAATATGGAGCGGCCTTGCCCTGCTCTGCTCTGCTTTATGGCAGGACGTGGTGACACCGGAACAGACAATGACACAATAACAAAATGACAGGTGGATGCAGATGATCTGTACTCTATGCTCAAAAAAAAAAAAAAAAAAAAGACCATGCGAACAGTGGTTGCGCTCTGAAATCCTTGTCTCCTTTCTGGAGGGAGAAGTGACAAGGCTGCAAGCGACACGAGGATTGCCAAATGCCAAAAGGTATCAAATCTTTTATTGTGAGGATGAGCGCCAAAACACCATTAAGAAGATGGAATTATTTATATATACACTAGATTTTAAACGAAGACTGATTGAAAAGCTAAAATCACAAATATACTGTCATCCTGTTGGATTTTAAAAATGAAGACGTACCCCTCACAGTTAGACTGCTAAATACCTTTCATGATTTCTTATAGATTTCACTGTAAAACGTAGCTTGTATATTTCTGTAAAAGGTTTGGACTGATTACATAGTTTTTAGCGATATGTATATTGTACAAAATTTTTATCGATATTAAGGGTCAAATGTTTTTTCAGTTCCATTGTTATTTGTACGTTTTAATTTTCTTGTAACTTATATAGATATTTGACTTAAACGCAGTCATACAATCATATTAATAAATTATGACAATAATAACAGTAGCCTAACAATACGTTTATTCTAGATTTGGGTGTAAGAATCTTTCACTCGGCGGTGCTAAAAGTGGGACCATTTTTCTTCAAGATGAATAAAATTAACTAACTAATTAACTAGTTTAAAAGTCAACAGACTTCCACACAATTAGCCTTCCATTTAAAGGCTACACGCTTTTGCTGCAGTCGCACATTGTTCGCAATCGTCAATTTCTACTGTTTGTAGGCTAATGGATATTCCTTCAGGATTGTGGAGCTGGACAGGCCTCCTAGTAAAGTGTTCATTCTGCAATAGTTAGGCTATGTCGTTTTCTCTGTGTCGCAACACTCATGAAGTCACACCACATACATTAGCAGCCGAAATATGTCGGAAGTTAATTAATGCTGACTTTGTGCCGTGTTTTTAACATTTTAATATCTTTGAAAAACCCGGAATACATTTACGTGCAAAATGACGCCGAAAAGCAATTATTAGCCGCAAAATTTTTTAAATGCTTAGTCTATAAAACTTACACATTTTTATACCGATTGGATTAATAATGGTAAAAGTCCCTTTTAACAAACTCGATCCTAAGTTAATTGTATTTAGTGAATAACCTATTAAATGAGTTGTAGCCTATCCCTTTGATAAGTAAACGAAGTTTTTGTGGAGATTTCTTTTTGTAACTCTTTGTCGTATGAAGAATGAGTCAGAGCAGGTGAGGTTTACACTCCTTGAGAGAAACTCACATCAAACAAACGCTCCTAAAAGCTAACCTATCAATCACATCGCTGTGCAAACTACACAATTCTCCTAAACAACTTTGCAAGACGAAATAAACACACTTATCAGAGCGCCGTCCATCAATACCGTATTTGTGAAGATCAAAATCAAATGCCCGTGTTTACCACTGATAAAGACCGTAAACATCAGAGGCTGAGGTAAGACTGACTGAGTTTGAAAGTGTGTGCCGTGGGTTTCTCTGTGAGAGATGTAGCCTAGTCCAACACAAGCAAATCATCGAATTAAATTTGACATTTCTACTTGACATTTCTTTTACACGTTTTGACCAAATAAAAATGAATTCACATAAATTGCCCACGTAGGATTCGGTTGCTTGTGTATTGACATACAAAGCCCGCGTTCCATTAAAAAGTCAGACTCTTTCTTTCTTTCTTTCTTTCTTTCTTTCTTTCTTTCCTCTTCAATAATATATGTCTTATTTTTGTCTGAGCTGGACTTGATTATTTTCAAAGAACATTTTGGACTTCTGTGATTTATAAACTCTATGACATGCAGATATTAATTAGGCTATATAATTATCGATTATGTGCAAAACATTTATTGAACTTTTCAGTTATATTTAAATCTTAAATTTCACTAGTTTCGACCATGTTATTGTCATTTCAAAGATTTTAAGAACCCCTTGATTAAATGTGCATATCCCCTCCCCCCCCCCCCCCAAAAAAAGTGTTACTAATGTCGCTTTTATGACACAATTACACAATTATCTTACACAGTTGCACAAAATATGCTAAATTGATCAAAAATATTTCCAGAAGAAGAATATGTATCCTTCGCGTTGTGAGGGAATCTTTTTGCTTGACAAACCAGAGCTGAAGAACATTGATTGGTCTTTTAGTGTTTCTAACCCTCTGTTATTTGTGAAAATATTGTAATAAACCAAGTACTGATTACCCTGATATTTTATAGGCTACTACGAACCAACAGCGATAGTCAAGTAAAATCAAGTCAAGTCACCTTTATTTCTATACCGCTTTATACAATACAGATGGTTTCAAAGTTGCTGTAACTAATGCAAAGCCAAAGTTGTACAATTGGCTATTAGGCCGAATGGTCGGTGAGGCCCTTGTTGCTGTTCACGCCTGGGTTTTTATATATTTTATTCGCAAAAAAAAAAACCTCTGCATGTAGTAAACCTTCAACTGATGAAGGTATTTATGTGAAGCTCTCGCGCCAGTAAGCGGGCAGTGGGGCGCGAGCGTTTTAATGACTCACTGATTGTAATGGCGCTCTTCTTTTCTGTGAAGGGTCGTTAAATCAACAGATCATTTTGTCGATTATGTCCGAAATTATACTTTCGAAGGCTTACAGATGCTTATTTTACTTGCATTGATACTCAATTATATGTAACCTCCACCTAAAACTTCAAGCATTGTCTATAATGTGTCTAAAAAGATAAGATCAATGGGCGACTACTATGAGTGTTATGATTGTTTTTTGCGATCTAAAAAAAAATCCCAAAAATGTGTAGGCTACTTTCCAGTCAAGAGAGTAGGCTACACTGTAAAAAATGTCTAACCTCCCCAACTCAAACTTTTCTAGTGACTGGTCACATCTAAATTTTTCAATTGGCCCAAGTGAAATTCTGTAAATTCTAAAATTAGCCTACATTTACAGAATTTCACTTGGGCCAATTGAAAAATTTAGATGTGAGCAGTCACTAGAAAATTCTGAGTTGGGGAGGTTAGAATTTTTTTTACAGTGTAGGCCTACACGTGTTTAAGAATTTAAATATTCGTTTGTCAGTTTCTCATGACAATAGCCTATATAAGCTAAAATGTATAGTTCATTTGGATTTACAAGGAGCGAAATTTAATTTTAAAAGGGCTTTATTATTACAATATTACCTGTATTTGAGGATGTCTGCTATACGTACTTTCCTCGCAAGACTGCATAAATGGATTAACCAAATACATGAAATAAACGTTCATTTTATAGGCAAGTAAGATTTTCTCTTTTATCCGTTGTGCAAATTCAATCATTTTCCACAGCAATCTAGCAGCGCCGAAAGAGTCTATTAGGTTTTTCGGGGATTCGTTTTGTTAGAGCTCCTCTGAAAGACTCCAGATTACATTAACATGTCTGAGGCTCGGTGTGTGGTCTTTATGTGGAGCTTGTAGCTGTTGAAAATGACTTGTTGGAAGCGTGTATGCTCTCATCACTCTACTCAACACACGTTGCACAACTGCGGACTGTCCTCCAGGCTTTGGGCGCAAAGGTCTCTGTCACCTCTCTGCAATTACACACCAATCTCAATGCAATCAGGGTTTCCGAGGTCCGTTCCCTGGTTTATTCTAAACTGTAGTTCGGGGAAGTGATTGATTTGCACTATCTGCATTTATAGCACAAACGTTGTGCCCATCTCGACAAAAATAGCCATACACATTTGGCATTAATCGTGTATCTAAAACTGGATTTTAAGAGCATTGTCCTACAGAGATTTGGAAAGAGCAGAAAGAAACGTAAGGCTATGTAAAGTACAGCGCAAATAAAACGTCAGATTCGTGTCAAATACGACAAATATATTTTATTCACTGACTTTAAACATGTCCACACAAAACAAACTTGGTTTGGCCACACCTTCGAAAAGTAAGGTTATGCAATGGTTTGCCACAGTGTATCTTTAGATTGCATTATGTAATTTGCTGTGGAGCTGTCCGGGGTGCTGAAGTTTCTATCATTGCCATGCACACTATACTTAATAATAACTTCATTTATTTTAAAAACACATCTTTGTTCAATTAAAATTGCAAATATAGGCTATAACTTAAAAGCACAAACGTAGTTTTAAATAAAATGCTTAACTGGAAAATGTACAGTCCGCAACAAAGTCAGGCGAGAGCGGTCCATATACAAATGACAAAATATAATCCTATTATATTTCAACATGACTCAAACTCTATTCCTGACACACCACAGACGCAGCATGTGCTTGGAATGAGAGAGCAAAAACTACAAACGAAGTACCGAGAGAGAGGTTTAACTCTTAAATTAAAAAAACTGACATTAAATCGTTTACAGTATGGAGCAAAAAGGAAAATCTGTTTTTGTCGGTACTTCTGCACTGAATTACTTTTTAATTTAAGTTTTTAAAACGAGAGAACTAGAATGAAGTTAGCCTTTGATTAAAAAGGACAGACTTTTTCTTCATACCTCATCTTCCAAGTTTAATCTAAACACGTCTTAAATTGTAAGAGCAAAGTAACAAAGAAAAAGACTGGTTTTCGTCTATACGGCTTCCAACTCTTTCTTAGACCAGCTTCAGTATGTACATGACAAATGGCACAATTACACATTAACTGCAATCACCTCCTTTAGTAAATCTTATTGTCAACTAGTAGCAAAAATATATTTAATTGTCCTGTATTTATCTGCTTCTTGAGGCCATTGTACTGCGCACGCAGACGAGGGTCATTTGCAAGAAGAAATACTTAGCATGCAGCGCGGAACACAAGATGCAGCAATACTTGACCTTTCAGTGTAATTGAGGCACCAGTGAAATGCAGCGCATTCAGCCTTATGTGAATGCAGTCTTTCTCATCCATTGAACAAAAACTGCATTTTCATACCTTCTCGTTTCTTTACTGTTTTTTTTTTCTTTTTTCTTTCATTATTATTATTTTGCTCCTCATCAAAGAAAATTACTCTTTTAATGGCAGTGTTTTTTAGAATCCTGCCGTTCAAATGGTCAAATTTACAATGAGGCAAATTATCATAAACTGCTGAAATGTTCCGATAAGAAAATACCTAATTTCTTCTCGGATGTAAGAAAAGATTAAATCGATTTTCACGCATGTTTTGAAACAATGAATCAGCCGGGTCGTGATCATTTGATTTATTTTTCATGTGTAACAGATTCTTGAGGACAGCCCTCATACTGTAGGATTGGGCAGTCGAAGAGTAAGACGGGGAAAGATGTCCCCCTTAAGAACAATGTGCATTTACTTTTAAATTGAAACATAGATAGAAGTATAGCATGCGCAGGATGATGATGCATCAACCAATATGTTGTTGTTGAAGGAAATAAATAGAAACATTTCCTAAATGTTTTAATTGAATAACCGATGACAAAAGCAGAATCACAGTAAAAGAGATTGATCTGAAAGGTAAATGTATTCTATGACCTATATTCAGGCATTTCATTCTTTAAGCCTACATATTCAGTTAGCCGAATTTTAATTGAAGATATAAAAGCAACACTAATCAAATTGAATGATTTCACTCAATTACTGAATAATAACCCAATGAATTACAATAATTCAATTAAAAAACAACACTGGTAACAACATGCCACGTTGGGTCTTCTGCGCCAATTCTGTGGGCCTTCTCTATGCTTCAAAATAAAAACGATCATTTTTACTCCACAAATCTAAAAATATGAATGTGTCCACAAATTAGACCACACGTTGCATATGCAAGGAGACAGAATACACGTCTTTCTAAATAATAAGCATGTTCTGAAATGTCCGGGTGGCTCGTGCGACAGCGCGCGGGTCATGACTCCATAATGAAACAGTGAGCAGACAAGAGGCGCTCTATGCAGTCTTGTACTGTACCAGCGGGAGTCCTTTGGTGATCAGCGAACCATTGCTAACCGTGTTAACACTTCCTCGCCCGCTAAATAACATGTAATCACCTCACCCCACTGCTATTTTCATCAACTTTTTGTCACTTAAACACTATCTGATTACTTAAGCGTGGTACAACAAAAACTATTAAAACAGCATCAAAATTAAACATAGCGGATCTAAACCGCTATCAGTCTGCAGTCACCACCAGTCATCATTTTTATGACTAAACAACCCATCTATAAATAATAAAATTGATTAACAATAATCAACAACGAGGGAATTATATATTAAAATCATAATAAGCTAATGCAATTGAACATCAGAACAAGACAAATGCAGTAAACAATGTCATGAACTAGTTTCACCATGTAACATAAAATAAGCTTTATGTCGGTAATATAGATTTAACTGGATTATTCAGTTTAAAAGGGTGAACCATCTCTTTCAGGGTCAAAGTTTCCACAGTGTTTGTGGAGTATAGGGCCTAATTAGCATGCCATTTCAATCTAGCGTGAAGAATATAAATAAGAAGCATTCTAAATAATATTCTACATTAAACACTATTCTAAGAGGAAAGCAACAAAATAGTCACTCTATATCTTAAAAATAAAGGTTCCAAAATGTGTGTTTTTTTTTTCACAGCAATGCCACAATTTCTTAAAAGAACCATTTTTTTCTTAGAGTGAACATTTTAATAATCTAATAACCTGTTTTTCACTAGAAAGAGCCTTTAATGGTTCCATGGATGTTAAAGGTTCTTCATGGAACCATCGATGCCAATAAAGAACCTTTATTTTTAAGTGTATTTGGCATGTTGCCTCTAATAACTGAGTAGAATAACCATCTTTCAATATCATTTTCAGTCGTTAAGAAATGAATAAAAAAATGTGTCTCACGTATAGCCTATGTCAAAAAGACAACTATGGCCAACAGGATTGTGCATAAACTATTAACATTGCTTGTCCCAAGAAATCAAATGTTCTAGAGTGAAAAATAAGAATCATTGTTATCTCTCAAACCATTGCATTCTGCTAGTCATGTCAGGCCTAAATGCGGGCGACCGTGGAGTGGGCGGAACACAATAAGCAGGCCTGTGAAAAATCAGCCTATGGAGGAGTGCGGTGCATGGCTTAAATTAAGACCTGTTGAGATTATGGATTTTTTTTTCTTCTGTAGAACCGGAAGGAGGGATGCTATTTGCCCCTTTATAAAATATGTCATTAGGAAGAATTCATGTCACACAAAGGGACGGCAGTAAAAAATTGCCCCACCACTGTTCAGTAATTATATAGTTTGCCCAGGCTGCGAGCTGTCATGCGTCGAGGCAGGTGGCAAGTCCATCATGCAAATGGCTTGGCGGTGCCGCCATAATTAGCCAGCGCGAGTCGCCCAAATTAACAATTAGCTAACATGCAATTCTCTCTGTGAGCGCAGCGGCTCGCCGTTGTGTGACCATTGTATTACTCAGCCATTTGCACGTATGGCGTATCATTTATTATTTCTATGCTCAATTTACAATTCTATGCCAAAGAAAATCGGGGTAAACGTCTGTGACGATTATAATTTCTGTGACTGGTTGTTTAGTTTCCGGAGTAAGCTATGCACAATATAAATCACATAGCTACATTTAGGCCTATTTTACCAGTCTGAAAGACAGACACCAACACTCCCCCATGCACTCCAACAACTTGCCTTAGTAATCTTAGGGATTTTTATAATTAAGATTTGGAACGAAAAATGCTTCTTAAATTTAACTGTATTATTTACTATTTAATTTTTATACTGAGACTACACTGTAAAAAACTATAAGATCAATAAGTTATGTTTTTACATTGCTTTAAATCATCAAAATAAGTTAAGCCATTTTCAACTTTCTTTATAAGGTAGGCCTATATACAAGATTCAACTATTTTTTAAGTCAGTTTATTGTGATTTAAGTTGAATTTACTTAAATATCAAAGTTGATAGTAGGCTACTTGAAAATTTAAGTTAGTGGGTTTTTTTTTTTTTTTTTTAACAGTGTATTTGGACTAAGTAGGATTTATTAGGCCTTTGGTAAATTATATATGAACAACCAACCCGATCTCACGGCAATTCGTACGTATTTTATGAGGTGGCTAATTCATACGACGTCACTCGTACGAATTTTTGCTAAATCGTACATATTTTACGAGTTGCCCAATTCGTATGAATTCGTACGAATGACCTAACCCCTACGAATGACCCCGCCCCTAACCCTACCTATCACTGGGGTTTAGACAAATCGTACGAATTCGCCACCTCGTAGGCTACTCACTCGTAAGAATTGGTCGTTAGTGTTGACTGCTACTGCAATATTTGTTGCCATTACATAACTAATATTTTGCTGAAAGATCTCGGGAAAATGCTGAATTTACAAAACTGCAGCTATTGCACCCTTAAAATGTATATATGGTGCCTTTTTGGTGCGCGGCAACCTAAAAAGTGTTGGTGCACAGCGCTGCAACCTAAAATGCCCACCTGGTCACCACAGCATCATGCAGGTGTTAATGAATTTCTAGATATTTGTTTAAAGTTAATTTTATAGTGTGATATAGAGTTCGTAGTCTATATTACTAATCGAGCCCTGAGCCCATGTGATCGCTTCAGGTTGTTGGTTAAAATGGAAGAGGGACCCACGCTGTGCAGCAGTTAAAAGTAATCCAGACCTAAGAGGTGCTGCTTTTTTAACCCCTCCAGTGATCTCTTTGCACCCGGCAGACTAAACGCCTCCCCAGCAGATAGCCCCAAACACAGCCCACCCACACTTACTCATTATTCCGGGCTGCCCTCCGACATGACACGGGAACAAAGTAGGCGTTAAGCCACATTAGAGCCGGGATGGGAGTCATCAGTAACCCGTTATCAGTTAATGAAGGGAAACACATGCGGGGCGATACACAGTAGCCGATCAATAGCGCGCTCGGACAATGAGCGCCTGCTCACAAAAAAAGAGAAATGCAAATCAATTAGAAACCTTGTTTGCTTCTGGTCCGCTCAGTCTATTCCCAGCAATTACATGCTCATTAAAGCTAATTTAAACGGGATGCTGCCGCAGGGACAACAACAGTTGTTTGTTGCTCCATCGTTTTCAAAGGCAGAGAATGACAGCATAATGGTCCACAGGGACATTTCCCATTATGTGGCTCATTAATTTTGGGAGATTTAAGCCGAAATGTCTGATCATAAGCCTTTCCCTATAAACTGCTATAGCGATGGTTAGAATTCCCCCAGCACTGTCTCTGTTATTGAACAGGATTGTGTTTGTAGGCTCCAATACCTGATTGTCAGATTAAGGAAGACATCCAAAGCGTGCCATGGTTGTGCCAGATCTTCTGCTCTATCTATAGCATCAAACATTATTGAGGATGACATTGCTTTTTTATTTTCTGCATCACACTGCTGGCATGGCATCCACACATGGCACCAAACCACAGCTTCGATATGTATCCAAAACAGGGAATGGAAAGGGCTTCATGACTCGGCTAATGAAGTTCCTCTGCCCGTTAAGACAACAAACACTTCAGACACCTTCAGATTCACCAGTTTGGCAGTGAACACGTGTAAGTTTGAATCAGCTCTTTCATATTATAAGAAGATCTTTGCCAAATCTACTGCCGATTGAGAGCCATTTCGAGTAAGCATACTTGACATGAGCTATGTATAGTGACACGCTGAAGTTTATCTGATGAATGGTAAATGAAAGGGGTTCAAGCTAAAATCATCCACATGATTGCACGGCTGTTCTTTCCAGGAAAAAAGTCTGCATGGGGTGGATTCATGGTGGCAACAAAATGCATTTATGAATTAGAATGACTTCAATCAATGTGAAAAAAAGAGCATTGATATCATAGATGTGAATGCTTTTGTTCATAAGTACGTTTTATTGTTTGAGATATTTCCATTTATTTCAGACTATCCCCTTTTAGGATACTCAGTCACAATTTTGTCGGATTTGCAGCATCTTTTATTTAATTTATTGGTTATAAAGTTTTGCCATTACAGTATAACATTTACTTTAAAAATGACTTCAGAACATGAAGTAAGATATAAAAAAAAAAAAAGAATTAACAATATTTTTATATAGAAAACATTTGGAATGAAAGTCAATGGAGTCCAAAACAGCATTGGACCACATTGACTTATAGACAAAAAATTATAGAATGAAAGTCGTACAGGTTTAGAATGACATGAAGATGAGTTAATGAAGAATTTTAAGCAATAATGTTATAGCAAAACTTAGTTAGCAATTTCATACACTTGGATTTTTCCTAAATGTTTTCTTAAAAGAGATTCATGAGAACAATATCATGATGATGTGAATAGCTTTGTAATGTTGTACAGTGTGTCTAAATATTATAATATCTAATAAAACCCTACATGCTCCACTTGATTTTATTGCATTAATATCGTTTCAGTGTTGCTTAAGAAGGAAGCGCATTCGCTTTCTGGTAATGTTGACATTGCTCTTTTTGTGCTCAATGAATGGTCACCTGGGGAAACATGTAACTTAATATTTTAAGCTTCTCATTAATCTCTCATTCACAGCCTCGTGTTTGCCATCTTGCAATTTCATATACAGTATTACGGCGGTGGTGTGCAAAGACTTTTTGCCACGTGATCACGCAGACCCCTGCCCTCGTCTCAAGCTTTTGCCCCCCTCTCCCGATCCGAGTTAGCTTCCTAGTGCAGGACCGTGGCATGCTGTGTTTTGGCAGAAAATCAATAAAGGGGAAAATCTGCTCTAATCATCCGCACATTTACCATCACAATCAACAATCAAAGCCAAGACCTGAGTCTTTATTTGTAGGCCTGAGCTGCCCAATTTTCCCACTGTGAAAGGCAGGCTAAATTAGAACCCTTGGTTCCTGTTAGCGGCTCTTAATGGCTCTGATTTGTGAACTGCTAAATGAGGTTATGTAAATGTATCCTGAGTGCAGGCAGGGGCCCCCAGGTGACAGGTGCAGCTTCCTGTGAGCGGGGGCCGAGGGGGAGTTATGAGACAAGGAGCGAGAAAACTTAGCAAGGCTGTAGGAGCAAATCCCCTCGATAAAAGGCAGAACAGTATTAGATGGATTTTCAATTAAACTCTTAAAAAGTACAGTTGACTTTCATTAGTCAAGAAATAATTGTAATGTTTGCTAATTGTCTGTGTGTCGACTATAAGACAATAGCTAAGACGCTTCTACAAAATTGACTCGTCACACAAGAGAGGAAAATGGCAGATTTTTTTTGTTTTGATGATCAAATGGTGTTTATCTACACCACATACAGAATACACAGTGTTGTAAAAGAGTATTAAAGACGTTTCTCATAATAATGTAAATAGGAGCAACATTTTGTTAATGTTAAAAATGTTAAACCTGGTGGGGAACGACCCAGAAATAACACATAGCCTACTGTATGTCTGGTGCGATAAGGTTGGCAAAACCGATGATCAGTTCAAAGATATTACATAAACAAATATTAGGCCTATTTATTTTGACTTCTCATTTTGAAGTCAAATGTATTTTGTCACAAATTCATCTCTTACTTGAGATAGAAAATTGGATTTCCTTTAGTTTCCATCATGGGTTCGAATCCCAGGGAAAGCAAGAACTGCTAAAATGCATACCTCGAATGCAATGTAAGTCTCTGGATAAAATTTGTTTTGTCAAATGCATAAATGTTTTGAATAACCCTCTCATTTGACAGGATGATATTTAACATCACAACAATACAACATTAAGATACTGGTAAGAGAATCTCTAAGCTGTTCTGTAAACAAGAAATTATGAAATAACAAAGCACATATGAGTTAGTATACTGTGACTTTTTGCATCATTGCAATAAATCCAATAAATCCATCAAATAAATTCACAATAGAAACAGAATGTTCTGTCACTCCTGTTTTCATTTCACAAAGAGGTATTATTGTTCATGTCAGTAGCATTTCCATTATTTTAATAGAAAATACCAATTCTTCTGGAGGCATGAAGAAATGATGCGTAAACTGTCACATGCTTCTATATAGAACAACATCAGATTCTTATAGATTTGAGCAGGAATATGTGGTGTGCCTTATATAGGTTGCTTTGAAGAAATGAAAAAGTGGCAGATAGGGCTACTTCCTTTCTACTAAATCTGATCACTATTTGTACAGCAAATAGATGAAAGCACCAGAGGTCACTATTACATATTAGGTGGGTCTTAGATATTTCTAAATTGAATGGTCTTCTTCCTCTCTCTTTCAGGTTCTTTCAGACTCCCCACCGACTTTTTTCTTCTTCATGTACTCCTTTACGCTCCAGAGAGAAAGAAAGGATGAGATACAAAGGCAAAGACACTTTACTAAGACCACAGTTGAACAGGAAATAGGTGAAACAATAATGTAGATCTGCCCTTGCACATTCTGCTCACAGTTGCTGGGTAAAATAGAATATAACTGGAAACCGATGACTCGTACCTTCTACTGACCTGACCACCAACAATGTTTTTCTCAAACAAGAGATCAAAATCCTGCTCCATAAACGTAATATGCCTGTAATTGGGCACTCAGCATCAGAAACTTTCCATGTTTTCCAGTGTAAATAAGCCGCAGAGGAGCCGCTTATCTCATTGAATACACACCAACACGGTCCGATATTTAGAGAGTATAAGAATTGTTTGTAGTATGCTTTTAAAGTACTTGGTGTTATTTGACTGTCAATAAGGGTCATTTTTGAGTGCCTTGAGTGCAATGTAAACAGTGTTGCTCACAGTGTAAAGTATGTTAAGCGAATGTTAGACCACGATCAATGATAAAGTATTATTGAAAACAAAGAATATGAAAGAAAAAAGCAATCGCCTGTTAATCACTTGATGAACAACATGTCTGCAGCTGAGAAGTTAAGAGATGGATGGATAAAGTGAAAATAAAGTCCCCGTAATCATTTTATCCTTTAAAACGTATCTTTGATCACCAAAATTACATTTAAATGTTTTTTCCATGAAAAAAAAATCCACTCGTTGACGATCACGTCACACGTTGACGTGATTGGTTACAAGGTAGTTTGTGACGTCAGAAATTTTTGAGACTGTCTTTGGTTCACTGCAATTTTAAGGAGAAATTACTCAGAAATGGTGTTGACTTGTGAATTTGTACATAGTTTGTCTCTAAGCATATTAAAAACACCACATAGACACCTCAGGAAGACTTTAAGCGAATGTTAGACCACGTTTAATGATAATGTATTATTGAAAACAAAAGATATATGAAAAAAGCAATTGCCTGTTAATCACTTGACGAAAAACATGTCTGCGGCTGAGAAGTTATGGATGGATGGATGACGAACAACATGTCTGCAGCTGAGAAGTTAAGAGATGGATGAATGGATGGATGGATGGATGGGTGGATGGATGGATGGATGACGAACAACATGTCTGCAGCTAAGAAGTTAAGAGATGGATGAATGGTGGATGGATGGATGGATGGATGGATGGATGGATGGATGGATGGATGGATGGATGGATGGATGGATGGATGGATGGATGACGAACAACATGTCTGCAGCTAAGAAGTTAAGAGATTGATGGATGGATGGATGGATGGATGGATGGATGGATGGATGACGAACAACATGTCTGCAGCTAAGAAGTTAAGAGATGGATGAATGGATGGATGGATGGATGGATGATGAACAACATGTCTGCAGCTGAGAAGTTATGGATGGATGGATGGATAGAAATCATTCTAATATGCTGATTTGGTGCTCAAGAAACATTTCTTATTATCAATGTTGTAGTTGTGCTGCTTCATGTATTTGTGGAAATGGTGGTACTTTTTTTCAGGATTCTTCCAGGAAGCTCAATGAACAACATTTATTTGCATTTATGAAATTTATTTATGCAATTTATTAAGCAAAAATTGTTTTCAACATTGAGAATATTAATAATGAAGGATTCTTGAGCATCACTGATTTCTGAAGGATCACGTGACTCTGAAGACTGGAGTAATGATGCTGAAAATCCAGTTGTCATCGCAAGAATAAATTACATTTGTAAATGCATTAAATATATATGGTGTGTACAGTAGATACATCAGCAAGTTTCTACATGTATTAAACTAAAAACCTGGTTTCTCTTAGTGGCCGACCCAAGCCACTGTCTTCATGTGTCCTGCTGCGTGGGAATATGCTCAAACAGCACAGAGTGTAAGAGGATGTCAAGTGTTACAGTTCTCTTCCAACTGGAGGAATTAAAGAGCGCCACAAAAAGGACTGGAGCTGAAAGGTTTGTCTCCAAAACCCTTCCTAAAATGATTAACCCTTCCAGAAGACATTACAGGGTTCAGCATCGAGCACTTGTGCTTTGTCATTGATGGCAATTGTTCTTTTTCTCAGTTGTTGCGTTCATCAGTCTCCTCATTATATGGAAAAAAAGAAGAAAAAATGTATGAATAGACGAGGGAGATTTTCCCACACTTTCTCGGGACAGAAAAGAGCTCCATTGTGAGCAGCTTCCCATCCCTATTGCCCTTACACTATTGTTTGACAGTCAGTATTGCTATAAACGGGCAGCCTGCCTTTCAAAACGCTCCCTGGAAGAAAAACTTTGAGTGCTGAGCACAATCTGACCATATCCCCTAAAGAGGGAAACGTCTGACGTTGAATATGAGGGATACTGAACCAATGTCAAAACCCTTCAGTTTGTCTTAAAGGTCACATTTTTGGCCACAATATACAAGCTCAGCCGAGTTGACGCTACTTTGATTGACAGGGGATGTGATTAACAAGAAGAGTAATGTCCTCATGACTCAAAACAAACCAGACCTCGGCTACACTGACCAATATAGAAAAGGTATATTATGCATAATATTAACTGGCTACCGTTAACTGCATTATCATTAGTAATTGTTCACTTAAAATATATGGGGATTACAGTATATGTAATATAATATTTGACACGGCAAAAAAGGCTATAAAAAGTATCATTACACTTTATTTTAAGGTGTTTTGTTACTGTTCAATAACTCAAATAAATGTCTGTTTGGGGTCCATAATATAAAAAAAAGGGTTAGTTCACCCCCAAATTTTAATTATCCCATAATTTACTCACCCTCAAGCCATCCTGTAGTTGTATGTGACTTTCTTCTTTCAGCCAAACAGAGTTCACTCTTTCACCAGAACTAGACTCGCGTACGGCCGTTACCGGAAGCCAGTGATTATACTTAAAGTTATAAACAAAGTGGATATTTTTCCTACAAAAATGCATCGCTTTGCTACAGAAGGCCTTTATTAACACCCTGGATCTGTATGGATTACTTTTATGATGGATGCATGCACTTTTTGGGGTTTCAAAATCTCAGTTACTATTCACCCCCATTATAAAGCTTGGAAGAACCAGGATATTTTTCATTATAACTCCGATTGTGTTGGCTGAAAGAAGAAATAAGAAATAGCATACACCTAGGATGGCTTGAAGGCGACAAAAGTGACACTGACTTTGCTGTCACAGGAATAAATTACAGAACATTTTTTACATTGTAATAATATTTTACAGTATTCACAATTTTACTAGCCTGGAAATCCAGACCTAAATCTAAAAGATTAATGCGACTTAATGCAAATTCAACTTGAACTCTGGATTACCAGGGTAATTTTACTGCATTTGATCATACATTTACACAAACTGAGTAATCTTATCGGCATCTACTTACTAAAGTTGCTTGTAATTTGGCATAATTTAATAAGTACAATATTAAGTACTTAACGTGTAACAAGGACACAATAAAATAAATTGTTACCAAATTATCATATCATATTCATAGCTTACAATAGCCTATATTATAGTGTTTGATACAGAAGGGTATACATGATAAAAATGTAGGCTACTACAGACATTTACGTGGCACTTACAAATATGCACACAAAAAAATACAATGTAACTAAATATACAAAGGAACTATCATAGTAGACCTACATGTTCCAAAAATAATATGGATAATAATATGGACGAATTGTCAAATATGGCATAGTAAAAACACAACAGAATGAAACCGAAGAACGCACATAATAAATGTAAAACAAAATAAGAATTTTCAAACAATTTAAATGAAAGTAAAATCACCCTAGTTCTGTTTTGCTATCGACATTTTTGAACCACGATCAGAGGCGTATATTCCTAGCGGCGTATTAAACGTTCTAATTTCCATAAGCAGATGCTCTTGGCCTGGTCCCTAATATACAAACACAACTCATCTCTGCACGGATATTACTTATGGAACACTAAGGATATTCTCTACAAGAATAAATCACTTTTCTTTGACTGGTTCAAAAACAACCTTTTTTTAGTTGGACAGCTTTTTAGCTCACATGACAGAATTTATAATTATTCAAATTTTGTAGATATATATATAATTTCTATAACTGCTAATGAATGTGCTATTGTTTTCAATGCCATTCCCTCTGCAGTGTCTTTTCTGTTGCAAGGTTATAAACTTCCATGGCCATGTACTTACTCTTTAAACATAATTGACACAAGAGCAACAAAACAAAACAAAAAAAATACAATAAAATCAGAGCTCTCTTCCAGAGAGAGTTAATAACAATGCCTTATGTAATACCAATAATATTGAAGAGAATGTACCCTGTGAGAAAATATGGTCTTTGTCTCATACGTATCTGCTTACCAATAAAGTAAAAGAAATAACATTGAAATTAATTCACAAGTGTTACCCGACCAAAGCCTTTCTTAGGAAATATACATCAGACATCAGACTCTTCTTAGGAAGATGTCATTCACTTGTTTTGCCAATGTACCAGATTAGTAAATCTTTTTTTCTTTCTTTTTTAAGTGACTTTTCATTCAGTTTTAAAGTAGTTTTCTTTGGATTGTTTGACTATACTCGAAGAGAAAACAGGGAAATACTAAATAATTCATTTGTGTTTCATACTAACTAAATTTCATATACATAAACAAAAAATTACTGGCTCTAAACCTCTCTTTTCTCTACTCAAAGATGATCTAGACAAGTATATGGAAACTGTCCAAAGCTCTGTTAATCCTAAAGCAGTGAAAGCAGTTAAAAGATTAAAACTGAATATCCTCTTTAGGAGTACATTTATTATTTATTTATCTTTTTGCAAACACATCTGTATCTGTGTATCATCTTTTTTTTGTCTTCTTTGTTTCGTTCTTTCTATCTATATTTTGTACTGTAAAAAAAAAAGAAAGAAAATTATGTTCCTAGCGGAAGTGAGGTCATGTTATTCAGGAGCGGGTTAGTCCAATCAGCGCTGCCGTCAGGAGCGGAAGTGTGATGGCGGCGGACGGAGAGAGACGCGATGCGCGTGCAGAAAGTAAACAGGAGCAGCGCAGCAGCCAGATTTCACATCATGGTGGACACCGGGATGTATTCAAAGACTGCATTGGCTCTATTATCGAGTCACTCGCTGAGCTTGGCGCAAAGGTTTGTGCAAATATGATGCAAGCGCTTTAAAACAGCGTTGGGAAAACTGCCATTGTATCACAATGAATGTGCGAGCACATAACAGTTATTTTAATATAGCCTACCTTTAGTTTTTTTCCGAAGTAACCAGATCACCCATGTCGTAATATTGTATGGTTTCTCTGCAGTAAAGCAATAAAAATGAATGCATATGTTAATTCTAAATATTCCTGCTGAAACGCCACAAACATGATATTGTTCGGTTGACGGTCTCAGTTGGTCTAGCTGATCGTTGCTGGTTTTAATACCTCTAAAACCAATAAACAGACCAGCCTGACCAGACAGGGAGACTACCTAGGCTGGTTTAGTATTTTTTTTCAGCAGGGATACCCTTTAAAAGCAAATTAACAAGTTAAAATCAACAAGAACAAATAACTTTCTCTTGTTTTCCAGTTAAAAGTGGGTGAGAAAGTGTTGAGCATAAGTGCCAATGTCAACAATGTCTCTGAGCTTCAGCCATCTCATGTGTACACCTGTTTACAACAGCACATCTCCAAATTACAGGTAAATAGAATGCACATATAGTGCTTTATCATGTGCATTAAAATTTAATTACATAAATAGATGGACTTTTTTTTCTTTCTTTTTTTAAATGGAAACAAGGCTGTGGGGGATAGACAATGCTTGGGTTACACTTTATGTTTGGTGACTTAAATAAGTACTGAGTGATATTCATTTACTACATGTAGAAAACTGTCTGTGTTACCACTTCACTTGTCGTTAACGTTCTGATTCTTCCAGTCAGTCTCTGAAAATCTGAAGCAAATGGTGGAGTCTGAAAGTCACTCCAATCCAGGCAACAATGACAGGAAAGAAAGAGCAGATACATCTGAGCAGATGTTGGTTGACTTGGAGCATGTTGCTCCTACATCTGACCACTGCATTGTCCTTGAGGATCGTAACAAGACTCAAGTCGATGATAATGTGCAGATCAAGGCTGCTAAATCTGAGGTAAAACCTCAAACATAACAATACACAAAATATTGTGTATATAATGTTTATTTTTATTTTTTTACATTGTAACTTTATATTCTCACAAAGAAGAGTGAGCATAGTAATAAATACAACTGCCTGCAATAAAAGCATTATTTTGTATAATACTTTGTCCATTTAGTTGAACAGTTTAGCTGTTATTGGTTTTATTTGTATTTACCAATGATTATCGTTGGACCAAACATTCAAATTTTGGATGTATTCAAGCAATCTCTTCCCGAGCTCAATTAAAGTTGATTGTTTGACAGTCACTATTTATTATTTGCATGTAATCTGCCCCAGTTGGCCAGTCATGAATGAATGGAAGGCTCTTTCGCCGCCTGCTTTCCTTCAGAGAGAAACAAATAGCCACCCACTTTGAGAGTCCTATGAGAGGTCCTGGTCCTTGCAACGTTATGAAGTGGATGTTCATTACATGCTGAAATTGCATGTGGGCGAAGGACAAGGAGGCCCTCATTTTTATTGCTTATTTATTTACAGTCACTGTAATAAAAGGCCCAAGCAAATCACAACTATCCGAAATGGTTGTGTGTGAGAAATATTTTGATGTTTGGAATAATTGTGTCCACTGCGGTCATTTGTTAGTCATGCAGCCCATATGGCCTAGTGTTCCTCATTAAAACTAAACAGCATAAAGAAGACAGTGGATTGATTTTTTTTTTTTCTTCTTCAATAGCTCATCAGTCTGACCCTCATTTCTCTCTCTCTCTCTCACTCATTTTCTCAGATTGAACGCAGGATATCTGCATTTATAGAGCGCAAACAGCTGGAGATCAATGAAAACAATGTGCGAGAGTTTTGCAACGTGATCGACTGCAATCAGGGTGAGAATGGGGGGTGGTCAGAGGAATACTGCACAGCAATTGCCAATGTTTGTAAGAGTGCTGATTTCCACGGGCGTGAGGTCAGAATACACACATCATCTAAGACTCAAGCCTCCAAATACAACCAGATCTTAAAAGCTCTTTATTTTTTACCAAATCAGGTCATTTGCTTTGGTCATCTATGGGGTGTTTACTATTGGAAATGTGTAATTAATCATTAAACTAGTGAAGCAGACACTTTTTTTTTTAAATGTATACACAGTATATATATATATATACAATATATAAAAAATATACTTTTTTGCAGAAACTCTACAAACTAACATTATTTTCCCATGTGATATATAGAAGACAGCTGTGCAAGAACTGATGCAGTCTTCACACCATATCCTGGTTTTAAGAGTCACGTCAAAGGTTAGACGCTTGTTCATTCTCATTATATGGAAACTCAAGTCTACTGTTCAAATTTTTGGAGTCAGTAAGATTTTTTTATTTGAAAGAAATTAAAACTTTTATTTGTGCATTAAATTAATCATAGTTACATTTATAATGTTACAAAAGAGTAAAATAAATGCTGTTTTTAAAATAAAAGACTTTCTATTCATCAAAGAATCCTGAAAAATGTATCACCGTTTCCACAAAATATTAAGCAGCACAATTTTCAATGTGAAAATAATAATACATGTTTCCTGAGGAGCAAATCGGCATATTAGAATGATTTCTGAAGGATCATGTGACACTGAAGACTGAAGGCTTTGCCATCACGAGAATAAATGATATTTGAAAGTATATTAAAATAAAAAAGGTTTTCAAATTGTAATAATATTTCACATTATTGCTGTTTACTGTATTTTGGACCAAATATATGTAGTGAGCGTGCGAGAATTTCACAAACATAAAAAAAAAAAATCAATCCCAAACTTTTTAACTGTAGTGTACTTTTTTTTACATGTACATACATATACATGTTCAAAACAAATTTTGTTGTAGGAAATAATGGTAGTAAATACAGTATATAAATAGTCTTTTTTTAGAATTAAAATATGAAATGATTATACACTCTGTGTTTATTGTTTCATGTACTTGCACTCACATTCTACACTAATAATATCTGGATGATCTGTCGAATTGTGGAGCATTAATTTGTGTTTGTTTGCTATTGCAGTGACACGTGTTATAAATACATACGGACCTCAAACCAGAGGGGCACATTCTGAGTTAGGAGACCAGCAGCAGGGGTCCATCAGCCGAGACTGTGGAAACCCTGTCATTGAGGAGAGGCTCCGTAACATGGAATCACACCTGAAACTTCCACCTGGTAAGTGGGATCAATAGAAGAGCTATAGGAAGTTCACTGTCTTAAAGGGGCTATATGTAAGAAGTTTCATATCGCTTTTTTATTGCCAATGTGTCAACAGCTTGAAACGAGAACTTCCCAGACTACCTAGGTTGTCTGAAAGCCTGTATGCTGATTTATTTTGTGAAGGACTTTTTGCCAGGTGTGCCGAATGTTACTTTACGCGCCTCTCTTCCATTCTATGAAACGGGTGGTTATGTTCAGGATAATGCTGAAAGAGATATTCTGTACTGTCATGCAAAGAAAAGGGATTAATTCAAACCAAAGTCTCACATAGCCAGATCTGTACAGTCTACAGTCTCAAATATACTTTATAATCAAACAATCACAACAGTGTAATTATAATTACCTCATCTGTTGACATGATGATGCCACTGAATTGCCAGCAGGGAACATATCAACAGATTGTTTCTTGACTGCTGTTTCCTCACCGCTGTCATTTTTGTTGTGTTTTTGTTACTGAGAGGAAAGCGCACAGCACATATTTACATTTTCATCTAACCGTCACGCTCAGCAGCGTGGACGCGTCTGGATGTTGTTAACAATAGGACAATGTTATCAAAAGGTATTTTCAACGTATTTTTACTTATAAGCAAAGAATGAAAAAGAACTTTGCTGTGAGTAGATATCAAGGCCTTGTGTGCACAAGTGCGATCATGAGCAATAAGTTGCTGGATGCAGTTCACTTAACAGCCACCGGTCTCACTAATAACACAGGTTTCTGAATTCTACATATAGCCCCTTTAATGTATTAGACATTGTATTTAATTAGACAATTTTTCGTAGTCCTAAGTGTGTGCTGACAGATAAATGCTAGTTTGTCATGTAACTCTACTGTATCTGTCTCTTAGTAGGTCCAGTTCCTCAAAGCGTTTATCAGCGGCTAAAGAAACTTGAAGATCGAATTCTGGAGCTCGAGGGTCTTTCGCCAGAGTACTTCCATTCCACAGTAAGTGGTGGTAAAAGAGAGAGAGAGAATGTGTGTGTGTGTGTGTGTCCTTGTTTGTTGGAGTGGATGATCAGATATTGAATTAGTTTGTTCATCTTAGTGGTTTCTTTCTACAACTTCCATGCTCTTTGAACATCCACAGTAGCTTATGACACAGAGAACTAGGTATTAGGTGATTTTGATAGGGTATTATCAAATTGATAGGGTATTATTTGATAGGGTATTTTGTATTCTAAAAGATTACTAGATAAAAATGTCTAACAAGAACATAAGCATGTAAATATGCCACTGGAGGTCCTGCATAAAATGACAATTTGTACATTTTTATACTTAAAAATGCATCTAAAGATTACAACTTTCAAATTTATAATGATGTTTTGAGATATTAGTAAAAAATTAACTGAATTCAATAAAATCTAATTCAATTGCTTTAAAAAATAAACGTTTACTTTTTGAATTCGTAAGTAACAATACATGTCGACACCATTATGGCTAAAAGTTTGCTAAGAAGTATTTCCTATGGCATTTGACTGGTAAGCGCATCCATAGAAGACTGGTGGGAGTGAGTGGCCTTGGACAGCAACATGCCCAGTGCATTATGGGTATTGAAGTTTTCCTACCTATTTGGCAAAACGGAAGACAACAGGCAATAAAAAAAATTGCCTTTCTACTGTACAGGCAACCAAGTTTTATTGAAAGCCCATTTTGCCAGCGGTGAAATATCACTTTAAGTGTTGGACTCGACTGGCATTAAGAAAATTGTCTGTGAAGTTTTCCTTTAAGGACAGCATAAAAAATCTAAACATGAATATCTATGTGTTGGTGTATTCCTAAAATAAAATAAAAAAAACTAAAAGAAAAACTTGGAAAATGAACAAAAATATTGATGCATCTTGATCTCAGAGGCATGTACAAATTTTGTCCAATAAAATGCTGTTTAGAAGGAGAATGTCCCATCATCCTAATAGCATCTGCCAGTGAACTTTATTTTTAACATGATGATCATTACCCTGATCATTTCATTAATGTGGCAAATTTGAGTGAAGATAGTTTTATGATTCTGTCACAATGCAAAACATGCTTTGCAAAGAGGCTGAAACTTGTGAAGAAAAGCACTGTTTGCTCATGTTACATACAAAGGGACATTTCTTAAAGTCACGGGGTCAGAGAAAGGGTGGGAAATAAACTAGAAATGGTGGTGCATTATACACTACTATTCAAAAGTTTAGGGTCAGTAAGATATTATTTATTTACTTTTTTATACTTTTATTCAGTAAGGACAGATTAAAATGATCAAAAGTGACAGTAAAACCTTATTTTTTATTTATTTTTTAAAATAAATGCTGTTCTTTTGCTGAAAATTAAGCTTTGCCATCACAGGAATACGTTACATTTTAAATTATAATAAAATAGAAAAGTTATTTATATTTGTTATAAAATGTAAAAATAAAATAAAAAAATACTTATTTATAAAACTACAAAGTCTTACTGACTCCAAACTTTTGAAGTAGTGCAAGTGTAGGTCAGGGGGGGAAGAATGGAGAAAAAAAGATATGACCTCTTATGACCCTTTTTTGGTGCAATTAGACCACGTTTGTGTCACTGGTTCCTCTGTTTGTTTTTACACTGACTATCTATGTTACGCTGAAGACTTCTCACTTATGTGTTTCCTCCTGCGCTCACGACAGTCGGCCAGAGAGTTCTTCAAAACCATTAAAAGCTGATATGAGTGATTTTTTTATATTATTTTTTTTCCTCACTTCAGAATTTGTTATCCCTGTCAGATTGTAGCCCATCAAAGTTAGCTGAGTAAGTGCTCTTGAACCATTTCTACGCCTCCTCACACCAGCTTCACTTAGTTCAGTGCTGGGCTGAAAGCTAGCTGATTTCCATGTCCTTTACAATGCGTGTGTATGTGTGTGTCTGTGCGCGCATATTGCCTGTAAAGTGGGACTTTGAGTGCCGTCAAATATGCTGATCTTCTTAGTTTGTAGCGCAGCTTTCAGCAAGTCGAATGAATTAATTGAACTCTGCTGACCAGGGTGAGCGGATATCATGTATCTGCCAAGTGGGTCCATATGCACACTGAAAAGTGATTAAAATGAAGATAAATTATGGGTAATAGATAAAAAGAAATGGACAGAATAAATGAAAGGGCCATTGGGTGACAGAAAGAATCCCGATGGCTCCCACTTAATACTATTAATCAGTGTAAGTCTATAGCAGCTCGGGTCTGTTGGCGGTGATTGAGTGATGCTGAAGGACATCTGTTTCATACTCTAATCATGTGCCGTTTCTGTCCACTCATGGGTGTCCTTGGTTCAATTTATTGTTTTGGTTGCCATTAAATCCCTCATTAACCCCCCCCACACACACACACACTATTTTCATTATTTATTTATTTCTATGGAAAACCAGAACATGTAAGAGTCTGATATTGAGATAAATGCTTTGCCGTTTTGTTGAATGACGACTGATGTGCATTGTTCATATAAATCAGCATTCATTTCATGCTTTTATTTCCCTTTTTCCCACAGAATTACTCGCACAAACGCCCTAAAGCCTCAATGTCGCAGGTAAGTTCCATTACTGATGCATTTGCGTATTCATTGAGGGGAAGATATACGAAGGTCCTGTTGTTCAGCGAGAACATTTTAGCTGATGAAAACGTTCTTGTTTTCACAGAACTACAGTCTCGCTGAGCTGGATGGGAAGATAAGTGCTGTCAAAGCTGCCTTGATGAAGAAAACCAGCGAGTTCCAACCCACAGACGCAGGAGACTTTCCATACTGACACGTGGACTTTTGCTTTAAATGTTTTCTACCTTCTCTTAATGAGTTAGATCTTTACTTTTGGTCATGTATAGATCTGTGATGGTCACAGATTTCAAAGAAGATTTAGGATTTATGTGTCACTGAATATTTTATATCTGTAAAAATGTACATGTTTTGCTTTGTCATACATATGTGTCGTGTGTTTACTTTTTTGGACACCATTTATGTGAATAAATGTACTAACTATTAAATCTAATTCCTGCAGTTTTATTTGTGCATATGTTCCTTACCCCCAGCTTTCACATACTGTCCAGTCATAGTAAAAATCCTCAGTAGATGTTATGTATTTGGTTGTGTACAATTCATTTTTAGGGGCTCGAAAAAATTCTAATTTCATACACAAATTTACGTTACAGTAAATGATCTGCAAGGTAGTTATAAGGACTTATAAGAGCTCACCGTGTTATATTGTATATTTTCTATATTAATGTTAATTAATATTTATATTAATGAGCTGTACAGTTACAGCTACTTGTAAGCCCAAATTATGACAAAAAATATAGATTTTTCGAGAAATGCTGAAAATTCGGGATATTTGGCTGTACAAGACATTTGAAGAACAATCCTTATACAGCTATGGCAGCGAAGGGCCCGTGAATATGTTAACGTTAAAACCGATCTATGATTATTGCGTGTGATTGAGGGTAGAGGTGACTGCTCAGAGAATATGTGAATGTGATTGCAAACGGCAGGCAGTGTGAGCAGACAGCAGTGGCTGCTGTGACTCACAGATTTCATCTCTAGCCTCTCTCAGTGCAGTTTTTATAAAAGTTAAAATATTTTTTTTAAAGTTGACTGAATTATCTTTGATTTTAGCCTAAATGATTCAAATCAAGTGGTTTATAAATTCATAGTTGTTTTTTTTTGTGTAAAACCATAAGTATTTGATCATAGAAAATGAAAAGGATAGTTCACCAAAAAATGTATTTACTCGCACTCTGTCACTCCAAATCTGTATGATTTTTATTCTGCGACAATGGTGTAAAGTATTTTAGTAAATGTAATTAGTTACTGTACTTTAAGCTACTTTGTACTTTGACTTAGTATAAAAGATATTAGCAATTTTTTTCTTTACTTGACTACATTTTTGAATTCTTTACTCCAATACATTTGTGATTAGTAATGCAATAACTCGTTATTTTGCACCCACCCAAAGTTGTCAACAAGGCTAAAATGGGAGTGCATTAGCAGGTAGTTGCCGATTCGCAGGTGTTTCATATATGAGGTGAAGACATGTAGCCGGTGATGAGGCCCAAACAGCACGTCCAGTCCAAGTAGCCTTTGACTTTTTTAAGGTTTTAATTATAGTTGGCATTATTTTATTTATTCATTATACTGAAGAGACCTTTTTGAAGGATGTTGGTTTTCTTATGGCTTTTTTTTTTTGAGCACTTCAGCTTAACTGAGACTTGAGTGTCTGTAAACGTTTAAGAGGCTTTTGTGTCGATTGCAATATTGAGGTGTTCAGTTTCATTTCGATTTTAGAAAATAAACACGTGATTGCTCTCCACAAAAATCAGCTGTTTCTTGTTTTTCACTGGCATGTCTCTTAGGTGTTGAGGACTAGTGCATCTCTAAGCCTACATTCAGTACAAGTAAAATAGGCATACTGAAGTACTGTTAAAATACTCAAGTGGTATTGAAATTAGTGACTTTTAACTTGTAATGGACTCATTTTCACTGTAAGGTATCTTTAATTTTACTTAAGTATGGTGTTATTTTTTTTTTTGTATGGATGTCAATGGTCAAACACATTCTTCATAATTTCTTTGTGTGTGTGTGTGTGTGTGTGTTCTGCAGAAGAAATGCATACATGTTTGGAATTACATGAAGTGCAATAAATTATGACAATTTTCATTTTTCAACTATCCCTTTAAGGCAATTTTGCACCACAGTACTGGACTTTTTAAAGTCGGCATGAAAATGGAAGTTGCGACAGTCTTTTCTTCCCTATTGTGACGTATATGACATGAAACAGCTTCTCGTACAAGAACAAATGACTTGATTTTGTCCATCGGGAATTTGCTATTGGTCGATCTCATGTGAGTGACAGGTTGTCATCAGAGAAGAGAAGAGATGTTGCTGCAAGAGGGAGGGGAAGTTATTTCGATTAAAGATAAAGAGGGCACAATAATTACTAAAATGAAGTACTCAGATAAAAAAAACTATAATAAATACTGCAATATTCCATTAAAAAAAGAATAGTGAATTTTGATTTCATGGGGACTTTAAAACCAAAGACTCCTTTTAGCACTGGATGAGAGTGCATAGACAGATTTTTATTCAAAGACAATTTATTTATACTCCACATCGATAAACTTATCTATGAAAACATCTAGTCCAACAGAAGAAATGTACAAATTTCACCAAAGACATGTTTGGATCTTTTATTGCACAAGCTGTACCTAGGGCTCCTGTTCCTCTTAGCTTGTACCCACATTCACAATCCCATCATGACAGGTAATTAAAACTGCCTGAGTGAAGGCTTGTCAAAACACGGGACTTGTTGGAATTCTCTGTGTGAGGGCTGCGATCTGTTGTAACTGTGAAGTGGGAGAAGCAAAAGCTGACTCCTCCAGGTGTTCTACCAGACCTCGCTAATTTTTGCTCTAGCTTTCTAGAGCCCGAAAAAGGCCCGCAATGCACCCTGGGAGGTGTGTACTTGAACAGTAACAAAGCAAACGGGGCGGGGGGGAGTTGTCTATTGTTACCCCTCAGCTTTTGTCTCAGGCTTGGACCCTTATGTAGCTTAAGAGAGCAAATTGGCCGGACAATAACAAATGGATTATAAAAGTGAATTAAGGCCTTTGTTCTGAAGTATGGCTCAGCAGTGTCCGTTTGTCTTTCTGGTCATTAAGCTGAGAACGCAGGCAGGTGAAGTATAGTCTACATCAGTGACTGTCAGTCTCTGTCCTTTGTTGGCTTTCTACAAATTGGTTCCTCATTTTGTTTTTTTTCAAACATGAGAGTTGAGTAATCTTACACTTTAATACTTTAACACTTTACACTTTACAGCATCGATGCATTTCTCCTCAATCGCCATAAATTCCAAACAAAATCTTTTTTTTCCTCCAGAAAGTAGACACACGGCATATTATACACCCAAAGAAGTCTTTAGAGCAGTCAATGGCTATATTCTCATGATTTTATAAGGGTAGAGGGGGACGTTTTGAGGCCCGCCGGAGGATTAACTCCGTTCCCCAACCCCCATCCACTCCACTTCACCCAGCCATTCTGTCTGTAGCAAAAGGTACTTCCGTCCTGATTCGTTTACTGGTTTCTCTCTGTCACCCGCTTTCTCGCTACCTTTTACTATCTCCTCTGTACGGCCTGTATGTGATTAAGACTTTTTGCAAAGCCAGTTAGGTTTTTCTCTTTTTCTTTGGTTCTCCTACATTGTGCGAGGGAGAGACATGGACTCATAACCATTCATAACTCCCAAACTCTTAATGGGCTTCAACCCTCCAAAAAGAAGGAAAGAAAGCTTTTATCCCCCTTCTCTTTCCTGTGACTAGTCAGCTTCAGTCTTTCTTCCCCCCATGGCTCTGTGTCAAAAAAGACTGTTGCTCGTTTGTGCGGGGAACAATGGCGAACAAGGCTGAATCTCTAGCACTGAACAAAGGGAAGAAAACAGGTTTTTCATTCTGTGGAACATTAGATTCTGACACATTTTAGCATGGCAGTTTTTTTCGTCCTGAGTGCAGTGGCTAGGCTCTTTAAAAAGGACCACCTGTTGGCTAGCAGGCTGCTCTTCATTACGCGAGCAACTATTCTCACAGAGAGAGGAGCTCCGCAGGGGAGTTCTGAAGTTAACCCTGCCGGTGTGAGCCCGCACGCTTCCTGCCATGCAGCAGGAAGTCACACGCTCATGCTGGTACAATGCATGTACTTCAAGAGGTGTCTGGATGTACTTTTTGATTTTCCAAGTTTTAATGGAATGTTGCTAAATCTTCAAGGCATTTCATTAAAAGATTTCTTGGTAATGGTCATTTGTTTGACCTGTGCACTGGGAAAATACTACAGGCAAGATTATTATTAGATTAGATTATAAGTGTGATTATTAGATTACCATTTTTCATTAAAAAAAAAAATCGGCAAAACTATTAAAGGGATAATTCACCCAAAAATGAAAATTCTCATTTGCTCACCCTCATGTTGTTTCAAACCTGCATGAGTTCCTTTCTTCTGTTCAACAGAAAATAAGATATTTTGAAGAATATGGCTAACCAGGCCAAAACAAATCAAATTTGCAATTCAAAAATCTTAATTTTTAATAAACTAAAGTTTTCATCCAAAGCAATTAGTGTGTTCCAAGGTATAGATTTAATCAGAAACCCATGGCCTTTGCTGTTGCTAGTGCTCTGCTCTACCAGCTACTGGAACAGAATGAAAAATAAATATTTAAACCAAAATAATAGAGGGGGATATAAAAGCTCATTTGTCCCCTTTCTAGACTGCAATTCAAACTGAAAGCAAAGGCAATATATTTGGAAGCCTTTGACCATATATGCACAGATGTTGCCCAAGTGGAGTCAAATATAACATCCTTCCAAACAGCCAAAGGGCTGTGTGGCAGTGTCTAGGCTCGCTGGGGTTAAAATGTGGCAGTTATATTGCCAGGATGGAGCAGCGGGAGCCGAATTCAGGCAATTACAATCAAGTCAGGGCGCAGTTAGAGCGTGGGCCTGGAACATGAGTAGGATGCTGATGAGACACTTAGCCACACAGCCTCAGCCATTGGCCCTCTCCGCTGACTGCCAACCCCCCCTGCTGGACGGCCTTAGATCCCTGCATCCCATACTTACACATACTCTCTCACGTTCAGCCAGGAGTGCATCCGTGTCATTGAAAAATCATAAATATGCAATGTAAGGGCTGCTCTGGTTCACTATGTGGGGGTGGGCATTTGTATATTATCCTCTCAAATGCTTGGACTGGTTGTTTTCATGTCAAACATGAAACACTTGATGACTTATGTCATGATTTACCAATTATTTACACAGTTTTCCCTATAAGAAAATGTCTTAGTCATACAGGAAACCATATAACCGGCTCTCGCGTTTTAGGAAACTCATATTGTCACCTTGCGAAAACATGCTGCCAGAAGTCTTTCCACCTGACAAGAAGCAAGCTTTTCAAAGTACATATACACCTACACTCGCGCTCTAGCACAAATACACTCTTGAACATCGACGCATTAGGTTGCACACCTGAGGCCTGTGCCTGCCCTGTGTGAGCTCTAATCTAGGGTCCATTCATCAGAGTAGGCCTGTCTGACACACATAGGCGAGAGGAGGGTGTGTGTTCCCCATCCTGATTACTCCAACCCATCCCAGCTTCACTCCGGCCTCCTGCAACGCCAGCATCTACACAAATCACTTCTGGTGGCAGAGTCACTGTGCATTGAGAGGAAGACACCTGAAAGCAATTAGGGGTTCAACCGTAGCTTGGAACAGGGGACTTTTCGAGAGCTTTTCAAACTTTCTTCCCCCCACTGGTTGAAGTTTTTGTCATGCGAAGACACAAACCTGATTCCGGAGCACTTGAGATGCTTTGGAGCCCAGCTGTTTCAAAACAAAACAGGATATTTTTAGTAATTGCACGAGGAAATGCGTAACTTCGATGCAACATTCTCCTAGATACCTGAAGCTTGTAGCCGCTAAAATGCAAAACAGCGCATTGCAAGTTTCTCCCATGGCATGGAAACCTCATCTTGCTGCATCTAAGCTGTAATCCACATAAAATATGTTTCCGCATGTCTCATGTTTCGGCAGAGCTCTGTTTTGGGCTAGATTGCTAGTTAGTCACCTCAATTTACCCGTAGCTTTCTCTCACTTGATGTTTTGGAAGCCACTTCCCATCTGTATTGTCGACTTGGGGGTTCTGTTGTCCTGAAACACCTCTCGCCCAATTCCTCTTGTAATGGCTGTTTTTTAACAGCACTTTATCTTCCCCCCTGGATCCCAGGCGCTAGGCTTGGCGACTCCATTCTTTCAAATTATTCCATCTTTGCACAGAGAGAGAAATTGGATTGTGTTGATCCCGTTTTTGCAGCGGGGAAGGTGGCCATAGCATTATCCTCGGTTTACACTGGTGACGGAGAGGCAATCACACAGAGGCCTCACTCTGACACAAACACTCCAGCCTTTGGACGAGGAAATTACACCACAATAAGCTTGGACTCTGTGTTTCGAGGTCAGAAACTGCCTCAAACACAGACACACATAGCCCTACACACACACACAAAAGCCATAGTGTGATGTGATCACCTGCTGAAAGGCATTATCCATATCACTAGATGTCTCATTTATTTTCTCATTTTGTTCAGTCAAGTGTATTTTCCGTAGAGTGTCAGTAAATTTTGTTGAGGGAAACTGATAACATTTGGATGTTTTACCTCTATCAAGCTCTTCTAGTTTAAAAGCAACCGTTTACATTATTTTAACAAAAAAGAAAAGAAAATGAAAACTTGCTAGGGTGTTGTGGGTGGTTTCTAGTGGTTTCTCATACATGAAAGAGATTGGGGAGAAAAACAAGAATGCTGATCCAGGAACATGTTCTACTTGGTGAAATCACGTTCACCATTTTAATAGCACACATTTAAGCTCAGCTTTTAAAAATGTACAATGTACACTACAGTCTCTTTGGCCTCACGGTGTCCAAACTTAACACCCGGTTATAGTTGTGATATGGACTCCATTATTCTCTTATAGTTTGAACAGATTTTAAAAGGTATATGTTTATAGTTATTGCTCTTTATGTCAATTGGCCTTAAGCTTGAACAACAGTTATGTTCATCTCGATGTTAGTGTTTTAGTAATTGAGTCCAGACAAGACCATCCATCTAAAGACCATATTTTCAGGTGATCTGGACTCGGCCTTGACGCAGACTCGAATAAGCTAGTTTTGACTATTCGTAGAAAATATGGTTCTTGGACTCGGATTTAAGACTTAAGTACTACAACACTGCGTACCACTATAGTAATTTGCTGTATGGCCATGTAAAAATATCAACTCAAACGACAGACATTTTGGAATATTTTGTAGAATGAAAGCCTTTATACATCTTTGCCTTATATTGAGCATTATATATTCAGTGCAACACATTGCATATTGAAAACAGTATAAGGAAATGCCGCTGGAGCTATTACACAAATGAAGACAAGCAGATGAACGTGTCCTACCCCATAAAAAACAATCCATTAACATTCATTGTGTCAACCACCGAGTTGAATCTGGGGATCAGGTGAAGCTCTTTGTGCAAGAGCTCTGACCCCCTATTATTTACACACAGAGAGACGACCCAGCTGTTACCACCCCAACAGCACTACCTTACACATAACAGACCTGTCATTACCACCCCGCCTTCTCTCTCCACACAGCACAGCCACCCATTTCCACAAGAGACCTTAATCTCTTCTCCAATAGGCAACTCCTGTTAAACTCCTTGACATGCCGAGCTGTGCAGGAGACACACAGGACCCATGAATAATCAATAGCACGCTATTTACGCCGAGGCCGAGACAAGCATGTACCACAACAGGTCATTTCTGTTCGCGATTGCTTGCAGATTAGAGTTGAGATTAGAATTTCAGAGGCGAACGGGGCGGAGGGGGTCTCTGCGCAAGATGGAGGGAAAACCAAGGGCTGCAGAGGAGAAGAAATTAGAATGGAGACACAAAGACACATGTGGGCTTCTAGATAGTTAATTAGCTGGCTTTCATTTTCCTTGCTAAAGAAATGCTCCTGAGCATGGGAAAAAACACATCAAGCTTTCTTTTGTACGCCGAGCGCGCACACGTCACGCACTCACATGCGAGCGCACACCTACGGATACGAGGACCGAACCCAATTTCATCTGCAAGGGGCAGAAATCAATCTCATATCTCTCTAGTTAATCCGCAATGGCTCTCCACAGATCCTGACACTAATAAGGTATTGAGCAGGTGAGGCCAAGGGATGCAGGGAAACAGGCAGCCTGGAGGAGGAGGGGGGCCAAGTCTGGCTCTATTCCAGTTCAATTATGTGACTTGTGTACAGGAGAGTGGAGTGCAGGAGACAGAAGAGAATGAGAGAGAGAGAGAGAGAGAGGAGAGGGAAGCATAGAGAAGAAGGGCCACGAGATGAGAGGCAGAGGAGGAGAGCTAGGTGAAAGACTTTAGAGAAGGGGGTTGAGAAAGGCATGTAAGGTTGGTGGAGAAGGAGAGAAAGAATGAGAGCGACCCAGAGAACAGGGGGGTTAAAATCGATCCCATCTGTGGTATGATGGTTAATTAAAGCAGCTCTCAAGTAGACTAAGGATGAGAGGTTTGGCTGGGATCCTGCAAGCAGGGCTCTGATTGCTCCGAGAATGGCTGCTTTCTCGGCTCTGAGAGCGGGAGGGCTGCCGTCGGCATCCACAGACTCGGCCATACTCTCCAACGGAAACGCGCAAATGCTTGTTTGAACAAACACAGGCGTACACAGCCGCAGATCGAAGTTCACCTAAGGATGCTGTTTGAAAGATTTCAATATGCATGAGAGGTGCATCCTCAAGAAAACCATTGATCTCTGCCATGGCCGTTGTGATTTGTTTTGTTGGATTCTTCTTTCATGGCTTGACATTTTTATGGCGATTCACTGTAAAAATAAAAAAAAGCTCCTTTGTATTTACAAAATAGGCTAAATGAAAGCAAGTAGATAATACACTACAGTTCTCAAGGATAGTAATAAAAAGACAAGGTATTTTGGTCACATGGAAGTCTACTGTATTGTTCTACTCTTGTCTTGCTGTGTGACATTACACTTTGATCATTATTTCATAATTTTAATTATATTAATTAAAAGTCTAAATTAGATATTTGTGCTTTTAAACATTAACTGGACCTTTTAAAATGCAAAAATTGTGAAAAACCTCATAGAAATGTGTCATATTTTTCTTCTAAACACACATACAGTGCTATGCATAAGTTTAGGCAACCATGCTAAAGTTGACTAAAAAGAGGAATAAAAAATCATATTTTGCAAATTTAACTTAATGCCTTATTTTAAAAAATTAGGAAAAATCCAACCTTTAAGGACACCAATTTTCTTTGTGAATGAATAATGTATCGTAAATAAATAAATGTTCTTCCTTAAAAAACAGGGTGCATAAGTTTGGGCACCACTATGTTAAATTCCCATAGAGGCAGGCAGATTTTTATTTTTAAGTATTTTTTTTTTTTTTTTTTTTAGGATACTATGCATCCTGATAAAGTTCCCTTGGCCTTTGGAATTAAAATAGCCCCACATCATCACATAGCCTTCACCATACCTAGAGATTGGCATGGAGTACTTTCCATAAGATCATCTCTCAATGCAAATCAAACTAGCTATTAGGCTAACTGAAATAAAATCATGCCAATCTCTAGGTATAGTGAAGGCTATGTGATGATGTGGGGCTATTTTAATTCCAAAGGCCAAGGGAACTTTATCAGGATGCATAGTATCCTAAAAAAATAAATAAAAAAAATACTTAAAAATAAAAATCTGCCTGCCTCTATGGGAATTTAACATAGTGGTGCCCAAACTTATGCACCCTGTTTTTTAAGGAAGAACATTTATTTATTTACGATACATTATTCATTCACAAAGAAAATTGGTGTCCTTAAAGGTTGGATTTTTCCTAATTTTTTAAAATAAGGCATTAAGTTAAATTTGCAAAATATGATTTTTTATTCCTCTTTTTAGTCAACTTTAGCATGGTTGCCTAAACTTATGCATAGCACTGTAAATGTATCTAACATATTTTGATGTTAATAACAATCAGTCACTGCACATGTTGAGTGTCAAATACAAAATATTATGTAAATATCCATGTTTAATTTTATTGAATCATTAGCACTTAGCATAAATGTACACATTTGCACATTTAAGTATTTCACTTTTTTTTCTGAAAGGAACCTTCTCTATGTGTATTTCAGAGTATGTTGTTTTGAGATGCATTTCCTTTATAAATCGAGGAGTTTTGTAAGCTGCCCTTTCACCACTGTTAATGTTATTTGAATGCACAAAAGCCTGACTGTCCATGAGGTGCCTACTAGTACAACAAAAGACATGATTAGCATTATCATGTCAAGATTAGCCAACCAATATACATCCAATCCACACCAGCACAGACAAAAGCAAGATTTAGCGGTTTAAGTTAGAGCATGTCTACTGCTTAATCTATTTATTCATTAACTTTCTACTATTGAAGTGACAGGCGAGCTGGTTAACACTGTAGCCTGTGTGCTACTACCATTTGTGCAACCAAAATTTGGACATAATTTGTGCACCCTCACCACCCATTTAACTTTCTTTCCCTAAAGAAGAAATTCAGAAAAATTTATTGGTCGATCTTTTCCAAAATGAATGGAGTTTTCAAGCATCAAAAAAAGATACAAAACCTCCATAAAGGTATTATAAAAGTGAACTGTATGACTTAAATTTTGGTCTTTTCCAAACACAAAGCTATTTTATGACTTCAGATGACCCGAATATCACAAACAAGTCATATGGACTACTATAAGGATACGTCTATTTATGGTCATTTTCAATCTTTTTGAAACTTTGAAAGCTTGATATCCTCCTTTAAAACTCCTCTCTATTCCACATTTGAGCACAAAAGCTAAAATAGGTGTCCCACTAAGTCTAAGTCCCCCAAATCAGGGAAGACTTCAAATAGAGCCTCCTGCCCAAATGAGTGAAAGTGCATTTAATTCAAAACTGCAGAGTGAATCCCAAGAAACTAGAAAAGAGGACTATTTTCTTATGAAGTGACGGCAAACCATGCAGATTAATCTGTAATCATACTCTTCATGTTGCAGAAGTGTGGAAATAGAGCACATCCCTTCACAGGTGTATGAATTATGTATATGGAGATGATTTGATGGGTGTGAAAGAGAGCGTGTCTGATTGAAATCCTGTATTTCGCGCATTACGCCGTCTCCTCGCTCCCTCCACGTGTAACGTCGGGGTCAGAGCCCTACGCTAATTTGCGAAGGGCCAACTGCTTGTGAGGGAAATGAGAAAATTATACATTCCAGCAGGAATCAGCTGTGGTTCTTCAGGATCCGTGCACTATGCCGTCTGCAGCCGGCTTTATGTGGCAGACACCTGCCAGCTTCTCAATGGCGTGAATCGACGTGCCTGAAACTCATATACAAACACGCCCACACCTAGAAGTACATCAAGAGAAATTACCACATCAAAAGCCTGAGCTGAGAAATTTGATGTATCTCAACAATAACAGTACACGCAGAAGCATGTAACAGAGGCTGTGGAATCGTATGTTTTAAATTGAGAGTACGTGGGCTTAATGTTGAATATTTTGTGAGCATTTTATATTTATTTAGGGATGTGTAAAACTACATGTTTTCAAAATTGACTAGTCAGTCGAAATAGCGAGTTGACTAATTGTTATTAAGGAAGCCTTGAGTAATTAGGCAGGTTCACCTGAAGATGACCTATATAAGGAGCTGTTTACACAACACCCCGTTTTCAACTAAAAACGTAAAACTTTTTAATGCGCTTTGGCCGTTCATTTACACGACAACTGCGTTTTTGGGTGTCTGAAAACGCAAACTTTTGAAAACGGTTTTCAAAGTGCAAGTTTTTGAAAACGGTCTCTGTGTAAACAGCAAAAACGCAAATCTCTGAAGACGATGACGTCGTGCACATGCGTATTATGTGTCTATAATGTTTTATCACCATCTAATGGCCTGGTGACAGAATACAGGGTTTTTAGTTGTTTTTGGATTCGTGATAATTTTGACAATGGTGTCGTATATGCGGAAAACTCAAAAGGAAAAACTCATCGTGTAAACGTACCCTAAGTCTTGCATTTAAAAGCAGCTGGACAGAGTGTGAATAGACCAGAATATTTTTGAATATGAATATTTTTTTAAAAGTTGTAATATTTTGAACTTGACAAGCTATAGGTTATTAAAAAAAAACTGAATGTGTATGGCTATAGCAGTGGTGCTTTTAGCTTAAGAGTGCTTTGTGTCAGTCATTCTTGTCAGGAAAGTGAGTGAGAACACACAAACACAGTTTTATCAAATCATACGTCATTAATAGCGGTTCACTTCTGCACTGCACACACTACACAAGAGCACAGAAACTTTGCAAAGTTGCCTCCACATTGTGCATTAAAATCGTTTGGGATTATCCCTCACTTAAAAAACTTTTCATAATAAGCTTTAAATAGCGTAAAGGCAGATCATATCAATATTGCTTTGTCATGTTGTGTTATTACAAAATTAAATTTTGTGCTTTGTTTTCTCACAATTTCCATACATTGCACAGTTGCGTGTGCTTTTGAGCTTAATCATGCCATTAGCTGACTAGTCGACAAATCAACCACTGTGACCCATCCCTAACTAGCAGTCTTGCTAGGGAATCCTCTTTTGCAGTTACGATCGGCTACTTGCACATTATCTACTGCCACTTATGTAGGGTCCCAGACATCGAAAACTTTACCTTCAGTAAAAGGCTGAGAGTAGAAACATGTTTTTGACCCAAAGGAAGGTTTAGTTTAGAGGTCATCACAAAGCTTTAACTCTGGCAACGATTAACTCTTTCTTATATGCTTGAGATAAGTTCCCTCTTGAGTTGCTGCTTCTGAGCACCAGCCATGTCTGTCTACAGTATGCGAGCGGAGAAAAGAACATGCAACGCCATTTCACCAAGTGGAAGAGTGGAGAGGTCTTCAGGGACGATTTTAATAGGAGAAAAGTGCTAAGTCGAGCATGGGGTGAGCGTTGAGCATGCTCGAAAGGGCATAGCACTCTATTTGCTCACTCACAATATTAATTGTCACTTCCATTGCTTTTAATTGCCGAGTTTTTCACCCTTGCATGCCATTCAACCCAGCGCACTGATCCCTCCTTTAGATACTTAGAGGTTGCTAAGACAACGAAGGATCGGAGCGACTCTGCATTCTGGCTTTCCTTTAGCTCTCGTCCAAAAATAAATAAACACTTGTGTACAATTTGGCCCTCAATTTCTGTTTCACACAGTTCACTGCGTGATATTTCTCATGGGGCTTCTCCTTAATCAAAAGCACTTTACAAATATAAAACACGACTTTTAAAACATATTCAGTCTTCAATCACCTTCTAGCATTACCTCTTGGTGAACTAAACTACCACAAAAAAACTGGTGAATAATTCACCTAAAGGTGACATTCCTTCTGGCCACAGTCACACCCTACAAACATCTATACAACAAAGCCTTGCCCCCTTTTTTCTTTCTACCTCTGACTGGTTTTCTGGAGGGAGGCTGATAATCTTGAGCAAACATCATTAACTGTTTGCTCCTATCGGCCACAGAGAGTGTGGCAGTGACTCTATTGTGCTGCTATCAGGAGTTTAAAGAGGTTTTGTACCATAATGGGGTTGGTCAGCAGTGCCAGTTCTTTCAAGTGGAGATTCACCCTGAACACTGAACTCCCCTGCACATGGATCAGAAATTAGACTTATAGCCTATATAAAGTATGAGCCTCTAAACACTGTTGAGATTAGAAAGTATATGGGAAGTCACAGAGTTCAGTATCCTGTCCAGCTCCAGAGTAACAGGAATGAGGGTTGATTTGTGGAGAGAAGATGTACTCTATGTTTGGCCTGAGCTAACATAGGTCAGAGGAGCCCACAGCCGAGATTAAAGGAGGTGATTTAATAGAGATTCGACCTGTCTCGCTGCCTGCACTATGCTGGATGGGGTTGACATCAACGCACACACATACACACTCACTCAACTCAACACAAAAGGAAAAACCCATTTAAATGTAAACAGAAATGTTGTAAGTAATCCCCTACATTTGACAAATACAGTAGCTTGGTTTCAAAACCAAGTGAGCTGCCTGAATATGTACTGCCTACATAAGCAAGCTGCCTTTTAAGTGAAATGGAACCTCATAAGTGGCTGATTTGGAACACACTATTTAGTGTTCTTCACATAGTGCGCATGAAGCTCGACAGTTAATTACAATGGAATCTGATGTTAGCATGTTGCTAAGATAACGACATGAAAATCAGACCTCAACAGAAAATCTGCAGGAATGTTCTAAATGGATCTAAACATAATAAAATGAGCTGAGAGAATTATACTTTTATTGGTAGAATCATAAATAAACACATTTGGATGGAGATGTATAGCATTGTGAATGACGGATGTTTAGCAACCTTATTTTTAACGTAATAGTGGACGCAGCCATTTGTAACTTGAATGCGAGTCTTCCGGTGTTGTCCGCTTCCAGTTATTTTAGCTGCATGTGCAATAACAGTGTGTTGTGCTTCATGATATTGCAAACTGGCATTTGTTATGCCACGTCTGTTTTATATTTTGGTTCTTTTTTTTGTTTCCATGTCTTTTATTTTGTAATTCTCACAGTCATGTTTCCTGTTTGTCATGTATTTCCCTTGCCATCTGTGATCATGTCTTGGCTTCCCCTGTTTATGTGTCACTGTCTGACTGATTCGTTGTTTGATTGTTCAAAGGTGTTTCTTGTTGTCATTATTCTTTGTGTATTTAAGCCCTCATGTTTGCCATGTTACTTTGTCGTGTATTGAAGTTTGAATGCTGTTCAGTGTTCCAAGATCATGGCTTCTAGTTCATGGTTTTTTTTTTTGCGTTTCATGCTTTGGATTAACTCAGGTTTATGTTGTACGTTTTTTTGGATTATCAACATTATAATAAACTGCACTTGGGTCCTCTACTTCATTGTTTTCGTCTGCTTCCATGTCAGCATCGTTACGTTATCACATTATTTTAACTTCTTATTATAGGCTAATCATAAACACATTGGTTTGTCACGTAAATAGTTTTACCATTTACTGTACCTAATGATTTATATATATATAACAATAAATAAATAAAATAATAAGAAAAAATTAGTAAATAGATATAATTTCCCTTGATTTGTCCAGCATTTTCAAAGATCCAGCCTTTTTGAACAGCCTTTGTTTTTGGAATATAACCCATACTTTATGGTAACGTGCACATGCTTATATATCCTAGGGTTAACAACCCAATTTTCTGCCTCTGACCTGACCTTCATCAAAAAGGTTAAAGAGAAGTATGCATCTGAAATGTCCATCACAGACACCACAGCAAAGAGAAAAAGACCCAGTGACAGAAAGAGAGAAAGGGTTAGAGGAAGCATGTAGACTGATCACAACCCCTACAGTGGTGAGTAAATACAGTCTAATGGCCACTGATTAATTCTTCATTGCTCTCATCGGCCCCATAAAGAGAGATGTAATGACCCGTCTGTGTCTGTCATTCTCTTCTTCTCCCTCTCCCTCCCAACTCCCTCTCCCGCTCAATTTTTGATTATAAATTAAAAGGGATTGTAAATGGTGTAATGCTGGTTTGAGGTTCCTGATTGCTGTATTTGATTAGAGAATGTCAGTGCACGCATTTCCCCCTCTCTCCTGCACTTCAATAGCTGCCACACTCAGCCATGCACAAAGAACACAATGGACCAACTGCTTAACACTACCAACTAAACCATAACTAGCACTAGCTGCAATCAAACACATTCTTTCAGCCTCCCTTTTCTCTTTCGGCTCGTTTTCTCTTAGTGTGGCTCTTTGGTGACTTTTCGGAGTTTGTTTCAGGTGTGCAAAACACCAACAAGTGAAAATCACCAGCAATTAAAAAGCATTCACTCATGCAGGTATGAGGAATGTACGACCCTTTGTTTCTCTCCATTATGGTGGCGTGTTGTCTCTCCCAGCATACAATGTCAGGTGTTTTATGATAATAGGTTTTCAGAAAGTATTCAGAGAGGAGGGTGGTGATGATGATAGATGTAGTGACAGCCAAAATTATTGTTTAAAAAGAAAATGTTAGTACTTTTTAGTTTGAAATATGGTAACTCCTTTCTGGGACAAAGGGAATAATTATTTTTTAACAAATTGGTATTTTTACATAAGATTAAAAGTTGTTATATGTTCTACCATGTATTTAGAATTAATATAAATTGGATTATAGGAGATATAAATATTTATACATATATATAAGTTTGGGGTCAATAAAAAAATTATCTTTGAAAATTACTTTTCAGCAAGGGTGCATTCAGTTAATCAAAAGTGACAGTAAATACATTTATAATGTTGCAAAAGATTTCAGTTTTACCCGGACGTCGACGTCACTTCAGTGGTTTGGGAAAAACACGTAAAAGTCCTGGCAGAAAGCAATGCATAAGGATGTAGTGTAACAACGCCTAGTTCCAGGAATGCACTAATATTTTGTTGGTAGTACCAGTTTGCAAGAATTATTAGTTAACACTAAGTTGTTAACACTTCGGAAAAAATTATAATTCGTCGTTACACTACATCCTTATGCATCGCTTTCTGCAAGGACTTTTACGTGCTTTTCCCAAACCACTGAAGTGGTTAGCAGTAGCATGAGCCGTCAGGCAAGTGTTATTTAAATAAACTCCTGATACACTTACAAACTTTCCAATGCCTCGTTTTATGAGTACAGAACCTATTTGTACTACTGTATAAGTTTGGTACCATTCTGGGCATTATTAGTGGGGTAATTTACCAGATACATCATAGGATCCATTAGCGCCTGCACTAAGCCATCCGGCTGATATCTCTAAATAAGCTATAACTTTAATAATGTTCAACCAAGGGAAGAAAGGCTTCTGGGAGGGTGTTTGGCTCGAGGTAAGGACCCTAGGTTGATTTTACTCCGAACCATCCCTTTAAGTACCAAATCCATGTTAGAATGATTTCTGAAGGATCATGTGAAAAGTTATGAATTTAGGAAATTGAAGACACATGACTCAATTGGACTGACCAAATTTAGACATTTGAATGTGTGATTTCTGCAATAGCGTTTAAACAAACACTATACAATAATCATTCTAACTTGTTAAAGGCATAGTTTACCCCAAAACAAAAATTCTGTCATTAATTACTCACCCTTGTTCCAAACCCATAAGACTTTCGTTCATCTTCTGAACACAAATGCATATCTTTTTGATGAAATCTGAGAGATGTCTGTCCCTCTGTTGACAGCTACGCAACTACCACTTTGACTCTTTAAAAAGTTCATAAAGAGATTGTAAAACTAATCCATATGAATTGAGCGGTTTAGTCCAATTTTTCTGATGTATTATATGATGAACAGATTGAATTTAGGCTTTTATTCATATATAAACATTCATCAACTCACACATCAGTTGTGGTAAATGAAAGCTCAAGCATGTTCGCTTGATGTTCACTTGAGGTTCATTCTCATGTTACGCAGCATGTTTGAGCTTCCGCAAGAACCAATGAGGTTTGATCTTGCACATCAAGCAGGTTCGGTTGAGCTTCTGTTTATGTTTGCTGATCAATGTTTAAATGTTAATAAAAGCCTAAATTAAATCTCTTCATCATATAAAGCGATCGAGTCTCTTTAGAAAATTTGTACTAAACCGCTCAATTCATATAGCCTGGATTCCAGCCGAACTTAGCCCCGCCCACAACATTTGAGGTCGGGAAGTTCGGTCTGGACTTGTCCGTTGTGGAGCAACTATACTCGAACCAGAGCTGTTTGGACCAATCAAATTGTCAGGGCGGGCTTTATACGACGATGGACAGATGATCAACAGTAACGTAATCATCCACGTCACCAGAGCGCTTGGGTTGAATTCGTTTACAACAAAGATGACTCCCGCTGGAGAATTGAGATGTGTAGATTCCGCCATCGCGTCTGTTATAGAAGATATCAACAGCGCATTCATTGGAAGAACAGAGAACCGCGATCAAGGCATTTGTCGATCTGAAAAATGAATGAAGAACATACGTCACTTACTCCATTGCTCTGATTGGTTGTAGGTCTATCCAATTGAGTGCAGAGGCATTTTCTTTCCTGAAACATGCCCCTTAATCACAGCCCAATGGAGCAGTATCAGACTTATATTCTGACTAGAATCTGAGTATGACGACGTCAGGCTACAATTCATATGGATTAGTTAAAAAAAAAAAAAAAGAGTTTTATCTCTTTATGAACTTTTTGAAGAGTCAAAGTGGTAGTTGCGTAGCTGGCAATGGACGGAGAGAAAGCTCTCAGATTTCATCAAAAAGATTTTCATTTGTGTTCCGAAGATGAACAAAAGTCTTACAGGTTTGGAACAACATGAGGGCAAGTAATTAATGACAGAATTTTCATTAACTAATTAAAATGTAACTAATTACCAAATACACAAAAAAAAATTTGGAAGCTGCATTCAAAATCCATTTGGCTCACAAATCCGACGGAGGCATGTTTAAATGAGCCTATTTTTTGGTGCTCAGTCCCAAAAACTGTGAACTTCCCCTCAGCCATGTTAGTACGCTCCGTCCACACACCCCTCTCTCTTTCTGTTTCTCTCTCCCCTCTGCCCTCAGTCTCATCCATCCATTGGAGGGTGGAAAAAGAATTTCTGTTCCTTTCTTTCCATTGCATTTATCCGTGGCCGGGGTCATTCCACTGCGCCGTATAGTGAGGGTATAGTGAGGTTGGGGGAGAACACACTGGTAATGGGACCATCAGCACCAACCAAGACACACACACAGATATGCTCAACGCCAGACACAGGGTAAGATCAAATGTGTACCAACTTAAATCAATTCTCCTGTCCAACTTGAAGAAGAAAAAAAACACACAAAGATATTTTTTCCATCTGCAAGTATGCACAAAGAACAGGTAAAGAAAGACACATGGACATGAAGCAGAAAGTCCTGATATTAAGAAAAATAAATAAAGGTGGCTCGATCAGAGCTGATGATTGTAGGTAGGAATGGAAGGAGCACAAGACGAGGTGCTTTCTCCCACCAGTGAGACTCAAGAAACCTCTCTACAACTTCACAGGATGAAATAAGCTCTCGACGGAGCACAAGGTTACACAAGGATGGGACTGAAGAGGATGGGAAAAGGGAAGCTCAAGGTGAGGATGTAGGAGAAGGAGTGAGGGAGGGTGTTAATGAGAAAAAGGGGGTCCTGTTGTTGGGAGATGCTTTGTGTCAGACCTCTTGCATTATGTTGTTGACTCTCTCCCTCGGAAGGGCTGGATAATGGGCCTCAGGGAGCAGGGCAGGAAAAATGCCCCGCTGAAGAAAGTCAGGAGAGGGTAGAAGGTAAAAGGGCGAGTTTGAGCAGCTCATTCTCACAAGATTCCTGATATCAATGGCTGCATTTTTCAGTGTTTTCCTCAACCTCCTTATTTTTTCTTCTCCACCTGTCCCCTTAACCCTACGCCTCATCAAGCCTCTTACATGTGTCAGTCATTCTGTGAGCTTTTAGCGGGAATACAGGAACAGATGGGCGCCCCAAAAAGTACTCTGTGCAAGTGTTTGAATACAAAATTGCTAACTCAAATACATTTATTCAGCAAGGATGCATTAAATTGATCAAAAGTGACGGTAAAGACATTTATATAAAATATTTATATTTCAAATACTGTTTTTTTTTTTTTTTTTACTTTCTACTCAAAGAAACCTGAAACAAATGTATCACAAAAATATTAAGCAGCACAACTGTTTTCAACTGTGATAATAATAAATGTTACTTGAGCACCAGATCAGCTTATTAGAATGATTCATGAAGGAAAATTTACGTAATGGCTACCGTTAACGTTGCAAATTCCAATTCACTTCTTGTTGCTTCCTCAAACATGTCAGATCACAATTCTAAAGTCACTTTTCTCTTTCAGGTTAACTACTATCATGGTGGAGAAATGGTTTGAAAAAAAATCTTGCTCTGTAAGTTAAATTGACCTGTACATTATCTCCACTATATATTAGCTTTCGCTAATAAGCTAACATTGCAACAACACTGAAGTCCTCTGAGGCGATTTTCAGACTACAATCAATAGCTGAGATGCAAGATGGCATCAGTTGGATTTATGAAACGAGAGGGTGATGCGAGCGACATGAAAGTAGCACCAGTGTAATGAACAAATGCATTCAACGGTCAAATTTGCTCTCAGGGATAGCTATTTTGTCAAATGTAGCATGTAGGCATCAGTTGCATGTATAGCATGTAGGTTTTTAAACTGTGTTAGCCTGTACACCTGTAGCCTGTATACCTGTAATTGTGCCGTACAACAGATGATCATTTTATGGGCATATATTAAAATTGTACTGTTTCACATTTTATTATTTGTATGTTCAAACCAAATGATAATATGGCAATATGAGATTTAATGAGCTAGCAGGCTAACAGTCTACCTGTATTCTAAGCTAGTATGCTGAATGGTTAAAGAACAATAAATAGTTTGTCTCCATTGTTGTGGAAAATTCAATAAATAAATCATATATAAAAAAAAACGTACGCTTAATCTCTCTCTCTAACTGCATTAATAACTGCATTAATCTGCTATCAATGGCTTAAGCCTCTGTTAGCTCTAAAATAACGTTTTGTAATTAGCAACGGAGGCTTGGGATGAGATGTGTAAGAAATTAGTCGAACACACGCTAGCGTTTTAAGGACAAAAACCTGACAAATCTCTTGAAATACATCATCTGAACAACGTTTTGAGGTGTGGTAACCGTAGTATAAGTGCTTCGCGTCGTGGCCGCATTACCACCTCGGTTGTTTATTTTTTTCTAATAATTCAATGGCCCATCGTCAATTATTCCTTTCTTAAACCAAAGACACAAGACACGTCACTCGTATTGTTTTGAATGGGGAAAATTGCAACGCTCCCCAAAAGCTAATCGGCGATTGGTCAAGTCATCGTGTTACTGCAGCTGTCGTTAGGAGCTCCAGAAACAGTCAGACATGCGCATTAAATTGGTCCAGCCTGACAAAAATATTTTTCTGTCATGATTTCAGCATTTAGAAACAAACTTTATGAGACAGTTTTTGTCAGTTTTCATTGGTGATTTCAATTATGAAATTTAATCGTAAGCTTGGCGAACAGTTTTGGAGAATTTGATGTTTCCCCATTCAAAGAGACAGGAGATGCACTTGCATGCCCGAGTGGCGTTTTAAAGATGGCCGCCAAGTGAAATGATTTGTCTTAAAGGGACTTTGCTTATACTACGGGTCTGTTGAATGCTTGACTCTGATTGGTTGATGAATGTTCTAAGGTGTGCAATTATTTTCAGGGAAACGCACGGCTAAAGTAGTTCCATCACTTCGCCAAATTATTTACGTTATTTCAAAGGCCTTTACAGCCTACAGAACCAAAACTACACAACTACACTGACAAAGAAAACAAATATAGTAAACAATAGGATAAAAACAACAAATTATTTCCAAGTTTTTTGCCACTCTCTCTCCCACTCAAACGCACACACAAATACAGTACGGACACACACTCGCGTGTTGTCAGCGCTGCTCTGACGATTTTATCAGTAAAATAGTTTAGCAACTTAAAAGCTATGACATTTCTCACTAGCGAGGTGCAGATAAATGTAGTTTCGCTATTAGTAGATGCTGGTGCCGAACACTGTTGAGAGACACACAGACTGAGGTAGTTCACACATGCTAACTATCTCTCTCTCTCTCTCTAATAACTGCATTTATAACTGCACTAGTCTGCTATCAATGGCTCAAGCCTCCGTTACTAGCTCTAAAATTACGTTTTGGAATTAGCAACGGAGGCTTGGGAAGAGATGCATAAGATGATCAACCAATGAGAGTGGAGTACTAAAAAAGCCATGTAATGAAATAACACATGCAATTGTCAATATTGTTCCTTACACCGTTCCTTAAGAAGTTAATGAGAGCATTCAACATACATATTCAGTTGTCAAGCATAAGGATATCTCTCGCACCTTCCCGCATGCAAACGCATCCCTTTCCAACCCCGCTGCACCCCATCCCTAAAAGTATAACCATAAACAAAATCAGAGGATACAGTAAGGTCTCTAATCAAGGCAATCAGTGCTGTTTTCAAACGTGCACCGTGCACTAACAGCGAGCTGGGCTCATCTTTGTCTGCGGTTTAATTACTTGTTTTTGCATTCTGATGGAGGGGGGTGATTGTGCCTTGTCACCTATTTCTGAAGATAAAGGACTAGCCAATTACTTTGTTTGGATGCTAATGATTGGGTTTCATTAGTGGCCGCTCTTAGCCCCCCTCACCCGGTAAATGAATGAATATGCTATGATTTCAATTATTGGAATTATGAAAATTGCTTTTAAAAAGACGACACGGGTATCATCAACTCTCCGCTGTGACATAATGTCATTTTAATTTCCATAATAGTTTTAATTGTCGGTGGCCCTGTTGCGCGTTAATCATTTAATTGTATTGTCTTTTTCCGTCGGCGACACCCACATCCATCCGCCCCTCAGCTACACCAAATCACAATCAGAATTAGCTGAGGACTTGGCAAAGGCCAGTTGAAGGTGCATTTTAAAAGTTTCAGAGATGGTTTTGACACCATCTGTGACCTGAGTCAATGACGGCACGAACTGAAATACTGAAGGAGAAGGTGAAGTGTGACCTCTGAACTCCAAGAATGATCATGAAACAACTTTTGCATCATATAAAATTGCATCTGCCCTCCCACAAGTGTCGTACATTCCATCTAGTGTGCTGGCAATAAAAATGTAGATTCAGGTTGGTTCAGAGGGTTAATTGGTACATGAATCCTTAAGCTTAGGCTAAACTGTACATCCATGTACACTCAAAGAAGCCTTGTTTTTGCAGACTCTTATGGGGACTTGTTTACTCCGGGCTCCTGAAGGAATGCAGCCTTTTCTTTCTCCAAGCGTTCATGAAAAAGCACATGGTGATGAAGCTGAGGTGTGAAAAGAAGGCAAATTACCAGCCTACACAGACCAGCACAATGAAAAAAACATGGACATGTAAACCATTCAATTCCTGAACCGTGTGGCTGGAGCACAATCAACAGTAAATTACCTCAGAACCGAGGTCTGTTATCATCAGTGCAATGAAGACTGGAGGAAAAAGAAAAGCCTTTACCCAAACAAAGGACAAGGATACCTAATGGGTCAAGGCCCAGCAAGGCCTTTGACAAGTGACAAAAAACAATCATTGTGGATTGCTCTCCAAGGTCAGGGTTTCTCTAGATTTAAATGAAAGATTTAGTTTTTTGTGCCATGAAGGTTACCTGGCCACATCAGACAGAGATTTACAGCATAATGTACACAAAACATGTGTCCATTAGTGAGTTAGTATTTGCATGGTACATAGAATCAATTCAAGGACGGATTTCAGGCAAGGCCAGGTAGGTTTATTTTTGTGCTCTGCAGAAACCAGAATTTTTCCTTCATCTCCATGGAGATGGAGTCTGCCAGAACAAACGGTCACGATCAAAGGGCACCGCAGAGGACGAGACCTCATTCACAGCCGAGCCAAGAACAACGAGGACGGATTTGAGGAAAAAACGAATCAACCGTCTAAATCTAAAAGCGCACTGCAGTGAAAATGGCTAAATATTTAAATGACACAGACTGGTGACACGGTTTCAGTTAATAACATTGTAAAAAAAAAAAAACACGTACATTTATATATATTCTTATATTACCTTGTCATTAAATGACAAAAAACTATTTAACACTGCTGCGTGAGTGTTGTTAATACAATGACTGAGGTAGCGATGCCAAGTTTTTTCTCTTCTGACCGACGTAATCAATCTTGCGCTATATATTTTTCCTCTTTTTAGTGGGTTTTTTTTTTTTTTTGCCAATGGGGTAATATTGGCAAATGAGAATGCAAAATTTTTATTTGTTGTATTTCCATTCACCACTATATAAGTTTACCCAACTCTGATGTCTTGCGCTTCTGAGAACCCCAGAAATGCAAAAAGGGTCCATTGTTAAGCATACAAAAGTAAACAAAAATGAACATAGAAATGTATTATTATATTATCAATATTAGTAATATTTATCATTACGTATTATATAATAATAATAATAATACTTTTATTATATTAATCATTGACTGTAATAAAACACACTGGGGCACAAACTATGTTTAATGTACTCCAGGTTGTATATTTTTTTACCTTGCATTATTTGGTTTTTAGGATGATGACGTCATGCAACCTGTCCATGTCGCTATCTGATCACTTTTTCAAGCTTTTACTCTTAGCTTGTCAGAATCGAGCATGATTTGAAGTATGGCCCGTGATGTCAACAACATAAGATATGGGAAGTGTTTCGCCTCAATTTTAAAGATTGATCCTCCTAATTATTTTGTTATCCTAACTATGCACCATTATATCAGTCACACATATTATTTGCACTCAGCATGTTGCAGTCCATGACAATATGAGTACAGGTCTGCGCTTCATTTTTGGGTTGCAACCCACCACTGTATTATAAGGTCATGCGTTGAGCAGTTCAAGAAGCGGTTCGGTTGACTCCCAATAGGCTCCAATGGAGTGAGCGAGTGTGTGACTGACAGCTTTAAGCAGCTCTCTAACCTCTCTCCTCCATCTCTCGGTGTGCCAGAAAGGGGCGGTCAAGTGAGCCCCTCAAAACTGGAAAAAAGGGACATTCAGATGCAACCATGCAGAACACCTCAGTGCCATTCCTCCTCAAGCAGAGACGTTTCTCTTGAATGCAAGTCAGAATATGAGAGGACGTGAATATGGGTTAGGGTGGGGGTTGAGAGTAAAGAGAAGCTCCGAGAGCCTTTTCCCTAAAGTCTTTGAAGCATCTTGAAGTCTCCTCCAGTAATTGACAAAGGCTGAAACGTCTCGGCAGCACAAACACACCCACCGATGTTTGAATTTACAACTGACGTTGTCAGTGCAGTGCTGGAAATGACATTCAGGAATGTCAGCATGTAAATCCTATTTCTTCCATAGTTTAGAAACAGATGTGCTTTCTCTTCCCTTTGAACGACACTTCATGATTGGAGTAGAAAGATTGAAAGACCGCGAGAGAGAGAGTGAGAGAGAGAGAGAGAGAGAGAGAGACGTATGATAACTGTACAAGTTCTGGAGAGTAGACAGGCTGAAGATGAGGATACTTGTGGTTCCCATGTAGGACTCAAAAAGAGTAGTAGAAAGGACACAGAAGGAGGGGGAGGGGCGTTTTGTCCTCTGTGCTTGTGCAAGTATGCCACCTGCTGGATCGTAAGAGAACAACACCTCGAGCAACTGCCAGGAAGCCCACTTCTGTATGGTTTCTTGAAATGAAACAGTAGTCATGGAATCATAAATTTCATCTGTCTCTCTCTCTCTCTCTCTCTCTCGCTCTCGCTCACACACACACACACACACACACACACACACACACAGTCACCTTGCATTTGGTTTGCCTCAGGGAGAAGGCCTCTATCAGGCTCCATTGTGTTTTGAGCACTGAGAGGCCCTTCTGGCAGGCTAAGGTAGAGAGAGAGGGTTAGAGGCCATACTAGAGAAGAGGGATGAGAGCGATTCAATCGCTCAACAAATGGACCAGGCTAATAGAGGCAGCCTCTGATCCTATCCGACGCACAGCTGGGGGCCTTCTAATAAGAAAGGGCTGAAGAGGAGAGACGAGAGAAAGCGAGAGAGGGAGATGGAAGAGGAAAGGGTAAACAGGGACTGCTCTATTGGCCTAATTATGAAGCAGATATAATATTAAGGGTATAAGCTGATGTGCTATTTAGAAACTAAAGCTTAGGACGGTCTTGAGTGGAGAAGCCCTTTTCCATGCATGTTTCCTGTAGGAGCAAATCAAAAGAGAATGGATTACCGTGGTAATTTATTTTCATTCATTGGATGCTTTAATAAGCTGTGATAACTTGGTAACAGACACTGTCATCAAAAAAGTAAAAAAAAATAAAACTACTGTATATTTGGAATAGCATACACTGTAAAAATATTGTTCATATTTACAGAAAAAGACTAAGCATGATGCATTACATTAAATGGTTAACTGTAGGTTATGGTTTAACATTGCATTATACATAACTTTACTGAAAAAACAGTCAAATTTATGGCATTTGGAAGGATAATTTACTAGACTTTTTTTTAAAAAATTCCAGATATCTCTGCATAATGTTTTATTTAAACAGTTTTATTATTGTTAGTAGCATTCATTATGGCATTTCGTGTTACATTTTCTGTTATTTGGTTAATGTTTATTGCATTATATTAGTGTTGTGTGTTCCTCTGATGGTGTTTTGTCTTTGTGCGCATGACCATGTCCAGCGTCTAAACACGAGTCTGTATCTAACAATGCAAAGAGCTCAGAGTGACTATTCATTTCTTGTGTGACTAATTAACCATAAGTAATATTTGGTGTTTAAAAATACTATTTTAACTGCGTTTTAGTTACTTTCCTTCCTTTTTCTTTACTTAAATTTTAAAGGTGCTTCTAAGGGTTAAATCAAGATATAATAAAAAAAAATTGTGGGTGTTGGGAGAAAAAATTTGTAAGGAGGAAAAATATTAAGTCAATGATTTCGCAAAATAATTGAAATATGTTTTTTTCCTCTCATCTCATATTTTTTTCCATCACCATGTCCCTTTAGGGGCTCTGTAAAATTTTTAAATGATAATAATGAATAATTAGTAATAGGTTTAACTTACATAAAATGAGGGAACGAATGAATACAACGTGGGCACAATTAATTAAGCAAATGTGACCACAAATTAATAATGCGGGGGAAATTTTATCTGTTTGTGCCTTTTTTTATTTTTATAAACTGTTACATTTGGATTCTTGCCTCTCCTCATCCCTTATCACATGTTACAGATCATTTTTTGTTAGAGGGGAAACACAAGCATAATTTTACATTTTAAACTATCTAAATAGTTGTATGTGTATTGGGGCGACAATAGATATTTGCATACTTTCATGGAAAAATGTCATGGACAATAGCGCAGAGTGCCATACTACCTTCTAACCTCTCAGATGTCCACTGGAAAGTGATACAACCATTTTCTCTTGTACAGTCACAGTGGCGGCTTTAGTATGCAGCGTCTAGTGTGCGGGAGACGTGGATGGACGGAGGATATCCCTACTCTTAACACACACAAAGAGCTACTTAACATCCACACAGCAGGAAAGCTTCAGGGAAAGAGAGGGAGGGGCTTATAACCCATCCAAAGCTGGCATCATCACGATGTCACTATAACTTTGTTTATATATATGTTCATAATGCCAGCAATTAATCTCCCAGAGGTGTGCGTAACTGCAGTAATGATCAAATACATGGGCAGAACATTAAATAATTCCTCCGAGACACACACAGAAAGTCCGTCCCTCCCACTGTGTTTCCTTTGTGTTGGCCATTGTAACAGTTTTGTCTGGACATATGGAGTGGTTTAGACCGCTGGGACCCCCAACGGTCCTGGCTTTGTGCCGGGGTCACAAAGGTTGCTGGGATTGTGTTCCAAACTAATTCCCCCTTTCACTGACTCCAGATCAGAGTCTATAATGATCTGGGAGGTGCTGTAGCGGGGTTAGATTATGGTTGTGACACCCACAGGGTGGGAAGGGAGAGAGCAAGAGAGAGACGGACCCCCACGAGGGCAGCAAGTCTTTAAAGGAAACATTCTTGTGTTTTGCACTTGGCATCTCTAGACTCTCTCTTTAACTTGTGGTATCAATGGCTGGGATACACACATTCACTCCCACTGTTATAGCCACACACACACACACACACATCATTTTCCACCTCATTTCCCAATTGCAGCTTGAGCAAACATTATAAAGAGGGGAGAGTGTGGGCACTGAAGAGAGCTAGTGTAATTGTAACAATAATGAAAGAGTTGAAGAGAGGCTCTTACTTCCTATGGCCCCTGCATACATCCACATCTCCACACACTCACGCAGGGCCGAAGCCAGCATTATGACTGTGTCCTCACCACATTTGGAAATTTCTTTAGATTCATCTGAGAAATTCAATATGATGCCAATATGAAACATGAAATCAGAATTGACCCTATTTATTTTCTTAATACATTTCTGATCTTACCTTATATAATTCATAAGTGCATTGTCAAATAAAATTATTTGCGTATAATAAAAAATTCATTGTAATCTTTCATCAAGAAGTAATAGCTTGTTCTGCCTCTGAAATGACTTTTCTTTTTTGCTGACATCACCAAGCCCGCCAAAAATGAAAACCTGCCATACAGTTCTTTTGTTTCACTCATTTTTCATAATACAAGTAAAATAAGTTGCAAATGCCATTTCATGTTTGACTTTAAAAGTACACATTTTTTCACATAAAACTATGTTTAAAATGATGTACTCGCATAAGATGAAGTCTCTGGTCATATCAGTGACCTTAAAAAGTTGTCCTGTCTTAAACCCACCTCACAGTGGCAGCCATGTTGAGATCACATGACTAGCCGAAAAGTTACTCTTTAAACACCCTATTAACACTTTTTTTGGGGGGGGGGGGATTTTTATTATTATTATTATTATCATAAGTGTACCTGTAACATACCTGTAAACAGGCTATTAGATTACAATAGCATCAGTAGCCAAAATCTTTGGCGTAATACTGCATCCACACCAATAGGTGTCAGTATACATTTCAAAAACCACATCCGTCAGTGAAAAAGCAGAAAACAAATACTAAGGCTGTGAAATAGCATACTCTCTTCTTTTACTTTGCAATGTTAAAAAAAAAATAGTATGCGTGTAGTATGAATGTAATCTGGATGTAGCCTACTACATCCGTCATTGTCATGTGACCTTGCAGCGTCAGCACTTCAATGCCGCTTACAACTCCTCTCCTGTGGCCTCTTGGGAATGGGATAGTAAAGTGTCCATTGGATCCACACCAAAGACTTTAGATATACAAAGACAGTGGACTCATAATACTCATGAATAAGAGAAAGTGCAACACACAAAATGGCGGAAATGTCCCTAATCACCAATTGGTGAAGTCACTGCAGCTGTGCTGCAACCATAGAAATAGTCAGTGTCCTGAAACGCCCGCTTTGGCCTACATATGCACATTGGCTGGTCCAGCCTGAAAAATATGTTATTTGAGCATATGAACCTACATTTCATGTGAGATTTTGTTGCTGATTTTAAATATGTTATAGATATATAACTAGATATGTAACAAGCAGGTTTTTTATTTTATTTTTTATTTCAGGATTTTCCCATTCAAGTAGATCGGACTTGGTCTTGGATGTCCTATGCAGAGTGAACAGATATTCCTTGAAAGAGACTTTGATCCACATGTGGAAAGTCACCAGAAGTATATCATCTGGGTACTTTGTGCTTACTGTTTTATGAATTCCGTGAATTTGGACATCTTTACACATACACAGGAAAGTATGCATATATTTGAATGAAACCTAAGAGCACATTTAATGTGTTTCCTGCATTTTACAAACATATATCAGAGATTATAATCAATTATTAATGTATTTTACAAAACAAGAACTTTGTCTTCGAGCTGTGCCAATAAATAATAATAGCCAATAAATCACCTTTAACAAACATCAGAGTTAACAAATCACTATTTTGTTGATTGTGAGTGGTTATGTATACCAAACACACTGTGACAGGACATCCCTTCAAGCCAAAGAAAAAGAGTTTTAGCAAAAGCAGCATGAAGCGCATTGAGCCATTAACCTTCAGCTGGAGTATCGAGGCAGTCTCTAATTCTGATGAGCAGAAGTAAATGGAGATATTTCCACTGCTGATATCACAAAGCCATTCTGACAGATATGCACATATGCGTTATATTCCCTACAATATCCACGAGTGTTCTCCACTCGGCAAGAGCTGGAGCAATCACTCACGGAGACACTTATAGCCTGCATGGGAGCGGGGCTGAGTGACAGAGAATGAGGACTAAATTAAGAGCTCTCTCTATTTGCTATTGTTAAAACAGCATTCTGCTGATGAGCTCAACTCGCACGCTTTTTTTAAAAAAAATCACACTTTTCTGTGTTTTGTTTTTCCGATATTATATATTCATACTGACATCTTTGCTTTTTTTACCGCGCCGTTCTCGGTTTCTCTCGCTGACTGTCATTCAAATTCATGTTCTCAAGGACCCAGTGCACACAAGGCCTGGGGAATAATAGGCAAACCCATTTATCAGCTGCCTTTGTTTTTTATTCCTCTTTCCCCCTTTGGGAAATTCTGAGAGGCCATGTTCCATGTAAGATGGCAGCTGTCTCCTGACCATTAGCATTGCAAATGAGGTCAGAAGAGAGAGACCCTCAGCCCAGCATTTAGGGGCCAGAGACTGGGTCTCAACAAGCCCCATAGACAGGCGTTGAGCGCCGTCCAGTTTTGTCAAAGTGAAGAGTGACTGTTCAAGAGAGTAATTGGTCATTTGCAAAAAATGCAAGGCATTTATTACATGACTCGAAAAGAGGTCTGAACAGAAACAAGCGGTGAGGGGGACTTCAGTGGTGTTGAGTTTCATTTCTGCTGGTTTTCTGATGTAAAGATATTATGGAAAGTGTTTGTGAATTGTGAATTGTGAATAGTGCTGTGCAAATACAAAAAAAAAAAAGATGCTGTGTAATCCAAATGGTTCTGTTTACAATCTACCATTTCATGGATTTTATGTAGCTGTGGTCATTCGTACAATAATTAGCTTGTCGTTACGAGGCTCCTTCGTTTCGAAAAAATACATATAGTATAGTGGCACAATTGTTCTCAAAGGCTGCACAGACCTCAGCGACCAACACAGCGGCTCGCAGGTGATTGTTCTCCGAACCCTCAGCGAGCGCTATTGTCATGGTAACCAGAAAGTACTTCAGATCACAGAGGACACACACACACACACACACACACACACACACTCACAATAAACAAACTCCAGCGAAGTTTGGCGAGCCCCAAACACTAACTAATCAATGTTGATTAACTTTTCCTCTTAATTACACTTAAAGGGATAGTTCACCTAAAAATGAACAATTCTGTCATTTACTCACCCTCATGTTGCTCCAAACCTGTATGACTTTCTTCTGTGAAAGAAGAAAGAAGATATTTTGAAGAATATTGGTAACCAAGCAGTTTTGGTTCCCATTGACTTATATGGACAAAAACAAACAAACAAACAATGGAAGTCAATGGGAACCAAAACTGCTTCTCAAAATGTATTTGTGTTCAGCAGAAAAAGAAACCCTTACAGGTTTGCAACAGCGTTGAGAGTGAATAAATGAAAACAGAATTTTCATTTTTGGGTGGACTATCCCTTTAAGGCTCTCAAATTTGTTGCATAAATGTTGTAGTGAATACTGTAAGCACAAGCCATCTTTGATTGCACATAATAATCTATAATAATATTTTTAGATTTGGCTGCCATGTGCTCCAGAGGGCCAGATTCCTTAAAACAACACTCGAGTCCACACAAATGAATTTCATTCAAATGCACGGCATGGATCAGTGAAATGGTTGACCTCAAATTACACAGCTAATATATTCTAATTGGGTAGACACTCAAATCCACATGCACAGAGACATAAAGAGAAGGTGAAGGAGCAAAAGATTTACACTGCTCTGAAAAGTCAAACACATGCACACAAAGAGCAATGGGCTGAATTTGAATAAAGATTCTGTTGATATTTATCTATAGTGAGGAAAGAGAAAGCAATATCAGAATTTATAGATACTTTTAGAGCTGTTGCTGTGTGTGTCTGCATGAGAGCAGGGGGGGGGGGGGGTTGTGGTGACCAGGCCTGGGTCAGCTTTGTCTGTCCAACTTGATGGATCTGTATGGTGGACGGAGACGACGGACTCAAAACATCTACAAACTTCACTTTCTTCATGAGCAATATCCTACTGTGCAGTTCCATGATATAAGATGAACGTATTCCCATTATCCACATATAAACATTTATTTTATTAAATCTTCTCTAGCTGGTTCCTAATATAGTTGCCTAATTGCATTGTGCACAACAACGATTGTTGGCTCTTTGATGAATACTTTGTTCCTCTTTTGCAGGATAAAAGCATCTGCTAAATGCATAAATGTAAATATATATGTGTCACAATTTTGTTGAAAAGTTTTTTAGTGTTTTTGAACGAATTCTCTTATGCTCACCAAAGCTGCATTTATTTCACCAAAAATACAGTAAAAACAGGCTATTCTGAAATGTTATTACTATATAAAATGTTTTCTATTTGAATATATTTTAAAATGTAATATTCCTGTGATGACAAAACTGAAGTGTCACATGATCCTTCAGATTTTTTTCTAGAATTCTGATTTGGTGCTCAAGAAAATGTTCCTAATATTATCAATGTTGAAAAAGTTGTGCTGTTTAAATGGTTTTGTTGAAACCATGACAATTTTTTTCAGAATTCTATGATAAAACTGAAAAGCACAGCATTTATTAAAAGAATTATAGTGTCACTTTTGATCAATTTAATTGGTCCTTGCTGAATAAAAGGACTAATTTCTTTAAAATAAAAATCTGACTGACCCCAAACATTTGAATGGTAGTGTGTATATATAATTTATTCAATAAAAAAAAAATATATATTTTATTATTATTATTATTTATTTTATTTTATTTTATTTTCTGTGTTAGAAATGGGATCTGGTCATTATCATAATCTCTGACAGAGTGGCTTCACAAACCTTTGATATTATCCATTACATATAGGTAAAAGGCACAGAAACGCATAGTCCTCAGCTTCCATGAGCTCAAACTCTTGCTGAGCGCCGCTTCACCTCACTCCTCACCCTGCGACCCACGTTTGTGTGTGTGGGATTGCCATGGGGACAGCTGGGTGTGGGAAGCTAGAGCAAACATGGCAAGGCCTGGACGGTGACTCCGACCGACTCACAAGGAGACAATAGAGGCTCCCGTCGGAGCTAATGGGGACACATGTAATGGGATTACGGCTCTGGTCACTGATGGTAAAGGTTGGGGAGGGGGGAGACCACATTGGTAGCTACTACACTTCTACACACCTCCCCCTCGTCTGCCCCTCCTGCCGTACCCTGAGAAGTTCCCACTCAATCACATCCCACTGACACACTCAGCCACAGCAGGCCCATTCAAAGCCTCCAGGAGCACTCCAACCTGAACGGGCCTTTCCCACAGCCCGCTACGCCAAAACCTCTGCTGCTTCTTTTCAAATTCCACTTGCCATATACAAGGAAGGTTAATGACAGCAGCTGTCTCATTTCTTTAAGGTTGATAGTCAAAATCAGCGCATGTAGAAAACCAAAACTATTGTAAAGCAAGCTTCACTATAGGGTTATGGTTTTGAACAACGTTAAAAATACCATTATGGGGTGTTTTGACATGTTCAGTGTACAGATTAATCATGGAAATAGTTTAATGGTCTGGATCTACTACTTTATTCAAAAATACATTAACAAATGCAACTCATGCATACAATGATTTGAACACGCATTTCTATGATGAGCATGTATTCATGTTGAATACACACACGACAGTTCAAAAAATATTGTGAAAAATTATTACAATATTTATTTTATTTTTTTAAGTATATTTCAAAATGTAATTTATTCCTGAAAAAGCTGAATGTTCAGCATCATTACTCAGTCTTCAGTGTCACATGATCCTTCAGAAATCATTTTAATATGTTGATTTGGTGCTCAAGAAACATTTCTTATTATTATCAGTGTTGAAAACAGTTGTGCTCCTTAATATTCTTGTGGAAAGTTGTTTCAGGAGTATTTGATGAATTAAAAGCTCAAAAGAAACAGCATCTTATTTTGAAATCTTTTGCTCAGTTTAAATCTAACAAACCCCAAACTTTTGAACGACAATGTACATACAGATATCATGAATATAAAATATTATGACCATTTGAAAAGCCAAATTTGTCAGCCAAATTTAAAGAAAAGTTGCAATCAACATGCAGAAACACACATGAAACCCTTAAACGTTTGTTGGAAATGGTATATTTGATTTTCGTTCATCCGTAGGTTTTCCATTTAAGTTTAAAGTAAAAAAAAAGAATACAAAGAGTACATTTCTAAGAACTTAGCACGTGCTTTAAACTAGATTTTCAGAAGATTTGACCTTTTTTAATGTGTACACTTATGTCATTCATTAGCATATAAAGCAATATATTTAGCAACACCCTAGCAACCATCCACAACACTATAGTATTGTGGCATTGACTTCCTAGCACTGCTTCCATTTTTTTTTCTCCCTCAGAAAATGTAAATATCTAGTTGACATTTATGATTGAGTAGGAGGTCCAGGCTAAGCTGCGAGGCAGTCCTTCCTCTCCTTTTTCTCCCGCAGCCAAATTCCTACACTTCTTCCAAGACACCCAGTCAATTAATAAGACATCGTCTCCTCCCCTTTGCAGCCCCCTGCACAAGAGGCCACCCAAGAGCGAGCAGCCCGTCTCTAAAGCAGCTTCTCTGGTGGCCCAGTGGAATGCCGGGCGAGACAGGAGGACTGAGGTGGAGAAGAAAAGAAAAAGTCCCATCACTGCTCGCCAGGGCAGCCTGGTCAAAATTTAAGGGAGACAATAGGAGACGTGGGTCCCGTGCAGAAATCCCGTATTTCCCGCCACTGACTCCTCAACACCTCCCACATTAGACCCGAAGCTCTTTCTGCCCTCTTTTTCGTTTATTGCGTTTTTGAGTTCTTTACTATAAGATACACCAATCTGTGCTCAAATCAACACACAACATGATGGACCTGTGCTTTTGAATCTAATAAAATTGGGATACATTTTTTGGGTGAAATATTGATCTTTATTGATTTTTTTTTTTTTTTTAAGAGTTTCTTGTTGGAGGAAACAATACTAATGCCATGGTCAGATTATTTAACATACTTTTATGTGCGTATATAATATATACAGTTGCAATCAAAATTATTCAACCAAATATGGCCAAGTAAAAAGAGATCTCAGAAAAGCTAGAGAACAAATTGTTTTATTACATTAGAAAGTTTATGGCTATAAGAAGATTACCAAAACACTAAAAGTTCCTAGAGACACAGCTGGCAGCATTATTCATAAGTTTAAACATTTGTTGTACCAGATTGACGGTTTTGAAGAAAAAGCACAATATCATTAACGGGATATAAAATGTTTGATCAGAGCAACTGAGAAAAACCCTCAATTTACTCCCAAAGACCTGCAAGATAATCTGATGAAAAGAGGAAAAAACATTTCAATGTATAAGAAGAACACTAGACAAGCATGGCCTTCATGTTGGGACATCTTGCCGAATGCCACTCTTGACCAAGAAGAACATAAAAGGCCGACTTGAACATGCTAACATTCATTTGGATAGACCTGTGGAGTTCTGGAAGAATGTTTTATGGAGGGATGTGACCAAACTGGAACTTTTTGGACCCATGGATCATGTCTGGTCCAAAAAAGACAAAGCTTATGAGCAGAAGAACACCGTCTCTACGGTCAAACATGCTCCAGTCTTCTTATAGGGGTGCTTTGCTGTTGCAGGACATCTTGACTGTATGAAGGACATCTGGAAGCTTTTTTAAGTGAGGAATGGGCCGAGATTGCAGTAGAGAGGTGACTGAAGCTTCTATATGCTCTTATAGGCATTGGAGGTTATAAAAGAAAATGTCCTGCACAAAATTTGACATTTGGGGGTTAAATCATTTTTAACACGAATGTTTAGAGCCAATTAGATTTTTTTTTTCTTTTTTTCTCAGAATCACTTTCTATAATAGTTTACTGATGCCTTTGTTGAATTGTTTTCATAAATTTCCTCCTATCATCCTTTCATCAGGTCATCTTGCAGGTCTTTGGCAGTAAATTGAGGGTTTTTCTCAGTTGCTCTCAAACATTTTATTCCCCTTAATGATAGTGCTTTTTGATTGCAACTGTGAGATATATGTGTGTGTGTGTGTGTGTGTGTGTGTGTGTGTGTGTGTGTGTGTGTGTGTGTGTGTGTGTGTGTGTGTGTGTGTGTGTAAATGAAGTCACTCTGGTATGGCTTAATGAAATTCATCATAACTTTTTGGGGGGCAATAAGTCCCCCAAAGATCAGCATTTTAGACAGAAAATCTCAACCACCAAACTCACTCTTACTACTCAGACACACAAAAAATATAATAATAGTAAATAAAGAAATAATAGTAAATAGTAAAATATATATAAATAGCAAAAAATATTTCAGGCTAATTTCATGTTGTACTTTTGATAAATGTAATTATCATTTTGTGCTTTAGATATATATTAAAAAACATAATTTTGACCCCCAAACTAATATAAGTATATGTATGTATGTATATATATATATATATATATATATATATATATATATATATATATATATATTTGCATATATAATAATCTAAGTAAACAAAGGGTTTGGGGATATCAAGATTATATTTTGACATATCACAAAATGACAATAATTATTCATCATTAAAACATAATTCAGAAAATATGAAACATGAATTTTGCTTTATTTTTGCCATTTCTTACATTTTCACAAAATTGTATATTTACTTACAACTAAATCAAAGGCTTAATTAATTCAATACTAAAAAAGTCAATTAAAATCTGCACACATTGGATAATACTGAGAATATATGAATGAATATTGTAGCCAACACTGAGAACATAATACAAACTGAAAATATAGGAAAATATTTATACAAAAAACACATCAGAATAAATACACAACAAGCATTTTGTGAATTTAGAGGTTTTATTCCATTTTGTGACAATTTAAATTATATTACTCTTTGTTCAATAAAACTTTAAGCCCTTATTTTTTTAACAACCACCTCAAACATATTTTGAATCACAAAACAAATGGGGAAACAGTTGCTAACAAGACCAGTTAATAAAAGGAGCACACTTTCTGACATCAGTCAGAAACATGAGCTGATTCAACTCATCTGAGACTAAAACACTCATGCAAGACACTCCAACTCGCATTTGTATCAACATAATGGACTAATATAACCACACAATCGTTGAAAATTTGACCTTTTCATGTATATTGTGTATTTTAAAAGTATATCATCTTAAAAACAAAGCACTGGACACATCAACAGGGTTCAGTGTCACTGTGTGTGGTGAAGTATATGGCTTATCACTTACAAAACACATACATAACATCACAACTCACTATAAATAGGACTATTTTGGTGCTTTTAAGCATTATAGTTCAATAATAATTCATAAATTAATGAGAATAAAACTCTAGCCCAGCTAGTTAGCTAAAAAAAAAAAATGCATTTGTGATAATCCATTAGGTCTCATGTTCAAATCGGTCTTCATGTAATGCCTAAACATTAAACAATTTGCACAGTGAGGACTAGTACAGAGTTTAAAGACAGGAAAGCTCTTCTATACATCCCATAATAAAAAATGTATTTCCTCAGAAACGGCCATCGATGCAAACAAGCTATCTAAATCTGTGTAAACAGCGCCGCTTGCTGGCAGCGTTTGGTTGTACACTAGTAGGAAAACAGCCTGTGAAAATTCTCTTTAAATCGATTTACTCAAAATTCCCTTCGCGATTTAATGCAACAACTTGACAATAAACAGCAAAAATACATATTTTACAAATAAGCATCTTTGCAAAACATTACATTTTAGATCATCACGATCACAATATCTGAATTTGCTGCGACACCAAATGTACATCGGCAGTTACACTATCAAACACATAAGCCCGTAAACAGCAGGAACGTATATATGATGTACAATTTGTATTATGCTTTTTGGTTGCACTATGCTTTTTGGTGGCTTTGTGGAAAGTGCAATGAAAGTAGGCCTACCTGGTCCATTTCTACATCAGACGGAACAACAAAAAAAGTAAAGTCTGCAGATTGTGCTAGTTATCTATGCTTCTTAATATGACTCTTACAACAAACATAATTTATAAATGTGTTTCACAGCAGGAAATGCTGGAGGAAGGAAGCGCATGGACAAGAACCTAACCAAACCAACATATTTAAAGAAAATTAAAGCTCAGTGTATGTTGAAAAAAAAAATGTCACTGCTACAAATCATGTCTTTGGTAAAAATAAAACGGATATGTAAATCATTCAATTATAAACCCCCTTGTCTATAGATTCAGGAGCGGAGACAAGGCATTGATGTGCACAGATGCTTTCAGAATAAAAATACAGGCTACAGGAAAAGTGGCCGGAGCTGGAAACAATAATACATCAAAACAGTGTACAGTCTGAGTTCATTTCATTTTCACATAATCCATTAAACTGTTAAATGATTTCCAATACTGAATAAATGCCTGTGATTTAATGTAACTTCAATGTTTTAGAATAAAAGCTTTGTGTCAAGACCAACAAAAACTATCCAAAATGAAATTGTTTGTCTGGTCACATTAGCCAAAAAGACAATAATAACAGGCATACAGACAATAATACTGCATACACTAAGTTACCGTTCAAAAGTCTGGGGTCAGTATATATATATATATTAATTGATTTTAAATCTCTTATCCTCACCAAAGTTGCATTTGATCAAAAAAATACAGCAAAAAAATAAAACATAAAAATACTGTAATATTGTGAAATATTGTTACAATTCAAAATAACTTTTGTATTTTAAAGCTGCAGTCTGTAACTTTTTTGTGTTAACATAAAATATGTAAAAAGACATAAAATATATAATGAGAGAGCACATCATGAATCCATTTTCCAAACCGTGTTTTTGTCTTATCCTGAATCACTACGGTACACCTATAATAAATGTTTATATTCGGACTATTTTAGACTGGTTCGGGTCGTACCACTGCGGAGTAGCCCAGAACCTTACAGTCTATCTATGGACATTCACAGAGAGAAGTAGATCCGGCTACAATTCTTCCGCAAGACGCATGCAGTTCTGTTTATTAACCGCTAGAGCGCCAACAGTTACGGACTGCAGTCTTTAAAGGGACTATTTGTAAGAGTTTCATGTATTAATTGCGTTTTTATTGCCAATGTGTCAACAGCTTGTAACGAAAATTTAAAGATAATACATTTTAAAAACGAGATATTACACAGACTTCTATGAAATCCTGTATACTGTTTTTTATTGTGAAGGACTCGGACGTTTTTTTTTTAAATTAAAAGGATGTGATGTTTAAGCCCGTTCAAGAGAGCCTCTCTTCCGTTAAACGACAGATGAAATGAATGTATTTAAAGTTCAAGATAATGCAGAAAGAGCCATTTTGCACTGCAATGTGTCATGTAAAGAAAAGTGATTAATTCAAACTAAAGTCTTGCACAGTCAGGTCTATAGAAAAGTCTCAAATATAGGCTTACACTTTATAATCAAACTATCATAACAGTGTAAATTGAATTAGGCCTACCTCATCTGTTGACATGATGCTCTGAATTGCAAAGCTAGTCCAAACAAATCCACATCGCTATGATCCGAAGTTTTCTTAACTGCTGTTTTCTCACCGCTGTCATTTTTGTTGTGCGTTCATTTTGTTACTGAGAGGAAAACGCGCAACACATATTTATATTGTCATCTAACGTTAACCGTCGCTCTCAGCAGCGTTATATTGTCATCTAACGCTCTCAGCAGCGTGGACGAGTCTGGATGTTGTTAACAGTATATCGCTGCAAAAGTATTTCCAACTTTTTTTTTTTTACTTCTAAGTGAAGAATGATAAAGTTCGTGAGCAGATATCGAGGGCGAAGCCTTGAACCACGTTTATTCTCTTGCTGTACGTTTACGTTACGTGTGCACGAGACGAGTGCGAGCACGAGCAATAAGTCGCTGGCTGCAATTCACTTAACAGCCACCAGTGTCGCTAATAACAAGGATTTCTGAATTCTACATAAAGCCCCTTTAAAATATTTTAAAATATAATTTCTTCCCGTGATGGTAAAGCTGGATTTTCAGAAATCATTCTAATATACTGATTTGGAACATTAATAATAATGTCTAGAGTTGTGCTGGTTAATTTTTTTTTGTTTTGTAGAAACCATGCTTTCAGGATTCTTTTAATGAACAAAATGTAGCATTATAAATGCTTTACTTTCACTTTTGATTAATTGAATGCATCCTTGCTGAATAAAAGTATTAATTTCTTTCTTTCTTTTTTTTTTAATCTTATTTAACCCAACTGGTATTTCAAAAAGAATGTAAAAAGTTGTATTAAGGTGGCTTACATGACATTTCAAGAATTTTTACAGCAAAAGCATAGCGACCTCTAAAACAAGGTAATTCTACTAAAGATATCACGAAACAGAGTGGGAACAAGTTTCCATGCAATTAAAAAAAATCCATTTCCATTCCAGCATCAACTCTTCAAATCCACAACCCCTTAAAAAACAAGGTGGAGTTTAAAAAGTCAAATCACCCCACATCCACGAGCAGATGAGCCGCCCACAACCGCCGCTATCACAGATACAAGCGCACTGGGCCCCTCGGTTACATTTCACAACCAGACAACACAATTTACAAGAGCACTAAAATAGAGCAACAAAAACGAAGTGCACAGTTCAAAGGAGCGAGTTCAGTTTAAGGGCCGATGCTCACAACATGCTCACTACGCTTTTAGAAACGCTAAACGAAAAACCACATGTCTGGCCTTTAATCTCATAACAGCTAAAACAAGCTAAAACAAAAAACCCTAAAAACGTATCAGACCGTAAAGCAAGCTCCATGTTTGTGCAATTGGACGGGGAGAGCCGGTGGGACAAACAGCAGCACAGCAAATCATCTAATAAAGCTTCACTCCCAGAGGAGAGTTCAATGTAGGACTCTCTCGGCCTCCCATCATTCTTGTTCTATTAATACACCCAAACAAAAAGAGGAGGCAGTAATGAGGGAGCTTCAGGGAGAACAGTGATGGGGGAGAGGCCAAATGTGGCAGCTTTCAGCCACATGAAAGTGAGCCGAGCTCCTGCTGTTCTTATTGCTCTTGTCCTTTGCCCGGGTTCGAGTGGGCAGGAGCACCAGTTTGTGTGTGTTTGATTGTGTGCGTGCGTGCATTTATGCGTACCCGCCGCTGGGTCCTGATCCAGCCCTCGCCATTTAAACGCTCAATATGATGTCTTGTCTCGGTTAGTGCACAAGAAGTGGAATGCACGATTTACTTAGAGACCAGAGCCTTACGACTGTCCCTAAAGATGGCAGTTATGTTCGCCCTGATGATGAGGCACCGTTTATATTCATTATTTTCTAATGCATAAAGGTCTTTCAGGATATGAACAGAGACAAACATAAGAAAGGAAGAAAATAACTTTGCATAGCAATGTATAGTTCAAGTGGCTTTCAAATAGTTTTGTAGAGCTAGCAAGATATGAAGGAATTTTAGAATAATGCTCTGAATAATACAGATGGTCCTTTTGGGCCAAAGATAAAATCATTCCTTTTCAACTACAGAACGCCACCACCGAATAGAAAATACAATCTACACAAACACAGAGAAGCATATAATCAGCTCAGCAGTGTTGTACACGCCGCATTCGAAGATCGATTGCGTCACAGCGGCACGCCAAAGTTCAAAGACTCCTTCGTATGTGGCCTCGAAATGAGTCCTTCGTTTCATGAGCAATGAATGATACAACACATGAATCCTTTGCTGCCTAGCCTACATCAGAATTCATTGCGCGCTGGTAACAACAGGACTTTTTGGAGAGAAATTGCCGGATTACACTGCTAAATGCAAATATCGGGTTTCAACTTACTCGAATACAAATGTTAAAATACCAAAAAAATTATATAAAGCAGATCAGATGGTTCATCTAAGATGTGATTTTTTATAGTTTTTACTCTTTATTATGTTCAAAAATGGACCAAGGTGACCATATTTAGACAGGTTGTGAACCTTGCTTTGTTTTCAGACAGTTAAGTATAACTTTCAAAAAAGTCCAGAACAAACGTTACTGCCGCTCTTCAATGGCAGCTGTCACAGTTGTTAGGTGACAAGAACAATCCTCCGTAGGCTAGACCGTCTCATTTAACAACGCTCAGTCGGACCAGTTTGCGGCCTTCGAAGGAGTGGCCTTTGAAGTCTGTGTCCTTTGAAGGATGCAGCCTCTCAATTGGGACACAGCTTTAAAAGTAAAGGTTCTTTGTTGGTATCCATGGTTCCATGAATAACCTTTTAACATCCTTAGAAACTTTCCATTGTACAAGAAGTTCTTTATAGTGGAAAAAGGTTCTTCATACTTTTCCACCGGCACGGTTCCGGTGCGGGTTCCCGGCCTTTGTCCATTCTTGAACCATTCCATTCAAGATCGGTTCAACTCCGGCTCTAAAAACCTGCTAGTCTCGAACAGAGCCGGGGAGCCGTGGCGAAGAATAGCTGTCACTCTCTATGGCAATCTCGTTGAGCAATGTAGTATTGTTGCACTACACAGGTCTTTATACCTACATACATAAAACTTAGCACGCAAGAGAGACCCCACGTGCGAGAGAGCGAGTGAATAATTTCAATATATCTCCAAAAAGCACAGATGATAGTACCAGGAATTTATGTAAGCTGCCGATACACCAAAAGCACTACCGGTACTGTGAACAGCAAAACAGAAGTGCCGCACTGCCTGTACAAACATCAGGATGCACACTGTTTGATTTTAGACTGTTTATAGTCAGGTAAACAACAAGTAACAGACTTACATCACTGTTTGTTCCTCAGGTCTGTGGAAACACGTGGCCAGTTTGCGACAGGCTCCAGTTTGCCTGGCCGAGAAAATGCTCTGGCTCAGAGAACGCGAACTATTCTGGTGGAAAAGAGCTATGAAAGGTTCTTTAGGGAACCCCAAATGGTTCTTCAATGGCATTGTGCGAAAACTCCCTTTTGGAACTTATTTTTAAGAGTTTGGACTCGCACTCAAATTACCAAATTTTCTATGACTAGTCAAGACCAGCTCATTCGAGTCCGAGTCCAGGCTGTTTAAATGCTCCTGAAAATATCTGATCTTGTCCAGACTCGAGTACTAGAAGATTTCAGCTCAGTGTCACAAAAACTTCACGGCTTGTGAAACAGACGATGCAAACATGAAAAAACGCAAGCGCATCGTTTTAAACACCACAGGCTCTACCACAGCCTGTTTTGAAGCATCAGTCAACTAACACAGGGCCAAAAAACACAACTTGCCACCATCAAACAGGAAACCACAGATGTCTTCTGGCATTTCACTTCATTTCACAGGCTAAAATGTGGCCTGCAGTCATGGTTATCTTATGTAAGATAAGCGTGTCATTAGACTTTGCAGACGCATAGTTTAAAGTCTACGTGAATTGCAACCCATTGTACTGCCTCTAATATAGCGCTTTTTCAAGAAATGAGATTATCCATCAGGAATTGATTGGATCATGAAAAGTAGGCAGTGATACAAACCAGACTACAGCCAGATCAAAAGTGAGTATGCTAAATCTACGGCTGAATAGCCATTTACTGGTTAGAGTTATCCAATAGCCTGGATAACCTAAGTGATGTTACTGGAATAGAAAAGTCATTGCAGAGGAAGCAAGAGTTATTAAATTTGTATTAAACTATGAAAACCTTTTTCTTTGTAATATCATGCACCAAAGAATCGGTCACAATAGAACTAGGTGCATAAATCATTTAAAATGGGTCTATTCTGAATTCATGTTGACTTTAAACATCTATCAGCAGATTCATGCTCAGCCTAATCTTATACTCAAACATAAAACCTTGAGTAACGAAATCCAACGTCCAAGTCAACACCTCTAGCGTTTTCTCTTTTAAGGAGCTGTCACATAAGCGAAATTACAGCAAAAAACACTGTTCCATTGTCCACTGTCAATAGTGTATCGATGCACGAAGAAATGCTCATACAGAAGTCACTTTCAAACCAAGCAGTTTCTTGTTGGTCAATGCTGAAAATCTGTGTGACAGCTTGAACCAAATACAAAATTGGATTTCAGCGACAAAATGTCACAGAGCAAGGGTAAATGTGACCGCACCTTCACCCAGTGGCTTTGTCTTTAACTCTTTAGAAATTAGCTCAAGTTTATAAGAACAAATAAATAACCTGAGGAAGGTATCTCAACAGAAAATTCTAATAAAACGAAAATGTGAAACAAACGGTCTCTTTTACCTTGCCCATAAACAAGAGTTTTACACAGAACACGGACACTATTACACCTAGTTGTTGCTACTTCAGTAAAATCTTTTGGAAGAAGTCAAAGATTAAAGTTAAATATGTGAATCAACACCATAAAGCTCCCAGCACAAATGGAGCTGTTGTATTTGGTATATACCAGTTTGTCAAATATACCAAATTTCTATTATATACCAAATTTGAGAGAAGTCTGTATAAACAATAAATCTTCTTTTAAATAAATTCTATTTATATATTTATTTAAAATACATATTCCTTATCTTTTTTTGCCTAAAGCAAAGCGCCTGGTCTGTCAGGACACTGCACAAGCCGGCTTTTCTTCTTTCTCCATCAGTGGAAGGTCTCGATGCTCCTCAAAGTGAACTTCTCTCTCGTGTTTGAGACACTGGACTTGATGCAGTGATATTCAGCCATGCAGAACTTGAGCCAGAAGTTCACTCCAGCTCGGTCTTCAGCGCTCATGGTGTGCATCTATTGCTAATGATGGATTAGAGTTGGTCCCCACATGCAAATTCTGGAGTTGTACAGCCTTTCCAGAGTGTGAGGAGAAAGAATGAGACAGTGGGAAAGTTATGTCCTATCACTCTGTAAGCTGGAGTTCGCCCTGAGAAGGCTCATCGTCAGGGCCCAGAGTGAAAGGCGTGCTCACGGAGGCCTGGGGAATGATGGCCGTCTCTCCGCTCAGTGGCGTCTTATCCTGAGACTGGGAGGAAGAGGAAGAGGAGTGCGTGCTCTCGCTAGAGCTGCTGCGGGTCTCTGTGCTGGTGCTGGTCTTCTTCATCTTCCTGCGTTTGGCCAAAGGAGCCTTGTCAACCGTCTGAAGTCGGAATCCCTCCCGCTTACACTTATTAAAGGCCTGGGGAAGAAAAAATGGATGACCATATCAGTATCTGCCGAAATTACAGTTATAATATACAAAGCTTATTGTATAATAATTTATTATGATTTTATTACTTTTTCAAATTAAAACAGGAAATGTATTAAACATAAAAAAAAAAACAAGTTAAGCACTTATCCAAATGTCCTACTCAGCATTGTCAGCATGTTCTGTAAATTGCATGTAAAAAAAGATTCAAGCTTTATTCTGAACACTATCACCCCCCCCCCGAATAATGCTGTATGCCGAATAAATTATGTATTTATCATTAACATTTATCCACACCCATCTACTCTTTTATAATATGTTGTAATATTTATTTTTTAGCCTCCTTCCATTTTTCTTACATTGAAGGTGGCTTTGAAACAAGAGTGCACTGATCTGGTAGAAGATCCCAGGATGTCAGGGGTCATAAGAGGGTTGGAGGAGAGCTGGCTGTCGTCCTGCAGCCAGGCATTATAGCGTAGGCCGCACATCTTTATCCGCTTGTTAGGGTCCACCGTCAGCAGCTCTGTACCATGAGTAGCCCACACATTCACATTTTAGTTTTAACAAATGTATTCCTTCTTACACTACCCAATGGTCTCTAAACATATCTTGCTGTATCTCACCTTGTATCAGATCCTTGGCCTGGTTGGACACATTCCTCCAGGCTTCACCTTCAAAAGAGAAGTCTCCTTGTTTGATTTTCCTCATGATCTCCTCTGCACTGGTGTGCGTTAGACTCTTCTCCTGACACTGAAATGGGACCTGGCCAGATAGCATGGTGTACTGCAACAAAAAGCATACAAGAGCACCTTAATGCGAGATACCTCAAGGTTCTATCTTAGGACCAATTTGTTATTTTCTTCATATATGCTTCTCTTTGGCTTCATAAAAAAAAAAAAATCTTCACAGTTATGCTTACGATACAGAGCTGTATCTAACTTTTGAAGTAAACATTAAATGAAAAAAGTGACCTAATTTATTTTCAAAATACCAACTGTTGATATGGAGGAGAATAGTCCTCCATAACTGACTGTAAATACTTTTCTTTATCCAATCAATTTAAATCCTTTTTGATGGACGATGTTTAAATGTAGGATGGCTAAAACCTATCATTGGTTAAAAAAATTAGAATTATCCAAAGGCCATTTTCATTTGTAGTTCCTGGACAGCACACATCATCGTCATCGACATAACCAAAAGGTTTTGTTTGATTAAGCCCTTAAATTTCGCAAGCATATTAAAGCTGTTTCGAAGAGTTGCTTCTTCCAGCTTAGAGCTATTGCCAATCTGAAATCACACATACAGGTCTCTTAAATGTGCCAACCAGCTGCCCCTCACTTGGTGGCACTTAATGTTTAAAGGTAATGTGCCTTCCGTGTTCGGTCATAAAATAGCCTATCACAGTCCGTTGGGTCCTCCCCCATCATCAGCATGTTTAAAATGTGTCTTAAGACTTATTTGCTTTTGCTAGACACAGCAAAAGTCATTGTGTGCTAGATAGATGTAATGTGCGTTCTTCCATTTGTCTGTATTTGAGAACAGCACAGCACTTTAAAAACAACAGAAGTTGATCAATGTGCACTATAATTATATTGGAGATAAAAAATACATTATTAAGATTTTATTGTTCGTTAAGTGAAATAAAATAGAGAACATGTACACAGCTAAATAAGCTCTCGTCTCTCTACGTGCTGCGCAGAGCTCCAGGGTCTTTCAGCTCACAGCCTGTCAGAGATCATCATGTCAAACTCTGCTGCACTACTCTGTTCTCCCCCCCCCCCAGTCAGGTCCTGCTCCTCAATAAAGAGCGAGGCAGAAATGGACCCACAAAAATAACTCAGCTATGGACATCTCCCCCAGGCTCATCTCGCTATCTCCTCTCATCTTTCTCTTAATGAAGTTCTGGCTGAAATCTTCCGCTCAAGGGTAGCTGTGATGACTCCAATCAGCAATGCTAAGCTGTTTGGAAAAGGGCTTGACAGTTTGTTTATATTGGTTGGTGTTCAACTGAATAAGTGTCAGAAACAGCAAGACATGGATTCATATCCAAAATGAGTAAGTTATCTACATGAAGCAGGATAAAAGCTTGTGTATACAGAAGCACTCGTATATCTTCACCATTCGAAATTTTATTTCCATTAAAAAGCCTGAACAAGGAGATACTTCCAAATGACCTAAAGCAGAATGGTGTGGGTCACATGTATTACTTGCCCCAGGGATTACTTGCCCTTGCTGCAGGGATGACATATTTTTGTAGGCCAAAACCAAGAAATGGGTTGGCATTTTAGCAAATTTTACAATTTAAAAATGTTTAAAAAAAAGGCGTGTTTCATTAGTCAAGATTATCATGAATAACAAGATGTGTAAGAATCATAAACGTTTGTTGGTCACAGAACTCATTTTCTTCATTAATCTAAAAGCCAATAGAGGAATCCTACTGGATTTTTGGTAAGAGAACCAGGGTGATGCAAACTTCCGGGTTGGCCTACAAAAATGCGTCATCACAGAAGCACTCTATAGTGAACACAACTGTTTCAAACAAACCCTAGTGGGCTTCCTTGCTGTCAATTGTCTACAAATCTGTTCCTAGTGCCCATACATTAAATACTATACCAGCATGACAATTACAATGTGAATACTGGCCCTACCAAAATGACTCCTAAACTCCAGAGGTCACAGGACTCATCGTAACCATCGTATTTCAGGATTTCTGGTGCGGCGTACTGAAGAGTGAAGCAGGGAGTCTTCAGGAGCTGATTGTCGGGGGGTTTGAGCCGTGCAAAGCCATAGTCAATAACTTTTATCTCTGAATTCTCAGTGTCGTCGGTAAAGAGCAAATTCTACGAAGAGAAAAGAGAAACTGAAGAACATCTCCATTACACAGTCAGAAAAATAAAACCTCAAGCAGTACAATCTCATTATTAGTTTACCAGTATAAACATTTACTAATTCACTGTTCACCAAACTGAAACACAAGCAATATTGCGGCGCATAAACTTAATGCAGATGTTTCTTGAAAACATATCCTTTTAATTAAGCAAGACTTGTCAACTATGCGGCCTGACTACGATGTAAACTGCACTTTTGGGCTCCTCGGCCTAGAGTGCACTGTGACATGTGGGTTGTATATCTACGATAATGACAGTGGATGTGTCGTGGCGTGCTGTACCTCTGGTTTGAGGTCCCTGTGCACCACGCCAACATCATGCATGTGGCTGACGGCAGACACCAGTCTGCGCATGATACGACTGGCCTCCGTCTCGCTGAAGTGCTGCTTCCTTCTGATCCTCTCCAGCAGCTCTCCACCTCGCAAGAGCTCCAGAACAAGATATGCGTGTAGCTATACAAACACACAAACATAAATTCACCATATTAGAGAGCTCAAGTAATTCAGAGCCATGCTGCAGTGGTTTATCCATGTGATCCAGAAAGTTTAATCCTTGGTGCTAATGTGAGCAATCCTGATCACATTTCTCCTCTCCTTCCAACAGTTTCCTGACACTTTCTACCAGGGTTGGAAATTAAGGGGGGTTTGCCACCAAAATTAACAAAAAAATAATATATATATTTGGCAAAAATTGCCCCTGCACAATTAAACTAAATCTATTACAACTGTCACAATTCAAGTATGAAAATGAATGAAAAGAATTGATTGCAGCATTTCATTCAGATCTGCTCACATTGCTTAAAACATTTAGTTTGCACTGTTAAGAATTATAACCAATCACACACACTTCTGTTGAGCGTATGAATGCGACAGCCAATCAGATGCATTTAGATTAGTCACCAGTAAACAAGAAATCCACTGAAAACACCTGAGTTTTGTTCAGTATGTTCACTGACTGAATTGTAATTCAGAATTTAAACGAGATTTACTTCTCGTAGCGCAGTTCCACTTCAAATCGAACACACCTAAGGTCTTCATAAATACTAGAAAATTATAAGCAGGTGAGTTTGAATAAGATTGGAGCTAAAATTAGAGTTGAGAACCCCTGACCTATAGTATAAACTGAAAAAAAATGGTTAAATGTAAGTATTTGACATAAAAAACACAGATACATTCAATGAGGTAATCATAAAAACTACCTTTACAAAGGTAGAAAATGACCTGAAATCAAATGCAGGGGGCAAATATTGGCCCTTAATATAAAAGTTAATTTCTGACCCTGCTTTCTACTATCATTCTGCCTACGAGACTGCTAGAGGCAAGAGTCCAAATATAAAATTAGTGAGCATAGGGAAACACACCATTTGCAAGAATAACCACATGGAATGGTATATGATCGCAATTACACAAAACTGACAGATAGATATTATGAAGTGCAAAGCCTTCTATCCTGGCACAGATGTACATTTAATGACAGGTAGTCAGAGGGAATGATGCCTTTGAAGGACTGGAAAAAAAAATCAGTTTGGCAAAGGTTCAGATTTAGGATGATTTTTAAAATGGGCTTCAGTCTCATTATACGCTGAATGAGTGTGAATAAGTGAACGGCAGAACAAGTGTTTGGGTGCTGTATGACGGTGGGATGAGATAGAAAAGAGTGTATGAGTGTGCAAGTGTGTGTGCACAGAAGAAAAAAAGAGAGGCAAATGAAAAAGAGCAAGCTAATGTCTCTCATTATCTCTGGTATAGCGGAACAAAGACCCTGACCGGGCAGGGCGGCTCTGCTTTTCATCTGGGGCACGGCACTGGGTACAGAGCGTGGGGGTTGATAACCTCCAATTGGCAAGTGGGCACGCACACACATACACACTTTCACAGATCTGAAGAGGAGCCCAACTGACTCTATCTTATCATACTAATGAATAGAACCATGGATCAGGATGTCTGGCACACACTGAAAAATACACACACACACACACACATTAAACGCCTAATTAGCCCCCAGCAACAGCGATGATAAATAATATGAATAAATATATATTTTTAAAGAAATTAATACTTTTATTCTCTTTTTATTCTAAATTGATTAAAAGTGACAGTAAAGACATTAATAACATTACAAAAGATTTCAAATTCAAAAGATTTTTATATAATAAACGCTGTTCGTTTGAACCTTCTCTTCTCCAAAAAATCCTGAAAAACATTAATAAAAAATGTTTCTTGACCACCAAATAAGCATATTAGAATGATTTCTGAAGGATCATGGAGTAATGATGCAGAAAATTCAGCTTTGCCATCACAAGAAAAAATTTAATTTTAAAATATATTAAAACAAAAAACTTTTTAAAAATTGTATATATATATATATATATATATTGTTTTATTTTTAAGCATTTAAAATTGAATTCATAATATGAGGTCATATTCATATTTACATAATTAATTCAGATTTGTCTTCCATCTTTCTTAAATAGGCATATTGTATTGTAATCAGCCTTTTTTCAAAACACAGCTGTCACAACAATGAGAAAACAGATTCCATTGTTTTGCTGCCTTGTGAGGACTTGTAAATCTGTTTAGGAATTCTTTAGGAAAAGAGACCAAGTATGCATATTAAAAAGTAAATAGTACCAATTTTTGTTGTGTAACGAAATCCAACATGGTGTTATTTTTACAGACCTGCGTTTCTCAAAAGCATTGTGAGCTAAGATGATTGTAGAGACCATTGGTGCCCAAAGCTTCTACGATCTACTTAGGCTTACGAAGCTTTTAAGAAACGCATCCCAGTTAGTTTTGACCTTCTTTTGTGCTGCATCTGATAAAGAATGGATGGTTATTAAGATAAAGTACAATGAAAAGCAAGGGGAGGAATTAAATCTGGGGCAGGTGTGAGGACAAAGAGGGTTCAAACTTATTCAGACTAGCCCAGTTCTTTGAATAAATGAGGCTTTGATGTGTACAGGAGCTCTAGGTTTCAGTCTCAAACACTGTCATACCTGGTCATGGTAGATTTCATGTAGTTTGACTATGTTGGGGTGTCCGTCACAGAGTTTGAGAGCGGCAATCTCTTTCTGCGTTTGTGCCTCCATTCTGCAGAACAATAAATGAGCACAACAAATCACTTCCATGACTATTATATAAAACAACTGAACTTTAAATAAACAATAAATATTCTATTGTCAGGCTGTATAGTCGGTACCTTTTACTGACAATTTTTACAGCATATTTTTGTCCGGTCTTCTTGTGAGTGCATTGTCTGCAGATGGAGAAGCTTCCCTCTCCCAGAGCGTTCTCCCTCAGGTCCATCTCATAGTTCATGTAGAACGGCGAGTCCTATGGTCAGTTTGTCAGAAGTTTAGAGGTCAAGGAAAGGCGATGGCATTATTTACTTAAAGGGACCATATTCTATACCACATGTGTTAAACTCAGATTTTCGCTCCAACCAGCTCCAAAACACCTGCCTGGAATTTTCCAGTAACCCTGAAGACCTTGATTAGCAGGTTCAAGTGTTTAATTAGGGTTGCAGCTAAACCCTGCAGAACAGAAGCCCTCCAGGAACTGAGTTTGACACCCCTGTTCTACACTTTTGTAGCATTTTATTAGCCCAAAAATCAGCCTATAACAGTTTCTTGCACCAAAACAATTATAATATACTTTCACATCACTCTCTGTCTGCCCCTTAGACTTAGACAGTTTTCTTGTTAGGGTACCTTGAACATTTATTTATGTAAATGACCTCTGTTTTGATTGGCTAGCCTCCTTACTATATGCGGGTGAACTAACGTTCAAGTCAAGTAACCGTTAATGCGTAACTGTTGCAAACGTAGGAGGTCATGTGTTAATGTGTTTGTGGTTCTGATGTCACAACCACAATGATTTCCGAACGACCGATTTTGCAGCTTTATTTTGATAAATGGTCTGGGACTAGGGCCTTGTTTAAATCTGGTATTAAGATGCGTTTTGGTCGATCAGATCACAAGTAGACGAGGGAGACACATTCACGTTTACACCTGTTGTGATCAGTCTCTTTTGTCTACTTTCAACCTCTTCTGTCCTAATTCCTTCGAGGGGAGGGTCTTTGTACATGTATGTACATGTACATGTTTGTATGTGTTTTTTTCACATCTTTCGATCTAATGGACGAAATGAGCTCACGCAATATACTTTTATTAACATGATCTGTTAATAAAACATATGGACACTGACCCTGATGAATAGAATGAATGTAAAGCCTGCATACAAATCCGTCCCAGCTAACACACGACATACCAGATACATAATTTATTAGTTATTTTTGATAATTTCATGACTTACTAATTGACAACATAACCACGACGTTGCAAGCTCATGATTTTATTTGCCGTTTAAAGAGAAGTGATATACAGCGTTCGCAAGTGAAGAGTATAATAGTATAACATCTGACAGGACAGTATAGTTTGTTTTTCTGAAGTGAGAGACTTTTTATTTAGTAACAAGTTATGAAAATAATGTTAAATGTTTCATTAGACAACATCTCATCTCAAAGTAGCAACTGAATCAGTACAATGCATTTTTCTCCAGCACTTTGTCTGACAGAAGAGTGGACAGTTTTCATGCTAGCCTTTCAAAATAAAAGTCTTGCATCAGAAAAACAATTATACTTTTTATTGTTGTAGTTTCTTTGACTACACAACGTGGCCACCCGCCGGTTGAGAAACGCTAGTGTATTGGTCTATCACTACCTAAATTAGCTGGTTTTGCCACTGGTGTTTTTGTAAAAATAATGAATGTTTCAAACAGGTTTCCAAAACATTTCACCCATTTTCCATTGGTCGGATTTTTTCAGGTTGGAATAGCATAGAAATGTTTACACTTTTTGGTGAAATTAACCAACAAATTGCTTACTTACAGTAGTCTCTACATATTCAATTGGGATGGGAGGAAGTCATTTGAAATGAAAATAAATAAATAATACACTTCAGCTTTAAATGTTGTAATGTTTTTACAACACAGCAATATGCAGACTGACCTTCATCATAGCGCTACGGGCAACAGCAGCAGAGCCCGGCCTCTCTGACCCGCCGCACCGCAGAGCCGAGTCGTCCATCACCGCATTCCTCTTAAAAAGGATGGAGGGAGCCATGAAGGAATAGCCCTGCAGATACAAACATCTATAAAGACACTCACTGACAGAAGAGGGAACTAATGCAGAGGAAGTATCAGGGTCACTGAAGGAACTCTAACAGCACAGCCTTTTGCATTTCTGCAAATCCTACATGCTTAAGGACTCCAGTCACATTGTTTGCGACGACTGCATCATGTGCACCCTTCTAAATAAAGCCTCCGCCAGCCCATGTCCCACTTACGCGGCCAGACTGCAGCTGTGTGCTACATGGGCGGAAGAGTGGCTGGCTGGATGAGAGGATGGCTGGACGGAAGGATGAGGAGATGAATGGTTGAAATGCTTTTAATTGCTAAGCCAAGGTATTTGATTGCCCTGCTTTTCAAATTATCACAGTCCTCTAATGCAGCTTAATTTCAGTTTGTGAGGAGTTTGAGGGGGTGGCTGGGTTTATAAGCGGCTATGCATGTGTGTGCGCGTGGTGGAGCGCTTCGAAAGTTATCATTGCAGACGTCGCTGCAATTGTACCGCCCGAGAATTATGAAGGATCAAAATTCCAGCGCACATGAAAGGCGAACGCTCAGAAAAGCCAAGATGAAGTTGGTAATCAAAGGTTGAAGGAGTAATTGAGCCAGACATGGTTGTTCTCGCAGACGCCGACCTTTTATTCCATGACAGAGCCGTTTAATGGCGGCATTGATCCGCCAGACTGAAGGATTCAGAAGGCAATCATAGACACCATCTCTTTCGCAGCCTCCCATTTCAGCTGGCATCATGCTATAGGCAACGTTATGGATCAAGCCGCATCAAAAATAGTCATTCACATCTGATGCTTGAAACCATCTTCATATCACCATAATTACATCTCCAAAAAGCTCTCTAATTCATCTGAATACCAACACAGACAGCCGGGCTCACGTTGCATAAGTGATCATTATAAAGGCTGACTTGCCCATTTCCTCTTCAGTACTTCCTGCTTACTAATAATAAAGGGTTAACTGAACAATTATATCCTAACGCAACATCAAATGTCCACTCGTGTGCAGAAATTCATTCTCAGTGTCATAAATAAATGCTCAATGTGAATCAACATTGGTTTAGGTAAATCATCACACATTTGCCAACATTAGTGATTTCTGATGTATTGGCTTGGCAAAGGAATCACCTGACATTTTGGGATTATTCTGCTCAAACACTGAAATATTTTTGAATGAAAATTGAGTATATTTGCAGAAGTTTGGGGTCGGTAAGATTTTTTAAGAAATTAACACTTTTATGTAAGCATGCAATAAACTGAACAAAAGTGACAATAAAGACATTAATGATTTTGTTTCAAATAAATGCTGTTCTTTTGAACTTTTCTATTCATCAAAGAATCCAAACAAAAATGTATCATGGTTTACACAAAAACATTAAGCAGCACAACTGCTTTCAACATTGATGATAATAATAAGAAATGTTTCTTGAGCAGCAAATCAGCATATTAGAATGATTTCTGAAAGATCGTGTGACACTGAAGACTGGAGTAAAGACTGCTGAAAATTCAACTTTGTCAACAAATAAATTATATTTGTTTGTTTTTTTACTGTATTTTTGGTCAAATAAATGCAGCATTGGTGAGCAAAGACCCCAAACTTGTAAACAGTAGTGTGTGGTCATATAATTTTAGCAATAATTTTTGGTATCATTTAATAAAAAATTAACATTTGTCAAATGCAAGTAAAAATTGCATTGGTGTGTAAATGTTGCATGGTAACTATATTATAAACTGCAACATTTTCCATTAAATATTGCACAGGGATAGAATGAATAATAATAATCATCATATTTAAAATATTTACAAATGTTAAAATTATCTTAATTAGAATCCACTTTCACATTATTCACATTGATGTTTTTGTAACCCAGTCAACGTGAAAACTGATGAGAATTATTATAATCATTATTGTTGCTGAATATTGGAATATTGTGCAATATTAATACATTTTTGTCTTAAATTCCTCACTTTTACGCCTCATATTAGAGCAGCCCAACCTGCAAAGACCAAAAATATATGCCATTACAGAATAGTTATTAATTCTACTACCTGGAAGATTCGGTCACAGTTGTTTGGAAGTGCCGCTGGAGAGTAGGTTGGGTCCATCTCTGTAAACTCCTCTGCAAAGTTGCTCACATCCAGCTCATCGCGAATTACAGGTTTAAAAGGAGCTGGAACCTTCTTAGCAGCTAAATCCTCCCAATTCATTTTCTGAAGCAACAAAAGTCAAACATGTTTTATGTTGGTCCCTCAAAGCCTGAATGAACTTTAACAAGCCAAGGAAATGACAAGGGAAATAGTTGTACTTCTCTTTTAAAATGAATTTTTGTGGAAAGAAAGTCTTGCCTGGTAAAATGGATGGCTTTTCACATTCTGGGCCCCTGAGGGGCCAGAGCCCAGCCTCTTCTTTGGGTCTTTAATTAGCAGTCGCTGGATAATGTCTTTGGCCAGAGGACCCATGTCTTTGGGAAATGGAGGATCCTTTTTCATAATTCTCCTATTAGGCAAGGAGAGAGAATTCATCAAAACCGTACCCTACCTGCAGATTCGTATTTGAATTGTATAAAAAAATAAAAACTGCAGCTGTAGGTAATTTGATGCTATTTTGTAAACATGCTGATGCAACCAAATATTCAGCTCATGATTTCGAAACAAGATAGACTTCTAGATAATGAAAAGGAAACTGGCGTAAACTTAACCACATAAAGGCGTTTTTTTTTAAGAGCAAGTTCCACAAAACAGTTACAAATGTTCATTTTCAGATCCGTTTAAGATCCATGCGCTTTCAGATCCATTTAAGTCAGATTCTTGAATAAATTACTCTTATCAGTCATCAAATTTCATCATGTCCAATTCAAAATGATATATTTTTTTTTTTTATATATATGTGTATGTAGGCTTAAGATACCAAAATCAGTGTAGTTAATGGATTTCTTTTTTTAGTAAGTGGTATTTTATCAAAATTAACTAATTAAATAAGTATATTTCATTTAGTTCATCAAAGAACTTAAAGAATTATTAATTGAACCAGAGTTGCTAAGAAGAATCACAATCATAATCAAGATAGTTACAGGGATAGTTCACCCAAAAATGAAAGTTCAGTCATCATTTACTCACCCTCAAGTTGTTCCAAACCCTTATGATTTTTTTCCTTCTGCTGAACACAAAAGAAGATATTTTAAAGAATATGGGTAACCAAAAAGTTGATGGACCCCATTGACTTCCATAGTATGAAAAAAAAAATGGGGTCCATCAATTGATTGGTTACTGACATTCTTCAAAATATCTTCCTCCGTGTTCAGCAGAAGAAAGAAATTCATACAGGTTTGAAACAACTTGAGGGTGAGTAAATGATGACAGAATTTTCATTTTTGGGTGAAATACACCTTTAAATTCCTTAAAATTCTCATGCTAGCGTATATTGGTGTACGTCTGTGCTGGTCTTACTCGGCAATGTCAGAATGAGAGTTCTCATTGCCATCGACAGTGAAAGGAGAGCCTCCGGTCAACAGCTCATACATCAGAACTCCCATGCTCCACCAGTCCACCGCCTGCATGAGAACATTGGTACATCACACTGGTTATATTCCCAACAGCACATTCCAATATATGTTGGATCATTAAAATAAATTAATGAATGAATCACTGTTCAATAAAGTCAAACTTAAAGCTGCGGTGTATAGTTAAAAAAAAATTACTCATGTAATTAAAATGTGGTGAATGGATGAGCGGTTCACTTTACCTTGTCATGTCCTGACTCTCCTCCCGCAACAATCTCAGGCGCCATGTACTCAATAGTGCCGCAGATGGAATAAGTCCTCTCCACCTACAAGAAATGAAAAGTAAATGAAATCTACAGTTTTAGTTTTCACAGTTTATTTTGGAAGAGTAGATATAAATGAATGTGCTGTTTAGGGCTGGGTATCAGCAATTACACCATGTTACACCATTACACCAAGTCATGACTCAATACATCATGAATGCGAAGGAGTTTACACAATTCAAAATTCTCATTAATCTACCATAAGGCAGTTGAGTTGTCTAGTGCAGTGGAAGCATCATCTCACAATGTTCACTAACTATGGACCAATCAAAATTCACACAGAAAGAGAGAGAATTTCTTTGTTTACTACTTTTTCAAAACTGGCATCACTTTATATTAGGTGTCTTTAACTACTATAAAATAACATTTAAATTAATCATTTGATACAATACATATATGTTTTTACATTGTACTTAAATTTAAAGCACACCTGCATATAATTACATATGTAATTCGTTTCTGTAACTGCATCTATAATTACACTGTTGACCCTTCCCTTACCCCTTAACCCACCCTTAAACTACCACACCTGTCCCTAATCTTACCCGTATCCTACCTCAATAGCAGCACAAGTTTTAAAATGCAACATGGACACAGTAAGTACACTGTACATATTTTTTATGCAAGTAGTTAAAGACACCTAATATAAAGTGTGAAAAAAACGTACTAGTATAAATTATTTTTTCACGACGACTCTGGCATTGCTGTAACGATCACAACTGTGTTCAGTTAGTTCCTGTTTTCACAGAGTTTTAGTTTGTATTCATCAGTTCCTGTTGTCTTTGTTCTATTTTCCGCCACTATTTTGTTGTCATGGTAATTCATTTAATCAGCACAGGTGTTTGTCCTGTGTATTATTATTAAAATAACGTGTGGAACTTTATTAATCAGTTTTGTCTTCTGTCTGTGCATACACTGCTGACAGTAACGGTCAGAAGTTATTTAAATATTTACACTACCGTTCAAGAGTTTAGGGTTGGCAAGATTTTTAAATGTTGAAAGAAGTCTCTTATGCTCACCAAGGCTGCATTTATTTGATCAAAAACAAAATAAAAAATAGAAGTATTGTGAAACAATATTACAATTTAAAATAATTGTTTTCTATTTTATTATAATTTAATTCCTGTAATGGCAAAGCAAAATTTCCAGCATTACTACTACAGTTTTCAGTGTCACATGATCATTCCGAAATCATTATAATTATGCTAATTTAATGCTCAAGAAACATTTATTATTATCAATGTTGAAAACAGTTCTGTGGAAATATAAAACAGTAACATTATAAATGTCTTTACTGTCACATTTGATCAATTAAATGTGTCCTTGCGGAATAAAAGTATTAATTTCTTACAAAAAGAAAATCTTACTGACACCAAACTTTTGAGTCTTTCAAAAGTTAAAAATACAATTAAATGTAAACCTACACACCGAAACAAGATTCTTCAGTCTATGATTAATTACTGCACTTAGATGGCATTGTGGCTAAGATTAAACACACCATCTGTGCTGAATTATGCAGTATTATGGAATGAAATACATGAAAACATCTGGAACAATCTTCTTTAATATCCTATGAGCATTTAACATTCTTGCCACATTTGAATACCGACACAAGCACATGGCTTTTCATAATTAAAAGTTCCTGAGTACATTTATTAATTGCTTTTATTTTTATGCATCTCATAATCAGCATATTTCTGCCGGATGAATTTACTCGTTTTATGTGTGCTGGTTTATATGTACGCTATAAAGTCTTAACAGTCACTGGCGTGTTTTCAAACCACACTCATAAAAGAAATTCTGGCTGAAATGGGTTGTTAGCTGGTACAACAAAGGTCAAACTGAGAAAAACAAAAAGTTAATATAATCTTTCAGAATAAAGAGCACGATCAATAAAATTGCATCCATGGGACGGCGGAAAGGTTCATTGTGAACTACTGAAACATCAAACAGAACATCTCTGATAGAGCAGGACAGCCAGGACCTGCATGTGCAGAATATTGGGTGGTCCCCGGGAATAAACAATCATTTGTTAGCAAAGAAATAGCTAAGAATTTGTTAGCTCTTCTCATGGATGAATGTCAAAACCCCAGACGAACTCTCTCAATACAGATCTTTAAACATCTGCCTCATACATCCATTACACAAATTTAGAAAAGTAGACGTCTGGGTGTTTTTTTTAATAAGGAACAGTTTAAAGGGACATTTTAAAGGTACACTATGTCAATTTATCAGCAATCCTTCTTCCAAAACGTGTCTTTGTCTTACTATGATTTACAAAGGTATGCCTGTTATAAGTGTTTGTATTTTAGACCTAACAGGATGGTTTTCAAGGTAAATTGCATGCATGCATCACTGGCCCGTGTGTCTTGTCATATCCGTAAAAAGAGAAAAGTTGCTCCGGCTACTCTGACATGGTGTGGGAGTGCCATAGGTTAGTTGTCACAATGAGCGAGAAAGGTTGACATGGAGCAGCTAAATCTCCAACCTCCAGGCAATCTCACGTTTGGGAGAATTCACGCTGAAGTACCGTGTCTATTAATGGGTAAAGCTACAGTAACGTCTTCAGCTAGTCAGCTTGAGATCCTTTCCATCTAAACTGGTAATATCTCTTAAGCCTAGTAGTGAATGTGTTATGAGTAGTAATATAGTTTCTCTCTTTTTTTAGTTCATCCGCACAGTCACGCAGAGCCAAAGCACAACCAAAACAATATTCTTTCACAAAATGCCTGCATAGTTACATAGTGTAGCCTACCTTTAATGTTTTAATATAAAACCACTCTTTTCAAGCATACATAAAAGCCATGAAAGTTTGAGATGTTCCAAATATCATGGCAACAATAGTTGTGAAATATTAAACACTTGTTGGCCTGTCTAGTTAAATAACTTGTTTTCACCCTCCCAGTAGTTCTCAAACTAGCATGTCACTCTAACACAATGTTCCAGAAAAAAATTTTTTTTTGGACAAACCCATCTGAGCAGAAACACCCCAAGTTCAAGTACAACGGGTCATTCTTAACAAAGAAACTCTAACATTTTCACAATGAAGAAACACAATTTCTGTATTATGCCATTTCAGTTTTAGAGGTTTGAGGGCATTACATTTTTACAGTAACTAAAAAAAGCAATATATTTATATTATATTATATATTACTGTTTAAAAAAAAAATTGGGGTCAGAGTAAGATTTTTCTTTTTCCAAGATTTCGGTTTCAAATAAATGCTGTTCTATTCACCTTTCTATTTAAAGAATCCTGAAAAAAAAAATGCATCATGGTTTCCAAAATAAATATTGGCCATCAAAAACATCAGCATACAACCAAATCAGCATGTTAGAATGGGTCATGTGACACTGAAGACTGAATTCAGCTTTGCCATCACAGGAATAAACAATTTAAATATATTAAAATAGAAAAAAGTTATTTTAAATAGCATTAATATTTCACAATATATACTTATAATATTTAGGCTAACTGTGTCAGGATGGTAGTTCTTGAACCAGTGGGTGAAATCCAGTGCTTGTTTTTTTTTTTCTTTCTGTGGTTGCCCATACACAAAAGAAATATATTTGGGGTGGTGTGGCGCAATGGATAAGACACATGCCTTTGGTGTGAGAGACCCGGGTTCGAATCCACTGTGAGACACCAATGTGTCCCTGAGCAAGACACTTAACCCCTAGTTGCTCCAAAGGCGTGCGACCTCTGACATATATAGCAATTGTAAGTCGCTTTGGATAAAAGCGTCAGCTAAATGTAAATGTAAATGTAAATGTATTTGAAATATATTTTCAAAATATATTTTGGGAATATATGCAAATATTCGAAATTGGCCCAATAAATATATTGTAGTTAAATATATGTAAATATATATTTTTGAAAATATATTTTTGTTAAATATGTGAATATATTTATATGTCAATATATTTACTAACAACATATATGTTCATATATGTTTTAACTTTTGCAAATTGTTTCATTTGAAATTTAAAAAGTTAACATTTTCACAAACAAGCAACAACACATTTTCAGTTTTTTTTTTTAGATAGACCACTTCAGTTGTGGATGTGGGCATGGGAGAGCAGTGCTCTACCACTTCCCCCGCCCACATTTTTCCTACTGGTCGGGGATGGAACCAGCAACCCTTCGGTTACAAGCCCGAAGCCCGAAGCCCTAACCAGTAGGCCACGGCTGCCCCTTTACTGACTTTATTGGCCTAAAATGACAATTTTATGTAGGAAATAACACACAGAATGCAGAGTTTTTTCCCCTATTTTTACAGAATTGAATACAGTTATTTAATAGTGTGTGTATGCAGTGTTAGACACTGAGTTCTATCTATTGTTTAAGTGCACTTCACTGTTGGAGTGTCACTGTTATACTTGCATCATAAATATTGTGCATATTTTCAATATTTAAATGACTTCAGGAAAGATGTCAACAAAACAACAATAAATCTAATAATTGCACTTAGTGTTAGGTACGTGCCACCTAATATGGCCTAATAGTCCTAGGAAAGCAACTATCTGTCATTTTACATTGCAGTCATTTAAATGTAAGTACAGTATTTATTATAGCTGTGTGTCATAATACAGTAGTGAAATATGGTAGCCTATATTGTGTTTAGGGGAAAAGGTAGAGGAATTACTATGATCAAAATACATTTTCGACCCTTCTTTAGCAAGCTAAACATTTTATGACCATATATTTTGTCATATATTTTACATTACATGTTATAAATGTAAATATATTTCACACTTAACATCATATATTTTTGTTATATTTCAGAATATATTTCAAATTGATAAATATAAGTGAACAACAATGCAAATATATTTCAATGTATTTGGAATATATGCCACATATATTTTTGACACTTTAAAATATATTTCAATATTGTTTTTTTCAGTATGAGTGTGCACAAATGATAACCTGTCAAGTATGTGAAACACTTTTACTTATAAAGCTTATTTGGCATTTTTGTCCTTGGCTGGACAGCAATTTATCTGATGGCTCCCACATATGTTTGTTTGCACAGGGTGAGCACATGGTTTTGTTGCACATCCGCCTAATAAGCAGTTTTGCACACCGCACGGCACTTATCTGTATCTGTGATGTTCTGCCCTGAGCATGCTTTTCAATAACCAGAATTATAAATTATTTGATCCAGAATTGTGTAAAAAATAATCCTAATCCCTATGACCTAGGAAGACTGTGCAAGGATGCAGTCTTTATCTCATGAATCAATCAGCACGGTGTATTTCTGCACATTATTTCTCCCAGTTTCACTTCCACTTCCTTGAAAATCAGTGCATATGCAGACAGACAGACTCTAGTTGAAACCGTTTCAATCTCCCTTCAAGTGAAGTTTAGAGGGAACATTTTCAATTTCTTTTTAAATTTCTACCTTTGCCATTAACTAATGCCCATTTAAATTTAATCTTTAAAAATACTAATTATTTATTTTAATGACACTACTAAATGCTGTTATGCCTAAATTCAACTGTAGCATTGTAACAATTGTTTTCAGTTGTTTTTGGTAATGTTTTATTTTTAAGACAAAATAGTATAGATTTATAATATTTGCCATTTATTGGTTATTGGCCATAACGTGACAATCATTATCAGCTTCTCAGTACCTGACAGAATTTTTAAAATGCATAATGTTTTTGAACAAACACAGTGATTTTTTTGATCATTTTTTTTTTAATAAAATGTGGAGAACTGGCAAGAATCCAAAACGCAAAATGAGTTTCTGAAAAGAGAAAAATTATATAAAGACAAACTCACCTCATGAAATTCCTTACTAAGGCCAAAATCCGTCAGCACAATGTGACCGTTTGAATCAAGAAGTATATTCTCAAGTTTAAGATCTCTGTAGACGATTCCTAGCTGAAAAACACACAGAACCGAATAAGGTCTTATGTTTAGATGTGAGACCAAATGCATCACTTCTTTTTTTCAACCTCAACTTGTTTACAACCTCAACTTGTCTGGGGTCATAAAATGCAGCCATTCACCTGGAAAATGTACTGCTACTTTAATAAATAATAAATGGCAACATAATAGGAAATGACAAAAAATGAGACTGAACCAAAACAAAGTTAATCTCACTGTCATGGTCCTTTCTACAAACTCTGTAATCGCCCCTGGGCAACTCTCTTCTCTCTGAATAATGGCTGCTGCTGTGCACAGAACAAGCATGCATTAAAAACACTTCTCTTCCTCTTTCTGTAAACACAGCATTCGAGAAATTTTGAGCACTGCAGATACATGCGGCCTGGCCTGGTTATCTGAGTGAGGAATTGATCTGAGTAGGCAGGAGAGAGAAGTACCTCCTCCTGAGCAAAGGAAGGAATTTCGTTTACTTCTATCTCAAAATGAGGCGCCGTTCAGTCAGATTGCAAAAGGAAATGAAGAGTGAAAATAAGTGTGCAATTTTACCTTATGCAAGTGCTCCAGCGCTAGCACAATCTCCCCACTGTACAAGGTAACCTCTTGCTCTTTAAAGCGAACCCTTTGGACCAAGTGTGTGAAGAGCTCTCCTCCATTCACATAATCTGTGATTTAAGATATAGAAAACAAATTTGCAACTGGTTAATGATGGTTTTATATTTCAAATGCATCTGGTATTGTGCAGTTACTGCAAAATCCTGCTTTCATGTCGACATAGGTTCCAAGCAATACCACAAAAGCCACGAGTTTCTGTAGTGGTATACAGGCTTCTGCTATTCATTATTATAGCAAATAAACTGTGTTACAATTCACAGGGTCACAGGGTGTTCACTGTTATCTACACACTCAGTTTAGATAGAAGTTCAGTTTATTTGGAATGCCCTTCAGCTTACATTTGAGTCACACAGATATGGGGTTTCAAGTTTGATGAAATTATTTTTTTCACTCAAATAATTAATTAAAAGAAATGTAAATAAATTAAATAGTGCCGTTCAAATGTTTGGGGTCAGTACGATATATATATATATATATATTTTTTAAAGAAATTAATTCTTTTATTCAACAAGGATGTTAAATTATAAGTAATGATGCTGAAAATTCAGCTTTGCCATCACAGGAATAAATTACATTTTAAAATAAATTAAAATTAAAAAAAGTTATTTTTAATTGTAAAAACATTTCACAATATTATTGTTCTTAGCTATTTTTGATCAAATAAATGCAGCTTTGGTGAACATTAAAAAATCGTACTGATTTTAAAAAAAGTGTATGTGTATTTATATAAAAATATAAATATAATATTATATATTTATTTAAAAAAAAAAAAGACAAACTTGAACCCCCTGAATTTTGTAAAAAAAATAAATTATTGAATTAATGAATTAATAAAATACTGTGCGATGTTAATAATATTTTTAATACGTATATATTCTTAACTGTTGTAACAGATGGACATAGTAAAAATGGTTTTCTAACACACATATCTGGTGCACTTTATACCCTCCCTCATATTGCTAAGTAAACCACTTCTGAGGTTAATTAAGCTGAATAAAAATGCCTGAGGTTATGCACAATGGCTGATGGGTAAATGTCCCTGCCCACTTCCTGTGAAGAGAGATATCAGTGTACACTTGCTCACTATGCTATATGCAGTCAGACTGACTAAATGCTTCTTATGACTGAATCGCACTTGATGGCCAAATACCCTTTAAAGTCCACTTCGTAGAGCACTATTTGACACTGGAACCATAGTTCACAGTAACAATACTGGTGAGCAATGCAGAGCAAAAGTTCTGCTGCACAGATTGCACTCTTTTAACTGCAAAAGTAAAATTGAAGCATAACATGTAATTCACATTTTTACAATCCACACGGGAGAGAGGCGAGAAAGCGTCAACGTACCTAGAATGAGATGCAGTTTGGTGTCTGTCTGGAAGGCATAATGGAGTGTCACCAGGAAAGGAGACTGTCTGATATGTTCGAGGACCTGTCTCTCCGTGCGTGTGTGTTCTGCCGTCTTCGCCTTCTGCACGATAGTGGCCTTTTTCAGCACCTTCATGGCATACAGTTTACACGAATCATGGCCGCTCACCTTGCGAACCAAGAACACCTTGCCGTAGGCTGCCCGGAGGAGGAGAACGGTTTGTTAGTGGAGTAGGAACAGAGATAAAGAGAGAACACATGGTTCACATACTTGAACTACCACTGACCTCCTGTTCCCAGCACTTTCAGCAGCTCAAAGTTCTCAATGCCCACACGCTCCACGTGACCAGTCAGATTGGCTGGAGAAAGATTTAAACACATCCATCAGGTCACGCAGCCAAGAAATCGTGTTTTTCACTTGGATATCATACAAGAAAACCTCCTGTAAACCTTCACAACTTCAGTTCCTTGAACCCTTGCCACTTTCTCACAACAGTGAGAAAAGAAAATATGTTCAAAATGGCCAACTCTTGGGACAAGCCTGCAGTTATTTGTAAATACAGTATGTTGCTTATAAACAGGTCCAGATGGAAATCTGCTGACTTTAAATATTTAAACATGGTCAAATATGACGTGGCAGCTGAAAGCTTTATGAAAATAGGCAAACATAATGTAATACACTGCTGGTCAGCTGTTTGGGCTCAATAAGATTTTTTAGTTACACTTTATTTTAAGGTGTCCATGTTACAGTGTAATTATACATTTAAGTAATGAGTAATAATAATTAACTTCATGTACTTACTATAGGGTTGGGGTTAGCATTAGGGTTTGGTTTTGGGTTAGTTGCATGTAATTATGCATAATTTAAAGTTATTACTATAGTAACTACATGTAACGCGTGCAACAAGGACACTGTAAAATAAAGTGTTACTGATTTTTTAAAACAAAATAATACTTTTATTCTGCAAGGGTCCATTAAATGTATCAAACTTTCTGTTCATCGAGAAATCCTGGAAAAATGCATCACAGTTTCCAAAAAAAATAATTAAGCAGCACAACTATTATCAACATTGATAATAATAAGAATTGTTTCTTAAGCTGCAAATCAGCATATTAGAATGATTTCTGAAGGATCATGTGACACTGAAGATGCTGAAAATTCAGCTTCGCATCACAGGAATAAATCACATTTTAAAATATATTAAAATAGAACATATTTACACTAAACTGTAATAATATTTCACAATATAACTGTATTTTTAATCAAATAAATGCAGCTTTAGTGAGCATAAGAGGCCGACACCAAACTTTTGAATGGTAATGTAAATAAACAGAAGCCAGAACTATGAATTAAAGGCTCTTGAATTCTGCAGAAATGTGAGTTTTGCAGGCACTGATTCTTTATAGGCCTGCTCATAAATAAAGAAGAGCTTGATGATTTAGAGGAAACAAAACAGCCTTCATGAATGAGCATGGAAGAACGTGAGCATGTGCGTGGGATATGTTTATACGTTAGCTGGGGCTAAAGTGAAGTCGCTTGTTTTATGCAGTAGATTGCTCAGCGAGGTGAACGCACTCCTGCTGTTATCCTCACTCACAGGTTATCTGCATCTGACAGAAAATGCCATCTTTCTCTGTCTTTGCAAATTATCTGATTTTAGATGAAAAAAAAAAAAACACATATACCATTACCACATCCTCTGACTGTATATCAAGCAGCATGTTTAAAGTGTGTGTGGCCCCCTTTGAAACCACCCTAGAGGCCCATGGGAATCGCAATGTTTATTAATAAGCTTCCAGACCCTGACTTTCTCTCCACTCAGGAACCGAAGGCTTTTAAGGAGAGAATTTGGTCCCCATTGGGCTTTATCAGATTACCGACTTCTTGTCTTTAGCCCTTCACTCTAATGTTACAGTTTGTTAACCATAATAAGTCAGAAACAATTAAGTGCCTGATGTAAACTGATCATCTGCATTATATACAGTACAGTATACAGATACAGTACTGATACAGTATTGCACTATAAAATCTTGATTAGTGGATTAAATTACTGTTAATCTGCACAGTTATGGGCCGACAGCAATCTGAAAATACTGACTGATCTTTCGGTCAGCCTGATGCATCGGTAGTTGAAAAACCCATTTTTATGATATAATACAGAAGTCAAAACAGACCTTTTGACAGGAGATCTTTAGTGTCAGGGTTGCACAGTAAAAAGCTCAAATGATAGTTACTGCCGATTTCTATGGATAGGGTACAAAATTGGGCCTGAAACTCTTTCAAAAATGGTCAGTGAAAGGAGGTTGTTGACCTTCAGAAAATACTGATCGTCAACCTCATCAGGTTATGGCAAAAAAAAAAAAAATTCATAGGGGTCACCTTTAAGACATGTTGTATTTTCTGAAACTGCGATAACAGGCTTGTGCTGACAATGTGGACCAAAAACACATTTAAATGGTTTTGCCATTTAAATTAGACGATTGGACGTACTACAATTATTGTTATATGAATTCAATAGATGGTTCAAAATATATCACTTTGAATTAATATACACTGCCCAGCCAAAAAAAAAAAAAAAAAAAAAATTGGATTTAAATAAGCAAATGCTTAAGAGTCATTGTTGCAGTGATTAGCATGCTATATGATGAAAATAACATCACATGTATTTTCATCAACAGGTGCATACATTTTCGGTCAAGATCTTGTATTGACAATGTCTACTTCAATACATCCCAAAAGACTTTCAATGAATTTAGGTCTGGACTCAGAGGAGCCAATTCATATTTAAAAATGATTCTTCATGCGCCCTCCCAACCATTCTTTCACAATTTGAGCCTGATGAATCTTGACAGTGTCAGGCTGGAATATGGCCATGATGGTGTTTTTTTTTTTTTTTTTTTTTTTTGCCAGGCAGTGTATACATACAGTTATTAAAAAGTCTAACTTTTTGTTACAAAATTTTGGAACATGTCAAAATACAGTTTAACAAATATTTGGTTGCTCATTTTTTCTTACAATAACTTGGGTAACAGGGTTGAATTGTTTAGGTTATTGAATGCAGTCAACAACAAAAAAAGTAAGAACGAATGAGATTACAGTGCCTGTAAAAAGTACTGTACCGTACCATACTGATATTATGTGCCTGCAAAGCATTTGTACCAAGTTTACTAACACAGGCAAGTGAGGACACACACCTGGTCACTTCATTTACTATACAAAGACATCATCAGGGCCCTAGAGATTAAATTAGCTCCAGCAATTGGGTTGCTTTGGGTTCAAGTCCATGTCATGACTGAGACACTAATTAAAGCGCTGACACATGATAAATGCATTCCATACAATACAATACTTCCCTTAAATGTCAATCTAATTTCTTACTAATGTTTCTCAGCTTCAAACACGACACGCACTGAAAATGCAAGTGCACTTCTGCGGTTATGAATGTGAAATATTGCACATGTAGAACATCCTCCAACCTCAAAGCACCACATTTGTGATGATACAGATATCAATATATAATATACGTTGCTAATAACACTTAATGCATTTACACTAGCCGACCAGCTAACATTAAAGCTGTCTGTCTCTTCCATTATATAACGAAAACACCACCAGTCCAAGATATATAAGCGCTGTTTCTTAAAAACAAGCGTAGGACGGACTGTCCGGCGTTCATTTACCGTTTCTGAGTTCGTGTTTGACGGTAAACAGGTCACCTTCCTCCGACGAGCCCTCCATCGTAGACGGCATTACTCGCGTGAACGGAGCGCACACTCTTTCCTCTGCTCGCTGCGCGACACTAATGCAAAATACTACAGCAGTGACTATCACAGCAGGATTACATAAACGGAGTTATTGCAGTAAAGCAACCTTTGGGGGAAAAATGCAAATGACAATAACTGCATTCTCGTGGGAAGGACAGTGGGGCTGTAAATACTACAGCTACACTAACAGAGACACACACACACACGCCGGCCGAGCACCATTTAGACACGCCCACTGGAGCTGTTGGGAGAAATACTTCTGCTCTATTGGACCGCCCGACTGTCACTCACCGCCCATCGTACAGTGCTACTTTAATATTTATTACAACAATGTAACAAACAGATAACTTACATTTTATTATTGTTAAAGAATAAATATTAATAAATAAATATACAAAAATATATTAGATATATTAAAACAAATTAATATAATGATTGAAATAAAATAAGGCCCGGTTTCACAGATAGGGCTTAGATTAAGCAAGGATTAGGCCTTAATTCAATTAAGTAGCTTTTATAAACATGCCTTAGAAAAAAAAAAAAAAAAAAACATTACTGGTGTGAATCTTGAGACAAAACAATGGCACTGACATGTTTTAAGATAGTGCAAGTTGCTTTCAGTTAAAACAGCTCAAACATGCATTTTTGTCTGGAACTTTAGGCTTAAACCTTGTCTGTCAAATATATATGAAGAGTTCAGATGCAAAAGCCTCTAAGTGCCATCTGAAATTTTCTTCTAGAATGGTCATTTTTTATCAAGCTCGTATATATAAGTTCAGTAATTTCACTTAAATGGCAATGCAAATAGGTAATTTGCATTGCCATTTAAGTGAAATTACTGAATTTAAATATACAAGCTTGATAAAAAATGACCATTCTAGAAGAAAATTTCAGATGGCACTTAGAGGCTTTTGCATCTGAACTCTTCATATATAGTCTGGGTCTGGGTATATAATATTATCAAAACTATTACCCTATTGGTAGAAGCTACTGGGAGAACTGTTAGCAGTCTTTAGAGTTATTGCAGGAATTTATGCTTATTTATCTTTAGTTAATTTTGAAAGGGTGCTAACATGGGGCCTTAAGTATCTTTTCACTTTTACAGTTTATTATTAAATAATATATATTTTTAATAATCAAAATTTTTTCCCAGGCAGTTTAGTAGTGCATTAGCTACAGAATGCTGTGATATAATGAGCACTTAAATTGACCCTCTACTATTTCTACTCTGCGTGAGTTCGCAGTATGTTATTTTATTTATTTATTTTTTGTGCATACACTGTGATTGGTAAAGGGCGCCTAAGGCTCAGGCTGTACTGAGAGAAAAGTGCAGGTTTATAATTTCTCAGGGGGAAGGGAAGCCTGTGTCCTCATTTGGACAAGCAAGGGCCTGTACAGCATTTCTATTATGTGGACCTTTAAGTTAATTTCTTGTGCAATCCTATGGGAAACACCCAGTGTACTTCCAGTATTTGTTGTAAACTGCCCACACAGTAACAGATAGTTTACAATGTAAATATTCCCTAAACATATTGATTTAGATGTGTACACAATGTACGGAAGATGTTGTAACCAAACAGACATGAGGGAGACACACCTGTGCATGCAGTGCAAACAAGCAGAGTATTCTTATAACTATTCTTAATGTTTGTCCATGGTCTACATCAGGGATAATGGCTCTATTAATGGGTTTCCAGTTTTCCATGACAATACTTGTCTCCTGTTTTGTTTACTACACAAGTCGTTCCTTGTGGTTACAATATACTGTCTTCATAACATTCTAAACAGATGGCTATATGGACCAATAACTAGGTAACAGCGTTGTATTTATTTCAGCACATAGACCTGTTCTGTTTATAGTCATAAAACCCTGAAGAGAATTACCACTTTTGAGAAAAGATTGAGATAAATTTAACTCCAAAAGAATTAACACTTACAAATTGACTGTTTATAGGTTTTTAGAGCAGCATTTTTTGTCTTATGAGTAAAATAACATGAACTTGAAGAAAAGGTTAACATTACTCGAAGAGACTGTCAGGTTTTCTACAATGCTAACAACTTGCTAAATATAGGCAGTTTGTTTTAGATAATTTACAATGTTAAACTGTAATGTTAACCTCAGATCTGATTTTAATTAAGGAATCCATGATGAATTAGTCTTATGGTTTGGCTTATACAAATCATAACTTAACATCTCAATTGTTCTAAATACAGTGATTTAATGGATCTTTTTAAGGGTAAATAGTAATCAATTTTCTGCAAGAGAAAATGAGGCTAGACGTACAGGTTGTTCAAGGTTGTTATGAAACATCTGTTTGTCATAATGATAGACATCCAGGTCCAAAACAGGTGTGTGGAATAATTAAATATGGCCCTGAAGGTCACATGGCACACAATGTTGCCTAACAAAAAACAAAACAAAAAAACAACAACACATAAAGCCCTTTTCCTCATTAGATGCCAGCAAAGCTCCACTGATACACACATGGTTGGATTTGTGATTTGCAGTACAGTAGTTTTTATCTCTCAAATAGGTATACATGCACGCACACACACATTTATTTTTTATTACACTCATACAAACCATACTCTGACATCCATACCAACACACCCACACAATATAGCTGCATAATTTATCCAATTGGCTCTATAATATGCAGATTTATAGTTAAATGGACCAGGGATTAAAATTTTTGGATTTATTAAAGGAAATGGGGGTGAAATAGTAAAATTTCAATAAAAATACACACTTTTTTCCCATAGTTTAAGCAGTTGGCATTAACACAGGCAAATTGATAAAAAATAACTGAAAAACAAAACAAACCCATAAGGACACACCAGAGGGTTGTTCCATAAAAGATGCTAAGAAAAGCGGGGATTAAACTCCAAAACCCGACTTGAATAAACCTAACAAATAAACTGGGGCTAAAGCGGTTTCATAAAAGGTAATTCAAGTTCACGCAATCCCACTAATTTGATCCAGGTTTATCCTGTCTAGATAACTGCGTGTGCATGCGTTTCTTAAGCAGCCCAGAGGGTTGTTCCATAAAACATCTGTGTAACAGCTGAGGCTTAGCCTGACAGTTAGCCTGCCCTGGACCAGGCTAGTTTCCCAGCATAAGTTGCCAGGGTAACAGAGTTTGAACTATTTTAAGTTTGCTTTATGAAACAGAATCCACCGACAATAAGTCTGACTAACCAAAATAAGCCTGGCTTGTATTCTAATCTTGTTTTATGGAACAGCCCTCGGGGTTAGAAGAGTTACAAACAAGTTTTACCAAAAAAAAAAAAAGAAAGAATCTGTAGCCTATCTTAAAGTTAAATGTTAAATGCCTATATTTGTTTAGAGAACAATTGATTTTTGTATGTATATACACACACAGATACATTGTTTTTTAAACCAATAAAGGCCTACAGAAACATTTAACTTTAAGATTTAAAAAAATATTTAAAATAACGCAAGTGTTCTCTGAACTTTTATTTTGAAGGACTGGTAATGTCTTCAGTGTTGTTGAGGTTTGCGCGCGTTGCACCGCTCAGCCAATCCCGCCCCTGACAAGAGGCACGTCACTCTCATGATACTCCGAGAAGAATGGCGGCTCTTTTGGAATCGTTACTGCACAGTAAAGTGGAGTTAAGCGAGACAGTGCTCTGGCTCAAAGCACAACACGTAAGAGTTTACACCGCGCTCGCTCTCTCATGCTGTGTTTTTTCTCTGTCACTGCGTAGCGGAGTGTATGACTGATTGGTTTCCTGAAATTCAGTCAGCTAATCCATAGCTACGTTAGCAAACAACCATGATTAAAGAGTCGCATTATTTTATATGTGGGTATTTGCAGTTTTGTTTTTAAGGTAAATTTAAGTTCTACATTTGGATGGTAACTGTTAACGCCGCAAAACATTTTCGAGCAATGAAAGAGAACGTTGTCATCATCAAGTTTCTTTTTGGTGGGAATTCTGGGAAATTACATAACTTATGTTTTGGGGAATGTAAATATTTCATAAATTAGCTATAACGTTACCTTTCATGATGTTTTGTTTGTGATAATTTGAAACCCGAACATTCTCAATATTTCTCAATATAATTGCATCATTGTAACTTAGTCTTACACAAAATTGTAGAAAAAACTGAGCCTTGTTTACGAGGTATAATTGTGTTATTTTAGAATTATTTAAGTACAACTATGGTATTTATTAATTTTAATTAGCTTTTAATTTTGCTTTAGTCTTTAGTCATTTTAGTACTTCATCTTAAACTGATTAATTTCAGTGAGATGCCATTGTCAAGGCAACATTTTTATTTATTTTATTATTTCAGCTTTATTTCAATTACTGAAACAAATAATAATAGTTTTAGTTTCAGTTAATTATGACAACACTAATAATATAATGTTAAACAGGGTTGTATTTCACACATAAAAAAGTTTTTATTTCTTTTACTGATAAATTACTTTAATGATTTTTAGAATGATAATTTAATGTATATATATATATATATATATATATATATATATATATATATATATATATAAAAGACTTTTAATGACTTAACTAGATGTTTCTTTTTGTTTCGGCAGGTTTGTGAATCCCAAGACTTTCTATTCAAGGTCAGCAGAGAGGAGTTTGTGCCTTTCCTTTTGAATTTTTTGCGAGAGCAGAGCAGTCAAACTTTGACCCATGGCCCCACCACACCCGCCAAGACCCCCAGCACCTCCAAATCTGTCAGGACTCAGCACTCTTCTGAGCGGAGAGGCAACAAATCCACGCCAGTCCAGGGTCTGCGCAGCGCCAGTCGAGTCCAGCTCTTCTCTCCTGCCCTATCTGCATCCCCAGTGGGTGGGAGGAGTGAGCAGGAGACCTCATATACCAGCTCTCATTGTTTGAGTGGCGTCAGCGCCTTCAGCAGCCCTTCCTTCAGCTCTGTCTGGAGCCCTGCTCCCCGCAAAACCCCCTCAGAGCGCCGCTCCGCCCAGCGTCCCAGTCTTGGCGACTTCATGACGTCACCCCCAGAGGTCCAGCCCAGCTCCTCCACACAGCAGCACAAAGGCCGCAGGAGGAGTGGGGGGTTTGGGGGGTGCGCGTCTGCCCGACAGACGGGAACTCGCGTTGCTGTGTCTGAGGAAGGAGGTGGCAGGAGGAGTAGAGGTGTGGCGAGGTTTGAACCAGTGTCACCTCCAACACAGGTGCAGCTCAACTTCAATAATTTGGAAGACTTTCCTCCAGTGGGTGCCGCCCAGTCTTCACCAGTGTAAGTGATGAATCATACCTCTTTTCCAGAAAGATCGGTTCAACTCCGGCCGCTAAAAACGTACTGGTCTCGAACGGAGGGGGACTGAGAGGGTGCTGCCGTTGTCTCGTTGAGCAGTCTAAGAACATTGCACTATATTACTCTTTATATCTAAATATAAAACTATGCACGCGAGAGACCCTGCATGCAAGAGAGCGAGTGAATCAACTAGTTATAGTTTAAATGTACTAATATAAGAAAAAAAATTGTAGCGTCCACATTCAATAAATTAAAAAAGTCTACAAATATGCCGAATTCTTAGAATTTAATTCATGTTAGGTTCAAATAGGTTTTTACCATTTTCAAGCTCATTTATTGACAATAAAATAAAATAATGAAAAAATAGTCAAATAAGTGTATTTATGTATGTTTATGTATACAAGTATATTTATATTTGATTAATTAAAATAGAATATATAATAAAGTGTGTGTGTGTATATATATATATATATATATATATATATATATTACACACATACACACACACACACGCGTATGTATATATATAATATAATTTTTTTATTTATATAATATTGATAATAAAATATTATATACATTCATTTTTGACTTATGAATTAACTTTGTTAAACTAGTTTGGTTATAAAATAGGTCACATTATCTGATTTTCTTAGGAGACTTGTTTTCCCATTCCATACACACTGTCTGCTATTGTATACTTTTCAGTTTAGTTATTTTGAAGCGGTTTTGTTAATTTTTTCGAAGAAATAAAAAGAACAAAACACAAAAATTATAGAAATATGCCAAATTTAATTATAATAATATTATTACATTATAATATCAGGACAGTTGTTTCACCCTGACATTTTTACATTGTGCCTCCCAGAAATGTTTTAATTGATTATACGTCACAATAGGGAAAGAAAGATAAAGGCAATTTTCATATTTTTTTTTACGTCATGACATTGACCCTGCTAATAAAACAATTCAGATCCTCTCTGTATTTTAATTTTGCATATTTCTAATGTTTTATTTAGTGATGCAAATGTGTATTCATTGCAATTTTATGAATATGAAAGCTCAAATGAAACCTTTCTGCGGTTTTTCCAGAGCAACCAAACCTTCACGGAGAATTAACCCAACTCCTGTAAGTGCAGAGCGGCCTAACTGTAAACCTAAGAGCTGCTTCACGTCCACCCCGCTCAGCCTGCCTGAGAGCGTACCAGAGAGCGCTGGGGCCAAACTGACCGCTGCCAGTCCTCTCAGTCTGCAGGAAGAGAGAGAGTTGCTCAGGAGAGAAAGGTATGTTGGGTTATGTTGTGAGATTCAGTTTAAATTTGGTTCTCTGTCATCATTTGCCGCTTCATCTTCTCTAGGTCTAAACTTGCCCAGCAGACCAGCTCCCCACTGACAACCACCCCCGCCATTTGTACCCCAACCAAAACAGTGCACAGGCAGGGATCAAAAGTGACCCCTGATCCCCAGTCACCTTGCCCTGACCCTGACAAAGTTACACAGAAATCAGAGTTGGATCTCTTAGCAGAGCTGTATTGTACGTGCATTTCAGGTAAGTGGCCTGCAGAGGGTGCTGTATACTGCGCTATTAAATTACATGCGATGGGAAAAGTATATTTGGCAATGTGATGATTCACAGCTCTTGAATTATACAAGACTTGTACATTTACAAAAGTACAAGTACAAATCTTTATATTCCATCACAATAAATTACGGTTTAAAATATATTAAAATAAAAAAGGAGCATAAAGGCTAAATATAAAGTATAGCACCACAACTATAACGATAACAGCACAGAGAAACGATATCGTTGAAATCACTTTCAGAACTAATTTTTCCAGCTGATTAACAATGAAAACATAGACAGCCAATCAGAATCCATCCTGCTTTAAAGAGCTTGAGCAAAACAGTAGACGACAAAACTGCAGTGCACGTTTATAATAAACGGAGCGTTATCGTTCGTTGGTGTGGATGCTAATATAGTTATAGTTATGGTTATGTTTATAGTGTGAATGGGCCTTAAGACTCTTGCCAACCTTAAACTTTTAAATGATAGAAGCATACATATACATAAGCATGCTACATCTGTTTTAAGTTTTAATGCATTTTGCTTGTAGAGAATCTGGTTCCGTGTGTTTTCCTGGAGCTGTTCTTCATGCTGCAGCTCCTGACATCTCGTGGTGTGTCTGTCTCTAAATCTACCGAGGCAGGAATCAGTGTGTGTGAAGACAGTCCAGGTGTGTCAATATTTAAAAGCTTATTTAATTCTTTAAGGCTTCTGACTACACTTACATGTTAAATCATGCTGAAGAGATGCCATAAAGATGAGGCGTTTCATAATCCTGCTGTCAACACACAGCTAGTAGAGTTCAGCTTTAAAAATGCATTACTCATGCATTATTCTGCACTTGAAGCTAAATTAGCTAAAACATTTATGTGTGACCCTGGACCACAAAACCAGTCACTAGGGTCAATTTTTTTTACATTGAGATTTATACATTATCTGAAAGCTGAATAAATAAGCTTTCCAGTGATGCTATGGTTTGTTAGGATAGGACAATATCTGGCCGAGATACAACTTTTGAAAATCTGGAATCTGAGGTTGCAAAACAATGGAAACATTGAGAAAATCGCCTTTAAAATTGTCCATTTATGTCCATTCAATCACAAAAATAAATGTTTTATATCTTTACGGTAGGACATATACAAAATATCTTCATGGAACATGATCTTTACTTAAAGGGACAATGTGTAGGAATTTCTCCCATCTAGTGGTGAAATTGTATTTTGCATTCAGACGAATACTGCTCTCCAGCGCCTCGCTTTTTCAAATGCGTGTTGCATCTACGGTAGCCGTTACGTACCATAAAGCTATGACAGGATGTCTTTTAATAGCACTTCATCGAGTTATACTGTCTGTCTATATAATAAAGTACACAACCAAGCAATGAAAAAAAGCTTGTAATTAAGACCGTAACATTGACTTACCTGTCGAGAAGAAAGCAGGCAACTTCAGGCAACCCTTTTGGCAACCCTTTTGAAAGCTTTCTCCTGCATTAGCTCTTTCCACCTGGAAAAAGCTATCCCGACATTAACCCTTGTTTTTTGTAATCTTCAGTCACGTTTCGTTTTTACGGTCTACTTTGGACTTTTTCGACGACGAGGACTCCTTATCCTGTGACTAACCGTACAGTGCAGCCTTTTAAACTTGCCGGGGCAGTGACAAGAGCCTCTCACTGCTCTGCTCCTCCGCTTCTGCTGGCTTCAGTTACGTGACGCTGACTCTGAACGAAAACACGTTGTGGAAACACGTTGGCCTAGTACTTTTTGTCCCTCTCTGCTATTATAGTTTTTCAAGATGGCGGAACTACATGGAAGCCTCCGTGGACCTACGTATATAAAGATAATAAATTCTTCGTTTACGAGGATAAGTCAGATCATTGGCAGAGGTATTTGTATACCATTGAGGACATATTTAAGAATAAAAATATTGATTTTAGATAATAAAATACCTAAAAAAACTACACATTGTCCCTTTAATATCCTAATGATTTTTGGCATAAAAGAAAAATCGATAATTTTGACCCATACAATGTATTTTTGGCTATTGCCACAAATATATACCCGTGCGACATGTGACTGGTTTTGTGATCCAGGGTCACATTCACTTTTTGTATTTTTTTGCCTTTTTTAATTTACTGTAAAATAAATACTTGATTTATTTAACAGTACAATAGTATTATTGTAATAGTAATATTTAAATAATTGCATTATTGTTTGCATTTTTAATAAAAGAAATATATTTTTATTAGTAATAATAATTACAATATAATTATTTTATATTATTATTATTATTATTATTATTATTGTTTTTGTTTTTGTTGTTGTCATATTGACTGGTCTCCATAGTGGAATAGAACAAAAAACAGTATGATTTTCATGCAGGGGGATTCTGTTGAACACGCCAGTTAGATATTTATTCTGGTTTTGAGGATGAGTCAATCTAAAAATGATTAATTTGGTCATGTCCTGATTGTGTCCTGTTCATTTATGGTCTTGAAGAGGTGCTGGAGAAAGCTTACCTGGGAAACGTCCACAACTGTGTGTATTTTTCCGTGAGAGTGTTGGAGAATCAGTTTGAGTAAGTCTGATTACGGTTTCATTACTGCTTCAGATCGGATTCCGCGTGCCTGACTTTCTGTCTCATCTGTTCGTCAGGTTGGTGTCACACCTGGACAAATGCACTCTGCGGCTTCTGTCTGAGAATGAGAGAGTGGCGACTTTCTCCCCATCACTCAGAGATCGCCTGGCACAAGCTCAGGAGAACTGCACAGCTAAAGTAAGCATTAGTTTAAAAGCAACCACTAAGTAACCTTTGAAAGCTCATGCTGAATAATGTCCTCACTTCCTCAGGTGCTCCCCAGTCCACCCTTGTTCGTTCATTCAGTACCATTCCAGGCCGCCACAGATAACCGTTCCAATTTTATCAGCGATAGGGGCTTCCACACATTTAAAAAGCAGAGGTACACTGAACAAAGTTTCAAATATGTGATGTTTCAGGTCATTTATCAGTTTTGTTGCCTTGATATATATGGGACATGTTATTTTTTTCTGCTTTTGTTGTAGGGATGTGTTTTACGGGCTGATCAGAGAATGGGAGGACTCTCATAAGGAGCCTGGCTGGGATTTTGAGGCAGCATTAGGCAATAGAGTCAGGTGACTATTTTTTTGGTAGTGTTAAAAGGGACATTTTATAGTTAACTAATAGTATATTCTTTGCTCTTTTTATATGAATGATAAACATTTCCTCCTTCAGTCATTTTGATTGTGATTCCAAATTAAAATGTTATAAATTATACCCACAGGATAATGGTCAGTCAGCTGACAGCAGCAGGAAGTCATTCTCACTTTGCCAGACTCTTCCAGAAGCAGCTGATCCAGGTGTGCCAAAATGGCTGATTATTTTCACATTTCCTCTTATTCTCTCTCTGTCCCTTTTATATTCTCTGTCTCTTTTTATTTTTTTAGATGTGTAAGAGCCCTTGTGTGCTGGGCTCCTCCAGTGACGCTCCTGACGCTGATCTGCTGGGCATGCTGGGGGCAGACAGCCTGGGTCGCCTGAAGCGCCTGCAGCAGCGTCTGGTCCAGCCTCAGGGACTCATTGGTCCCTGCCCTCCACCTTCCTTTCCTGGCCATCAGGAGTTCTTCAAGGGCTTCCTTCAGACAGCCAGCTGGTAAATGTTGTATCCACTGGACTCGTTGGGACTTTTAGATGTGCAATTGATGCTTTCATGATGTGATAATTTAAGCTTTGCAAGTCTTGCTCCAGCTGTATGAATTATTTTGAGTGCAGTTTACTTTTCTGTTGACAAGGACAGTGCTTATCGAAGTGCTTTTCCCATTGTTTAAATGGCAAATAGATATGTTTACATTTTAGCACAGCAAAATCACAGCTTGTATGCTGGGCAAAAGCAATGAAGGACGCTTTCAAAATACTCACCAAGCTGCATTTATTTAATCAAAAAATACAGTAACATGACTATTGTGAAATATTAATACATTTGAACTCTTTTCTATTTGAATATATTTTAAAATGTCATCATTTATTGTTAGGATGGCAAAGCTTAATTTTTATATAATGCATCCTTTCCGAAAAGTTTCAATTTCTTAAAAAAAAAAAAAAGTACTGACCCTAAACTTTTAAATGCTAGGCTAGTGTATACCTGCTTAAAGTACATTTTGTCAGCTGTAATGAGTACAGTAGCATGGACGGTATTCTAAGCTGATTTTAATAGACTAAAAGTCACAAAACTCTTTAAGGTTTTTAAGGTTCTTAATGTGTTTTTTATGCTTGGCTCTAATTACGGTCATCTTTGTTCTAGCTGTCAGCTGAACCAGCACCTGAAAGATGGTATGTGTCAGCAGCTGCTGAAGTTAGACGAGGTGTCCATCCTCGGTCCAGACGCCAGCCCTGCCCGGGGAGAGGAGACCGGTGATGGAGACATGGAGCAACAGGTTAGATCAGAAAGAAAAATATTCAACCACTCCAAAGTAAGGCTTTGAATGGGTTTAAAACACATTTTTGGGCTCTTTGTTTCAGGATGAGAAGCAACGTTTCTCCTCTGTGCTTCTCACGGCACGACTTCTGGCCAAGTTTTTGGGCTTCATCTCTTTTCTGCCTTACCAGACCTCTGAGCTTCCATCAAGAGACATACAGGACGCTGCAGTCACTCTGCGGAGCAAGGTACACAGGCCAGAATTTTTTCTTTTGCCAGCAAGCTATGCATTCTTTAGGACCTAATTTGTTTTCTTGTGTGTATTGTCAGAGTTCTCCAGTGCTGGATGTGTGTGCGGTGTTGAGAAGTTCAGTGTATCGGAGACGCACCATTCTGACAGTGCCCTGGATGGTGGAGTTCCTGTCCATGCTGGATTATATTGGCCCATTTCTGCCTTGTTACAGGACTGCTCTGTGCCTTTTGCTCCAGATCTACAAGTGAGTTTATCACATGCACATCAAAGATGATCTTTGTGTGATTGTGCTATTAATCATGCTTATTTGTGTGTTTCAGGAGGATGGTATTGGGTCGAGGAGGGGAGCTGTGTTACATGAATCAGCTGCTCATGGTGGCAGTTTTGGGCTGGCTCTTCCAGGTGAGATGTCTCATTTTCAGTGGGGCTGAAAATAAAACACCAGGCAGAAAACTGTAAAAACTGTTGCAGATGGGCACCTCTAATGTGACCTGCTTTGTTTGCAATTAGACAAATGTACTTCTGACATCACACCATGCCATAATTTATTATATTGCATAATAAAGTTGCATTATTTAAAATAATAATACTTCCACATTGATATATTATAATAATATAAAAGTCAAGTAACAAATAAAAGTAAAAAATGTAATCAAAATGCACCCAAATATTGATCAAGGCCAGTGCGAATGCAAAGAGATTGCCGGGTTTGATAAAGAACTGCAGAAAATGGGCTAAACGGGACTTGTATCATTTGATAGTTTGTTTCTGCATACACCTAAAATAAGTGCTGCTTCAATGTGTGTGGTTATTTTTTTTTTTTTTTTTTTTTTTAAATAAATGTTTTAAATAAGATTAACAATTATCAAATTGACATTGACCAAATCATACAGCCTGGACAAAGAGTTTGGTTATGAGCCTGTCAAATCTTTCTGTTGCTGCCCCTTTTTTAGATCCCAATCTTCCCAGAAGATCTCTTCTTCAGCACAGATCTAAAGGAAGAAATCAAGGAACTGGAGAATAATACAAGCTGTCAGGGGCTGGTTAGTGGAACACTGATCTTCTGCTCTGTATACATTTAGCTGTTTCCTTTTAAGGAGGGAAAGAAATGTTTATTTATCTTTTCATTTTCCTTCACAATGTGTATAATACTGTATATTTTCTTTTAAGGACACCCTCCCATTAGTGGACCAACAGCTTCTCTTAACTTGCTGTCCATATTTAGGTGAGAGTGGACTGTTTGGAAAAAAATTCTTAACTATGTCTTTTAGTAAGTTTCGGTTGGAATAAATTCCAGGTACCTTTACAACATTCATTTTGCAGGGGAGTTTCGTAAACTTCTTGCTGCTTTTGTGGCTGGTAGCACGTCCAAGAGCGGAGGCTTGATTCGCAAGATCACCCCCACATCTGCAGAACTGAGGGGACCCTCCACCACCCGTTCACAACAGAAACTTCAGGTATCCTGCAAGCAAATGCCTTCCATCTGTTGAAGAATTGAGATCATGTCATCCATGTGTAGACGTTTTCCATTTGTTTTAACAGGTTGATTTGGAACAGGCCTTTTTTCACAACCAGCCCCCATCTCTCAGACGCACTGTAGAGTTTGTTGCGGAAAGAGTCGGTTCCAACTGCGTCAAACACATCAAGTCAGTCTCCCACCATTTTGTCAGTCTTTTTGGTTCTTTCTGCCTGTTAGTCCATGTAAATCAATTTGAATTCACGTTTCATCATTTCATATTTTCTTAACTCTATGTGGCAGGGCTACGCTTGTGTTGGAGCTTGTGAAGGGTGGAGAGAAAACTCTCAGAGATAGTTTGGGTTTGGTGGGTGTCAACACGGCCAAACTAAATGATTCTATCTGTGCTCAGCTGTGTGACGCAGGCATGCAGACTCTGGAGAGAGCCACCAGGTCAGCAGCTCTCTTCTCTCATTACATATACATCATGTTGTAGGACATGTTTTGGACTAGTCACATCTCCCATGATAGGTTCTGCAGTGAGAATGCCCCTGGAGCTGTCCGAGTTCTTCTTCCTCTGGAGACCTCTCCTTCTGTGAGTTAAACAGTCACTCTTCATTAATTCAATCCACTTAATACCATGTAGGGAAAATAGAGATGCTCAATAACAGTGTTTGTCTTGGGTGGAAATTTGCTCTTATTTGTCATCTCATTTTGTGGTTAATTTTAGAAAAAAGACTTCAAGATCATCATTTATTTACTTAGAGATATGATTCTTTTTTGTTGTTGTGTGTTTTAGGTCCTGACCACAGCTGAGAGCATCACCACTCGTTTGGCTACAGAAAAGGCTTGCAGCTGGCTGTCCTCCAACATCACAAGTAGTGAAGCCTGATTTTATTCACATTTTAAAATAACAAATTCTCCATTTAGACTTATTACATACTTTGTAGCCCTTTTTTAATATAGGGATTTAAAAAAAATCCTGTATGAATGTCTCCCTTAGCACTGCTAAAGAGAGAGTGGAAGAGTGCATTTGAGAGGGTGATTAAGAGTGTGCCCTCAACCTTCAATTTGGATGCTGAAGAGGGTGAGGGATCAAGCAAGAGTCAGCAGGTCCAGAGGAGTGCCTCAGGGCTCAGTGCTGGGTCCTCATGTGTTTCAGGCTGCAACCATAAGGTTCCACTTGGATCAGAAGTCATAATTGAAGTTAAGGTAATTATTGGGAATTAGTAATCCAGACAGTAAAAAATAGTTTAAATGGATTCATTAAGAAGGGTGGGTGATGATAAAATTTGTGAGAGAATTTGAGTGAGAAATGAGACATGCGGAAATCAAACGCATAATTCACACCAATAGTCAAACTTGCTAAACAATAAAATGTTTCTTTATTCTTGGACAAGGCCATTAGAAGTGTTGTAATTGTTAATTAAACTTAAGCTAATAAAAATTAAGTTTAGAAATTTAAGAAGTACTAAAGTGAATGAAACTGAATTTAAAACTAAACTAAATAGAAACATTAAAAACAACTAATACAAATTACAAATACACTTAAATACTTGCACTAAAAAACTGAATATATATAAAGGCTAATTCAAAATATGATTAAATATTATAATAGTATATAAATAATACTGTTTACCAATGACAATGGCTATCAGTAGAATTTGGAATTAATAAATTGGAAATCATTGTAATTAATGATCAGCAGTATCATGAACTTTGGCCAATTAATTAGCCTGGACTGGACAGCAATAAGCAAACCTAAGGTAATTTACAGTAATTTTCTAATATAAGTGGGTCAGATCTCAAATAATTTTGTCTCATGTTTCAGGAGGTTCTGAGTGTGTCTGTTGGACCCAGGTCTGATGAGGAGGTTTTCACTGTTCATCAGATTGAGTCTCTGCTGGACAGAGTGGGACAAACACTTGGATGCCGAAAAGTAATCAGACCCCCCCCCATACTACTTCAGTGTACTAACATCATTCAATGGTTTTAATTCTTTATTTAGAACGGTTTACCTTTCTTACAAATTCTCTCCTGTGTCCTGGTCTTTTTCTAGCTCCTCGCTCCTGTGGTCGAGCAGATGCTGTTGCGTTGTACGGTTCAGATGGCCTGCAAACTTGGTGAGAGAACAATTAATGCAAAACTGAGAACGGGACATGAAGTCAATTCTGAAAGTGATTAATACCCTAATGTGTCTGTTTGTGTTTGTTTCCATGTACAGTATCTGGGGAGCTTCCTCTGGTGTTTTCAGCCGAGGGGAACAAGAGACCTGCTCTTCTGGAAAAGTTTTTAATTCTGTGGACTCGGAGTCCCTCTCCACCTCTGCACCTTCTCTACAGTGAACCCACCCTGACTGCAATTTCCAGTGCCACAGATAGTGAGGTAAAACCACTGATCAAACCTTGGTGTTGTTGATGCAGTTTTGCCGAGCTGTTACATTCTTAACCTGTGCTTTTTTTTTTTTTTTTTTTTGGTATAACACTAATTTTAGTATTTTAGCACTTAAATGTATTTATTTATCAGTTAGTTGCCAAGACTAAATTTCTAATTTGTTTAAGTTGACATTTTTGTTTATTTAATATTTATACTCCATTTGTTTTTTAGCTATATTTTGATTACTGAGAACCATTTTTTTTATAGGTTTAGTTTTAGGTGACAACAACAACAGTGTTGATTTAAATATTGGTTTATCCTTTAATCCTACAGAGGAATGACTACCTGTTCCTGATAAGACAGCTAATAGAGAGAGGTCTTTTAGGAGAGAAGGAAGTGGGCACCAACTGGCCAAAGTTGTCAGCGTTATCTTGGCCAGAGGTAATTGCTTCTTACATATGCTGTTCGTTCATTATTTTAGAGACAACAAAACATGATTTTCTGAGGCTGGAATTCTCACAGATTTCTCTCTGATGGCTTTTCTCATTTGCTGTTGTAGGAGTCGGTAGAGAACTTTCAGCAGCTCTCCCTGACCACCCAGTTCCCAGTGCCTTCACTGCCAAACCACAGGGACATACTGCAGGTCTCTCAATGACCACTAGGGGGACACGTGTCGACATTACCAACTCTACACATGAATCCCAGCCAAACACTATTGGATGAATAGGCAATGAGTTATGCATGTTTAAACAAAAGAAAGAATGTTTAAACCTACAATATATATGATTTTAAAAATATTTTAAAGTCTGATTTATTGTTAGTTGCAAGGAGAATATTTGCTGCTCAAAAAATGCTGAGTTGATAGACCAGTCAAGACCAGATTATAAATCTTCAAAACATTTTGTGGGAAATTTTAACAGGGTTTTGCCAATTTTCACTCATACAGCCTTGCAGTAGAACATGATAAAGACCATTCACTGTGCTTCTTTGTCATGAAATTCTATTTATTTATTTTAAGTGTTTGTAAATGTTTTTCTGCTTGTTGGTGAGTTGGTTTGTATGCATTTCTTATAGTCTATATTTGTGAAATATTTGCACTTTGTTCATGTTGGACAATTTTATCTGTTTAATTCTAAACCTGTCTAAAGTAATAAAATGTGATATTGTGAACATGCATGAGTTTTTCTTTTTGTTCACATTTACAAAACACATGACAGTTGTGAACTTTAAAAAAGGGTAAAGTCATGGAAATTAATACATTAAAGGTATAGTTCACCCAAAAATGAAAAATCTGTCTTTTACACACCCTCAAGTTGATCCAAACCTGCATGTAGTTCTTTCTTCTGTTGAAAATATAGGAATATATTTTGAAGAATATGGGTAACCAAACAGTTGCTGGTCCCCATTGACTTCCGTAGTATCGAAAAAAAATATTATGGAGATTTTGATCAAAAACTATGGTTTACCTACATTCTTCAAGATACTGTATATTTTGTGTTCAGCAGGCTTGGAATAACTTGTGGGTGAATAAGTAATGACAATTTTCTTTTTTGGCTGAACTATCCCTTTAAGTCAAGGAGAAGTCTGGAAAATTTCTATAGTGGATGTTCATGCTAATTTACTATCGACTTTAAAATACGTCATCAGGTAGATGTTGCTCTATGTTAGTGCAATATCTGTCAGACTATGAATTTTTCCCTTAAATCGTGGAAAATTATTGGTCAGATGCCGCTATTGCTTCAGAAATCATTCTAATATGCTTATTTGGTGCTCAAACATTTCATATTTAAGAGTTGCGCCGCTTAATTTTGAACAGCATTCAAAAGAAAAGCATTTATTTGAAATGGAAATATTTTGTAATTTTAAAAATGTCTTTGTCACTTTTGTTCAATTTAATGCTTCCTTGCTGAATAAAAATATTGATTTCTTTCAAGACAATTGTCTTAATAACTAATTAAGTCATCAAGTTTATAAAGCATAGACAGACAGGCAGTTAACGTGTGCCTTCAGGCGAGCACTTCGCCTTTGTTTCTCTTGCCCTAGTTTCCTACTATGGCGATGGCTGAGCTCATTAATGTTAAAGACCTACTGAACGAGCGTCTAGTAACAAATCACAATGAATGTTTAGAAGCCACGCCTTATGCAAAGTAGGCCCACTCGTTCAGCAAATCAGAAAGCACTATTGAACTAACGTCACGTTGCACTCTGAATATTCATGAGCAGAGCCTTCGCTATAGTAGGATTCGTAATCTCCCCTCCTGAAGAGACGGCAGGAAGTTTTAGCGCAGTTCAACTGCGGCCACGGCTTCATAATGTGCTCTGTGATTGTCTAGACTCTAGACGATATCAATAACATGACCCGAAAAACGTGTATTCGGTTTCATTACTCTGCTCGGGATAATTCTATGCTGTGGAGACATTTAATAAATGGACTCTAACGGACAGCTGAACTTTAATTCATCGTTTCCCTCCTCCGCCTGGTGTCAAACGAATGGCAAACGTGAAAGTCGCGATTCGAGTCCGTCCGCTGAACTCCAGGTACGACCAGCTTTCGTGGATCTTATATGAAATTGATTGTAAAAGTGCATGACAAAAACTGCTGAATGATGTCCTGTGAAGTACATAAACAGCCTTGAGTTGTTGTACTGTTGCTATGTCTGGGAATAGACCTGCGCTGACAGCCAACTGAAACAAATAAGCTGCCATTCAAAAAAACAATTGCTTGATGTTTGCATGTAGCTACATCTCTTTATATTGCATGTTATGTATATAATGTAATGTATAGGTAACTAGTTTTAACATGCATCAATTTAGAGATAAAGAAAACTAAATCAAAGCCTATTCAAAAACCTGTATAAGCAGTGCATAAATGGAGATAATGTATCAGCAGTGCATGCTAAGTTTGAGATTAAGAACAATGCGTTTTGCTTTTTGTGCACAATAAATTTACTATAATCTCCAAAATCTCATTAAATCCCATTAAAACCCCTCCCCCAAAAGTTTATCTGGTACTGTATGATTTTAAGATCTTGTTTTTATCAGTTTCACAAAATTGCATTACAAATGTTATGCATGCTGTGTTAGTAAAAATCCAAAGCATGTGTTTTGCTTTAACTTTTTAAAAAGGGGGGTATTGAAACAGAGTTTGCCCCATGAGAGCCCACTGCCCCACCCTCCAGCATTAGCCAAATTACTACAGTATGTGGGTGCTGGACAGGGGGGTAAAGAAACTCCTCCCAGATTTAGACACAAAGATGTGTGCGTGTGTTTGGCCGTCTCTGCTAGCCTTGACATTTAAAGAGTCTCCCTGAAGCGTGCATGATAAAGGACGACTTCATGGCTTTCCAACACTATTGTGCTAATGAAGATGGCCTTTTAATAGGCAGCCGTTGGTTTTTAAGAGCATGCGCATAATAATTATTTGACTCTTTGCACTTTTTTGCTTTTGTCAAATGCTTGAAATACACCTTCTTTTAGCCTTCTTTTTGAGTTTAGCTATTCAGCTGGAAACAAACTTATACTCATTCCTGGAGATGGCAGGAATTGTGTTGGAATGGCACGGAAATCCAAGTTTGTAAACATGCTTTCCTCATAACGAGAGTTATTTTTTCTTTCCACTGATTATGTTATAAAATGCACCATTTCTAGGCAGAAGCATGCGCACACACACACAATGACAGGCGAGGTAGGTTGTTGTGGTTGTGGACAGGGCCTTCATTCATCATTGGCAGAGTGAAACAGACCCATGTACTACACAAGCTAAGAGCTTTATAACAAGCTCCCAGCCTTCGGTGGATGAGTCCATTGCTTAAAGGGATAGTTCACCCAAAAATGAAAACTGTTATCATTGACTCGCCCTCATATTGTTCCAAACCTGTCTGAGTTTCTTTCTTCTGTTGAACACAAAAGAAGATATTTTAAAGAATGTTGGTAACCAGACAGTTGACAGTAGCCATTGACTTTCATAGTATTTTTCCCCCTGTATGATTTACGTTGAAGTGTCTGGGACATGGCTTTTAACGGTGAGCCTTTTGTATTTGTAATCAGGCTCTCAAAGTATTTTAAAATTCGGATTTAGATTTATCTGCCAAAAATATCGGTTATCGGCTTTCAAATATTAAATATTATCGGTTATCGGTCAAAATGTATCGGCCAGAAATTGACGTTGGCAGTGTTTTGAAAGTGCCACAGAGTCACCGTGTGAAAGTCCACATCTAAGTGACTTGCTTATAGTTGTGTGTGTGTGTGTTTGCACATTGAGCTGGATAGGAAGAAAACATATTTTGTAACATTGAAAAATGACACACTTTAGCTTTAGGATGCAGTGTAGATGACAAGGCCTTCCCCAGCCTGCTCATATTGTCAGACTTCTTCAGGTTTGTACACAGCCATGCTCCTTCACTGGATTTCATTCTCTTGCATCAGTTTATCTGGAACCCGATACTGGAGAGATTGAACAGCTGTCCTCGCTGCTCTCTCACACACTGACACACATATCCTGCACGCTCACGCACACACCTGCTTCAGCTCAGCTGTGCGGCTCATGGAGGAGTTTTCAGCGCTCCGTTTTCATTTAAAACTGACCTTCTCTGTGCAGACGAATCCTGCAGACCCCTGGCCTCTCACTCTGCTGCCCTGTCTGAATATGATCACAGCCAAATAAACATGCCTCTGCGGGTTTTAGAAAGCTCAATGTTAACCTGGAGTCATTGAAACCATGCAATATAAAAACAGAAAAGTTACATATAAATTAAGTCTGTTATCTTGGTCTTACATGATTCATTTTTTTGTTGGGATTCTTTGAGTGGAAAGTTTAAAAGAACAGCATTTATTTGAAATAGAAATATTTTTGTAACATTGTTTAATGTCTTTACTGTCACTTGGTCAATTTAATCAGTCCATGGTAAATAAAAGTGTTATTTCTTTTTTTTTAAATTGTACATACAGCAAACTTGAATTATAGCGTAAAAAAAACAGAAGAATTCTATGTGGGCTTTTTTGCCTGCATATTCCAAATATCTGGTTCATTTTTTATATTTTTAATGGCCTTACATTCTACACTTTCACACCGTGTTCTAACCAGACGTGACGCAGTGACATTCGGCAGGAACAACACAAAGTATGACAACAATAATCTCAGGTACTGTTTATGTTGGTCATTCCTGGGATTCTGTGCCCTTTGTGTCCCCAGTAAAGATTATGATCATACTGCCCGAACATTGAACACTATCAATTTTAAACCTGTCTTTCTAAGCATATTGACATTGATTAATACTTTTGTTTTACAGCATTTTGAACCATATATTCAAATCTCCCCAAAAAATCTCCCCCCAAAAAATGTGAAATGGTTTGTTTGTGAGAAAGTACAATTCATACACAATATTTATATTTTCCGATAATTTATTAACCGATGTGCTTTGAAATGGACAAAGGTACACGAGTTGTTTAATGTACACGTGCTCAATGCCCATAAATTAGAATCATAAGTATTTGATATAGTTAATCATTTGATCTTCCATTTCATTTATTTTGTTTAATAAATGGTAACATTTATTTACCCGAGTTTGACAAAAAAATTGTTTTTCAAATGTTTTACATCACCCTATCATGACTACACAATTTATTTACATATTATATATTTTTTTAACTATGTTTGATTTTCTACATTTTATGATATTGAATACCAGGAATGACCCGTACGCTTTATTTAATGTTAAAAGCATCTAATGTTAGTTTGAATATCATTTTGCGTGCCCTTTATAGCCATACTGAAAGCATCAATGGATAATTCACCTCAGATCTTGAAAATAAATAAAAGGATGTTCAAACTGTCAACTCAATGTGAACAAACAAGTGTATTCTATGACAAAGATTGTTTCAGTCACTCAGTGTGTATTTTTTAATAATGTCAAAATGGTGTAATAGTTCTGAATTTTATTATCTGTTTCATTGCAACTGTAGTGTGTTTGCAGAGAGACTCCGCCCACATGCTCTTCTGATTGGCTGTGATTTTGATTGGTTTTGTCACGTCTCGTAGTCGCGTCGCGTCTGGTTTGGACAGACAAATTGCAGTGATCATTTATTAATAAGGAACTAGTCTATAAAAAATAATGAATATGCTTGTATTGTAAATGTTTACTATCAGTGCTCTGTACAGTGTCTTGAATATCAATTTGTTTTTGTTCTGCAGGGAGAGTCTGGATGGAGGACGGTTAGCTGTTCAAGTGGAGGACAAAGTAGTGAGGGTCCGAAATGTGAAGGTAAATTCAAGGTTTTTTTTTTTTATATACATATTTATTTTCCATAATTATTGAGCCTTATTTATGAAAGATTTAGAGAAATCCTTCAGTTTAAAAGTTTATGGTGTCAGAAAGTACATGCTTTTATAAAACACAGAAATACCCCAGTTGTTTACATTCATTTACGTTAACATTTCTTCATTTAACAGATCCTTTAATCCACATGAGGAATACATGAAGCGTTCTTAAAGAGGCAATACACATGAGAATCATAGATATGTATACATAGATGCCTCATTTGCGGCTAGTCATACGCAAGTCATTTGCCTTCTTGGAATGGTCAAAGCCGAGAGCGAGTTGACTGTGAGTCTGCAACCGTAGTTAGACGCATGTATGATTATCTATATCTGATACTGTATATCGCTGCTCGCGAATTTCAAACTTCTTTTTACCCCTAGCGAACTTCGCCGTGAGTATATCAGGGCCTTAACACAATACAACAAGACAAATGCGTTAGCTATAGTTTAAAAACCTGTAATGAGTTAATACATATAAAAACACAAACCAACACATTCTCACCTGTGAAAGGTTATCCCATTTCTTCAGGGCAGTTTTACAACCAGAAGCTATTCAATGTTGCAGCATCATTGATTCTTACTGTGAGTGACGACACTTTGACCGTTCCAAGATGACGGGCGCCCCCGTGTTAAGAGCGGTCGAATGTGGATTCTACGTATACATATCTATGATGAGAAGTGTCGAATATGGAGGGATTAATGAAGAGTGAAAGCATAGAAGAAGAGTTTGTTGTAAGAGGAGTCAGTGTCAGGATTAGACAGCTATTTGCAGTATCTCAGTGACAGGAAGTTTATAGTGAAAATTATTCTCTTCCTGCTGGATTACTCAGTTGTTTATTTATGCATGTATGAACTGAGTAAACATATTCGAATAGCAGCACCACGCAATTATCGCTTTCCTCTTGGAAACCCCAAATGCCTGAACAAACAGCACTCTTGCCTTACACTTTCTAATGTCATTCCACACCTCATTCTTCACTAAAGAGCTTCAAAACCTGATCGGTGGGGTGACTTTTAAGATGGACTGCTTCTGGACCAAATAGTGATAACTACAGGCACTACAGGCCAAAATATAAAAAAATAAATGTACACTATTGTTCTAAAGTTTGCGGTCAGTTAGATGTATACATAATTCTTTTTTCTAAAGAAATAAACACTTTTATTCAGCAAGGGTGCATTCAAATTAAATAATGCTTTTTTAACTTTAATTTTAATTTTCTACACCTCAAAGAATCTTGAAAAAATGTATGATGGTTTCCACAAAAATATTAAGCAGCACAACTGTTTTCAACAGTGAAATGAAGAAATGTTTCTTGAGCAACAAATCAGTATATTATAATGATTTGTGAAGGATCATGTGACCCTGAAGACTGAACATTTCAGTCTTGCATCACAGGAATATATTTTTTCACAAGAAAATTTCACAATAATACTGTTTAATTGTATTTGTGATCAAATAAAAGATCTTGCTGAGTATAAGACACTTCTTTCAATAACATTAAAAACATCTTACCGACCACAAACTTTATTAGAAAAAATAGACATTTTATTTAAATTGAATTGATTTAGATATAAATAAGTATGTGTGTCTAAATGTTAAGACTAATGCAGCCTACATTCTTCCTCCTGAAGCAGGAAATACTCCCTTGCATTCAGTTCATGATTGATGGATTAATGAAATAGCAGGAGCCACATCTGGTCACCTGCTGTGAGCACGAGAGCAAGACAAAGACTTGCTTTCCACTAGTTATTTAAGGAAAGTAGGACAGTTTTCAAGGGAAAAGATGGGCTGACATAAACAAACAAAAGACAGGCGTGGAAAGCTGACAGGAGGACTTCATACAGAAATTAAGAGGCACACAAATTGACATTATATTATTTGTTCATGCTGCACACTTTCCCGGGTCCCGGGGCAGAAGGCAGTCACATTGATGAATGAATGCCTTGAGCCCAATGTGTGTCAGTCGACAGAACCTCATTTAAATTGTTAACGTTTGAATGAGAATATAGAGGTCCAAGGAAATATGAAAGATCAGATGCATTATTATCTTCATCTGTTGTTCAGTAAAAAGTTAGGATCTGGTTTTATATCAAACAGTTTTGGTGACCACCGACTTCCATTGTATAGAAGCCAGCAAACTTCTGTATTTTATACCACAGTAAAATTACTGTAAAACGAACTATATCAGTTTTAAGCATACTGTCAAATAAAGTACAGCATTATACTGTTATTTTTATTATTATAATTTTTACATTTTACTGTTATATATTCAACAACACAATTTATTGGTTCACATCAACAGCTTTATTCATTTCATTGCTGAACTTTAATAAAATATACAGAATTACCAGCATATTAACCACATTTCATCAATGAACAAAATACAATTACAGCCATACCAGTAAAATCACAGTAACACATTGTGCCAGTGGAAATTATAAGTAACTTAATTAGTATAAGTATACAACACTAACAAGCAAATACATATCATCTTAAAACATTTTAAACCACATGCTTTAGAGGAAAATGTCTTCTTTATCGTGATGGTGACTCTTCCTGCCTGTCTCATGAGGGTTCAGCCGGTCTGCCAGTGCCATTGTGGGAGGAAAATGCTAGTTAGCATGGAGTAAACTTATGTTTCGTATTGTTTCAGGGTACCAGGCCTATTGGAGCATGGCAATATAATCAGATCTGATTTTGTTTATTATTATTGAGCCTAAATATAACAGTGCTGAGTGCAGTGTTAGGGCTCATTAGTGTAGCTGTGGGCCATATTGTGAGGTCATTAAGTCATCTGCGGGATTGCCATTTTGTGAATAATTACACACCAGAGCCGCAAAAGTAATGTTGTCGTGGTGATTGGCTGCCAATGCCCGGGCATGTTTCTGCACACTGTGCAGTGAAGATCTGTTTGACTGGGCGAATAAACTGCTGAGTTTTATGTGGTATTTGTTTGCTGAGATCTGGGTAATAACTTGATGCTGACGGTCATGCTCAGATGCTTAAGTCATTTGTCCCCCAGCCTAACTACTTCCTAATTGTTGTCTTTGAGTGCGCTGAAGAGTATCCCAGGCGTAGGCTATAGGCACACAGCCTTGCTTCTTGGCATCAGTGTGCTGTAATATTATTAGGAGAAAAATTGAACACATAAAGGGCTTGTCTCCTAGTAACCGATTAAATGGCCTAAACAGACTTTCAGTGGAAAAATCACTTTTCTCAATGGAGTGTAATGTAGTTTGTGGCAGCACTTAATCAGAAGTGTGATCGGAAAGAGTTATCAGCTGTTATGAGTGTTGTTGTATTCAAAAACGCTATAATAGAAAACTTGGCTGGCTGGATAACGAACAGTGTGTGAAACCTCTTCAATCATTTTAACAGAAAACATGATATCACTGGCGCCAGTGACTATATGTGATGTAATATGATTTATATCACTACTGCTCATTCTTAGGGATTTCAATAAACCACTAACCCTGAGTATTACACTTTACCATGTACCTTAAATTGCATGGCTTGTTGAGGAGAGTTAGCAACTGCATAGCAATGCCATAAATATACTCTTAAAACTCTAGCAACTGCATAACACCTCTCCGGCAACCACCCAGGGGTGCATTTTCTCAGAACCATCGTCAGCCAGCTATGTTCGCAATTTCCATTGATAGAAACATTGTTTACCGAAACTAGTTTCCAACAAACATTCACAAGCAGCGTCGCAGTTGTGTTCTGAACTACAGCTCTCGAACTGTGGTTAGAAGCATCGTTTCTTGTCAGTATAACGTGGAGTTAAATATATAATTGAGCAAAATAAGCAAGCTATCATGCAGTACAATCTATATCTTACATCCAATCATCATGTGTATATATACATGTACAAGGGTCAATGACGTATAAGGATTTTCGACAGGTCAATTTTAAAATACAAAAAAAAATAATATCTGTTGCAATTGTTCAAACATTAAGGATGTTGTGTACACCTAAATTCATTTAAAAAAATCAATTTAAGTGATTTTAGTGTTTTTTCATCTAGATGAATTGTCCGTAGCCTTAAAAAATGTCATGTGGTGCGACTGTGATTTATCTTAAAATTAATTAATTTCCTTAACATGCTTAAACATTTTTTTTTACAAATTCTTAGTAATTAAAGTGTTTAGAAACCAAGTTTTGCATTTCTTTTGAGTTTTTGTAAATAATGATCTCGTTTTTTGGTCTATAATTTCTGAGTTGCCTTCTTAAATCTAGTTAACAGACTTACTTTTCCTGTAAATCACATAAAACTGATATAAATGTTTTAAAAATATCATTTACTAAAGCATACTGTATCAGTGATTCATATTTCAGCCACAGAAATAAGATATTTTATTTTACATTTAATACAGTGATTGCTTTTATTGGTCGCACCACATGATAAGTGGTCGCTCCAAATGACACGAAGACCTTATATAGTTAAAAATCTATTTAAAGAGATCAATGAACAATACATTTTATACAAAAAAAATTTGATTTAAACCAGATTTCATACAAATTTCACAGGATTTTCCTGAACATAAACTTTTTTTTGTAAATAAAAATCACATCAAAAACACAAGTGGACCATTTCTTTTAACTTGACTTAGAATTTCTTTCTAACAAATAATAATGTTATAGATATAAATTATTTCATAAAATTATTGTATACAGGTAACATTTGGGGTCAATAGTTTTTTAAGTAATTAATACTTTTATTAATCAAGGACACATTCAGTTGATAAAAAGTGACAGTAAAGATATTTAGGCTATAATGTTACGAAAGATTCTATTTCAAATAAATGCTGTTCTTTTGAACGTTCTATTCATCAAATAATCCTGACATATAAAATGTATCACAGTTTCCACAAAAATATGATAATAATCAGAAGTGTTTCTTGAGCAGCAAATCATTAGTGACCCTGGATCACAAAAACAGTCACAAGTGGCACAGGATATATTTGTGGCAATAGCCAACAATACATTGTATGGGTCAAAATTATCGATTTTTCTTTTATTCCAAAAATCATTAGGATATTGAATAAAGATCAAGTTTCATATTTTGTAAATGTCCTACCATAATTATATAAAATATTTATTTTTGATGAGTGAATATAGCAATATCGCAAACATAAATGGACAACTTTAAAGGTGATTTTCTCAATGTTTCGATTTTTTTGCACCCTCAGATTCCAGATTTTCAGTTGTATCGGCCAAATATTGTTCTATCTTAACAAACCATACATCAATGGAAAGCTTATTTTTTCAGCTTTCATATGATGTATAAATCTCAATTTTAAAAAATTGACCCATGTGACTGGTTTTGTGGCAAAATGTGAATCATTTTGTAGAATGATTTCTGAAGGATCATGTGACACTGAAGACTGGATTAATGATGAAGATGAAATTTAGCTTTGATCACAGGAATAAATTACAGTTTACTATATATTCACATAGAAAACATATATTTTATACTGTAATAATATTTCACTCTTCTCCTATCAAGGTACTCTGCTATTGCTGCAGGGTCAGAATTTTTTCGCTTGGCAGTGGCATCTGGTAAAATAGATTCAAATAGTTTTAAACAAATAAATAGGCAATAATAAATACACTACTAATAAATGCTTAATTACTAAACTGAAATTACATGCTCTAATTTTTTGTTGTTGCATTTTTCTCATATTGTACAAAGAGTAAACAAACTTGAAATATATGAAGAAAATATCCCAAATAGCATAAAAATCTATTCCAAATGATACTAAATTAAAGTATTTTTTGTATATAAACTGTCAATTGAATATTAAAGCATAAAACTGCCAATCTAGGACATATATCTATCATGGAAAACAGTCTGCAGTGGTCGCACCACATGATATTTGGTTGCACCACATGATGTTTTCAAATTCATTCAAAATTTACAGGCACAGAATTGGCCACCTAAACAAAACAAGCTAGCTTCCCAAAAAAAGGTCATTATGAAATGTATAATACAAATATATATTTGTAGAAATAACTTTAATATTAATTTTTTTTGAGGTCATACCACATGACATCCAAATTTGGCAACTACATACCAACCATTACAGAGGTTTATTTTTTTTCCAATTTGAGAGAATTACAAACCTGCTTGCTGCTTCCATGGGTCCTTGGTAAATTGGTATATGATGTAACATCCTATGTTTGAATAGTTTTCAACATTAAAGTCCCAAAATGGTAGTTCCTTGATGGTCACACCACATGATATTTCATAAAATGGACATCATCGGACAAAGTTTGTTTGTATATTATGATGGAAATATAAATACAAATGCTTTGAATTTTTTAAAAGGATTACAAAACATTTTGGAAATCATGCCAAATAGTGCAGAAAATAAATTTGAATAAATTCAGAGTAATTTCAAAGACGTTTTCAAAACAGAAGTTATGGCCGGACGGTCGCACCACATGATGTTTTGACACTTTAAATAACAAAAAAAAATTAAAATAAGTAAAGGTTTTTGATGAGTTAAAGTGAGTACATACATGGGAGAGGTACTTCAAATATGCAGTATATTTTTATGCATTTAAACCCGGTTTTGCCTGAAAAAATGCAATCGGACAGAAAATTTAGGCGTCACGTCATTGACCCACAAATATAATTTAATGCCTTTTAAGGAAAGTCAAGTTTTTTTATTTATTTTTTTAAAGGTAGGGTAGGCAATTTTCTGAGTGGCTAGCAATAGTGATCCCACCCTCCCTTCAGAGCGTCTCCAAAGCCACGCTTCCTTCAAAACACATGAACGCACAGCAGGGAGCAAACAAAAGCGTCAATAGAGACGGCATTTAACTACCTCATGTCTCAAAGCACATAACATTACAATAATAATGAACATAAACAACTTAAAGAGCACTGACCTGCACCACCTGACTGCTGCAAATTCATTTTGGTGTTAATAGTGTCGCCATTGAATCAATCGGTTAAAAAAAAGCCAAAAAAACAGAAACAGAAATCATTATTTACACCAATAATCTGACATGAATTCAATCTCTAACCGAAGAATTAGCAGACGTTTTTACTCCACCATCTGCATGGCATCAATGTCATCATTGAACCAACATGGTTTGAACGTTGGATGTGCGACAAAATTACTACAGTTTTGGGGAACAGTCGTTACTAGCTAGTTCGTTTCTCCAATGACGCGTCGTAATATGACATCACAGTGTACAGGAAACACACCCCAGAACAGCATTGTGGCCGGGAGGAAGCACCGCTCTTCAGAAAATGTACAAATCTAGTTTATTCTGCTAACCACCTCCCGTTTATCACTCTTTTTTTTCCCCTTTATATAGTTGGAGGGGCGTTTGGACGGGCGATCAGAGGGACTGGCTGACTCCAGGGAGAAGTTGATGGAGTTTGGGTTTGATTACTGCTACTGGTCTGTGGATCCAGCGGCTCCCAACTATGCGTCACAAGAGGAGGTGGGCTTCCACTCTCATGACTGTTTGCTGCATCTGTGCTGATTTTGATGACACGCTGATGAGAAGCTAGTGCATGAGAACCAGAGAAAAAAAAGAAAAAAAAAAGAGCAAGCATAATCAAAAAACTTGACCCACAGGGAAAAGATCTGAGGATATATTATCCTTCTGCAGAATCAAAACACTGCTTAGGAGATGTTACATCATCTCGGTGAAGGGAGTCTTCACCTCCCTACTTAATCTGAGATTTAGTTCATTTTAACTTGTATGTGGGTGTGCTGTTGGCTGGACGAAACATACTCTACAAGTACGCACATGTTGTGAAGACCTAATCAATACCTCATATGAATTGAGGTGATTTTAATACATTGAATATTTTTACTTTGTACATTGTGTTATGAAGTATTTGAAAACATTTCAAGTCTTTGTGTTTACATGCTTACTTTACTTAATTTAAAGGCTCATTCATACCAAGAACATTACCTATAAAGTTAATTATAATGATAATTATTAGTGTCCAACCTAATGGATGATATTGCACACTGCAGTTATGTCGTCAGACGCTTTAAATACGCAAGCTCTTTACCGCTCCACCGTTTTTTCATATTAAACTATGATATTCCTTTAACTAAGACGAGTTGATACATACCTCTCACGTCTCAGTGCATGCACTCAATCGCTCTGGCGCTGCGACACTTTGATAGCACTTAGCTTAGCCCAGTTCATTCATTAGGATCCGAGAAGCGACCAAACACCTCCACGTTTTCCCTATTTAAATACAGTTACACGAGTCGTTACACGACCAAGTATGGTGACACAAAAAAATAAAACGTGGCGCTTTTCTAAGCAGGTCAACTCGACTTCGACTCGGCGCAGTAAAAAGTCACGTTGGTTCTAATGACAGGGAGAGGGAGAGGATTTTTCAGGAGTGATGATATTACTGCGCAGAGTCGAAGTGCTCCCAAGTGCTATTCCGCCATACATTATAGTTATCCTTTTTACCCGCTTAGAAAAGCGCCACATTTTATTTTGTCACCATACTTGGTCGTGTAACTACTCGTGTAACTGTATTTAAATAGGGAAAACGTGGAGGTGTTTGGTCGATTCTAGCTTCATCTCTGTTTGGATCCTAATGAATGAACTGGGCTAAGCTAAGTGCTATCAAAGTGTCGCCGCGCGCCAGAGCGATTGAGTGCACGCACTGAGACGAGAGAGGTATGTATCAACTCGTCTTAGTTAAGGGAATAACATAGTTTAATATGAAAAAACGGTGGAGTGTTCCTTTAAAGTCGGGTGGATTCTGATTGGCTCCATGTCAGTTTTTTCCGTTCATCAGCTAAAAAATTATCGTTCTAAAAGTGATTTCAGTGATATTATTCCTCTGTGTCGTTATCATTATAGTTGTGGTGTGGACTTCCCTATTCTCATAGAATTAGAACGACAATTAAAACTTTATGTTTTAAAGTGGAAGTGACAAACTGACAGCCAATCAGAACATATTTGATGTTTAATATACAGCTGTGTGGGATATTGAAACAATGAGATATCATTGATTCAACAAAAATTGAACACTGTGTTGGACTACTGCAAAAAAAATCACAAGTTCTCACAAACAATAAGCATGGATCTCATATATGCAGTACTCACAGTTAACCAAGTTTACTGTTAAACAAGTGAACTTTATCTTTCCTTTGTCCTTTTGAGAGAGAGACCGAGAGAGGCAGTGAATCGTCTCCTCAGTCCCGCCCTGGTGTTCCCTTCAGAGTGTCTTTGTCCGCACTGTATGAAAGAATGAGCTGTGATGGCCCACGTACAGAGGATGACCTTGTCTGCACAACACTTTTCTTTCTCTTCACTCGCTTCCTCTCTTTCAATTTTGCCCAGTCAGAGCTTTACGGCAGAGGCCTGGAGCTTGCATTCCTGAGGCGGCCTGCAGCAGGGTCTGCTCCGGAAGAGAGAAACTGACCTCTTTTTGGAGTCCTGTGGGAGGGTGTCCATCTGAAGCAAAAAAAAAAAAAATCCAGACAATATCATCGTCATGTGTGCTCAGTGATCAGCTAACAGTCTGTGCCGTGACCACTTAAAGGTAGGGTAGGCACTTTTCGGAGAGAGGCTAGCAATACCGAGCTAGCTTTGAAAGCATAAGATCCCACCCTCCCTTCAGAGCGTCTCCTTTAAAGCACATGAACGCTTAACAGGGAGCAAACAAAAGTGTCACGTGAGATGGTAATAAACTACCTCATGTCTCAAAGCACATAAAATGCATGAAACACATTGATGACGTGTGATGTCTGTGCAAGCAGAATGTGCAGAGGTATAAAAATACATATGTTAAGAGACAGTCAGTCGGACATCGGACCGAATGCAGTGATTAGACGAACATTTTATGGTCCTACGCCTCCCACAGTCGATATAAATACATATAAAAACATTTAGACCACTTAACTTAGTGATTGCTATCAGGATGTAAAGAGACTTTCAACTAGCATAACAAAAAATGTTTCTGGTACAAATCACCTAATCTGCCTTTGCTGTTTACACTAAACACGTCAAATCAAAAATTCTAAATCTATATTTGTACTGTTGTCAAGTCAAGTCACCTTTATTTATATAGCGCTTTTGTGTGGAGTATTTCAGAAATGGAACGGGGTGTCAATTTACTGTAGGTGTCTCAATGGACTGCATCCAGTTTAGACAGTATCGCTTATTTTAATGAGTTAATTTTGATTCTGTTGCTTCACGTCGCACTCCACTGCTTGTGTCCAGTCAGTGTAGACAAGTTGTGATAGTCTTTTCTTCCCTATTGTGGTTTATATCCCAAGTGAAACTGTAGGGTGAGACTTGATTTGTCCATTGGATTGTTGGATTGTTGTGGTTTGCTATTGCTGTGATCTCATGTGAGTGGCAGGTTGTTCCAGCCTCATGCCAGTAAACACTTTATCAGAGAAGCACAGATTTTTCTAATTGTGCATACTCTGTACACTCAGCTCTCAGATATGGCTTGAACTAATCAGTTTGTTGACAAGGTGGCAACACTGGCCAAAGTCATTGTCACATTGACACTGTCAAAAAAGAAACAGACAGAACAACAAAATACACGTAAGTCTGGTTTAAATGAGTACAAAGACATTTTTATTGCTCATGACTTCTGGAAAGACACAGTATACTTCGAAAGACTACACGTTCAGCTGTACGCATACGCGTCAAAACTGAAGTTTACTTTGGGCTTTAGAGCACATTACTAGCCTTGTGGTGAACAATTTATCCATGCAAGTTCATTTTAACTCTCTCTGTTAAAAAAAGCTTTGTCTTTGTAATCTTTAATCAAATCTGAAAATTTGCTTCCCCTCCGGGATGATGTTTCTTCTCTGGTGACGTCAGTTTGACTGCTTTGACAAACATCCTTAAACCATTTTCCTCCAACCACCAGTTTACTGCGAGCTAAAGTCAGTCAGCTTTCATTTCCAGCAGACTTTCATTTTTCTTAATCAAGTTAAGAGCTTATGCCAAGTTACCACAGTTCTCTTACGAGAGGTTCTCTCGTATTGCGTAAGCTAGCTTACGCTGCGGGAAAGTCTCCTTTCATGAGATACTGAAGCCAAAAATTATCCTAATTTTTTAAACTTTGTCAACGCAGTGCGGCAGCCTGCAGACCTAGGGCAAGCGAGTCGCGTGCCCATTGGCTGCTCTGCGGCAACTGCAGCAGCCTATGGCTGAGCCTTGCGCGTGACGTCACGTCCAATGAGCGCGCTTGGCGCGCTTAGTGCGTCACAGCCCGTCATTAGGGGTGTGGCTTAGAGTATATAAGCAAGGAACAGAGGCTGCTTCGCTGATTTCTGTCTCTTCAGCGAAGCTCTTCGCATCGCTGATCTCCGAGGAAGCCGCCGTTGAATCCAGCGACCAGCACGCCGAGGATCTCAGCCTGAGGACGCCGGCCGCTCGCCGCCTTCAGCCTTCCCTGCCTGCTGCGCCATCCGGCCTTATATCCTTTTCTGCTCTGTTTTGTGTGTGTGTGTGTGTCCGCCGCGACACACTTGCATCTAAAAGAGCGCGAGGCGTTGTTTCAAATGCCTCGCACATCCTGTGGCTCGTGCAGAGCCTCGCTCAGCGACGGAGACCGCCACGTGCTGTGCGCTCTCTGCCTGGGTTTTGACCACGCTGTTCGCGCTCTCTCCGAGGGCGGCTGCGAACAGTGTGAAGATTTACCGATGTCGACCCTACGGGCTCGACTCGCTAAATTCGAAGACACTCCATCTTCTCCGGCCGCTTCTTCCGGGCCACGAAAGAAAAAACGTCGCTCTCAAAGGCCGCCGGAACTGGACGCTACAGCTGAGCGCTCGCCGGAACCTCTCCCGCGAGCCTCGCTCTCCCGCGAGCCTCGCTCTCTCCTTCCCCCCCACCCTTCTCCGACGCGCAGCGGCCGGCCACTGCCCGCACTGCCGTCGCCCTGGGGGATGATGCAGATGATGCCGCTGACAGCTGCTCTCTGCTCGCGTCTGACAGCGAGGAGTGGTCGGGCTCTCACCGCTCCGCCCCCTCTACTCTGGAGTCTTCTCGAACCCGCGCTAGTGTTGACGCAGAGCTTCTCCGCCTCCTCACTTTAGCGGTCGAGAGAATGGGACTGGATTGGTCTCCACCTAAGGAGCCGGAGCCCAATCGCCTTGACGGGTTTTTTCTGCCTAGCCGCCGCCCTGCGCCTGCCTCTAGGTCAGCACCCTTCCTGCCTGAGCTCCACGCCGAGCTCTCTAAGTCCTGGAACGCTCCGTTCTCCACCAGACTCCGCTCGCCAGTCTCCTCGGCTCTCTCCCAGGTGGACGGAGCCGCCGAGAACGGCTATAACGGCATCCCCGCCGTTGAGGATGCTGTGGCAACGCACCTTTGCCCGCCGTCTGCTAGATGGCGCTCAAAGTCTGCCCTGCCGTCTAAAGCCTGCAGGACCACCTCAGCTCTCGCCGGCCGCGCTTTCGCCGCCTCCGGCCAGGCTGCTTCCGCCCTGCACTCAATGGCTATTCTTCAGATCCTTCAAGCCGACCTCCTCCGTGAACTGGACGAGAAGGGCTCGGATCAGTCTGCCTTTACCGATCTCCGCAGCGCTACGGATCTCGCGCTGCGCGCTACCAAGACCGCTGCTCAAGCCATCGGCAGATCCATGGCCGCGCTCACCGTCATCGACAGACATCTATGGTTGACGCTCGCGGACATGAGTGAGTCAGAGCGCGCTGTGTTTCTGAACGCACCACTCTCGCCCACCGGCCTCTTTGGCCCTGCGGTCAGCGGAATTGTGGATCGGTTCTCTGAGGTACAGAAGGCGTCGCAGGCGATGGACCTCTTCCTGCCCCGCCGTTCGAGCTCAGCCACAGGCCGCCCTCAAACTCAGCCTCCTGTGCGCAGCTCTAACCAGCGCTCTTCCAGGCCCCCCAACGCTTCGCAGCGGCGCCAGGGCAATCGCCCCAGGTCGCGCTCGACCAGCCGTCACAGACCGCCGCCCCCACGGGGCCCGCGGTCCAAGATCGCGTTGAAGCCCGAGCCCGCGAAGTCCTCCTAGCATCCGCAAGGAGGAAAAGATGGTTGAGTCCCGCTACGGCCGGACCGCCATCAAAACGCACAGCTCTGTCAGTCCCCTATGTTCAGGCTACTGCAGCAGCACACACCGCAGCCAACGAGCCAGTAATTACACTCGCTCGCCTGCACACAAACGCCGTTTTCACGGCGACCCCGATAAATCTCAAAAAGAGTATAAGTGCTTTAAGTGTAGAAAATGTGCCCACACCCATGTGCTCACTGCTTCACACAAGTGCAATCCCCATGGTAACGCGCCCAGAGCGCTCTCTCATAAAGCGGCCTCACACCGCTCGAGCACTAAATGTAGTAAAAGTGCCCACACTTCCGTGCTCACAACTACTCGCTGCTCGCTCTGTCACTCAGTTACCTCAAATTGCTACGGCTCAAGCCGCAGGGGTTTTAAGTGTACAAAAAGTGCCCACTCCCGTGTGCTCACTGCCTCACACAGACCAGGTTCCCATGGCAACGCGTCCAGAGCGCTATCTCTTAAAGCGGAAACTTTCCGCTCGAGCATCAAGTGTAGGAAATGTGCCCACAGCCCTGTGCTCACACCTGCCCACTGCCCGCTCTGCCAGACAGGTTGCAAACCTCATAAAGCCCCCAAACACTGGCCGTGTCATAAGTGCATATCCCGCGCCAGCTCACGAGCACGCGCGCCCACTTTCAGACACCATAATCCCCACGCCGCCCTCGCGCCTGGGTTGTTTGACAGCAGTTCACGCTCCATCGTCCAAGATCGAGCTACTAAATTCTGCACAGTCGGCCAGCCCTGTTCTTCTGCCCTCGTGTCCGGGCATCGGCGGCGCGCGCGCCGCCCCGTCTTCTCTGATACAGGTTCCCCATCCCGCGCAACGCGGCGATCTGAACCCAGAGACCATTCGACCCCTAGCTATGCATGCAAAAGCATGGGAGGCTATTCAGGGCGCGTCAGAATGGGTGCTCAACACCATAAGACACGGTTATTCGCTCCAATTTGCTCGTCGCCCTCCGCGCTTTCTAGCGCAGACGGAAACGAAAGTGAGTTTGGAAACAGCACATCTGCTTCAAGCAGAGATAACAAAGCTGCTGCGAAAAGGGGCCATAGAACAGGTGCATCCTTCTCTGAGCGAGTCAGGCTTTTACAGCCGTTACTTCCTCGTTCCCAAGAAGGACGGAGCATTAAGACCTATTTTAGATCTGAGACATCTGAACAAAGCCCTCATGAGACGGCCGTTCAGGATGATTACAACCAGACAGATCCTCGCGCAAATTCGCCCAGGAGACTGGTTTATCTCTCTCGATCTAAAGGACGCTTATTTCCAGATCCAGATAACTCCCCGTCACAGGCCATTTTTGAGATTCGCCTTCGACGGTCGAGCTTATCAATACACAGTCCTGCCGTTCGGCCTGTCTTTAGCACCCCGTACATTTACGAAATGCATGGACACGGCTCTCGCTCCCCTGAGGAGTCAGGGAATGCGAATCCTGAACTACTTGGACGATTGGCTCGTTCTAGCGCAGTCAGAGACAGAACTTGTGTCTCACAGAACAGCGCTACTCGACCACCTGGAGGTTTTGGGTCTAGCGGTCAACTGGACAAAGAGCTCGCTCTCGCCCCGGCAGTCGATTTCCTTTCTCGGAATAGAACTGGACTCGGTGGCGATGACGGCCAGATTGACGGAGCAGCGCGCGCGCCGCATCCAGCGCCTCGCTGCATCCTTCAAAGAAGGCAACCGGGTTCCCCTGAAGGCATTTCAGCGCATTCTGGGGCATATGGCCTCAGCTGCAGCAGTGCTTCAGTTGGGTTTACTGCGCATGCGCCCGCTTCAACGCTGGCTGAGAACGCGCGTATCCCATCGAGCCTGGGCGACCGGCGGCTCGCTAATCAGAGTGACTCAGGTCTGCGTCTCAGCCCTGCAGCCCTGGCTAGCAGCCGAATGGTATCACACGGGAGTGAATATGGGAGTGGTCTCACACCGGAAAGTTGTCTCTACAGACGCGTCCAACCTAGGTTGGGGAGCGCTCTTCGAAGGCAGACCGGTCTTTGGCCACTGGTCAGACCAGGAGAATCTCCTACACATAAACTGTCTAGAGATGCTCGCGGTCGAGAAAGCGCTCATGCACTTCCTCCCTTTCCTCCGTGGTCACCATGTTCTAGTCCGCACGGACAACACTTCAGTAGTGGCCTATGTGAACCGCCAGGGCGGTGTCAGATCAAAGCAACTCTGCGCCCTGACGGAACGCCTCCTCGTATGGGCTCAGCACTCTCTGCGCTCTCTGAGAGCATCGCATGTGCCTGGCCATCTGAACGAGGGCCCCGACAGACTGTCCAGGGACAACGTTCCCCCTGGGGAGTGGTCTCTACACCCTCAAACAGTCCAGTCGCTGTGGCGCCGCTTTGGCAGAGCGAAAGTCGACCTCTTTGCGTCAATAGACAACGCACACTGCCCAGCGTTCTTTTCAAAGAGCGAGGACGCGCTGGCCCAGTCTTGGCCCAGCGGCCCGCTATATGCGTTTCCGCCAGTCTCTCTGCTGCCTCAGGTCATCGAGAGAGTCAGGAAAGCGCGCCACACAGTGCTCCTCATAGCCCCGTTCTGGGAGAACCAAGCTTGGTTCCCGGAACTCATACAATTGGCAGACTCAGCCCCCTGGCCGATTCCGGTGCGAAGAGACCTTCTCTCTCAAGCCCGCGGCTCGATTTGGCATCCCCACCCAGAGCACTGGTCTCTGCATGCGTGGAGCCTCAACAACTACATGCTGATCTACCAGAAGGGGTGATGAACACGATCATACAATCTAGAGCCCCCTCCACGAGGCGGCTCTACACGTCTAAATGGTCTGTGTTTAACAAATGGTGCACTACCAAAGGGCTCAATCCACAGACATGTGGGGTCTCACAAGTATTGTGTTTCCTTCAAGAGCTACTGGACGCGGGCAGGTCCCCCTCCACGCTCAAAGTCTATGTCGCGGCCATTTCAGCGCTCTCTGTGTCAGAGCCGGGCCGCGCATTAGGAAGGAACGAGTTGGTCATCCGCTTCCTTAGAGGAGCGAGGAGGATGAACCCCCCGCGACCCCCTTCGGTTCCTATGTGGGATCTTTCACTGGTCTTAGACGCACTGAAAGCACATCCCTTTGAACCTTTAGAAACTGTGGATATGAAATACCTCACGCTCAAAACCGTTTTTCTGATAGCACTGTCTTCAGTAAAACGTGTGGGAGACCTTCACGCGTTATCCACTAACGCTGCGTGCCTCGAGTTCGGACCTAATGACTCTAAAGTTATTCTCAGACCGAGGCATGGGTACGTCCCAAAAATTTTGGGCACTCCCTTCAGAGCGCAGGTCATTTCCCTTTCAGCCCTGCCGATTACTGGCTGTGAGGCAGATAGTCACCTCCTCTGCCCAGTTAGGGCGCTGAGAAGCTATATTTCGCGCTCCGCCGCCTTCAGGCGTTCAGAGCAGCTTTTTGTTTCGTTTGGTGGGCGCACCAAGGGTCTCGCCGCCTCGAAGCACACTCTGTCCAGATGGATAGTCGATGCTATCGCAGCTGCTTACGCATCTAAAAACCTGCAGTGCCCCTTGGGCATTCGGGCACACTCCACCAGAGGCATGGCCTCATCGTGGGCGTGGTCCAGTGGGATTCCCATTCATGACATTTGTGCAGCGGCGGGCTGGGCCTCCCCCTCCACATTTGTTAGGTTTTACAACCTGGATGTTCCCGCTTTGCAGGCCAAAGTGCTATCAGTCTAAGTCTCGCGTAAGCCAGCCCACTGTCTGTGCGCGGGCTACGCTGCTGATTTAGCTCTACTGGTTGAGCTACACTGTATGGAAGTGTTAGTTGGACCGGCTGTGCCGCTCCCTGCCCCATATTATGTGCTTGTGTACTGTGGTATCTGGCCGCCCAGCTCCGTTTCGCGTTCCCTGGGCTTCCCACGGGATTCATTCAGGATGCTGGGCGCGCGCACGCCGTTGACAAAGGTGTTCCCGCAGCGTAAGCTAGCTTACGCAATACGAGAGAACCTCTCGTAAGAGAACGTACTCGGTTACTAACGTAACCTCTGTTCTCTCTAGAGAGGGAACGAGTATTGCGTAACCCGCCGTGCTCTCGCCACGAGCTCATTTTCGCTTCATGCGACAGAAACCAGCGAAGCAGCCTCTGTTCCTTGCTTATATACTCTAAGCCACACCCCTAATGACGGGCTGTGACGCACTAAGCGCGCCAAGCGCGCTCATTGGACGTGACGTCACGCGCAAGGCTCAGCCATAGGCTGCTGCAGTTGCCGCAGAGCAGCCAATGGGCACGCGACTCGCTTGCCCTAGGTCTGCAGGCTGCCGCACTGCGTTGACAAAGTTTAAAAAATTAGGATAATTTTTGGCTTCAGTATCTCGTGAAAGGAGACTTTCCCGCAGCGTAAGCTAGCTTACGCAATACTCGTTCCCTCTCTAGAGAGAACAGAGGTTACGTTAGTAACCGAGTACGTTTTACTATAGTAACAATAACTGAAGTCACTGTGGGATTTTGAATGAAAATTTGGTTAGCATGTAAATCTTTCCAAGGGTAAATCTGACCACATCACAGCCAGTATAAATGCATTTCTCTGTTCACTACTTTTTCTTTTTTTTATTATTATTTAAATATTCACTTAATAAAGTCAGTAAATGCCGTCTTCATTTCAGATTCCACACATTGCTGACATTATGAATTATTACATCTAATTTAGTTTAAAAGAGTCTCATGAAGTCTCACGTTACTCTTTAATTGGAACTTTCCGTGAAGTGCTGTTCTCTAAGGCTGCAAGCAACAAAATGAGACTGGAGTCTGTCCTTCCTGTGAGGTCTCCAGAGACGCCTCAGTGGAGGGGAAACCAGCCCCGCTCCTTCTCTCCGACTTCTCCACTATTTCTTCCCTTTAGGATCCAGCTGCCCCTCCCTGCCCCCTTCTATCTGTGCATGTGGGAAGATACTGGCCTATGTGTTTGTTTAAGTGGCTAAAAGATTGGTGGTTGTCATTGGCGGAGCATGTTTATCTGTATATTTCCATGTGTGAAGAGAAAATGGAGCACAGAGGGCTGAGAGGAGGACAGAGAAGAGGATCAGGCCTTGGAGCAAAATAGATAAAGATGAGAAATGGAAGCCAGCTGTTGTGAAGGTTGCATCACATCCTGAATTCATTAAACAGCATCTTAACCATCTTTAAAGCTTTGGAGTATGAGTATAACCCACACTTTTGTAGCATCATAATCAAAATTGTGAGTGAATCATTCTTTTGAGTTGGTTCTTTTTAATGAGTCAGTTGAACAGATTCACAAATCAGTCTGAATGATTCAATAATGAATCGGTCTTAAAACGGTTTTAAAAATCCAGTAATCACAAATTACTGGAAAGATCATGGAAATTCATCCGACAGATAACGACAGATCATTTCTTCCATATTGTGATTATCGGGAAAAAATGTAAGGGACTTGGTTCAGTTCTTCAGTTGTTGATTGGATGGAGACAGATCTGAATCCAAGCTTGCAATCGATTGTAAGAAAGGGGCATGGTTTATGCGGACAAAATGATCGGAGAAGTACGACATATAAAAAAATGCATGGATGAATTGTTCACAATAAGATCAATAATATACATTTAGTAAATACACAGAGTAAATTTCAATCAAAATGTGTCCAGACTAAAAGTAAAGAGTAAAGAAAATGATGTTTTCCAGAATATGTGCCCTTTAAATCTATTCTATTTTAGTTTCAATTTATTTGATTTTCTCAGGTTAATTTTCAAAGCTTCAAATAATGCTTTTATTGGAGAGGATTGCGATGACACAGACATAAATAAATTATGAGAGCGTAAAGTAGAAGTAGGTGAAGCGCACTGGGGTCACTTTAGCTGCAGCCCCTCTCTCGCCAACAGCACAGCTGCTTTAGTAAATCATTTTACACATACAGATTGCACTAGGAAGACGTCATTGGTCCAGAGCTGGAGCACAATGCTGGTTTTCTTTTCCAAGTGAAGTCAGCTTTGTGTTTTTTTTTTTTACCCTCCCTTTTTATCACTCTCTCTCTCTCTCTCTCTCTCCCCTCCCCCTTTTCCTTTTCGATACAGTGCACGACTTTATTATGCTCTTGGTATTTCTGGGTTTCTGTGTGAGTGGCATGAACAAAATTCGCACAAAACATCTTTACACACAGTCTTACCACGTACGTCAACTTTCAAATTTTTTCAGTGACGCACAAATGAACATGTTTCTTTACAAAGAAATTCTTTGATTATACTTTTATTCAGCATGGACGCGTTAAATTGATTTAACGCATTTACAATGTTACAAAAGATTTCTTGCAAATAAATGGTGTTCTTTTGAAGTTTCTATTCATTAAAGAATCCTGAAAAAATAGTAAGTTGCATAACTGTTTGTTCTACATTAATAATAAGTAGAATTGTTTCTTAAGCACCAAATCATCATATCAGAATGATTTCTGAGGGATCATGTGACACTGAAGACTGGAGTAATGATGCTGAAAATTCAGCTTTGGAATCACAGGAAGAAATTACATTTTAAATATATTCGGATAGAAAACAACTGGTTTTTTTGACTGTGTTTTTGATCAAATAAATGCAGCCTTGGTGAGCATAAGATAATTATTTTTAAAAACCTAAAACATTTTGCAAACCCCAAGCTTTTGAATGGTAGTGTATGTACCTCTCCATAACTGTAGCATGGACTTTAAATCGCGTTGCTGGCTGTGGAAGTCATTTACCCTCATAAGAACAGCTGCGATGGGAAGAACCTTTACTTGAATGGGAGTAGAAAAACTCCATTGGTTTTGGGTCTTTTTCTTCAATCCTTTAGTTTTTGCTCCATCGGCTAATTGCATCAACAGTTGGTGTCTTGGCTCTCTCTCTCTCTCTCTCTCTCTCTCTCTCTCTCTCTCTCTCTCTCTCTCTCTCTCTCTCTCTCTCTCTCTCTCTCTCTCTCTCTCTCTCTCTCTCTCTCTCTCTCTCTCATTCTCATTCTCATTCTTTAGCTCTTTCTGTGTAGCCCTCAGAATCCCCTGACCTCCTTCCCTCCCTTTGCAAATTTGACCCACAAAATGTCTGTGAAAGTATGACAATCGTGTAGCAAGTTGAACCCCTGCCAATCAGCTCCGTATCATTCTCTCTCTCTCTCCCACAGTCCCCTCCACCACCCATTTAACCCAGCTTTCCCTACAGTCGCATGCAGCTATAAACAGGATCTCAGAGTCATTACATGAAAATATCTCAGTCAGAACAAGTCTAGTTGTTGTTATTCCCAGGTTTGTGAATACAACATTTGGAATCTCAAAATCAAGTGAGACAAGTGACAAAAATGACTTTCTCTTTTTTGCATGGAACACAAAAAAAGATGTTTAGCACAATGTCCAAGCTGTTCTTTTCCCATAAAATAACAGTCAATCATTTACAGTTGTGGTCAACACTCTCTTTAATCTTGCATTTGTTTTTTTTTGCAGTGAAGATTTTGCATTTGACATTGTTAATATTTATTACTTCTATATTACATACACTACCGTTCAAAAGTTAAAGTCCGCGTGAACCGGAAGTTGCAAACGACTTTTCTCCAGTGTTGTGACGTATTTCCCAGTGAAAAGGAATATTGAACAGAGGGCAGGGTTTTACTCTAGCGCTCCTCCTCTCCATCTCTCCCTCATTACAGACTAACGGTTTGAGGGGAGTGGTTAAGCGTTTGCCCAAACCAAGCCGTCAAACATACGTCATCAGGGAAGGTCCTCCAATGCAGAGGGGAGGGGCATTTTCAGATTTTGATTAAAGATTACGAAGCCAAAATTTTTTTTTGGATGGATGAATTGTTCACCACAAAACGATCAATTTAGGCAAACAAAGTAAATATGGTCAATTTTGAATTCATGTGGACTTTAAGTACAGTTTTTAAATGTTTTTTTAAAAGTAGACTCAAAAATACAGTAAAACAGTAATATTGTGAAATACTATTATTATTATTATCATTTAAATAGTTTTCTATCTGAATATATTTTAAAATCAAATTTATTCATGTGATGGCTGAATAAAGCTGGGAAGTCCCTTCAATGTAAACCATGTGTTTCAGTATTTTTGTCCCAGTGCTCTGCATAAAAGCGGGACTGACGTATTGGTCTGTGGTCTGGGACGGCCCTTGCCTTGGATGGGCTTCAGTTGGCACTCCCATGAGATATCACAAGAAACAAGGAGTTTTTGAGAGGTGGCTATTAAGAAAGCCACATTAAAGAGCCTCTCCTCACTGTAGCGCTCCACACTCTGATTACAGGCCTTAGGATTTTAAAAGTGGGTGTATTACGAACTAACAGCTTTTTAACAGAGTGGATTATTCGTCCTAAAGCACCCTGCTTTAGCCTCATTTTTAGAGTCTTTCACCAAGGCCTTTAAACTCTTTCACTGAGATGCCAAGACTGAACCCATGATGGTGTTGTTTGTTATTGAAAGACGTCATCTCCCATCATTTAGACTGCCTGACACTTCCTTTCCACTGCCCCACTTTTGGATTTGCTCCTCCCAGACTGAGAATCTCCTCAAAGGGGTCTTTGGGATCACATGTTGCCTAAAGCACTGACCTTCTGGACAACTTCCTGTCCAGAATCAACTCTAAATTCAGCTTTCCTCTAGCATTGTGACCAGAAGTACATTTGTTTTTGTTTGTGTATGAGGAGGAAAAAGGAGGAAAGCAAACATCAGATGCTTTTGTCCAAGGTTTCCTATGTCTGTACACATGCGCACATTCATAATTGCATGCACACACATAATCTTAGAGGGGGATTTAATTCAATTTTGGCCAAAGTCTTTAAGTGTTATTATTATTATTATTATTCATAGGATTAATAATATTAATTGTCATTGTGTTTTTTTGTATATTAATGTTTACACAGTGAAACAGGTTAACATGAGCTGCCTTTTTTGCAGTCTATCAAATAAACTGAAAATATTAAGTTTGGTTTGTCAAAGTAAACTTCTTTGTCATGGCACACATTATGTTTCTGAATTTTGTCATAATTGATCATCTCCATTTTCTCATGCCTATTTGTGCATGTTATATTGTGGGACCATTTCTAAAGAATCTACACTTTTGAATTGTTTTTAAATTAGGAGCATAAGTGAGCAAGTTTTGCTTTTAGTGTAGTCAGACAAATGACATCTGTGTTCGAATCCGCCCCCTATACCATTAAATGAGGCCCTATTTGAGGGTACAGCCATTTGTAGTAATATCCAAAACCATAGTGGATGTTATCGAGTGCACTCATTAAAATCCCATAATACACCGCAATGATGTGTACAACCGATGTGCACTCAACGGCTAGAGAATACCCATAATTCTCTGTGAGGGTCACGCCGAATGAATTTTCCGCATTGTAAGGTTTATACATGCTATTTTCCGTGACGGTGTACAAGTGTTATGAACTGCTCCGAGACACGAAGGTTTAGATCCAAATGCAGCTTTATTTGAGGGCAATCCAGAGGCGTAATCCAATGTACAGGCAAGGGTCATACACAGGTAGGCAGTCCAAACAAAGAAACAAACAAACAAACAAACAAACAAACAAACAAACAAACAAACAAAACAGGCAGGGACCAGAGGCAAGAGAGTAATCCAGGGAACAGGGCAAGATATCCAAAAACCAAGAGACATGAAACCAGGGAAAATGCTCGGAATTGCAGACTAACAGTACAACAAGACTTCGCGGTGAGTGAATGAATGAACAGGGTGTAAATAGACTGAGACTAACAGGATGAGAATCAGTGAATGAGGTACAGGGTGAATGTGATCAGTGATGATGTCCGGGCAGTGAGTTATGGGAAATGTAGTTTGTGAGTGATAATAGTCTTATGTGGAGTGCCCTCTGGTGGCTCTCAAGGGCACTCCAGCTGGTGACCGTTACATAGCCCCCCCTTTAAGGAGCGGATTCCAGACGCTCCTAAAACTGTCCAGGAGGGAGGTGGAGCGGAGGCGGACCCGGGGGCGGGATGGAGGGCCAGGCCTGTGCAGCGGAAGAGGACCTGAAGACTGCGGCAGGGCGGAAGGCCAGGGCGGATCCGGCTGTGCAGGCGACCAGGGCGGATCCGGCTGTGCAGGCGACCAGGGCGGATCCGGCTGTGCAGGCGGCCAGGGCGGAGCAGGTTGTGCAGGCGGCCAGGGCGGAGCAGGCTGTGCAGGCGGCCAGGGAGGAGACGACCCTTCAGGCGGCCATGGCACAGGAACAGACACCGGCACAGGAACAGACACAGGGACAGGAACAGACACAGACTCAGGGACAGGAACAGACACCGGCTCAGGGACAGACACCGGCTCAGGGACAGGAACAGACACCGGCTCAGGAACAGACACCGGCTCAGAAACAGACACCGTGGCAGCGGCTATCTCTGCTGAGGGCTCAGGTTCAGGCGTGTCGGCGATCATCTCTGCTGAGGGCTCAGGTTCAGGCGTGTTGGCGGCCTTCTCTGCTGATGGCTCAGGTTCAGACGTGTCGGCGGCCATCTCTGCTGAGGGCTCAGGCGACGTGGCAGTGGCCATCTTGTCCGGAGACACTGGCTCGGCGGAGACCATCTTGTCCTGAGACACTGGCTCGGCGGCGGCCATCTTGTCCAGAGACACTGGCTCGGCGGAGACCATCTTGTCCTGAGACACTGGTTCGGCGGCGGCCATCTTGTCCGGAGACACAGGCGTGGTTTCGGCCATCTTGTCCGAAGACACTGGTTCGGCGGCGGCCATCTTGTCCGGAGACACAGGCGTGGTTTCGGCCATCTTGTCCGAAGACACAGGCGTGGAGTCGGCCATCTTGTCCGAAGACACAGGCGTGGTTTCGGCCATCTTGTCCGAAGACACAGGCGTGGATTCGGCCATCTTGTCCGAAGACACAGGCGTGGAGTCGGCCATCTTGTCCGAAGACACAGGCGTGGATTCGGAAATCTTGTCCGAAGAGACAGGCGTGGAGTCGACCATCTTGTCCGAAGACACAGGCGCAGAAAGAGGAAGAGGAACAGATTCAGGCTCAGTATCAGGATCGGCATAAGTGACGTGAAGCTCAGTCTCTGGATCGGCAGAAGTGACGTGAAGCTCAGTCTCTGGATCAGGATCAGCGCGCTCTGAGCTTGACGGGACCAGCGGCGGCGAGGGCTTTGAGCTGGGTAGGACCAGCGGCGAAGAGGACTCTGAGCTGGGCAGGACCAGCGGCGAAGAGGGCTCTGAGCTGGACAGGACCAGCGGCGAAGAGGGCTCTGAGCTGGACGGGACCAGCGGCAATGAAGAAGGCTCTGTGCTGGACGGGACCAGCGGTGAAGAGGGCTCTGTGCTGGACGGGACCAGCGATGAAGGCTCTAGCTTGGCGGGCATGTCGCTTGGCTTCGGCAGATTTGGCGTGAAGTGCGGGCTCGGCTGGACTGGCGTGAAGTGCAGGCTCGGCTGGACTGGCGTGAAGTGCAGGCTCGGCTGGACTGGCGTGAAGTGCAGGCGGTGACATGGCGTGCCAAGGAAGGAAGCTCTCCAGACATCTGGAGAGTGCCTCTCTCCAATCCAGACCTGAGAGATCGGGGAGCTCACTCGGGTCAACCTCCTTATGGGCCTTTCACACAGGACGCGGTATGCGCGGCGCTTGCCGCTGGGTTCAGCGTTGCCTTTCAGATACAACGCGATTTGCGCTGAGCTATGACGTAGGCGGAGTTTTAAAAACTTGTAGCGGGAGCTCTATTACGTCTGTTTTTGTTTCTTAGTTTCAGGTTTAATGTTTGAATAAATGTTTTATTCTAAAAAAAGAGCTGACTTCATGATTCTTGTTTTAATTCAGATATCAAATTTTGCTGGCCATCTTGTCCGAAGACACTGGTTCGGCGGCGGCCATCTTGTCCGGAGACACAGGCGTGGTTTCGGCCATCTTGTCCGAAGACACAGGCGTGGAGTCGGCCATCTTGTCCGAAGACACAGGCGTGGTTTCGGCCATCTTGTCCGAAGACACAGGCGTGGATTCGGCCATCTTGTCCGAAGACACAGGCGTGGAGTCGGCCATCTTGTCCGAAGACACAGGCGTGGATTCGGCCATCTTGTCCGAAGAGACAGGCGTGGAGTCGACCATCTTGTCCGAAGACACAGGCGCAGAAAGAGGAAGAGGAACAGATTCAGGCTCAGTATCAGGATCGGCATAAGTGACGTGAAGCTCAGTCTCTGGATCGGCAGAAGTGACGTGAAGCTCAGTCTCTGGATCAGGATCAGCGCGCTCTGAGCTTGACGGGACCAGCGGCGGCGAGGGCTTTGAGCTGGGTAGGACCAGCGGCGAAGAGGACTCTGAGCTGGGCAGGACCAGCGGCGAAGAGGGCTCTGAGCTGGACAGGACCAGCGGCGAAGAGGGCTCTGAGCTGGACGGGACCAGCGGCAATGAAGAAGGCTCTGTGCTGGACGGGACCAGCGGTGAAGAGGGCTCTGTGCTGGACGGGACCAGCGATGAAGGCTCTAGCTTGGTGGGCATGTCGCTTGCTATCTCAGGCGCGGCGGGCATGACGCTCTCAGTCTCAGGGGCGGCGGGCATGACGCATACTGCCTTGGCTTCGGCAGATTTGGCGTGAAGTGCGGGCTCGGCTGGACTGGCGTGAAGTGCAGGCTCGGCTGGACTGGCGTGAAGTGCAGGCTCGGCTGGACTGGCGTGAAGTGCAGGCTCGGCTGGACTGGCGTGAAGTGCAGGCGGTGACATGGCGTGCCAAGGAAGGAAGCTCTCCAGACATCTGGAGAGTGCCTCTCTCCAATCCAGACCTGAGAGATCGGGGAGCTCACTCGGGTCAACCTCCTTATGGGCCTTTCACACAGGACGCGGTATGCGCGGCGCTTGCCGCTGGGTTCAGCGTTGCCTTTCAGATACAACGCGATTTGCGCTGAGCTATGACGTAGGCGGAGTTTTAAAAACTTTTAGCGGGAGCTCTATTACGTCTGTTTTTGTTTCTTAGTTTCAGGTTTAATGTTTGAATAAATGTTTTATTCTAAAAAAAGAGCTGACTTCATGATTCTTGTTTTAATTCAGATATCAAATTTAGCTGTTCATCCATTTAGATTTCCGTCCTTGTTTGGATCCCCTGATTCTATTGGCCGCGCTGGTAATCGTCACAGAGCGCAGCGGCAAAAGTTGAACTATTTTGAACTTTGACCCGCGGCGTGCGCGTGAGCACGCCAATGATGCGCACCGCTGCGCTTGCGCTTTGCTCGACGCAGAAACAAAACGTCCTTGAGCGGCGCAAGCCATTGAGATGAATGGGTTTTATAGCGCAGCGCCGCGCATACCGCGTCCTGTGTGAAAGGCCCATTAGCCCCCAGCCGGTAACACAACTTAATTGCTTCATCACCCAGAGAGCAAGAGGCAGCGAGAGGAACAAACCCCCAGGTGTACTGGAACAGATCGAGGCTATCCAGGGCCAAGGCCGCGATCTGTCCAGCGAACTCCCGGCTCATGCTGGGAAGATCAGGCGAGATCCCTACTGCTGGATTTCTGGAGCTCATAGCTGCTGGATCTGGGTGTGGCGAAGTCTTCTGTTATGAACTGCTCCGAGACACGAAGGTTTAGATCCAAATGCAGCTTTATTTGAGGGCAATCCAGAGGCGTAATCCAATGTACAGGCAAGGGTCATACACAGGTAGGCAGTCCAAACAAACAAACAAACAAACAAAACAGGTAGGGACCAGAGGCAAGAGAGTAATCCAGGGAACAGGGCAAGATATCCAAAAACCAAGAGACATGAAACCAGGGAAAATGCTCAGAATTGCAGACTAACAGTACAACAAGACTTCGCGGTGAGTGAATGAATGAACAGGGTGTAAATAGACTGAGACTAACAGGATGAGACACAGGTGAATGCAATCAGTGAATGAGGTACAGGTGAATGTGATCAGTGATGATGAGTCCGGGCAGTGAGTTATGGGAAATGTAGTTTGTGAGTGATAATAGTCTTATGTGGAGTGCCCTCTGGTGGCTCTCAAGGGCACTCCAGCTGGTGACCGTTACAACAAGATTAATCGGTTACACTTTATTTTTACATTGTACTTGCTTAAATAAGTACTGAGTATTAATATTAATATTAATTAACTACATGTAGTTACTATAGATTTACGGCTAGGCTTAGGGTTAGGTTTTGGTTTAGGGTTAGTATATGCATAACATACTGTTATTACTATGTAGAAACATGTAACTATGTCACCTTAAATAAAGTGTTACAGATTAATCTTTTCATTACTACTGGAATTACCAGTTTGCAAAGTTTCAAATGATTATTAAAAAAACAAGCACAAATGATGAAAAAGCGGCAGTCCTTGCGTCGCATTCAGTGTCCGAATTCACTCACTCCTTCAAGTGGACTATATTAGTGGAATAATGTAGGGGCGAGTTCGAACACAGCCCATGTCATGTGTCAGATCACTACTTTAAGCCATAAACACTAATATAATGCTGTTTAAGAACTTGTTTGAGACTTGAAGAGTGGTTTTGGCTAAAGTCCAGTAGTGACAGGGAGAGCAAATTAAAAAGAGAGTGCTGTGACATTGAAAAGCATCTAACATGAGCTGAGTTCAGTGGAGAGTGAGTTAAGATGGACTTGTCTAACAAGCTCCCTCACTGATTCTTTCAAGCTGAAGAATGGAACTCAGGATAATTAGAGTAAGTCAGACAGAAGCGGCTGCTAGATCCACTCTCCCTGCAGACAGCATCCCAATTAGCCTTCATTCACACCCTACACAGAGACCGGCCTGGCCCCAGGACTCTTCTCATCTCTGCCAAATACATACCTGGGTTACAATACCCTGAGAGAGTCTCTTGTTTTGCTGACTCACTGGGTTTTCAGTGGACGTGAAGGTCAAATTACTTTCTCTCTCTCTCTCCCACACCTGTAGTACACAAAGAAAGATGTATTTTATGTGTTTAGTTTTGTAATCCTTTTCAAAGTTCATGAAGATAGACAAGGGTGTATGAAAAACAAACGTTTGTGTTGGTTTTGTTCTTTTCGGCTCACTGGATATGGTGCTTTATTCGCAAATGTTTTGTGCGATATTCCAATTTTGCGCACAAGTTACATTCACAACTTTGGATGGAAATATAGCTACTGTGTGGATGGTGGATGTCAGTATATGTTAAAGGTACAAAACAGATTTTAGTAGCAGAAAAAGGGCTGAATTAATTAGTTTTTTTTCTGTAAAAATGGCAGTTTTACAGTGTACAATCCCTCTTAAATTACTCATCTACACAGGTACTCTACTATACATAATGGGGGTTGTTGATATGGTGTGCTTTTTTTAACATGTCAGACTGGCATGTGTCAGTGTGTCTTATGCTGAGATGGACAACATGCTGTCAAGGAGATTTCGTTTAGACACAGGAGTTCAATGAATTCTGAAGAAAAACAAACTGAAGGAAGAGAAAGAGGAAAATAGAGCAGTCCAAGTGGGGCTGGTGATAAAGGAGTAGGTCTCTGTGTTTTCATTTCTCCTCTCCTTACAGTTAAAAAGGCCAAAGCTTGATCTCCACTCGCTCTGAGGGTCTCAAGCAAACACAGATGCAGCACATTCTCTTCGCTCTAAACATACACAAACATACGCAGGCAACCTTCAAAGACCAGGTTGGCTCTCTCTCTCAAACAAACATGGATCAACAATAACGCTCTCTCAACAAACTCATTCAAAGTATACAGAACAAGAATTTCAACACCTTGAGATCCAGGCAGGTTTTGCACTAACCTAACAAAATTGGTCTAAAAAAAAAGTGTGTCGTCTCCTCTAGGTGTTTCAGGACCTGGGTGTGTGTGTCCTGTCTGGGGCTTCAGAGGGGTATAACGTGTGTCTGTTTGCGTACGGACAGACGGGCTCAGGGAAAACGTACACCATGATGGGTACTCCGGTGAGTAACAGCACTAGCATGAGATAAAGTCATTGATGAAGCTTTATTTCAACCTAAATATTATGTCGTCTTCATCTTTGCAGGACTCCATTGGGCTGACACCAAGGATCTGTCAAGTAAGATGCACACCAGTAATGTTTTGACATTTTAAAAAGTTAATTAAATGTCCTAATTTAAGTAAGGCCTAGTCCTGGCTTAATCTAAGCCCTGTCTGTGAAACAAGGCCATAATTTCTTTCATCTTCAAAATACAGTTGAATATATTTCTGTCCCTCCATTGAAAGTCTATGCAACCAAAGTTGACACTTGAAAAAGTTGTCATTTTTGTCATTTTGTCATTTGTAATATTTGCGGAGGTTATCTTAATCCCGTGCGAATTGGCTATGTCTGTAATTTGTAAAGTAAAAATTCCCCCGCAAATGACCTACCATATTTCGCCGAACACCAAGGTCCTGGGATAATATTAGTCCCGTGGGAATCGGCATCTCTGTGATTTGGCAGGGTCGTATATAATTTTTTCAAGGTTTTTGTTTCCTGTGCGCCTTTTTATCCATCTTTCGTGAAGAATGGAGGCTGTGTTGGAGTGTTTTGATAGTAATTTGGGTGCTGGGTAATATCGCTATACCTACACCACAACTATACAATTTGCAGAAAGATAAGGCTGAAAATCACCAGAAGAGCGAAAAAAGAATGATTAGATGGAGATGGATGACATGTATAACAGCATGCGGTAAGGAACATTATTCTGTTTATGATATATCATACAGCTAGACCTATAACGACAAGACATTTCCAAGCAATAGCCTATTGACATCATATCGGGGAGATAAGTCAGTAAATTCGAGTAAAATCACAGGCTTCTCTTATCCTGTGCGAATGCGCCACACTAAATTCAGATGTGGGTGGGTAATTTCTAAATCACACGAGGTCCCCAGATAATACTAATCCAGTGTGAATAGGGCTAAAGACATTGGAAAAGTAATCCATATAAATCAACCTGTTTTGAGCATGTCTTTTGAAATAATGGACTGTTTAAATAGAAAATGGAAGATCAAATGAGCTTTCTTGACACACATGCATCAAGTTCAGTTGAGCTTCTGTTAACCATATTTGATGTGCTCTATGTGTGTTGAACAATGATCATAAAAAACAATTGTAAACAGAAGACTTGGATTAAACAACTCAGTTCAGATGAATTACTTTTATGATGTCTTTATGAACTTTTTGAAGCCTCAATTTTTCTTTTGTGGACTTTCAGTGGAGGGCTGAAAAAATTCTCAGTTTTAAATAAATATATCTGCATTTGTGTTCTGAAGATGAACGAAAATCTTTTATCGGGTGAACTATCCCTTTAATAATGACATATATTTACCAGCACTGCCACTTTACATTATCCATGGCGTTATCTTTGAAAGTTTTCTTTCAAAACAAGCCTTTTTTATCGTTTATTAAGGGTCTGTTTAGGTCTGAAGTCGACTCTACTGATGGACAGAGCTGTAGAGTTGAAATAAGGTGAGAGGAAAACCCTTGGATTCTTTTCCTTTGACACTTTCGCAACAGTACCAACAAACATATGCTGAGAATGAAGCAAGAAAAATGCCTGTAAGTGAAAGCAAATCACAACCTTATGTTTTCCCTCTCAGTTTTTTAGAGATTTATAATGAGCGTGTCCGCGATCTGCTGAGAGGTGCGGAGCAGAAGAAGCCAGCACCCCTGAGGGTTCGAGAACACCCAGAGAAGGGGCCCTACGTGCAGGGTGAGTGTTCACACGGCAAACTTTAAATGGCTTTCAAGCTGATTTGTTGTAGAAAGAACAAAACTGGTAAAGTCTGGTGAATCTCCTCAAACAAAGTCAAAATATCTCTTGTAACTTACACTTATGAAAACACGAGGAAAGCGCTCACTGTGTTATAACGTTTAATGAATGGTTGTATATTTTTATTAAAGAAGTAATTGTGTACATAAGTTATTCGTTCTTGACTGTTTGCATTTGTAACTCAGGGTGTGTTCACACTTGGCAGGTTTGGTTCGATTAAAACGAACTCTGGTGCGATTGCTCTGTCATGGCGGTTCATGTAAATAAGTATGAATGCTGCCATCCAAGCCCTGGTGCGTTTCAACCGAAATTTGAATGCAACACTGACCAAAGACATCTAAACTAACCAAAAACAGGACGTAATGTCACAAGATGGGGCCCTTAAAAAGGACAGAATGCTGAAGCATACCTGTTTTTTCTCATCATAGTCACAATGTTGCCCATCGCAGTTTGGTACAGGCGTCAGAAACACCGTCTCCTTGCAGCAGATCTTTATTTGTGTGCTACGGAAGACTCCTTTACACATTTTATAAACTTTTCATGAGTTCTCAGCTGGTCAATATACCATCATACGTACGCACATACAAGCCTAGAACACAGCATTGTTTTGGATGTTCAAGTTAAGTTCAATAATTTTTTTATATTTTGTTTCTTTAGGTTCAGTCTTAAAATGACAGTGTGAATGCTAAGCGAACCAGGACTAAATGTATTGTTTTCTTTTTTTAGTCCGGACTAAAAGAACCAAGAGAACCGAACCACAAGTGTGAACATACCCTCAGTTCCCACCACAGCTTGTGTTGAGAGTAGCCAACTTGTAGGCTTTGCTCTCTCTCTCTTCCTTCTTGTCCAACATCCAGTCATTGTGTGTATTAGGAGAAAGCCCAGTGCAGCAAAGGAAGTGACCTCACTTCCATGTGGCTGCTGGGAGCTGAGTAGAAAGGCATTGTGTATTGACCAGATGTCTTTCTCAAACATGTAAACACAGTAACTCCAAAAAGTATTTGGACATAATGGATACTTGAAAAGGTTGAATTTTCCTAGCATTGAATAACAAAATACATACCTTTTCTCATAACTGTTCTGTTTTTTCAATTATTTTGAACTGTTTTGCTAATTCCCGACAGATTAACAAGCAGTTGGACAACCAGAACTATATTATAATATGTATATATTATACATATATTACAATTTAAAACCTAACAAATGAAAATATATTTTCAATATATGTAAATGTTTTGCTTGAAAAGTTGTGGTCACTGTACGCACATGCACATTTAAACTGAGGCTAAACTCAGACCAAATTACATCATAAAAGACCAATTAGTAAATGTTTTAGCACCGCAGTCCACTTTATATTAAAAGAGGATTTTGCATCATTCTCTTCCTGAATTTGTTCCTTTTACAGTAATCTGAGTGTCATTCTCAGGCAGGAAGAGAGTATCTGTGACTCAAATTGTGGAAAGGATGATGATGATGCTATTATGTGTTTATCATAGGTCTTTCTCAGCATGTAGTGACCGACTACAAGCAAGCAGTGGATCTGCTTGAGGAGGGCATCGCTAACCGCATCACAGCCGCTACACACGTTCATGATGCTAGCAGTCGATCTCATGCCATCTTTACTATTCAATACACACAGGTTTGAATCTCTGATCATGTCCATAGCATCTGAAGATCTCCCATTTGTCTTTTTTTTAAAGCAAACTGCATTAAACTAGTGTTGTTGTATGACTGGTTAAAGCACCTTAAAGTTCTAAATGGCTGCAAGTCACACTGGATATTTTCTTGCTTCATCATCCAAGTGTCAAAAAATATTATTAAATTATCCTCTACATTACCATTCAAATGTTTCGGGACAGTACACGAATACTTTTATACAGCAAGGATGCATTACATTGATCAGAAGATTTCTGGTCCTAATAGAAATTGAACATAGAATTGAAAAGAGTTGAACTTTCTATTCATCTGCAAAGAATCCTGAAAAAATGTATCACGGTTTCCACAAGAATATTAAGTAGTACAACTGTTTTCAACATTAATAATAATAATAAATGTTTTTTAGCACCAAATCAGCATATTAGAATGATTTCTTCAGGATCATGTGACACTGAAGACTGGAGTAATGATACAGAAATAAATTACATTTTACAATACATTCAAATAGAAAATAGTTATTTTAAATTTTAATAATATTTCACAATATTACTGTTTTTCCTGTAGTTTGATCAAATAAATGCAGCCTTGCTGAGGACAAGAGACTCCTTTCAAAAACATAAAATATCTTACCGACCCCTAACTTTTGAATGGGATGCTGTAAAAATTATTTTTAGAAGTTGTAAATAAAACAAAAATTGATGGAGTATGTTTTACAAAAAAAAAAAAACGATTTTAATTTTTCTACATAAAAATGTAGTTTAATTCAATGTATTACTTGCAGTATCTTTGTAATTATTTGTGACATTTACAGGAATTTAGCAATTTCTGAGTGAAAATTGTTTCTACACCCATTTTTTTTTTCAGTGTAGTGTATATTGTAGTGTGAATAGTGTTTTCTTTTTATAGGCTATTCTAGAAAATAACCTTCCTTCAGAAATAGTGAGCAAGATCAACTTGGTGGACCTGGCTGGCAGGTTAGTGTGTTTTGTTTAACTTTAAACAATCATTCCTTTCAGGCAGTATAGATCCTGTAAAGTCAACATCTAGATCAAGGATGTCCAAACACAGTCCTGGAGGGCCACTATCCTGCAGAGTTGAGCTCAAACTTGCCTCAACACAACAGCTTGGATGTTTTTAGTATGCCTAGTAAGACCTTGATTAGCTGGTTCAGATGTGTTTAAGTTGGGTTGGAGCTGAACTCTACTAGACAGTGGAATAACCAGGAGCAGGATTGGACACCCCTAATCTAGAATGTGGCTTTTACTGAACATGATAGAGATGCCCCCTAGTGGGTGATCTCTGGAATGCAAGCGCAATGGTGAAGAGTAAAGTTCTGACACTGACTCTGACCCTCTTTGTGCTGTGTCAGTGAGCGAGCAGACCCTCAATACTGCAGAGACAGAATAACTGAAGGAGCCAACATCAACAAATCTCTTGTCACCCTTGGCATTGTCATCTCCGCTCTTGGTAGGCACTGGCCTTCTTAACTTTTATCATCCTTTCTTATCTTCCTTGTCATCAGATTTCACTTTGTTTTTCTAGCCCAAAACTCTCAGATGTTCAGCAGCAGTCAGAGCATTAACAGTGTGCTCAGTGAGGGTGAAGGGAGCACCGTGGGCAGCCAGTCCAGCTCTCTGTCGGGCAGCGGGCGCAGACACTGCTTCATTCCCTACAGGGACTCTGTCCTCACCTGGCTTCTCAAAGACAGTCTGGGCGGCAACTCCAAAACCATCATGGTTGCAAGTAAGTCATTCAGCATGGTGAATTGTTGGTGTTTGTTGCAGTGCCAGACAAATTGATTCTGAGATTTGTTTTTCGCCAGCTGTCTCGCCATCCAGCAGCAGCTACAATGAGACTCTGAGCACCCTCCGCTATGCAGCTCATGCCAGGAACATTGTCAACAAGCCAAGAGTCAATGAGGTTTGTCCAAATGCATTTAAAATTTCTGCAGAACATTCTTGTGAGATGAAGTTAAGGAAACTAAAAAAAGCACTTGTTTTACCTCAGGACGCCAATGTGAGGTTGATCAGGGAACTGCGAGAGGAAATTGATCGTCTGAAGAGCATGCTGCTCAACTTTGAAATGGTATTAGAACTTGTCAGTGTGCTGACTTTTTCATTGTCTTCATGTTTTAGTAATCGTCATTGATATCTTTTGAATGCATAAACACTGAAAATTCATCCTGTTTTAAAATTGGACATTACATTTTCATGGAACTCAATCTGTGTGACATCAACTTAAATTTTGGAATACAACTTGGTTAGACATATAGTACAGCTTTGATTTATTTATTTTTTGAGTCCAAATTATGATGTAGTGTCTTCTTTAAAAAAAAGACCAACCTGTCAAGCCATTTAGAACATATTTGAGGTTTACTAATGAACTATATGGAGTGAGAATTTGGACATATGAGATTTCACTGTCCAAATTTCACATCAACAATAACAGAAACCAGTCTTCTTGTCCTGTGCTCTTTGCTGCTGCTTAGGAATGGACACTTGTCAGGTGCATGGTTAGGATATGGTTTCACAATGCCAATGATGTTAGCCAAATTTCCATACTTGCATAAGACAAAAGTTGCTGACTGCTAATTGTTTTTTCCATCCACAGCAGAGGAACCCCAGTCCATCTCTCAGTGATGAGAGAGAGGGTAGCTTGTCTGATATAGTCCTACAGAATGAACTGAAGGTTAGTTCACGTCCTTGAAACGCTGTAGTCTGTGTTAATTCTGAGCTCGCTCTGTAGGAGCTCTCTTTTATGTGCACTGCTGTTTAAAAGTTTGGGGTCGATACGTTTTTTTAAATGTTTTTGAAAGAAGTTTCTTATGCTCACCAAGGCTGCATTTTATCGTGACTTTACTTCATGTAATTGCAACTTTATATCTTGCAGTGTGACCGTTTCCTCATAATTACTATAACAGAAAATACAGTAAAAAGAGTAGTATTGTGAAATATTATTCAAATAAAAATAACTGTATTTTGATATATTTTAAAATGTACCATCATTTATTCATGTGATGGCAAAGCTAAGTTTTCAGCATCATTACTCCAGTCTTCAGTGTCACATGATCCGATCTTCATAAATCATTCTAATATGCTGATTTGCTGCTCAAGAAACATTTCTTATAATTATCAATGTTGAAAACAGTTGTGCTGCTTAATATTTCTGTGAAAACTGTGATATATATTTTTCAGGATTCTATGATGAAAAGAAATTTCAAAAGAACAGCATTTATTTGAAAGAGAAATCTTTTGTAACATTATAAAAGTCTTTTTATATAAAGGTATTTATTTCTAAACAAAAAATTAAAATCTGACTCCAGACTTTTGAACAGTATTGTACTATTATAAGGAATTCTGTAACTGTTCTGTAACACTTCTCATGTTACTGTCTTCCTAGGATCATTCACTTGTGTCGTTTTTTGTGTGTGTGCGCACGTGTGTGTTTTCCAGTTGTCTTTTCACTTGCTTTTTTCACAGTCGCTCATGTTTCCTCTGCAGGTGGAGCAGCTGACTAAAGACTGGTCTGACAGTTGGCGTGACAAGCGAGCTCTGTTGGAGCGCTACAGTGTGGACATTAACCAGGACAGGGCAGGAGTTCTTATCCGCTCGCTTCTGCCCCACCTCATCGCTCTAGAGCCAGACGTCCTCAGCACAGGCGTCACTATCTACCACCTTCGGGTAGAATTATTCAGCTAGTTATACATTGCTTTTTCCTGTAACATCCATATTGCCTTCAGATAGTCTTTGCTCTACAAAATCCTTTGCTCTTTTGGGTCATTAACCAATGATTCTTTCTCTTTTCCCTCCAATAGATTCTCCCTTCACCTTTATTTCTCTTCTGTCTTTTCTTTTCTTGTTCTGTGTGCAAAACTCTTGAGATTCTTCTCACTGGAAGGTAAAACAGCCCAGAGCTATGGTCATGTGGTCCAGATATTCACCCTCTCCCTTTTCACTTTCCTTCTTTCGTACTTTTGTGTGATTTGTGCTGGAACATTTTAGTGAGTTACTCAGTGGTGTATGTAAAGCTGTGCGAAGAGGTTAGTCCTGATAGCCTGTAAAAAAAACTCAAGACTGCAATTTCAGCAGTTTCCCTGCTTTAAAAGTTAAAACCACCTGGGAATGATTGTGCGCCCTTGGAACCAGGCTTATATAAGCAGGCTTTTTATCCTTTATAAACAGTAGACAAATCCTGTGCTAGGCTTTGAGGTGTGAAAGAAACAAAAATTATGAAATGGAAGAAAAGGTTTCATTCTGGCCATGCACTAAATGCTCACATTGACTCCTTTTAATGTTTGTTTCATTTTGGTGCTATAGGAAGGGGTGACAAGAATTGGGCCTCAAGGCGGCAATCTGGAAGAGCCTCACATAGGTATCTGATATTCATCTCAACATCTTTAAGTACTATGGTCCGTTTACATCTGGTGCTAACTGTGCTAAATAGAGTTGATGCAATTTTGTATGGAATGACCTATAAAAAGAAATCAATAGGTTTTTTGAATGGGGTTTTTGGTTAAATGCCTGAATTCAGGTCTGTGGTTACAGTAACACAAACTCAAAATATTTGTATGTTTTATTCTAAGACATAAACTACATCAGTAATACCCCTTGTGATTTAAAAAAAAAGAAGCTTTTACTCCTCTTTAAAAGGTGGTGGCTAGCAAGTGGCTAAATTGGACTACTGAGGTTGTCGGGGGCATAAAACGTCATTATGAACAAACATTATGAAACTCATCTACTGACGAGTCCACTTTCACAGCCTCATTGTGTTTATAATCATGCTCTTGCAATTATTCTATCTTAAACTTTCAGGGAACAAAAAGTGGTCAGAAGCTTAGTAATGGTTATGTTGAAGTCATGAAACTGATGTAGATTGTCTATAGCCTACGTTATTTAGGCTTGCGTCTTGTGATCCTGTCACTCAAACCACTTTCAGAGGTGGTCAGAGACGCATATTTTGCCACATCGCAATTGTAGTGTAATGTGTTAAGATTTGACATGTGTTGATACCAGTCTGAAGACCTGTATGGCAATATAATAGTTTGAAGTGGACAGCAGTGATTAACTTGCACTTCAAACCCTCAGTCTTGCCAGAAGGTTCCTCCTGTGAGATCGGAAATAAGAGCGGGGTGGTGACTCTGAAGCCAGTCTCAGGGAACATCTGCATGGTCAATGACAGAGAAATCACGGAGACCTGCAGACTTGCACAAGGTAAATGCAATGTGCAGAAAATTACCCTTCATACCTATTTCATGTACAAACAAAATAATGTGTTTACATGACATATTTTGATTATCCTGATGTATTATTGTGTATCTCTATTTCACTTAAGGTGCAGTGATTACCTTAGGAGGACTCCATAAGTTTAGGTTCAACCATCCTGCAGAGGCGGCTGTTCTGAGGGAGAGGAGACTGGTATAGTCCATGCTTTGTAATGCGTATATCCACTGAAAATTACTTTGAGATACGAGGGCTGGAATATTTTAACAATGTCTTTTGTACTTTTTAATGTGAAATATTATGTACAAAAATGAAAAATATCTTCTAACTAGTCTAATAAAAAAATATTCCTTTTGGGTTTGGAATGACTTGAGTATATGATGACTGAATTTTCATTTTTGGGTGAACTATACCTTCAGGTTTTTAGTCAGTGGTCCTAAAAAAATAATATTACTTGTTTGTAGGCTTTTTTTTTTTAGCATAGTTTATTATGTTATAGTTTATTAGCATATTTTGTAGGTCATCTTTTAATTTATTACTCAGTCAGCCTTATTTACTTAAATAGTGGGCAATTTTAAAGGGAGACTTTTAAGAACTTTAAGTTACATTCCTAGAGATATTAGTGTGATTTGTGCTTGTGCACTGTATTTGTAATAAAGAGTAATTGTATTTCTTAAATCTAAATCCCTAACCAAGGTAGAAACCTTCTGAAAAATAATGTCTCTGATCCAAATCTGTTGAGAAAAATCTGATTTATTGAGGTATTAAATGTATTTTTTTAGAGCTTTCAAAGTTAACATACAATTAATTAATTAACTCATGAGGTTAATTAAATGTCTAATGGCATTATTTTTTATGTAATGCAATTAATGGATATAATGTAAAATGTTGGTCTTTGCAGACCAGTGAAGGAGGTTTGGTCTACAGCTCTACAGAGCTCAGCCTACCCAATTCTGACACCAGGTAAATATGATTTTTTTCATTCAAAAGCAGTAAATTTTCGAACTATATGTCGTACAAGTTCATGATGTTTCTAAATGTTCTTCTGGTAATGAGCCCTCTGGAGAAAATATTGTTTATAGAGTTGTCATGGTGTTGCTTGGTTACTACAGGGAGTATGTCGAAAACAAAAGAAATGAACAATGGAAGTAAATTAGACTTGTGTTAAAAGGTCTCTGATTTTTCAGCACCATCTGTCATTTTCTGGTTGACTAGTGCATCATCCATAGAGTTTGCGTTTGTTGTGTGCTCAGGGTTGCTGAAGCAAGTGTTAATGAGAGCGGCAATGGGACAGCACCCAGACATCGACTAGAGGAGCAGCAGTGGTACATAGAGTGTCTAGGAGAGGAGATTCAGATGGAACAGAAAAGAGCGGAAAGAGATCTGGAAAGAGAGCAGGCATGTCTCCGACAGCAGTATACTGAGAGTGAGTACAGAAAACACACTGAGTTGTGCTTAAATGCTGGATTAAATGCTGAATTGCACTTTTATTATAAGAGAGTTTACTGCTATTTTTATATTATGTTCTTCAGAACAATGTTCCTCAAGAACTTAAAACATAGGCTTTTAAGTAATGGATTAAAACCTTTCACCCTAGTCAAATATTAAAGCAAATGAACCTTGAATACATGACAGTAACTAAGAAATTGTCCTTTCAAATTGTTGTTTCAATTGTAAAGCCTTGTGCTTCTCTAAACTCTGGTTTCTTTTGCATCTAAAGTCAAGCGGTGGATCTTGCAAGAAAAGCAACGGCTTGCAGCCCACAGGGAACAGGGAACACTTGAGTCAGGGGTTCAGACAGATCTCCTACTTCCTATTGGTTTATCAAGTCATGGGACTGAGAAAGAAGGCAGTGCTGAAACAGTCCCACCGTCACTCTTAATGGGTGACAGAAAAAGGGTGGTGCAGGAGGAACTGCTGAAACATCATGCATTGCGCAGAGCTGAGAACCGTGTGCGCCGCAAAAGGTTACATTACCAATTGGAGAAGATTGCACGAAAGCGCCATCTGTTGGAGGCTAAGCGAGAGCTGCAGAGGATGGAAAATGAACTTCTACAAGGAGGCGATGAAGCCTTGTCTCCAGAACTGGGGTGCTCCTCAAAGTTCAGGGGACGTCCAGTGACTTTACGAAGGCATTCCTTTTCTGCTGATCTGCTGTCTCGATTGTATCCCCAGCACACTCCCATTTTTAGGTAGGTGTAAACCAGGTGGATAATTAACATTTGGTCTCATTCACTAACCGTGCATACGCACAAATTTGTGTGAAATCTGCATTCGAACGTTTTCACAAAACAAACATGATTAATCTATAACTTTCACAACAGAAACCACATGTACACAATAACCCAAATACTCTCAGGGGCATTATAGCCCAAGCTGCGAGGTTCCTCTGAATAAAATCTCAGATACGCACATCTAGAGATGGCTAATAAGAGGCTCGTAACCTGGGTCTGTATAAAAGGTTTTATTGTGTTTGAACTGATTTTGAGGATCAGCATTTCTTTAGGATCTTGCTGCCAATGCTCTCAGGCCAGAATGCATCTTTAGAGAGCATCTTATGTTTGCTGAGAATGAAGAAAGGCTCTAAAGGAAAGCTTGTGTGGAAAGTACTTATATGGAGATGGTTTGAGCATGCAAACTTTATGCAAATTACTAACCTTGTGCACACGATTGCTTATAATACCTCACTTGTTTATATAATAAATGTATTAATATTAGAATGAGCTGAAGAACAAATTCATGTGAGTATGTTGTGAAGTAGGCAACAACAAAAAAAAGTTTTTTTTATTTACCTGGTCAAAAGAAGGAAGTAGTCAATTTGAATGAGCAAAGTTATATTTATATGAATCACTATCATTACACCAAGAACAGTATATTTTGTTTTTACTTAAAAAATCTATTTTCCTTTTTCTCCAAACAGCCAATTCCTTAAAAGGAATAGATCTTCTGAGTGTACGGCATCTCAAACTGGCTTAGCTTGTCCCACTAAATGGGAATCTGATGAATGTCTCCAAGATCAAAAGATCAGAAGGCGTTCAAACACAATGCCCTCAAGATATGACCAAGTATCCTCAAGTTGGGCCAGTTTCTCAGACAGCTTCAAAAGCCCCTTAAAAGATGCAAATTCACCTCAAGCGAAAAAGGCAAAAACTGCTTCCTCAAGGTTGTTAGTCAAGAAAAGCACAAGTGACCAAGACAAGCACTGTCTGGATTCAAACACCAAAGGCACTAGAAAAGTATTGCCTATAATAAAACAGAAAACTACTGTTAAGGGAACAAAGAGTCTATCTCAAGGTGGGAATAAAAGTTTAGAGACCATCCGCAAGGTTTTTTCACACTCTGTTGGTTCTGGGTTCAGGACTGCCTTGGCAAAAGTTTTCCGCAAGCCACCATCAGGCTCGAGGGGACATAGAAGTGTGAAATCTGTTAACCAAGTGATATGTCAATTTAATGAGAAGTCAAACAAAAATAAGTCTGTGAAAGACCTAGAGAAAAAACAGGAACAGTGCCCTATCAAATCAACAATGTCTTATGAAAGTTTGGAGCAGCTTAGCTCACTAAAAAATAAGCAGCCAAGGCACTGGCATAGTGCAGAAGCTCTGATGAGTACCAAGCAATGTGTTGCAGTGCAAAAAGAAGCAGCTGGGTGGATGAAACAAGGTGGTGGGGAGGATCCCAATGGTTCTTCAGATTGTGATAGTATTTTCTCATTGGATTCGCTGTCATCAGCTTATGCTACAGCTCTGTCTGAGCAGCTTCAGCAAGAGGAATATGATTCCAGTGAAGCTGAGAGTGAAGACAGTCGGATGTCTCATGATTCACTTGTTATGGAGAGAAGTGGAAAGCATGTAACTGTCAGACCAGTGCTCAGGTTTAAAAAAGTTCCAAGCCACTTAACCTCCCATACATTGTCGGCATCATTCAGCTCTCAGTCAATCGGCAATAAAGAGGAGATGAAAATATCCAAAGATGTACCTGCAGAGGTTTTCTGGAGCCTTAATGGTAGTCAAAAGTTGAAACCGACGAATGGCCAAGGGTCTTGTCAAGTGTCTGAATCTAGACCCTGTAGTGGTGCCAATATCAGAGAAACAGAGAATCCTCTTGTTCTTACTGATGCTTGGTCATCCATTGATGCAGCAGACAGTCCCAGAACCATCAGGGCTTCAGGACACTTGCTCAAACAGGATCCACACACACAGAGCAGTAAATGCCAAGGCTCTACTAGTCTGGATCTGTCAGACAACATGAATGTCTCAGAAAGCCAGAGCTCACCTCGCTCTGACTCCACTCAGGATGAAAATGCAACACTTGAAGAGCAAAATGACACGTCCTTTGAGAATACCTTGTTGTTTGATAGCAACAATGAGAGTTATTCTAGTTTTATAGTTTTAGGGCAGGAGATGGATTTTAAGGAGCTGATTACCAATGCAGAACCATGTATAACTCACACAGTGTGTGATTCTACAGATATCAATCCAGATGGGGTAGCATACACAAATAAACTAACCACTGAATATGAACCACTGAATCCCATTGTGACTGAAGCATTGGTGACTAACTCTTGTTCCAAAGATGGTGACATCTCAACAGATACTAGAATTTTAAAGTGCTTCCCAGTTGACTTGAGTAGGAAAGATTCACATATTAGTGAGGAGAACCCATCATCGTATCCAATGTACCCTGAGGATTCTTCTCTGAAGTCAAACTTAAACCTAACAATTGGTTATCAGGTTTCAACATACAACAATGCAGGAGATCCAGAAGTAAAGAACTCAAAAGCAACACCGATTCTATATGAACCACTCATCAATGCAAGCAATGACCATGGCAAAACCACGGATGATGAAGAAAATAATTGTTTCTACACAAAACAGTGCTCTGAAATTGCTTGTATAAAAGATACCAACAATTATGCCTTGACAATCGAACAATCAGAAAAGCATGATGAAGAAGTTAATAGTTTTGGCAGAGATGGTAAACGCTTTTGTGTCCAGTTGGGGAATGAGTCAGTCACTGGAACATGTAAAATGAAAGACTTTGTGGGAAATATGAAGCTATCAAAGAAAAATGATGATGTTTCAGACATTGAGACAACACTCTTAAATATGGATCAGGAACAGTCTATTTGTTCAACTATCAACAGAGAATCAGTAAAAAATGTATCTGTTTTGGAAAATGTGCTCGCTAAGATGGAAAACTCTGATCAAGAGCTTAAAGAGGAGGAAATGGAAAGTGCATCACCAACCAGTGATGCTCACAAGGATTTAATCAGCAAAGATCACATCAATATTTTTAGAAATGACAGCAGTACATTCGATTGTGGATTGACACCAACAAATTGTGATAGCCTGAAATCCTCTAGGAGTCCTGAGATTAAAAACATTAATGACAGCTGTAAAGAGGATACAAAAGATACAATTCAGATGTTGGAGAGAAAGACATTCAATAACAGATATTTTCAAATGAGCAACTCTGCAATTAATGATAAAATATCAGAGGTGGTGAAAGAACACTTTAATTTGTCTCTGAGAGAAGGCTGTGGTGAAGATCACGAGTTGGACACAAAGAAAGACAAGAAGTCCAAGACAAACAACTATGAATTTGATTACAAAAGTACTCAAGATGGACATGGTGAAAATAGTAATTCCCAGCATTTCTCACGTATGAAAAATTCAGAGAATTATACGGACAACACTACTGTGCACTTGGAGAATGGAACAGAATCAAGACATTCTTTGACTATGAGTAGGAACTCTAATGGCACAGAAGAGTTTGTTGTGAGGAAGACAGAAAGAAAAGTAGAACAAGAAAGTCCAAAATGTGGATATATTAACGAAAACGTGGAGTCAGTACCATATTGTGCTATAGAGGCACAGAGCACAGATAGGGTAAATTCAAGTGAATCAGTGTTGTCTTGTGTTAAGGAAACTATTATTGGGTTGAATACATCAAGAGAGAACATTACTGTATGCACCCAACTAAGAAAGTACATTGATGCTTCAACCCCTGTTCAAAAGCCACCCTGCATGTATGCACAAGCTACACCATCTCTTAAGCTGACAAATGGGTTAGATAAAGTCCAGAAAGATCACCAGTCCACATACCTGAATGCACAGATTGTCAACAATGAAACAAAACAAAATGAAAGTGTGCCGACCTCAATGGAAATGCACAAATTTGATAATAAACCACTAACCCATGGACATTCAAGACTTTTGAATGAAACCAAATGTTCACTGAGTGAAAATTGTTTTGTGAAGATCTCAACTCCTGTAATGTCCAGTCAATGCCACATTCCTCAGGTGTCATTACCTACCGAAGCAGCAGTAAAACATACAGTCTCAGCTTTACTCTCTGAAGAGACCGATATGGCTAACACATGTCAGCAAACCATGGAAGACAGTGCTATAACGTTACCTAATTCAGAGGTAAAAAATAAAAAAACACATTCATATAATTTTACAACATCAAGTATGGAACATAACCATTCAGCAGTGGACGAGAATTACCCTGCTCCTGAAGCCCGGCCTTTAAGCAAGCTAACGTTTTATGAATTTGCTCCAGGAAACCTTGGAAAATATACCGGTTTTGTAAGCCAAGATAAAAATTGTTCTAAACATTCCTTGGAAATCATTACCACTACTATCAGTAGTAGTAGTGATAAAGACAGAGTAAGATCCGTGGAGCACATACCTAACAGTTACTCTGAAGATTTCATAAAAGATGCTACAATTTCAGATGTACACCATCGGACGTCACAAAGACCACAAATGCACAATGTGCTTAAAACCGGTGATATTGAAAAAGTTGACAAGGATCTACAATCAGAGAATCAGTCCATCTGCAAAAGTAATGATGTGAATTTTGTGATTAAATCTCAGTATAACAATAGTTACATCAAAGGGTTTCAAAGTTTTGGTAACCAACCAATGGAAAAACAAGATCCATATATGCCTAAAAATCACCAGTCAACTTGTAAACCTGATAAATCTGTGGCCAACCCCTCATCAACTGTTGAGGTATGTCACAGCACAAAACCAACTCCTTGCAGTCAAAATACAAAGGAATGTTATAACAGATGTAAATCTACAGACAGAGGTAGAGGAGAAAATTGCACAACAGCAGATGCTACAAAACATTTTGTTGGCAATGGCAATGATGATCGACGGAAAGGAAAACAAAAGCGATGCAGAAGGGCCCACTTTATGGCACCTCCAAGTTCATCCACTGATTCTGCACCTGATTTATCCTCAGATGAGAGTACCACATCTAAAAGTCATGTTTCTCATGCCAAACCTTCTTCACAGGCAAACCTGCTTGCTAGCAGACAAAATGTCCTTGGCAAACACGAAAAGCCTCCACAAAACGAAAGCATTCCTTTACCTTCAAGAATTAGTCCAAGATCATTAGAAGCACAACCAAAAGAGAGATATACCCAGCAGCCTAACACAGGAATTACACCCTCTGTGTTTGGAGTTTCCTTACGTGGGGAAGCAGAGATTGAGACAATTGCATGTCAACAAGAGCTTGGTTCCACTGAAGAAATGCAAAAGACAGAGATGATTAATTCAAAGGGCGATAAAGACGTTACTTTCAGGATGAATGCTTCTTCAGAAGATATTTTAGATGTTTGTGTGAAAGACCACGCACATCCATTTGAGAAGACCCAAACACAGACAAGGGATTCTGCAATGCATTTTGCTTCAAGTGATATTAACCCATTTATTCATACAAGAACTGCTATAGGGGTGAAAACAGCAGTCCCCAAAAAGCAGGTCTTTGGAAGTGCTGCTAGTATATCCTGCCAACACTCTCCACTCAATAGTTCCAACATGAATATGACCAGGTGCTGTAGTGTAGACAATGGCCTAAATATTCAGGACCCACCTTTCAGTTCCCATTTGAGCACTTATGTAAATCATAAAGGGCTCTCTAGCACAATGAGTGGGAATGGATATTCTAGAGATCAAATTACTTCTGAGCCTCTGCTGAAAGATGCTTCTTATTCCTCTAGTTGTTCAAATAAGCAGACCCTAACTGCTTTGAAATGTGACTCTTACAGTGGTGCCTCAGAGGAGTTACGCCACAGTTCAGGTCAAGTTGACGAAATAGTCCTGGTCTACTCCTCTGAGTATGAATCTCAGGAACATCCGAGTCCAAGCAGGTGTGATCATGGCACACAGACCATTGAGGTTAATAAGGACCTTAAAAGAAAGAGCCGTCACAGAAGAAGCAGCACCCAGACACCAGTGTCCAAACCGGGGAATAGTGCCCCAACCACATGGGCAAGTCTACAGAACATGTCTGAACATCTCTCTGACCTGATACACAACACCTCTGATCTTCTGGGGAACATACAGTGTATGCGAACAGGGGAAAGGCCACCAAACTATGACTGTCCTAAACACTGTTTCCAGATTTCTACTGTGCATTCTGGCAGTAACCACAAGATGGACAGCTGTACACAAACTTCATTGGATATTGGGGTCCAGACAGAGAATGCTCCAGTGTCAAAGAATGCTACGTCCCATGAAGTAAATGTTATTGTCAAAGTGATTGGCTCAGATATTTGCAATGTGTCCCAGCTAGATGGTGATGCAGAAAGTGAACAAGCCTTTGAAAGGATTAAAAGCCTGCCCGATTTACATCCCAAAGGCTCAAAGGGAACTGACAGCCAAAATTTTCAGATTCCTCCCCAAAAGGTTCTTTCATTAGAGACTATTGTGCCGAATCTGGATTCCTCCACTTTGGAAGCTTTTGAAGGTAACACTGTAGATCATTCTTATAAGAAACACTCACATATAAAGCAAAAGGATAATCAGACTTATCACAGAAATGTAGACCAGAGGACATGCTTTAATAAACATATTATGCTCATGGATCGTGCATGCTCCCCTATCCTTACAGTGAAGGCTGCAAGATACACCCAGCAAAGACAAATAGAAACAACCCATGGTTTAATAAACTATAAGACAACTGAGGGAAAACATATCGCAGAGAAACAATGTTCAAAAGTATACAACATGCAATTTAAAGGTCATAAAATGTCTAAACATGAGAATATTGTACTAGCCCAGGAGAACCTTCACAGTAAAAATGCAAAAACAATATCTACATCAGTATCATCTGTGACCTTTGAAAACCAGAGTGACCTTAGTTGTCCAAATCTGAATGGATCTGTCTACTCAAATAGCGTCTTTCCACGAAACAAATGTATGCAAAATGAATACTCCCGTGAAGTTGAGGACAGGGTAATAAGTCAACCCACTATTAACTGTTCTCCTTCTCACCAACAAAGAATCTCCCTCTCTCCTTCAAGCAGTACCGTTGGTGTCCAACTTGCATCATCCTCAATTCAAGTTAGACCATCTAAATTGGAAACTTCAGAAAGGCCTCATTTGTCACCTGTGAAAAGCCAGTTGAGTCACAGATCATCTGAGTATATAATAAAGTGTTGGGATCATTCGAATCAAAGTACAATGCAACAGCAGGAAGATGACGTGATGTCTCTGGTGCCAAGCGATTGCAACACAGATGTTCTGGTCAGCATCAATCCTCTGGCAGAGACCACCATGCTTAGAGAATATCAGTGGATCCCTGATGATCTGCCCATGCACAACAAATTTACAAACTGGTCTGGCATCAGTCAGCAGTCACCATCAACGCTTAGTAAAATAAACAGACCAACTGGGCATCGCTTCACAAGGCTCAGTCCCAGTTACCGGCAGCCAATGGAGTCACAAAGCCCAAGTTCTGTCTATAGACCAGAGTCATCCGAGAAAGCGGATAGGAGAACACAAGAAATTGAGAAGCTGAGGAAAGAACGTGAACAGGTTTTAGCATCTGTACACCTGGATCTGAGCCCTCATCCGCTGACTGTTGAACTCACAGAGGCCAGGCTGCACTATGGCCAAGGGGAAACAGACACGCTGCTTAAAATCCTCAAGTCTGGTTCTAAAGAAGTATCTTCAGCCTGTAACAAACAGGAGCTCCTTAACAGGTCTGTCATATCTGTGATTTACGTATTTTAAGTATTTTTAAAGTTTTTCTTTAGTTTTATTATAATCTTTGACAGTTGACATTTAGGGTGCTTTCACACTAGCACTTTTGGCATGAACCCGGGTTTGTCTGATGTCAGAATGTGGTTTTTTTTGGATGATGTGAATGACTCCAGCAGAATGTGAATTATTATTTTTTTTTACAACTTGTGCAATACATTTGCAGAAGATAGATGTAAGTACCTCTCTGTGTTGATGCTTTGAAAAACAAAATCAAAGGTTAAAAAAATCAAAGCAAGACAAGTTTATTTATATAAGAAGAGATAAAAAGATGATACAGTTGTAAAAGGATTTAAAAGAGTAAAAATATGATACATAGATAAACTTCTCATCTGGCAAAACACCGGTGCATCATATTTTTCACAACTCCCAGTTTTACTCTGAGATTTTCCCATGGTGATTAAACTGTGTCTGTGGTGTTCTTTCGGCGCCTAAGAAATCTATTGGACGTCTCTAATAGACCCAGATTTTTCCCTCTATGAATGGAATCGATCCAGTCCACACCCCACAGAAACTCGAGTTTAATTACACATCATACTCACTACGCCACCACAGACCCAGGTCATCAGCATGGTTTCATCTCTCAATTTCCCCAATTAAGTAATTTATGTTTGTCTCTTACCCAATTCTCAGAGCCACTTGAGTTCAGTTCAGAATCAAAAGGAGGAATACAGCGCAATCAGTCGGACGCACCGTGGATACAGTTATGAAAAGAATTAAAAGAGTAAAAAGATGATGCATAGATAAACTTCTCATCTGGCAAATCACCGGTGTATCATATTTTGCACAGCTGCTTGTTTTACAGTGAGATTTTCCCATGTTGACTGTACTGTGTCTATGGTGTTCTTTTGGTGCGCCTAAGAAATCTATTTGACGTCTCCAATAGACCCTATTTTTCCCTAAAATCAATGTACAAAACTGAGATGAGCAAACGCTATGCATTTTGCCATCTCCTCCTGTGTAGTCATTAATTAGCAACACAACAAAACAAAAATACAGTGTGAACACAATCCAGTGGGTCAGGGGGAGAGTGGAACAATCAAACTCTGGTTTGGACCAACTGAGCAACTGAACCTAGTGTGAAAGCACCCTTAGTTTTACAGAGCTTGTTATGAATGAAATTCTATTCTGTCATAAGGCATAGGAAGAGCATTGAAAGTTTGAAAAAAGAGAGAGAAGCCCGTCTCCAGATGTGTCGTCGTGCTCGGAGTCTCAGTCCCAGTAAGCATCGGATCCCTGTAAATTATGAGAAGGAGCAATCTCAAAGAATTTCCGACCTGCCTAGCAGACGTCAGGAATATCTTCAGCAGCTCAGACAAGAGATTGTCGAAACCAGCAGGTGACTTGGAAATGCATTAAACAAAAGATAATATTCTATAATTCTATATACTAAAACAGATGTTCTTCCCCAGAGTTCCTGATCCACCAAGGCGGGAGGGTCAGTGTCCATCTGATATTGAGCTTCTATTGCGTGACTACAGCCGAGCCCGCGAGGAGGCAAGAGTAGAGATTGCCCGTGCACGAGATCGACTCCGTGAGAGGGCCGAACAGGAGAAGAGACGAATACAGCAGCAAGCTGTCTCGCAGGCAGTCAAGGTCAGTGGCACTTGATCATTCTTAATTCTTATAAAGTATTGCTGCCCTTTTCTTATTTAGAAATCGTTTCATATTTTCTTTCCTTCTCTCCCTGTGTCTTACGTAGGATGACCTGCTGTTTCGCACACGCATTAGTAACAGTACTTTATGTAGTGGTTCAAACCTGAGTCTTTCCTCAGGGCCCACTTCAGGGTATAACAGCAGCAATGCTGCCATACTGAAAGACATTACCTCACCAATAATACAGGTAAGGCACCACACTTATAGTGTGTTTAAGTGTTATTTTAATTTAGAAAGCTATTTTTCAAGCTCTTCACCTCATTCCTCAGGTAAATGGAGCCTCAGAATTCAAAGCAAGGACTCGACCTCCTATGATCCCGTTGCAGACTTCAAAAGCTCAGCGTAGATGGCTGTCAGTCCAGGGTGAGCAATAACCCATAAACAATTGGAAACCCAAGGGCTATGCTTCGAATTCACTTAATTAATCAGATCCACTATTATCTCTAGATGTCAGCCTGGAGACATCGGTCACTGGATATGAGCCTGAGTCCTCCTCCACTCCATCATCTCCTCCCTGTGCTCGACAACGCACTCTCTCCTTTGGCTCTCCCTTGTCTATATCAACTTCTTATCAGGATATCGCAGACTGCACTCTTGCCAGTGCTATCTCCGAAGTATGCTACTCCAACTTACTTAAGTATCAAAATATGCAAAATTTGCAACAGCATAAGTTTCAAAATATGCAAGAGCATTTCAATGTGAAATACTTTATGGACTTACATGTCTTTTTTAAGGTATATTTGGCCTCTGGAGGTAATGCGAGAAATTTGCTGGCTGGGAAAGCAGCTTCTGGCTGGAGGTACACTAATATGCATATTGTGCATGTATAAATCTTTTACATGGATTTCGTCCTCAAGTTTCATTTCTCACCAGGCATCAAGGCGTGGAGAGAGGTGTTCAAGTCTTTCACAAGGCTACTTCCAGACCCTCAGCTCATGGGTTTCTTGGAGCAGTAGAGCTGGAGAGACCTTTGGCCAGTCTGTGGTGTATAGTTCGAGATCATTCAAAGACTCACCTCTACCACGAGTCTATTAAATCTGCCTGGACACGACCACTGGACGAATGCACACAACTAGGTAAATACCAGTGTACACTGTACGACTTTGCCATCTGAGACAAATTTCTGGGATCGTAAAGGATTTCTGTTGTCCTAGGGTAAACTTGTGAGTCTTTGATCACCTAGTGCAGTGGTATTCAATTAGCAAACTGGTTCCGGACTCCATCTTGGAGTGTCCATTCAGACCACGGGACACAACTGTTGCTTTTTACAAGTTCTACAGTTTAAAGTGAACAGTGTGTCATAACAACGGAGCGGCACTCACCACAAGTGCTCAGGGTCGTTTAATGTGATGACCTTTCGGTGCTACATCCTCTAATATTTTTATCTAGAGCCATATGCGCTTCATTCAAGCCCTTTCTGCTCTGTGCGTGCTGCTTCTCTCTCCCGCTAAAGACATAAAGCGCCACATTAAGAGCTGCAGATGACACATATTTTAACAGTAGCAGAAACATGGTGCGTAGCAAAATATACTTTTGCTAATATGCTGCAGAAAATGAGAATGTATAAATGATTTTTATCCGTCATACAGATGACTTCGATCATTTAACTTAACCAGGTTTGTGACAAGTTAACGTGTGACACCTTTAGATGATTTTTTCCCCCATACATTTAGCATTATTCATTTGCATATTAAGAGCATTTCATAATAAACAGTGTTTTAATTTGGAAATTTATTTAGAGATGGCCAGGGAAGACAAAAAACTTTGAAATTACTAGTTAACTTTGTTTTGTACTCATGATGAGAGCTTTGATTATTAGATTATGTACATTGTTTGTTTTTTAGTAGTTTATTACTTTAAGATAAATATAAAAATGGTCCATACTTTTCTTAAAAGGTAAACCCTGGACCCCAGTATGTTTTCTCAGTCCCAAGGCTTTCTATGTGCCATACACGTAGGTGTCTAAATGTAAAAAAATGAATGAATAAATAAATATAAAATAATAATAATAGCCTGATAAAACATCTGATCTCACCTTTTTATATTCATATCCAGTTGGGAGAAATTGCGCTTTGGGTGTACAGTAGTACATATGAAAGCGCTATATAAATGCCTCATTCTATTCTTCTATTCTAAATATTTAATATTTCTAATATTTATAAAATATTAAAATATTTTATATTGGTAAAAATCTTAAAAATCATCACTGCTTTGGCTCTCAGGGCCCAAGATTCTCATCTTTAATGACTATTTTAAGTGTTTAGGATTTTGTCTTTTACAAAGTACAACGGCTGCCCTGATAGAAATGTATAACTGTTCCAAAAAAGTTCTGGACCTCCGCTGGGAAGGAAATATAGAGACTGGACCTCTTGGAACTTTAACTGAATACCACTGACCTAGTATGACATGTGGTTGATGAATCTAGATGCTGACGAAGTTCTGGCAGAGTCTGAAAATTTGAATCACACTCTTACATTGTGACAGCCCCTACAGCTCGTGTGCACTGAAGAACCAATAGGACTGATGAATTTCGAACATATTGTTTTCTATGGATTGCAGTGTTTTCTGTTGTGCAGACACCAAACTTCAAACCAACGCCACTTTGTTCATTCTTAAAGTGAAATTTTGTCTGTGTGGTGATTAGATTCAACTGTCGTCTTCAACTTGAGAACACAAGTACAGAATGGCTCGGCCTGTGTGCAATACAATACCTATGAGTTGTGTCTGTGTCGCAGTGCTGTTTGTGTGACTGGTTCGTCAACGCTGGCTAGTCTAATGCTGGCTAATCGTGGCTAGATGTCTTGGCTACAATTTATTATACAGTCTGACATGAAACACTGTACACATTGCACAATCTGTCTTGTCTATGTCTTTGAGATCACATTGTACACAATCTCATTACATTATCTCATTGAAAAATCGTACAGTGAACAGCAGGCTTAATAGGTAAGAGAGGTAACGATTATAACTTGCCTTCAAATGCAGGCAAAAGCAAAACTGTACTTTTACTGATTGTATTGCTTTGTCTCTGTCTTTCTCTCCAATCAGTGTATTTGTTGATGGACATATCCAACTGCCAGCTTAAACAGCCGCGGGACTTCTGCTGCCTCAGTACAGAATCTAAACAGGTGTTCTGTACACTCTTTTCTGTGAATGGCTTTATCCAAAAGTACCTTACCTTAATCACACATTCATTTTGATACATCTTCTTTTTTTTAGGATGATATGTGGGTGCTGGCCATGCAGTCTGTGTTTGAGGAGACACTGCCACGTCCCAGTGTGGATACTATCCGTGGTGAGATGCTACCCAGCGCGTGGATCCTTCAACCCAGCCAGCGCAATGGTCGAGAGGTTGTCACGGTCATCTACTTGTTACAAGTAAGCTTGTTTACGCTTGTAAGCATTTACATTAGCATTATGCTTGCTTAAAGAAATAGTTCACCCAAAAATGAAAATTCTGTCATCATTTATTCACTCTCAAGTTGTTCCAACCCTGTATGAGTTTGTTTCTTCTGCTGAACACAAAAGAAGATATTTTGAAGAATGTCAATAACCAAACAGTTGATGGACCCCACTGACTTCCATAGTCTTCTTTTTCCCCCACACAATGGAAGTCAATGGGAATGTCAATGTTTGATTACCAACATTCTTCAAAATATCTTCTTTTGTATTCAGCAGAAGAAAGAAACTCATCAGGTATGGAACAACTTAAAGAGTGAGTAATTCTGAAATTTTTGGGTGAACTATCCCTTTAACTATGACGTTACCTGAGATGGTAAATAATCAATTGTCAATCGTTCCCTATAGGTAGATTTGGGAAGCCCGTCCTTGGCTGCTAGACTGATGAACGCAGTATCTAGGAAGCAAGCAGCTGTCATAGCAGACCTTGATTCTTTCTTTTCTTTGTGACAAATCAGGTTACACATGTAGCAACAAGCACTTACACTAAAAGCCTGAAGGTTTTTGCTAAGATTTGCACCTCGTGTTCTTGCTCTTTACTTGATTGTTTTTCACATAGCACTGATGGTATGAATATTTTGTGTAACAAATTTATCTTGCCACTTAAAATATTTTCTTTATTTTTTTTTGTTATTATGAATATGTTTGGGGTGCCCCTATGTGCCAAAGTATTGTTTATTCTAAAAAAAGGTTGTAATACTTTGATCAATGTAAAGACCCAAAGCTATTTTTGTTTTCATTTATGTACATATTTATCACTTTATCACAATTATCATTGTATATTGATTACACTATACATAGCTTGGCTTATTGAAGGGATATTCATATCTAAACAATCCACTGTATTACAGTATTCCTTTAATGCATTGCATTGTCTTAAGCTACTTCATCAGCTGTAGAGACGTTTTTTTTTTTATTGTTTCTGTAATATGCAGTACAGTGCCTTCCATACACGTCATTTTTGTGGAGTATTTGTTGGGTGTAGCATAATTTTGTTTTTCTGTTTGTGCAAAATTTCTCTGTGTAATTGCTAACACAGAATTTATGACAAGTTCTGTATCAGCTGAGATAGAATAGATTTACGGTCATAAAACTTATTGACTGCAAAGCAATTGTTGATATTGATACTTTCAGTATTGTCATTTTATTTTTTAAATGTGTATGCAAAATGTTCTTTTAAGTTTCTTGTTTAATGAAATGCAATCAAATGTTAATCATTTTTAATATGAGTTATGCTCTACAGTGGCTTCAGCTATATAAATTATACACGCATCTGGATTTGCAAGCCATTACAATTTGACATGGTAATCAAGAGAGCCTTTGCTCGAGCACTGTAGAATGTTACAAGACCAGTGGTTTTATTTGTAACATAGACAGCTGATCTGAAGAATTATGTTGCCACTGAAACATTCAAAAAGTATACCCTATAAATAAAGGATATTTTTTTTATTATAATCATTGTTTTAATATACTGTAAAGGCCTTCTATAATATGTAATCTACTATATCTAAATGTAAAATAATTTATCATTTGATATGTTATGTTATTATTATATGTTTTTATGTTTTAAAATGGTCTCTTCATCATGACTTTTTTCTTTGCAAGAGCATCCAAAATCTTAATGTCTTAATTTATGAACCAGAACATATTTTTATTAAATACATGTGTCATTTTTTATACAAGTTTCTTGTTTCTGTTTTTTTTTAGTATTTAAAATGATCTCACTTGAGATAAGTCACTGAACAAGTACTTGAGTGCAAGGTTAAAACCACATCAGAGAACAAAAAAATATATTTTTTGTTTAAATTACTTTATGTAGTTAACATATGAACTATAAAATGGGTTGTTTATATATATATATATATATATAGTGTGTGTGTAAAATATTAATTAAGCTTTAATGGTTTTAGAAATCAGAAGTCATTACAAACCTTCATAATGCATTCAAAATCTGATTTTTTTTAATCTAATCAATAAATGATCATTAATGAGTGAATGTGGAAACATGTTAAGGTTTTGAATATTACTGTTACTACCATGTTATTACTACATTTATTAGAACATGTAATCTGAGGATTACCAGCATTAAATTCCTTTTATTTTATTTTAACTCATGACTGCTCAAAAACAATCCAAATGTAAGAAACCCACATATTATTTCCTAACAAAACATCAATATATTTTTTAAATGTTTTTAAACGAAATGTATTAAAAAAAAAAATCTGCATATATGTTCATTTTCAGTTGAAAGTTTTATAACTGTAAATTAAGTTGCTCAGATCTTTCTGGATTTTTAGTGACTACTGGAATTACTGTGCTCGCTTCTTGTTACTTGAATGAAGCAATAAACGCAGAAGATGATTTCTTAGGCCATTAGTGGGGTGAAGATGACCTCTGGTGGTGATCTGTCAACATAAATCCTAACCAAAAAAACATATTTAAAAAAGAAAATGAGGTGATCAGGTAAGTATAATGTAATCTTTTTCAATAAAATGTCTGTTAGTTATTTAGTAGGCTACAGGACTGATTGCCTAATCGTATCAGTATAGTGCCGAATTCTGTGTCCATAGGTGCTGTAGTAATGGTTGGGATAATTTGGGATTGGGATTAGGAGTAGTTCGGATGAGCTCGATACAGCGCAGGCCTACTAGGGTGAGATAATTTGGTGGGTCACAGAATTCAGCACAACATGGGAACTGTGGTTCGGATCTAGCCTGGGTCATTCACCGGCCATTCCCCCTCTACCCCCGCTTTCTGCTGTCCTTTCCCAAAAAAAGGCCAAAAATGTGCTAACTATTCTGTCATTAAACATTATAGATACAGTAGGCTAAGTGAACTGTATAGTAGCCTACTAGCCTAGCAAATAAAATGTTCAAGTGTAGTTTGACAATGTTCAACAATAAAATGTTCAAGTGTAGTTTTTTTATTTTTATTTTTTAATAGAACATTTAAGGAGGACTAGAAAAGCACAAACGAGCAACAAGTGTTCACCATGTAAAATAATCCTTAAAGAAAGTGTATTTAAGTAGCATGTCCTTATCGGCACTAGTCTATTAATTCGTAGTAGGCTACAGTTTTGCGGTTTTACATTCATGCTGGGCTTGTGATGTAGAGGCGGGCAGTATAAGGGTGGGGAACGCCATTTAAAGTCAGCGACTCTTGACAGGAATGCGCGTGCCCTGCTCTCAGGCAGCGAGCGCTCCTCCGCTCCTCTACTTTATTTTTAACTCTTTGGGAGGGTCAGACAGCGCTGAGGAGAATGAGAGACCCCGCGCGCGCTCCATGCCCCTTCAGCAGCTCCCCACCGTGACCTACACCTCACCGCCTCTCATGGGATTATTATTGCCCTTCAAATAACGGACTTTTGTTACAAAGACATCGATAAAGAAGCGTGTCATCCTCCCGGATTGTTTTTCATTTGTTTAGGTAAGTTTGTTACATGTCAAACTGTGTATAGTTATACTAGAGCTTCTGTCTTCAGGTTAGGATTCCCAATGTCATTCGATAGCCTATTAGGCGTATTTCGCTGTTTGTTTCTTGCTTTGTTTTAATCAAATTTTATATAATATGTTTATCTGTGAATAGGAAAAGCATGTTTAATATCCCACTGACAGGTCTGATTATTGTTTGTGAAAGTATCGCAGTCTTATGGGAAGAGTAGCAACCTGTTGAGCACTGAACAATGTGTGAGCAGGAGAAAACATACTGAATACAAAACAATGCAAAAATGTATCTTATGAAAGTTCAATTCTATTACAACATTCATCTCTCATACTTTGCTTTCTTTTAAATAATCAAAACTGTGAGCAACTATTTTGTCCTAGGTCCAAGCTGGTAACCACACTGGACCAGCAACAAACCAGCTTGTCATATAAGTTTAAAGCAGTCAAGCTAGATTTTGAAACATAATGACTGGTCAACCAGTGAATGACCAGTTTGGGCTGCTAAAACCAGCTACCATTTAAGCGGGATTTTCCAACATTTGCCTGCTCTTTGTTTCTCATTGAATAAACAAAAGAAAGCAGTTTCACAATATTAGCGAAAGAAAAACAGCTGTCACTACGTCTTTGAAATAAACCTACATCTTTGTTTCAACTTCACCTTATAGGGAGAACTGCCGTGATGTAAACACCATTACTTACTGCACATAACTTCACTATATGACCATAAAGTTCATTTCAGGAATAGTTTTGTATTATACTGTCTGTTCTGCTTGCCTGAAGATCACTGTTGTGCTTAACTTACTGCACCTTTAAAGGAATAGTTCATTCACTTTGTTTTCGTTTCATTGTGGTATGGAAAAGAGCAGAGTGAACATTCTTTAAAACATGGACATTTTACAGTTAAAGAAGGTCATACGGGTTTGGAATGACATGAGTGTGAATACATGACAGAATATTAGTTTTTGGAAACTTATTTCTTTAAGTTGATGTATGTACCCACAATTTACTTTCCTTAATCTAATTAAAACAAAGAATACTCTGGTGCCATAGCGCCATGGGTTCAGCTGTTCCAAAAGTAACATGGTACACAGGGTGCGTCATGATTCGTACCACACCTTGCGACCTCTCCCTCACACATGCATGAAATACCCTGCTGCGTTGGCTTCCTGGCACTCTTTCAGCTTTGGATGCAGAATTTTAGCGAAAACACACTGTGACAGTGAAATTGAAAGAAATTGAAATGTTTATTTTACAGTTATTGCCATATACTGTTATTTTAATGACCTAAATATTAAAATGTATTCAATTCTCTAGCATATAGATGTATAATCATTTAAAGGTCACCCAGAAATGAATAAAGTATGTGCAAATGCAAATGAGATTTAAAAGGATAATTCACCCAAAAATGAACATTTTGTCATCACAAGTTGTTCCAAACCTGTATGAGTTTATATCTTATGTTGAACACAAACGAAGATATTTTAAAGAATGTTGGTAATCAAAAAGTGAACTATCCCTATAGGAGCTTCTGCAGAGGGTACGTTTTTAAGTGATCAACAACTTAAACTTTAATCTGTTACTCACACAAAGCTATCATATGGCTTCAGAAAGCAAATCATACTTTTATAAAGCTTTCTGACATATTTGGAGCTTGACAGTGCCGGGTCACTATATGTGTACATCATATGGAAAAAGAGCAGCATTTATATTGTTTAGAATTTCTGCTTTTGAATTCTATTGAAGGAAGAAAGTCATACAGGTTTGGAATGCCAGTGACATGATTTTCTGTTTTAAGGTGAAGCTGTCCCTTCTGTCTCTCTCTTTCAGTTAAGATAGTGGAAACTTTGTCATAAACTGTATGTGTGCATGTGAGCACATTGCAGAGACACCGTACACAGAGAGAGCAGCAAAGTTGTGTCTCTTGTGATAACGGGTTTCCCGCTGGTGGGTGGAGAATAGTTCTCTGATAACATCCCCCCTGCACTGGCCTGATATAGAGAGAGAACCACCATCATCCCTCTCTCTGAAACCTGTTAGATTCTTCTCTTTCCTCAGTTTCTTTATCTGTCTGTTGATTGTCATAGATTTTTGATTATGTATTTATAATTGACATCTCCACCCCTAGCACTGTGACAGTACACTAACCCTGATGACCTACTAGAAACAGTAACATTACAGTAGGTGCATTTCATTCGGTACAGTGCTTTTTAATGGCCTAGAATGGAGCCAACTAGAGCAGAAGCTTTGGATTGTCTGAAGCAGTTCACTACTAATGTTTAGCTAAGCATTTCCCCCCCAATTATATATATTTTTTTATTATTTCAAACAAGGACAGTGTACATTAATCAACATTCATTAATGTAAATGTACCCAAATTAGTCCAAAGGCTAGTTTTCATTGCCAGATGTCATTAGGCGTAAAAACTAAAAGAAAAGAAAAGAGAGAAAATGTTATTGCAAGGAAAAAACGCAAGCAAATATCTGATCACGTAGTGTATGACGAAGTAGGAAAATTTGTGAAGGGTGCTCTTCGCATTCTCTTGCTCAGAGGGGTTGCCCAGCCCCGCGTTCAGGGCGATAAGACTACACATGAGCAACATGCCTCACAAAGATAGAACTATCTTAGCAGCTAACCTTCACCCGCCATTCCACAGTAGCACGCGCAAATACACACCCTCATTACGACTGACGGTTAGAGGACATGTGCTGAAAATGGCGCCCTTTGGAATCCTGAGGGTATAGAGAAACAATCTATAAGGGAAACAGGAATACATTTATTATTTTTATTATGTATTATTTTGTCAATTTATAGACTGGGACAAGCACAGATTCAGGAAAGGATATAAGAGGATTGACAATGAAAAAAACAAATTTGCTCATACGTGCATCATGGGTATCTCTTACATTTATGTACCATATAATCTAACTTCATAAGTCTTCTATCTGATTATTGCAAAAGTATTGTTGAAAACAGTTAACATGATGTTTGAGATCTTTTCTAGTTTAAATTTTGTATATTTCTAATTAAAATATTTATTCATTACAAATTTTATTATCAATACAACAATTTAAGTAAAAAGTTGGGTAACATTTTATTTTAAGGTAACGTAGTTGCACGTTACTACATGTACTTACTATATAATAGTAAATTATGCATAATTACAACTAACCCTACAGTAAACCAAACCCTAAACGTAACTCTATAGTAAGTACATGTATAATGTATAATGTACATGTAGTTAATTAATGTTACTCAGCACTTATTTGAGTAAGGACAATGCAACTAGTCACCTTAAAATAAAGTGTAACCAAAAGTTGAATTTTAAAAAATGTCTTTGTATTTGGTTTGTCTCCCTTTTGTTTTAATGACAGCTGCGCTCAAGCTGACATGAACAAAAAACTGATGATCAATGTTCTCCTGCACAATTTGAGAATGTTCCAAAGAGCATCTTGTGCTTCACTGGAAGCAAGAACATCTGACCTTTTGGTTCAAAGGAGTTTGCACGATCAGTGTCACGAATTTGCTAAATTGAAGAGTGACCTAAAAATAGCACGCAATGTTTAATATTTCTGAGTTTGAAAATTTTCTAACTTTCAAAATAGAGCTCAGCAGTTGGGTTCCGGAAGTAAAAACTCCATTCATTTTCTCCATAGGGAAATGATAACTTATAAGAAATCTTTTTAGACAGCCATACTGTGAGCTACGAGGTTGTTAATCGATGGTATTTGCTTCTGTTGAAGCCATGAGCCTGCATTATTCCAACTTAAATTACCGTGTTTAACAGTGGAATTTGTGGTGAAAAACTACATTACCCATGATGCTGTACAGAAAATTCCTCCAATCAGAGTTGAATCAAGCAAACCCTGCCAAAAGTGCTCTTTAGCCCTGCCCACTCCCATGAAGCACCGCGAATGACGTAATCGAGTCGATCTCTCTGTGCTCCCCGAAATACTTAAATATTTGCATGTATACCTTAAAATATAATGTTTATATAGATATAATCAAAAAAATTTAAACAAGTTGTTTTAGATTTCTACATCATTTTTAATTCGGTAATGCTATTTGCAGTGTACTGCAAATAGCATTGATTTTCAAATACTTGAAAATGATTTTCAAATACTTTTGCTTCAAATCAAAGTTTGCAATGTTATGATTCACCTCGTAGTTGGTTGGTGTGGTTCATGGCTTAAAATGCTTTAATGAAGATTTAAAAAAAAAAAAAAAAATTCCCTATGGGAGAAATGAATGGAAAAAACAACATCGCTGAAAAAGTGGGCAGGCACTGTTGCACTCTATACTTTCAATTACAATTACTGTGGGTTCTCTGACTTTTGGACCCCACTGTATATAAATAGGCTTTTATAATCATAATGTGTGCTGAGAGTGTATTTGGGAATTTGTGAGACACATCAAGGGGCTTTTGCATTCCATTAATGTCTCAGAATGTGTTTTCTGTGTGAATGGCCCCTTAGGAACGAGTACTGAATGTCTAAATAATATAGTGAGATGCAAATATATAACGGTCATCAGTGCAATATCTATAAAGTCTTTTTTGAAGTTAAATGTCCAGTTAAACTCCTCCTCCATCTCTTTCTCCTTTCAGATCATCCATTTCTGGCATTCCACTGTCTTGTGTTCGTGTGGCACGCTGAGGTGTTTGGTCCCTCTCATTCCTCAGCATCTCGATGGCAACTATGACCTCCACAACAGACTTTGACAATGCTGAAATCACTCAGCAGTACAGCCGCATCAACACCCGCTTCGAACTGTCTGATGAAGAGCTTGACAACGACAACAGCTCGGCCAGACTCTTTGAGCGCTCGCGCATTAAAGCTCTTGCAGGTGAGTCGTCTCAGGTGACATAAAAATGGGCACATGTGGTTTAGATATACAGAGGCCCACAAATGTGCGAATACATATACAGACGTACAGGCAGCTGAACCCTATCCTCTCCTGCCCCCCTGACCAGCCAGGATCATTTGCACATACCCAGCATGCCTCTGTATGACTGAGCTGGACAGCTGCCCTGCCCGTCTGTGCCCATAGCTTAGATCTCTGTAATAACTGCAAGAGCTTGTCATTTTTGGCACACCTGTGGGGTCTGTTGCTCTCAGAAACAGCAGGTTTTAAATAGTGATTTCACGACCACACTTACAAGCTTCTTTCCAGGGACTAGGTAATCCACACATGACATATGAAAACTGTTTGAGTGACAGTACACTATCATTTTTTTTTTTTTTTCTGAAGAAAATGCTTTATAATGCCAGGGTGTTGCTATGTGGTTGCTTGGGTGTTGTGAGTGGTTTCTGGGACATTGTTGGACATTAACACTTTAAACCAGTTCATTTAGTGCAGACCAGATTTTGTTACATGCATCTAAATAGCAAGAACACATGTCCAATGTAATGTTTTGCATTCAATTTGGGACACTTAATATCCACTGTAACGGAATACTTTTCTTGAGGTATGAAATGTCAAAGAGTTGCATTTTACATTAAGGAGCATGTACAGTAAGAAGAAAAATCATTTGTTAAAATGCAAGATTTATCTCTCATTTGAAATTTTATTAATTAGTTGATGTACATTTTAGAATATAAAATTAAGATAATTTAGGAATAAAGTCAGAAGTCTGGCATGGGCTTAATTGCTACTTTGGCACAATTTAAGCCCGCATGTGTTCCAAATAAGCCCACATCATCATTGATTCACAAAATATAAAAAGATAATTGATTTTAAAGAAGTAAAACATCAATATATTTATTCAGTGACAGGGAGGTATTAAAAAAAATCCTTTTGCTAATGTTTGATTAGAGCCCTGGGTGGGATGGGTAGGTGTTAGTGGCCGGTGGTCTGGAGCCTTAAGTCGGCTTGACTGGATTTGTAGCTGGAGTCAAGCTGGAAGTTTGACTGGGTGTATCTTGGGAGCCAAGCCGAGTTGGGGCTCCATACTCTGGGCCCCCCACACCAGCAGTATGGAGCCTTAAGTCGGCTTCGCTCCCGAGTTATGCCTGGTCAAAGATGGAAGTTAAACCGGGTGTATCTCGGGGAAGGAAGCCGAGTTGGGGCTCCAGACTCTGGGGTGTCGGGGGGTCTCTTAGTGGGCCCCCCACACCGGGAGTATGCAGCCTTAGGTCGGCTTGACTCTGGAGTCATGCCCGATCAAAGTTCCACAGGAAGTGACCATATCTCAGGAAGAAAGCCGAATTAGGGCTCAGTACTCCCGGCATAGGGGGCCCACTAGGTGACCCCTCCATGCCCTGAGTCCAGAGCCTCAACTCAGCTTGGGTCCCGAGTTTTGCAGACGGTCCCAGGGGCTCAGGACTGTGGGGAATGTAGGGTCCCCCTGGGACCTCTACATGCCTAGAATCTCAAGCCTTAACTCAGCTTGGCTCCCGAATTATGCCCAGTTATAAGTCCTTTAGGACAAAACGGGCTCTATCTCTTTTTAATAAATGTGTGTAATTTGTGTGTAAGTAAGGTAAGGTTAAAAGGTTAGTAAGGTAAAAGCACACAAAGACATGTTATCATTAAACACTTTCAGAAAATGTATCAAAGTTTGCAATTAGAGGGATTCCTCATTGAAACACATAAGGTGGGCTTAAATGGTTCCACAGTGAGTAATGGTGAAAAAAAACAATGTTTTCCTTTAAAAATGTAAGATATGTTTACAAATACATGCATGGAGCTTAAATATACTGTGGACTAGTGTCATAGTAATTTTCATTGTGCCCACATTGAGAAATGTTTTTTTTCATTCAAGGTTAGCTTGTGTTGGCTATAGTTTGCATGCGTTTTGTGGCGCTGTACCATTTAAGCCCATCTTGAAAAAAAAGTTAATTTATGAAAATAATCTTCTCTACAAAACAATTTATGATGTATTTATTTGTAAATTAATGTAAAATGAATCACAAAACATTTATTGTTTGCAGTTCACATGCTTAATTCTTTGGCAGTTTAGCCTTTCTGTAAGGCTAATGGTTTGACCTAGAGATTAGCTTTGAACGCAAGCTAATAAAACTCATCTTTCCAATTAAAGGAAAACAATATCAAATATTAAAGTACTATTTGTTCATACACAAAAAAACAATACATTTATCTCTTATTTGACATAATAGCAATGTAGTTACCAAAGAAATGGCTGAAAATTGCAGAAATGTGTTGATTTCTGAAGGGTCCCGAAACACCATATTTTTGAGGTGACTTTTTTTTACCTTGAAATAATGTTTCCAAAATCGTATCAGTGGTTCATCAAATCGTAACAGGGTGAAAGGCACTTCTGGATTCGCTTTGCAGCCCTATATCTGCTATAACCACACTATGCAAGTTTGCCAAACCGGGTCGCGTTTCTATAGTTCGAATGAGACATAAGAAAACTACAAATTTGACTTGCTTTAGTCAAGCGTTACAATAGTCATTATTTAGTTTTTCTTTGTTTCTGATGTCGCAATATATCATACTTTCATGAAATCATGCAACATACTCTACCTTGTCTGTGGACATCGTTCATTCCAAAGCCGGTGCTAGATAAACAGCGAGCATGCGTGCGACGGTAGGCTGCGGGCGGCGAAATTATTTACGACAGCGGTAATGGACAATTCCGCTTCCAACCTGTAGGGCGACCGAAGAGGAAAAGTTCCTTCGTGTTGCTTTAATGGGGTACACTTACCCTACTCTCTTCAAGTACACTTAAATGGCCTTTTATTTAATCTGTAAGTACATTTTTTTAATTAGTGAGAGAGTTTTGTGAGAATGAATTATGCACAGTTGTTTAAGGCTATGGGTCTTTTTGTTTGAAATGCATTAGTGATGGTGAACTCGAATTCAGGCCTGCTTCTTTAAGTCAAGTGTATGTTGCTGAGCCAGGGCTGGTGTGATGTGTTCTGTTGGTGCGTCTGTGCTCTGCTCTTTCTGTAATGCAATTAGAGAGAGTTAAAAAGTGGGGGCGAGCGAGAGAGAGAGAGAGAGAGAGAGAGAGAGGAGTGGTTCCCATTCTTCACCTTTGATTTACAGCCTTTGAACAGACACGCATCCCTCTGAGTATACTAAGTACACTTTGAGTACACAGTCATTAATACATTTGTAGTTGGTATTTACATCAGGGCCAAAACTGCTTATGCACGCACTTGCAGTCTGACATCAAATTGTATTTGTAACACAAATCAACACACACACAAACGCCCATCAGAAGACATTTTAGATGAGTGTGTTTGAGTGTGCGTTATGGGGCAGTCAGGAAGGAGGGCATATTATATGCATGGCTGGGGTGCTGGAGAACCACTCCATGTGCTACTGGGGAGAGGCACAACAGCATCATTGCTAAGTGAAGAGTGAGTAAGGGAGGGAAGGAGAAAGAGAGAGAGGGAGGGAGGGAGGGAAGGAGGGAGGGCGGGCGATAGGACGGGAGAAGATAACAGAACTCGAGACAGAAGGAGGGAAGAAGAGTGTCCTGTTTGTCTCATTCTTTCCCGGCTGTGCATGTTGATTTAACGTGGTGAGGATGAGCAGCCCCTGTTTGTGTCGCGCGGTGCCCGTGAGCCAGACCCGGCTGAGGGAGGTCAAACTCAGCTTGAAGACCAGCAGAGAGACCATACCGATCCGCCCTACCCCAGTCGTCCGGGAGGTCAGCAGCCGGCATTATACCACGGTGAAAGAAGTCCCAACCAGGACCAATGCACCAGGCAGTCGGAGCAGGAGCACCCCACCAGTTTATAGGGCCCAGAGCAGGAGAGGGGCCAAAACCAACAGTCCCCACAATCGTGAACCTGAGCACCTGCCAGAGAGGAATGGAACTTTACTGGGCATCACATCTAAAGTAGCGCCCATGACTTTCACTCCAGTCTCCTCAACTTCATCCTCTTCCTCCTGCACCCCGAAGGGCCATCGGCCCTCACCTCCACGATCCTCACCATCTTGCCCGCTGTCCCCATCCCGGAGTATGAAACGAGCACGCTGGCTGAGCTATAGTGCTTCCAACATTTGCTTCAACAACTCCATCCTGGATGGGCGCTTCAGACAACTGCAAGGTAGTGTCCTGGTGGAGTTTTTCCCTCCCCCCTCAAAGAGGGGGTAGTCATTCCCGACATACCCCTTTACTACGCCACAGGGGAATTGTTGGATTAGGTAGAGATCCGGAGAAGGGTGTGGGAAGTGCTTTAAGGTGGTATGCTAGATTGTTTTCTATTGGCCGCTGTGGGAACTGAAACCTGGTTTTGTTATTTTATGTGCAGTATTTATTAATTTCATTATTTGTGCTGTATATATGCCTAATTGCTCACAGTGTTACCTCTAAATATTTATTTGACAAACTCATAAAAAGACCATTCAGTGCAAAAAATACTACTTGTCCCCCCATCAATCATTTGAATTCTTGCTGAATGACAAAGTGATTGGTACATTGGCAGACTAACCACCATCTACTTCTTGTCTTCTGCTATTCTTGCCTCTTTCAGGAATATGTTTTCTTTGTCTATGCCTTTCTGTGATTTGGGGTATTCATCATCGAGGTCTCTTACCTCACTTATTCAGCGCTGTTTATTTTTAGAAGAAGTTGACTGTCACTGTTAATTTGTGTAAAACTGAGCTTCCTGTTTCTCTCTGATGAGAGAGTTCTTTAATGCTCTGAAACAGAAAGAGCGTTGTTCAGAGAGACTGTATTTTTTCCCCTTAACTATCCCTAATATTTAGATGCATTATATGAATGCATTGGGATGGATAAAAAAAAAAAAAACATGCACTATAATTTGAATACTAATCTCATATTTTTGCTCATGCTTAGTGTTTTATGGAAACCCATTTTAGAATAAAAAATAAAGTAATTGTGAGATCAAGTTTAAAATAAGAAATACTTACACTTACAGAACTTACACTGTGAGATATAAAGTTGAAATATAGTCACAACTGGTGGATATAAAATTGCAATTATTAGAAATAAAGTTGCAAGTACCTAGGACATGGGTGCTGCCTAAAATTGAGCAGCTTTTTTCCTGATGGATGATAAAATGGGTAGAAAAACCTTATTTAGATTGAAGGAGGGATTTGAGCTATATCTAAAGACAAGAACATCATAAAGGCCACTCAAAATGCTTACATCATGGCTGCATGTTTTACACGGACAAGCACCACTTACATTGCATTTAAATCTATTGCTTCTGTGTGTCTACCCATCACACTAGCTTGTTGTGTACAGGGAAAATCCATCAATATAAATATTTCACAGACCTTTCGTGTGAGCTAGAGAGAATATCAGAGATCAGCAGGACTCAAGCAAACTCTATTTAGACTCACTGCTGTTCTAATGGAGAGGAAGAGAGAATCATTTAGTAGAGGTTAGATTGCAGTCCTGCTGTACAAAGTGTGAACAGGAAGAGGAATCATTTGGCAGCAGTTTGGTCATGAAATATGTAGTGTTGCCGGGCTTAGCTCTCTTATTATGCTTTAGCACATCTGGAGCTTTCCTAACTCTGGCAGGAACATGGTAAATTGCTCTTTAAAAAGTGAAACTGTACAGCTGGTGCCTTAGAGAGCTTTTCCTACACGACCTGACCCTTAATAATTGCTTTTCTCTGTGTAACCCCATAAGTCAAGCTTTGGCTGGTTAGCATGGCCTGTTAGCCCTGGCTATTAGAAGCTGTATTTACACCATCTGGACACACACCCACAGACAAAAAACATATTTGCATTGATAGCTGTTTAAACTAGCCATTTACTCTACATACAGTATATTATTATTATTTTCTATTTTTTTGCAAGCGACTTGTATTCATATGTTTAGTTATATTGTAGATGTTTTACTTTTCATGACACAACTCAGTATAGCCACAAGTGAAGGGATTGGGACTGATTTCCAATCACTGTTGTTATGGCAGCATTTTCCTTTGGCTCCAGGGTAATTAACCACATGGCATGGACAGCTCAGGTGATTGGCGGAAAAGCATTTGTGTCCATAATTGAGCAAGTGTTTTATTATAGATCTGAAAATTAAAGCTATTTTGTCTCTCTACATATGTGTCTTTCAAGTCTGTTATACAGAACAAACATTTTGTAATATAAAATTGACTAATCTTAACACGGATTATTCCTGCACATGCTCAAAACTGGTTCAGACATCATGCATTACACATTTGAATGATTTTTTTTTTTCATTGCTTTGTGATCCAGATGGAGGAGACATGCTTCCACACTGTAGTTTTTCCATTCAGAGGATATGTAAAAACTTCAAGGTGTAGTCGAGACCAGTTCATTTAGTCCAAGTCCAGGCCGAGACCTGAGTAGGTTGAGTCTGACTCAGGGTCGAGACCAGAAGAGGGCCGAGTCTGAGTCAACACAGGGACCATTGGAAGGTCTAAATGATTCAGACAGTGTAAATATTCTTTCCTTTGGGGTGAATGAATCCTAGTTTTGTGTCAGTGCCACACGAATCTCCGCAGCACACACACAGTGTGCTCTGGTCCAGAGACACAATAGCACAGATCAGATCATATAGACGAGTCGGCACAGACCAGAAAATGTATCCAGTGTTGTGGTACTTGAATCGTCTCAAGTTCAAGTCAAGTCCATGACAAGACTAAGATATTGAAAATATGGTATTGGACTCAAGTCTGGTCTCAAGTACTACACTATGTTAAACTAACATTGTAATTAAATGACTGTTTTGTGTCTTTCAATTGTATGTTTGTATGATAGTGCAAAACCGAGATATCTGTTGGCAGAACAAGGCCAAATGTGAAAAAAAGTCCCTGACTATGATACTGAACTGTTTATCTGTAGTTTAAGCATAAATGACAAGGTAATGCCTAATGGTTCTAGGCTTAAAAGAATGTGTCCTTTCCACTCTCCACCCTCTTCGAATTCTAATGTTTTTCCTTTCGTCTTTTTCTCCCTTCCACTCACTCTATTTTTTCTACCTCTCTCTTTTTGTCATTTACATCCCTCCATCCTTCCAGTTTTCTGTAGCCATAAGATCTGAATCATTTATAAAACACATCATTAAGAATGCACATTTTTGTTCTTTTTGTGGTAGAATCTTAAATAAACGTGGTACTGCAGAAGACTTGCTCAGGGAACACACATGGATATAGGCCTACATACACTATGAAGAATACATATACATAGATTGAACTGTATTTGAGTTAGTAACTGTATGATTGTGACAATATGAGCTGTCTTTTTACTTTATAACTATTTTGCTCTACATATTCCTTATATTGAACATCCATTCCCAATCTAAAAGGGTGAATCTCATGAAAACTGTCAAGAAAGGTCTAATTTCACTCCAGAAGCATGAAGATGAAGCCTATTTTTTAGGACCCTTAAGATTGTTTACATTGTGACATTATTTTCAGGACTAATTAGCACACTAACAATTAAGAGCATTTACAGTGACTGGATTTTTTTATTTTTTTTTTATTTTTTAGCATTTGTAAATTACATTTGTAAGCATATTTATTGTACTGAATTTAAGCTGATATTAAGAAATTAAATACTGTGTCTGATTAGGATGTCTGAATGCTTAATTGCCATCACAATGAAAAGTCGTACTGGTCCTAAAAGTAGACATATGAAATATTATTTCATATTTTATTTTGATTCCTTTACAAGATTCATGCAAACATGATCATTAAGGTTCCATTAAGTTTATTTTCCATGCAAATAAAACATCAGAAGTAGATAGCAGAATAGCTGAATGTTCTTCTCTTGCTGTCCAAACCAGATGAGCGAGAGGCTGTCCAGAAGAAGACTTTTACAAAATGGGTGAATTCCATATTAGCCAGAGTCAGCTGCCGAATCTCAGATCTCTATCTAGACCTGCGGGATGGTAGAATGCTCATCAGACTACTGGAAGTTCTTTCAGGGGAGAGACTGGTGAGTGTGTTTAGTGTGTAACCTTGAATTGATAACACCACTGATGTAATTCCAGTAATGTCTTTGATTGCCCCTCTTTCCACCATTCAGCCCAAGCCGACCAAGGGCCGAATGCGTATCCACTGTCTGGAGAATGTGGATAAAGCTCTACAGTTTCTAAAGGAGCAGAGAGTGCACTTAGAGAACATGGGATCACATGATATTGTAGATGGGAATCACCGGCTCATCCTGGGCCTCATCTGGACCATCATTCTTCGCTTCCAGGTCAGCCCATCATTCTGATCAGCTTTATTCATTCTGTGCATCTAAGTATGATTTAAACTGAATAACAAGGAATTGGAACTATCATACAACATTGCACTGGCTATAAAACATACAGAACAACCCAAACTTTCTGATATTTACAGTAGACCTAGAGTAGAGTTTTTGTATTGTGTCTTATGATGATGGAAAAAGCTTACATTTATTTGGCTGATTGGAAAAGCTTATGTTTATTTTTAATCTCTCAGTTTGATAGCAGGATATTTTTAGCCCAGCCACTTCAAACAATGTAGTCTGCTACATAATTCAGATCCTTAAAAATGAAAGGAAACAGACCGGAATGGGAATTGTTGACTGCTCTTTATTCTGCCTGGTTCCCACAGCAATGTACAAACTATTGAGACATCAAAAGTCACAATCTAAATAAAGTAACAATGCCTCTGCATATCCAAGAATGGATCCAAGATCCATATTACAGTAGCTCTTCTAGTTAATTTAGAGTATGTTAAATACTACGAGAGATTACCATTTTATTATTATTGCTTTTAAAAGCTTTAAAACAGAAGGTATGTCTAGTTGACAGGAATAAGGTATGAATATAGTTTAAGTGGGATTTATTTAAGTTTTTGTTCTTTCTTTCCTCGTTTGCATACAGATTCAAGACATTATAGTAGAGACAGGACAAGCTGACCAGACAGGCCGACTGGAGACCCGCTCTGCCAAAGATGCACTGCTCCTCTGGTGCCAGATGAAGACTGCGGGGTAGGACAACAATTGTTGTATTTTAGTAGTAATGAATTTGACAGCAAATGCTCTGTTTTTATTATGTGTTTGCAGATGGATTTGTCTGATATTATTTTGTATCTGCAGGTATCCCAATGTAAACATCACTAATTTCACCACAAGCTGGAAAGACGGCATGGCTTTCAATGCTCTCATTCACAAACACAGGTGATAAATATCAAGAGAAAAGATCAAATTCAAAGACAAAATATAAATATTGAGACAAAAGATAGCTTGTGGAGACATTGCTTAGTGGTTAGGAGAGATGCAATGACACACAATCATATGGATGTCAACTGTTTTTTTCATTCATTCAAGTTCCTCAAAGACCAGTTTTACAGGTAACAAAAAGTTGACACTAAAGTGAAACATAACTAAAAACTCAATTAAACCACCTGAGCAATAAACAAACAACCACTGAGAAATTAAACGTATCCTGTTCTCCCCTCTTGCCTTGCCTTCTTTATACTATTCTATCAATAAAAAATAAATAAATATTAACCAAATAATCTCTCCTCTTCGTACTTTTGTATTCTCATTTCCCAACATCAGGCCAGATCTGGTGGAATATGGCAATCTACAGAGGTCCAACCCCACTCACAACCTTCAGCAGGCTTTTAACGTAGCTGAACAAAAACTTGGTGTCACCAAGCTCCTGGACCCAGAAGGCAAGTAACACCTTTTGACTATTAAGTTAAAACTTATAATAATTATCCTCCCATTATAGAGATAGATAACATTTTTATATTGTATTGTTTGCAGATGTGTTCACTGAGAACCCAGATGAGAAGTCCATAATCACATACGTTGTTGCATTTTACCACTACTTCTCTAAGATGAAAGCTCTGGCAGTTGAGGGCAAGCGAGTCGGGAAGGTGCAAAATATGAGCCAGTCCATTCCCAAGTGAATATGTGTTTAATTCAAGAGTACATTTGTATTGATCTATACTCATATTCTCCAGGTGCTGGACCAGGCCATTGAAACAGAGAAGATGATTGAGAAGTATGAGACATTGTCATCAGACCTGCTAATATGGATTGAGCAAACCATCATTGTGCTGAACAACCGCAAGCTTGCTAACTCCCTTACAGGTGTCCAACAGCAACTGCAGGCTTTCAACTCTTACCGTACCGTGGAGAAACCACCTAAGTAATTCAGGCTATTTATGAACAAATGTCTCTTTTTTGTAGGACTGTTAAGCATCCAACTTTAATTTCTTTTTAACTCTTACTCTTCAGGTTTCAGGAGAAAGGTAACTTGGAAGTACTGCTGTTTACCATCCAGAGCAGAATGAGGGCCAACAATCAGAGAGTCTACACACCCAAAGAGGGTGCACTGGTTTCAGATATCAACAAGGTGAGACGCTAAGATTAATGCTGCATTCAACTCAGAAAGTATGAACTTCCAACCTCCAATTAGGGAAAGTGCAATCTAATCCCACTTAAAGTCAGACTTTGAACTTGGAAACAACTGTGATTTTATTGTGATAAAGGTGACATCATGCAAATATGGTTGGACCCAGGGAATAACTAAAATACATCAATGCGTCAACGTTCCTATATTACTTTACAATAGAACCTATTCGCTTTTCTGTTGATAAATGTACATCTACAAAACCAACTTGTTTTTTTGTTTTGTTTTTATTCATCTCTATATCTTCTAAACATCAAACAATAGAATATAGTGGTTATCTGGTGACATCATGTACTGTAGGAATATCTCATACCTGACTTTGTATGGAAGGTGCCATAAGCTTCAGGAATGACATCAATCAATTCATAAGAAAACTTATATGAATCAAAAGGACACCTGCTAGTCCCAACCACTTTGGTTATATTTTCTGCAGGCACAATGACAGAGGTTGAACATGATAGTCATTCCAGTGGTCTGAGAGGCTCTGAGCTGTTTGAATGTGTGTGTGTGTGTGTGTGTGTGTGTGTGCCTTTGTTCTCAGGCTTGGGAGCGGTTGGAGAAGGCAGAACATGACCGTGAGCGGGTCCTGAGAGATGAACTCATTAGGCAGGAGAAGCTGGAGCAGATGGCTCGTCGCTTTGACAGGAAGGCAGCCATGAGAGAGACCTGGCTTCTAGAAAATCAGAGACTAGTTGCACAGGTAACTAGCTTTCCACAGCTTCTGTCATTGTAAGATGAAATGTGAAGAGAGCCTTTATATAGATACCCATCTTTTCATGGTTGCAACACCTGAAGATTAAAATTAATGGTCATTATTTTGCTTGCTTTCTACTGTGAAGGACAACTTTGGCTATGACTTAACAGCAGTGGAGGCAGCTAAGAAGAAACATGATGCCATAGAGACAGACATTGCTGCGTATGAAGAACGTGTTCAGGCACTGGTGGCCCTGTCTAAAGAACTGGAAGCAGAACGATACCATGATGCTAAACGCATTGATGTTAGAAAAGACAATATCTTGAGGCTGTGGGACTACCTGCAGGAGCTCTTGAAAGCTCGCAGAAGTCGTCTAGACAAGAATCTCACTCTTCAGAGTATATTCCAGGAGATGCTCTACATCATCAGCTGGATGGATGAAATGAAGGTAGGAATAGTGAATAGCGTGCTTGATTTATACAATTTGATTTATATTATGGTAATATTATGGTTGCATTGCAACTCGTGTAATTGAAGCAAAAAATAATAATTTAAACTATTTCTTATTGGACATTTGTTCTTCAGAACCGACTCTTGTCCCCAGACTTTGGAAAACAGTTATTGGAAGTGGAAGACTTGTTGCAGAAACATTCGTTGGTAGAGGCTGATATAGCGGTGCAGGCAGGAAGAGTACGATCAGCCAATGCAGCTGCTCTTAAATTTGCCAATGGTGATAGTAAGTACAGTTAAACCCTTATGTACTTAGCTGTTTACTTGGTGATGTAGGTGTGAAGTAGTCTTTGTAATCTTTACACACGATTCATTGTCATTTTACTTTTCTGCTCTTAATTGTCAAGGTTATAAACCATGTGACCCTCAAGTGATCCGTGATCGGGTACAGCACTTGGACCTGTGCTACCAGGAGTTGTGTGCTCTGGCAGCTCAGAGGAAAGCCCGTCTTGAGCAGTCGCGACGGCTTTGGAACTTTTTATGGGAAATTGCAGAGCTGGAGAGCTGGATTCGGGAAAAGGAGCACATTTTCTCCTCTCTTGACTATGGTAAGGACCTGACCAGTGTGCTGGTACTGCAGAGCAAACACAGTGTCTTTGAGGATGAGCTTGCTGCCAGGCGGGACAGCTTGAAGCAGGTGATGGACGAGGGAGAGAGCATGATCCAGGCCAAGCACTTGGGTTCCCCCAAAGTGCAGCAGCGCATGGATGATGTGAGAAGACAGTGGCAGCAGCTGGAGGAACTGGCCGCCTTCCGTAAACAGAATCTACAAGACACCCAACGCTTCTTCCAGTTTCAGGGTGATGCTGATGACCTCAAGGCCTGGCTGGTTGATGCTATGCGGCAGATGAGCAGTGACGACATTGGGCATGATGAATACACTACCAAGCGACTTCTTAAGAAACATCGTGACTTAAGAGATGAAGCCGCTAAGAATGGTGCCACCATTGATGCTCTATCCAAACAGGCCAATGCACTTCCGGAGGAATTAAGGAACACACCAGACATTGAGGGGCGTTTGAATGATATCCGGGATATGTATATTGAGCTTCTGACCCTCTCAGACCTGAGGCAGAAGAAACTGGATGACACCATGGCTCTTTACACTATCTTCAGTGAGACGGATGCTTGCGAGCTCTGGATGGGCCAGAAGGAGACCTGGCTGGTTGGGCTAGAGACACCTGAGAATTTGGACGATCTAGAAGTTGTACAAAACAGGTATGGCTATTGGTTTTATGAACCCAGGGACATTACTGTAAGTGTGTTTCATAAACTGGGAAACTAATCCAATTTATGCCACTTTCATAAAATCCTGTTCTGTTTGTTGGTAGGCTAAGCATTCTTGCTCAAGAAATGGGTAATATGCAGACTCAGGTTGATAACGTCAATAAAGCAGCCAAGCAACTCGAAGACAGCAGACATCCAAAAACAAAACAAGTGAAAGACTGTCAAATTCGTCTCAATAAGAGGTAAGAGTTATAATCCTGGATATGAATGCCAGTTTCATTCAAAATACTTTAGAATTGGTTTGTAATGTTCCTTTTTTCTCTTCTCATAGGTGGGAAGCTTTTAAAGCAATGGTGGAGGATAAGAAACGTAAAGTGGATTCAGCCCTCAGCCTACATAACTATGATCTTGAATGTGATGAAACAGAGTCATGGATAAAAGAGAAGACACGAGTGATTGAGTCTACACAGGACCTTGGAAATGACCTGGCTGCAGTCATTACCATTCAGAGGAAGCTCTTTGGCATGGAAAGAGACCTCGCTGCCATCCAAGATAAGTTGGATTTCCTGCATGATGAGGCCCAGAAGCTTGTGAAGGAACACCCAGAAAATGCTTCTGATATACTTGTCAGACAGGAAGAGTTGGACGCAGCATGGAACTCCTTGAAACGTACCCTTAAAGACCGCGAAGACTCTCTTGGGGAGGTCAGCAAGCTGCAGACCTTCCTACAGGACATGGATGATTTTCAAGCCTGGCTGTTCAAGACACAGAAAGCTGTTGCATCTGAAGATATGCCTGATGGTTTACCAGAGACTGAGCAGTTTCTGAGTCTCCACGATGCTGTGAGGGATGATATGGATGGCCACGAGGAAGACTACCATCGTGTGAGGGACACGGGAGCAGCAGTCATTCAGGGCCAAGAAGATGATCCTCAGTACCAGCAGCTGGAGCAGAGGCTGGAGGGCCTTGATAAGGGCTGGGATGAACTGCACAAAATGTGGGACAGCCGCAAGAATTTCCTTGATCAGGGTCTTGGCTTCCAGCAATTCATGAGGGACGCCAAGCAGGCTGATGCCATATTAAATAACCAGGTATACATAAACAGTTTTCATCTATAATCAAAATAGATGTCATTTTGTTATGCTGTCGTCTTATCATTGAGAAGAGTAATCTTTGGGGAAACCTATTCTTTGCAAATTACCTTCAATTGCCAGTCAATAACATTGTTCCTCCCTTTTAATTTGCTACCATTTTTTCTGTACTTTTTGAAAGGAATACACTCTAGCCCATGTAGACAAGCCTGACACCCTGGATGGAGCAGAAAAGGCCCTGAAAAAACATGAGGACTTTGTTACCACCATGGATGCTAATGAAGAGAAGATACTCAGCACACTGGAAAATGGTCAGAGGCTGGTGGACAGTGGAAACCTTTACTCGGGAAGGGTGAAAGACAAGATGGGCTCCATTGAAGATAGGTCTGTTTTTTTATATTATTTGGTCTATTTTACATCCAAGGTCAGACATATAATTTTTTTCTGTGATCTAGCATATGAGCTATCCACAAAATGAACTTGCCATTTTATTCTAAATTCCTCATAGGACATCATAGGACAAGTGGTTTGAAAAATGGATCAATAGATGGATTTTCAGTTCAATATGGATTACCGTGACAACAAAACAATTACATAAGGGCCTTAGAAATATATTAGCATGACAAGAATTATATTTAAATATTATATAAATTGGCATGATAAGAACATCGAATACTTGACTGTTGTAATCCCTCAATGTCAGTGTAATTCAGAAAACAATCATAGGTTTCTTTTTGAAGTTCATGTTAATGCACCCATACATTTGTGCTTTCTTTGTTTACTTGTGCTAACTCAGCAGTGAGTGAGATAAGCATTATTCTGTAAAGGAGTAGCCTGCATTTCCCCTATTTGCCCAGGCAGTCTGTAACTCCTTAAGATGGGCGCCTGCCCTGATGGTTATTGATCTCTTTGTGAAAGTACACCTAATCCATGGGGTTATGTTGCTCTTTTAAAGTGTTCTCTCTAAAGTGGAAATGGAGGAGTAAAGAAAAGCCATGTCAATGTCTGCTAGTGTTCATTTTACCATATACTGTACACTTTGTACACCAATTTGCAATAGAGACATTCCAGTAAATAACCCAAGTATTTTTGTGTGTATGACTTCAGGTACAACAAGAACCAAGACAAAGCCAAGGAAGTCTCAGGGAAACTCAAAGACAACAGGGAACTTCAGCACTTCCTTCAAAACACCCAGGATGTGAGCAATACTTGTCACAGCTTTGCTTCTAATAAAATGTTCTTTGTGATATTTTCTCTCATTCAATAAACATTTACTTCTCTCTTTTAGCTTACACTGTGGATAAATGAGAAAATGTTGACTGCACAAGATACATCATATGATGAGGCTCGAAACCTCCATAGCAAGTGGCAAAAACACCAAGCCTTCATGGCAGAGCTAGCATCGAACAAGGATTGGCTTCATAACATTGATAAGGTATATAGCAATTGTATGTGTTCCATATCTTTAATAGAGCACAGCAGTTTGGTGTCGGAAGTAAAAAATGTCTATATAGGAGTAAGTAACGATTTAACAATATCTTTCATAGACAGACCTACCTTGAGCTCTGATTAATTGTTATTAAATGATGATATAGGATTCCGATGAAGCCTTTGGTTCACATTATTTTAAATCGTGTTGAATAACATATACAAAGTGGACAGGCCCTGCACAGGTCCTGTGTACCATAATCCCAGTAATTCCTTAGTATCAATGTGTTCAAATGAATGGAAACAATTATGTGTACATTGAACAATGCTCATATATTTAGGAGGGACAGGAACTGATGGAATCCAAGCCTGAGTATGAGCCCATTGTTATGGATCGTCTTGCTAAGCTTCATGAACTATGGGATAAGCTGGAGAGCACCACACAAGAGAAGGCTCGGCTGCTGTTCGACGCAAACCGTTCTGAGTTGTTTGATCAGAGCCTGGCTGACGTAAAGAAATGGTTGGCTAAATTGCAGCAGCAGCTTCAGGGTGATGTGGATGAAGAGGTTAAGGATCTTACCAGTGCCAACATCCAACTGAAGAAGCATCAGGTGTGACATTAAATTTGTGTGTGCTACAATTCTACAGTAGATAACCTCACTGAAGTTACAATTATGGTGTATTATGGTCTGTGCATTGTTCTTCCATATCTGATGTTAGCTTATAAGATACTGCATAAATCTGCCTTTTTTTCTCCTAGATGACAGAGAATCAAGTTCGGGATCGTGCACGGGAGCTTGAAGAACTTCAGGAAGCTGTACAACAGCATGCTTCACTTAGAGAGGACCAACCCGAGTTTGAGGTTGAGCAGCAAACTCTTCAGAGGGACTTCCAGAAGCTCCTCACACCTCTCGCCCAACGCAGGGGCAAGCTGGAGGCTGCTAAGGCAGTGCACCAGTTCTTCAGAGATCTTGCAGATGAGATAGTATGTACATACATAGCATACCCAAACTACAGCTTTTCATTCGTTTTTTTCTAAAGAACTCTTACATAGAAGTTTTCATTTGTGCTCCTCAGCTCTGGGTGAACGAGAGGTTACCAATAGCAATGTCAGAGGATCATGGCAACAATCTTCAGACTGTTCAACTTCTGCTCAAGAAGAACCAAGTGCGTTTTCCCTTTTTTTCCCCAGTTACCCCCACAAATCATTCCTGATCATCAATTACTTGACAACATGGTCTATTTCTATAACTTAATATTGGAAATCATTTATAGTATATGTATTATGCCCCCTTCACCCACTCCTTTCATATACACCATTCATATCCTGTACAGTCTCTACAAAAGGAGATTGACGGTCACCAGCCACGCATTGATGAAGTGTTAGATCGTGGCCGACGAATGATGGCAGCAGCAGAGGGCAGTCCAGAGGAAGAACACATGTCTGAGGAGATGAAGAAGCTTCAGGAGGTGTGGGCAAAGCTGCAGGATGAGATGGACAAACGTAGAGCACGGCTCTATGGCTCTAATGAGGCCCAGCAGTATTATAATGATGCAGATGAGGCTGAGGCCTGGATAGGGGAACAAGAACTCTACATGATTGCAGATGAAAAGGCCAAGGTAAGACTATGACAGACTGCGAGAGCCAATGAATAACAGTATTGTTGCTTTATGTCTTAAAAAAATCTTCAAAATGCCAAGTTATGTCAACTCTGTGCTGGTTCCAAATTCTTTGTGCAGTGCTGCCATAAAAGCCATACTAAAATAAACTGTCTCTGACAATTATTCTCTCTGGATTGTAGGATGAACAGTGTGCTTTGATCATGCTGAAGCGACACCTGCTTCTGAAGCAGGCAGTGGATGACTATGCATACTCCGTCCAGCAGTTGGCGGATCGTGCTCAGAAGATGCTGGCTGAAGAGCACCCAGATGGGTATTTTTGACTGATTGCATGTCAGAATACATGCAATATATATATATATATATATATATATATATATAAATAAATATATATATATAAATATATAAAGAATTTATTGCATATTGAGATGAGGGGGCCAAGCTTAACTGTACCCTGAGGCAGTCCAATGCAAGTTAAAACACTCTATAACAAAGATTAATCTCTATTTGTCTGTATGTAAAGTGAGGCCATCATCCGGAGACAAGGACAAGTTGATAAGCAGTATGCTGGGCTGAAGGAGCAAGCAGAGGACCGAAAAAAGAAGCTGGACCATACATATCATCATTTCTTGCTGAGCCGTGAAGTGGAGGATCTTGAGCAGTGGATTGCAGAGCGTGATGTGGTGGCCTCTTCACAAGAGATGGGCCAAGACCTTGACCATGTGACGGTAAAGCAGAACTTACCCACAAACATAAGCACATTTACTACCTCTCACACAAAAGAATGTCTTGTCATGTACAATGCAAGAATTGGCATATTCAGCACTAGTATATTGTGTTGTTAAAGTCATACTTATCAATTTTTTAGATCCTGCGAGATAAGTTCAGGGAGTTTGCACGGGAGACAGGGACAGTGGGTCAAGAACGTGTAGACACTGTAAACCAAATCATAGATGATATGATCGAAGGAGGCCACAGTGAGGCAGCAACCATGGCGGAGTGGAAGGATGGAGTCAATGAGAGTTGGGCAGATCTGCTGGAACTCATCGACACTCGTGCCCAGCTCCTCTCAGCCTCCTATGACCTGCTTAAGTAAGTATAGAAGAAGTAAATGGATTAAATGTCACTAAAGAGTGCAATGCTTTTATCAGATTATATTATTACAACTGACACAATGTATCTCACTCAAAAACAAGCTTATGAAACAAGATTATAATTATTCTACAATATCTTCACTTGTGTAAGATGTTGTATGGGGTACAGAAATTGACTGGAAAACATAATGTACTGTGAATTTGGTCAGGTATTTTGATGATGGGAAGGAGTTGGTCGCTCACATTGAGGAAAAGAAGAATGAGCTTCCTGATGATCTGGGTGAAGACTTTAGCAAAGCAGAGTCCTTCCACCGAATGCATGCTGCATTTGAGAGGGTTATAAGCTCCCTGGGCAAACAGGCAAGGAAAACACATTACATGAACAACTGGTGGTCATAAATAGTTAAATGTATTCATCTCAAGAAATCTCTGTGCCTTGCACATATTTATAAGTCAGTGGCTTTTATAGAAAATGTCAAATGTTATATATTGAAAAGTTTAGGATGTTCCATATTTCTCTCCTTGCAGGTGAAACAGTTCCAGGAGACTGCAAATAGACTGCGTGCCCAGTATGCTGGAGATCAGGCCACTGCTATTCAAGCAACTGAAAAAGAGGTTGTGGAGGCCTGGAAGGGCTTATTGGATGCTTGCGAAGGTAGGAGGAAGCGACTGGAGGATACAGCAGACAAATTCCGCTTCTTCACCATGGTGAGAGACCTGCTGGCCTGGATAGAAAGCATCATTCAGCAGATAGAGACACAGGAAAAGCCACGGTAAGAAAATGCATCATTGTGGTCATCACAGTAGAGGTGTCCATGTTCCCCTTTTTAATGAGGTTTGTTTCTTGTTGTCCACTGAAGAGATGTCTCCTCGGTGGAGCTCCTAATGAAGTATCACCAAGGAATCCGTGCTGAGATTGAGACCCGTGAAGCAAAGTTTAATCAGTGTGTAGAGCTAGGCCGGGCCCTCCTGGAACGCAAGCACAAGGACTCTGCAGAGGTAACCAGACACAGGAGGTAGCAGTGTAGCATTCTGCAATAACAAAGTGTCTGGCAGGAGACATTCATTTTCATTTATACTTGTACTCACAGATTAAGGAGAAGCTGATGCATCTGGTTGAGAAGAGGAAAGAGATGATGCTCAAATGGGACGATAGATGGGATTGGCTTAGACTTTGTAAGTCCACAAATGTCAGCATGCACACATGAAAAGACACACAGGAATAGTGCTCACAGCTGCTTATAATTATATCTTCTTCTAGTGTTGGAGGTATGTCAGTTTGCTCGGGATGCATCTGTGGCAGAGGCTTGGCTGATTGCCCAAGAGCCATACGTGGCGAGCAGGGATCTAGGCCAAACAGTGGATGAGGTCGAAAAACTGCTCAAGAGGCATGAAGCCTTTGAGAAATCCACTGCTACATGGGAAGAACGTTTCTCAGCACTGGAACGTCTTACAACAGTATGTGTTGTGTCTTGTGTGTGTTTTTAACTTTGACTTGTTTTAAACTCATCCTACACCATTTGTGCTCCAGACATTAATAATACCTCAATTCATGTGAATTGTTTGCAATGGCAGGCACAACTCACACTTACTTCAGAAAATGCAAAAACGTTATTGACTATTTATAATCTGTTGTAGTTGGAGCTGTTGGAAATTCGGAAACAACAACTGGACATAGAACAGTACAGACAAGAAGAAGAGAAAGACAGCAGGTAAACATAAGATCTGGGGAACACATTACTTCGCTTCCTCCGTATTCCATATTAAAAGTTGACATTTGACCTCCAGGAAAGAAGACACAGGTTTTGCAGAGGAGTCCTCACAACTCTACCCCACAGAAGAACAGTCTCTGGTGAGTTTACGTTTTGTATTAGAATCTTGCCATCTTTTCATTATACTAACAACATTCTTCATGTCAGATATACTTTCACATTTCATATTGTCATCTCTTAATGTAAATACAGCCTGTAATATTATTTTACTCCTTTTTGTACTGAAAAATATTAAATGTAATAATGTAATACTTCTTAATTTGTACCTGAACTTTGTACTCATGTGGTCTTCAGTCTGGTTTAGGAGTAATAGAGCCTAGTTCCGGCGGAGTTGATGGCACAGCAGGGGACTCCACTGTGCCTTTGATCTCAGAGATGCAGGAAAGTGGCTCACTAGAGCTGGACCCTTCCACATCCATTCAGGTTTCCAAAGAGACAGAAAAAGCTGCCACACTTCCCACTGAATCTTCACAAGTTCAACCAGTCTTGATGGAGGGAACTCTAGCCCGCAAACATGAGATGGAAGGACATAATAAAAAGGCATCCAACAGGTTAGCTGTTGTTTTTGTTGGTCAGCAAAATTATGTAATTATTGGTGTTTGCTGAAGTATCACTATTACTATTGGTGAAACTTTGAACAAATTCCTAGCCCTAAGTATTAAACTTCAGCACATAACTCAGCCAGCACATGAATAATACCTCAAATCATGCTGCAAGTTGAAGATATGATAATTGTTACTTAAATAAGTAAACAATCTTGTAATTTTCTCCTGGCAGACAATAAAACAGATAAAAATACTACATTATACTATATTGAAGGACCCAAGCAATATCTAGAGACCAGAATATCACAGCGACTGGGCTCTTTTGACCACTGAGAACCACACAGAACACCCTAGCATTGTTACATTTAAATTTTCTGAAGAAATCTATTTGTCTTGATTAAGTATAATGCTTCAAGATAAATTTTTAATCACAGTAAGTAGCCATCATTTTACCAATCAAAACTTTCTTTTCTCAGGTCCTGGAACAACCTTTACTGTGTGCTTAAGCCTGGACAGCTCTCTGCCTACAAGGATGCCAAGAGCTTTAGTCACAGAGTCACTTACCATGGTGAGGACCCCCTGACTCTCACCAATGCTTCATGCGAGATCTTGACCAACTATAAAAAAAGGAAGCATGTGTTCAAACTCCGGTAAGGGTCTTGGTTATCAATCTTTATAATAAGTTAAAAATAAAATGTAATATACCTCATTGTTGTGAGATAGTGAGGTATATTACACATAGGCCTTGCTTACCCGTTTTATCCTTGTTCCATTTCCTGGTTTCTTAGACATGAAGATGGAAGTGAATATCTGTTCCAGTGTAAAGATGAGGTGAGCTATTGAATGCTTCTTCCAATTAGTCCCTAATTTGTAGCGTAATCTTTGAAATAAGCAAGTGAACAACTTTAATGATGGTATATGTGTTTTGTCTCTCTGTCCACAGGAGGAGCTCCAGAACTGGACTCAAGCTATAGAGCAGGCAGCACAAGCTCTGACAGAAGAACCAGTTGCAGGGCCATCAGGAGTGAAGGCACAAAGCCTACCTCCACCTTCTTCCAGTACTCTAGAGGTCCCCTCAACCAAGAAGGACAAGGAGAAGAGGTTTAGTCTGTTCGCTAAGAAGAAATAAACCCCTGGACAGAATGTGACACAGGTGAAATGGAACAGATTAATAACACCATTTTATTTTTTACATTATATTAATTTGTAAGAATTTAGCTATATGAAATGTAGATTACACTGCTGCCTGTATCTAAGCTAATGCGGCGTTGCTAATGTCCACATGTATTGCTCTTTATGTTTTATTGTGTTTTCCTATACTAGAGTCACATACCACATTCACTCTGTATACAAATAAAAGCACAGGAACCTGATCAAATTTAACCAAAAATATTTGTAGGAAAAAATGTTTTCTTTTTGTCTTTTTTTTTTTATGTATTGAGTTTCTTCTAGGCATGCTTCAGTATGTATTTTGACTATAAATAACATGCATAGTTTTGTTAATCTGCCTTATTTCTTTAAAATGGTTGCAAATGTAATACTGTGTTCTTTGCATTGGAACTTATAGAATTTTCAGAGAGACACGGGAGAAGCGTTTCCTTTTGTAAATGGCGCTCAGCTAGCAGGAGGTGTGGTAATGAAGGTGCATGGCATTAACATGCTCTATATGCAATAAGCACAGTGTTTAGTGTGCTTTTAGACTGTCCTAAGTGTTGTAAAAGCTATTTTCCTCTATTCCAACAAACATATGAATATTAATATTATAATAATATTATATTCAAATGTGAACATATTAATGCTATTATATATTAATTCATTAAGAAGTACAGTCATGGTACTAAGGAAAAGACAAAGATGAGGGCAGTTTTTTTTGTTCGAAAACATCAGCTATGTTAAATATGACTTTTTCAAAGCATGAACTGATATATTTATTTAATATGGTGCTAAATGTTTAATATAAGAGTTTTACCCTCTCATAACTCAGGTTTCCCAGTATGGCTGTCACAGGCCTAATCACCTTATAAATACCCTTACACTAGGGCAGCAAAACCATTATACGCACTAAAACATATCTCTCACATTATCATAACAATAATAAAAAATTCGAAAGAGATGTGTACAGCTTAAATAATGCAGTATAAATCAAACATGGTAGCCAATGAATGTTTAAAAACATGGAAAATATTTGTAATACAAATATGAATGTAGAAGTAATGGTAGAGGGAAATTTTACCTGTAACAAATAATAATAATTATAATAATCATAAAACATCATACATACACGAACTTAATACCTATATCCAGATCAAACTAATTAAACATTCATTATGCTTTTAACTTATATTTGTCTCACAAGTTTCTGAAAGGTTGTATCAAAACAATAAGTTATCTTTAGTACATTGTCTAATCTTCTGATTAGAATTAAAGTGCCCTGTTTCCAAAGTCTTAGTTTCTTTCAGTATTAGCCTATATATTAACCTTGAAGTATGTATATGTACTGTTTCTGCCAGGCACTGCAAGCTAAAACAAGTAATGTTTTAAAATAAAATGCAGAATTTTTTTTTTTTTAACAGTAGATACATTTCATCTCACTGTTTGGTTTTGGATAGGAATACGTTTACAGAGTCATGTGTTATGAGGGTCAGCGTGGTGCTTTATTACGGTGGTGTTTTTTGTTGGCCACTACATCCCGGACCTCCAGATATTTCAGTTGTATTGCTTTAAACACACTGCAGTCTACTTTAGAATGAAGTAGTCCCTTTCAACTAATATGCCTCCATTCTCTTTTCTCCTTTTATATCTGTATGTTCAATGCAAAATCACATATAATAAGTTGAAAACAAGGTATGACTCATTTTGGGAGTATGAGAATCAATAAACTCTGTTTGCAGTAACCTTTGACCTCTGTTGTATTTTTAAAGCCTTGTAGTTTACAGAAGTCAAAAATAAATGCATATAATGTCTGATTACTGAAACAATATACACACACAATTATTGTTTCATTAATAATCAGACATTAGTAGGCTACTTAGTGTCTTAAATCCTCCAAGGTGCAGTATGTAAGAATGACAACTAGTGGTCAAAATAGGTACTGCAGTCCAATTCAAAATATCGGAGATCGTTTTTTCTCCCGGCTCCTGCTCCTAAACTGGGGTGCGTTTCCCGAAAGCATCGTTAGCCAACTATGGTCGCAAGTTCCGTCGTTATCAGCATAGTTCAACGATTTGGTGTTTCCCGAAACCATCGTTCCAACGAACGTTCGCAAACAGCATCGCAAACTTGTGTGGTTGGAACGACAGCTTTCGAGCTGTGGTTAGAAGCATAGTTTCTAGTTTACATGAGATGTAGACTGAATAAATCCTTATCTTTAGCAAAATAAGCAAGCTGACATTCAGTACAACCCGTGTTATTTATTTAGAATACATTCAAATGTAATTTAAGTATTTTAGTTTGTCAAGAGATTTAAAGCACAGTTTTTGAAGACTGCGCATGTGCGAACGTGCTCTACTATGTAAGAACGAGCCAAATATTGAGTCTGGTAATAAAGCAAAATAACTGAGAAAAATTTGAAATGGTCTTCAGATGCCTTGTCTGTAGCTTATATGACAAAATCTAGCGTTAATTCGATCTCAAACAGATTAATTAAAATAAGTTATTAGTCCACCACGTGCGAGACGTCATAAACCAACGTGGTTGAACGATACTTTGCGACATACGGTTTCGGGTAACAGTTGTTACTAGATAGTTGATTTCTCCATCGATGCATCGTACTATGGTAGTTAAGCAGCGAGCTATATAGTTGTATGGGAAACACACCCCTGGACGGCGCTCACACGGGTTGCCAGTTTGAGCACACGCAACAGGAACGAGTGCAATGGACAGTGAAAATTGACAAATTGGCAACGTACAGTATCACAGACCAAAACAATAACAAACATTCCAGCCTGGAAACGCACATTTCAAAGTGAAATAACTGGCTGTAGAAGTGTTTTTCAAAGAAACGAGTATGAGAACTTAGCATGTTTCCTCAAACATATTATGGTATTTTTATGCTTTAGTAGAGTGAAAAAGTTACATACAGCACCTTTAATTGTTTTTATTGACGTACATTTCTATTGGTTGAGTATAAAACCAGTATGATCAGGTGAGGTGGAATTATTATAACCAAGGGAACAATCATTGTTAAATAATACCACTTTTCATGTAGTAGAACTGCTGAGTAAGAAGTGTGAGAAATAGAAATAATTGTTGTAAGAAAATATTTATACTATACTATTACCACTTAGCAATACGATGAATAAATTAGTTTCTATTAATGTTTTGTGTAAAGGACTTTCTTTGAATGTTTAAAAAGCATGAAAAGTATTATGTCAATGAAGACGGAATTCATTCACAGAAATCAGGTTGCAACAAGGACTAAAACCACCGATCTAACGTTATATAGATCAGTGACTAAAACACACTGAGCCCAGATGCAGAACTGCACTATAGGCCTGACTCACCTCAAGGCCCAATATTTGAATGACACATTCCTTTTAGTGACACAAACTTTTAATAACTAAATTTGATTACGACTGTAAGTTCCTCTGCGCTGTGTTCAAGCATTGACATTTTCACAAAAAGCCTACATTTTAATGTAGGCTATATGTAATATCTTTTTAATGCCAAAACTTCTCGGTGGTCTTTTTTTGTGTGTCAAATTTTGGTCAGGCGACAACTGAAACTCAAGGTTCGGTTTTGTGCACAAATCATACGTAATTAACGTAAATTACTTATTTTGTATTCAAAATGTGCATACAATAATTCTGAAACCAAAGATAAAGTTTATTTTCCGTCTTTAAAAAAGAAATAAAATAAAATAAAATTCAAAACCCGTGTAACTTGACTCACTGCTACTGATTCATGTCCTTTAAGTCCAGTGTCTAATAATGACAGGCCAACCTGGGTAATTTTATAGTTAAATGTTTACCTATAAAGCACGGAAATGTGGTAAACAAAGGAAAGTTTTCGAAATGTACAAAAATATACGTGTTACCTGCTGAGGGTGCCAACGAGCTGTACAGTTGAGCTTTGGTTGTCACGACAACAGTTTGGCCTGTCGGTTACGTCATTTTGAATGAAACCCTGTACCTACGAGTCCGCTATTGGTCGATTTACTACCACCCGCCTGTGGAAACGCACAGCTGATTGGCTTATGAGCATGTCACTCTTCTGTGCTCTTCGTGTGCGGGACTGCGGGTACAGGTTGAATACGCGGCGACAAAGTAACTCTAGCAATAGCTGAGAGTAAATGGCGAGAAGTTGAGCTTTAGTGGTGCAAGTCCGCGTAGACTGTAGCGCTTCACTCATGTGGTTGTAACCTTTCACTTTTGGGACTGCAGATCATTTAAAAGCTTTTTTAAACCAAGGAATGTCTTTTTTATTTCCCTAATGGAGTTGATTCGCGTCCCCTGCATTGTTCTGCGACGGACAGTAATGTGGAGTACATAAAGCCTTAGAGGAATCCGACGCACTTAGTTTTTTATTTATTTCTTTAGACGCACTTTAAGGCGCAAACAATTTGAACTCTTGCGTGGGTATTTTGTATGCTGTTTCCTCCCCCCAAAATGGATATTACAGTGTCTGAACTGATGTCTAACTTCATGGATTCGCCGCTTGTGGTTTGGGTAAGTCACAAAGACACGATGGCACCTGCTGTGTTTGTGTTTGCGTTTGCGTTGTGTAGTTTGTTGAGCAGCGGTCAGTGACAGTGCAAAACTAATCAATACTAATGTGGGCTGGATGTTTTATGTTTTTATCATCTCTACTGGAAAGAGACTAACATGCTTTCCATATAGGCTAGCAGATGTCTATGAGCATATTAAAATTGTGCCTTAACTTTATTGCAACATTTAGTGTTGTTTTTTTTATTTCTTTTTATCTGTATTTATTTAAAAAATGGTGATAAAAGTTGTATTTATTAATTTTATGTTTTTATTTATATATATTTTACTTTATTTGCAAACTTATGAACTACGTTTTACTACTAATAGTTATTTTTAATATAGCCTGTATAAGTATAGGCTATATTGCGTTAAAATATTTTTCTATAAATGTAATGTAACAAATATTATTCTTTTTTTTCCCTTCTAAATAAGTCCCATGAAATGTTAAACATAAGTTAGATGTGTTTAACTTGCACACACAACAGCATAACATAAGTTTTTTTTTTTTATGTGCACATACATGAGTTTAATGACAGTTGACAGGGTTTGGCGAAACCTGCAGAACTTCCTATGACCCCCTTACCTTGACCCCTGTGTCCTGTTTGGCTGTGCTTTCTCTGGCCAGTGTGTTTCCAACTCGTATGTCTTCTTAAAGGGTAGTTCACTCAACAATTTTGACATTAATTACTCACCTTCATGTCGTTTCAAACCCATAAGGCTTTCATTCATCTTCAGAACACAAATGAATATATTTTTAATGAAATCTGTGAGTTTTCTGTCCCTCCATTGACAGCCTACGCAACTACCACTTTCAAGCCCCAGAAAGGTAAAGACATCATAAAAGTAATCCATGTGACCCAAGTGGTTTAACCTCAATTTTATGAAACGACACGAGGGCTTTGTTTGCACAAAAAGTATAATTTACCTCGTTATTTACAAAATATTAATCTCCTACGCACATTCACAAGAGCACTACGGCAAATGCTTCAACGCTCGTCGGAGATTAATATTTTGTAAATAAAGTTAAACCACTGGAGTCACATGGATTGCTAATGATGCCTTTAATATATTTCTGGGGCTTGAACATGGTCCTGTAGTTGCGTAGACTGTCAATGGAGGGACAGAAAGCTCTCGGATTTCATCAAAAAGGTCTTCATTTGTGTTCCAAAGATGAATGAATCTCTTATGAGTTTGGAACGACATGAAGGTAAGTCATTAATGACAGAATTTTCATTTTTGGGTGAACTAACCCTCATTAGACAATCATCAGCGATCCCATGCTGATGATTGTCTGTTCCCTGATAATTTACAACACTAAAAGAAAACCAAACACACATATATAGTAATGGGAACACAGTTGTATTTAGGCTTTGGAGTTAACTGTTTGAAAGTATTGACAAGCAATATTTATGCTTTACACAGACAAAGTTTCTCTTTACAAATGTCTAAAATAACTCTGCAGTGCTGTTCTGATTCTGAAACAGAAAGCTTGGTTGATTTATTGTGCAGCTGTGCATGTATCCTGTTGTGATATGACTACTTACTACTTTTTTTTTTCTTCTTCTTCTTCTTTTTTTTTTTTCTTTTTTTTTTTACAGGTCAAGACTTTTGGACCCCTTGGGTCCAGTTCAGAAGACAAGCTGTCTATGTTCATGGACTTAGTGGATGGTGTTTTCCTCCATAAGATAATGACACACATGTGAGTGACAGAGTCTGAACGGTGTATGTGTGCGACTGTACGTACATGCTGTAATCTAGCAGCTGTTGTGTACCTATCTTTTTTCATTAGAAACCACATCCTATACTTTCCTGCCTGCCATCCAACTGTGCAGACACTCAATCCGAATCTTCACGCTCCATCAGTTTTGTTCCTCTTGTATAATTAGTGTGTTAATAAAGGGGCTGATTTGGGGTTGTACTTTGCCCAGAGTTTTAAGGGCATGTGCAACATCAGTTAGCAAGCATGCAGTATATATTTTAGCCGCGTTTGACTGAACGTTAGGTCACGGAAGTTTTGGTTAGCTCAAGCTGTAACCTCAGCTAAACAGGTGACTAGGCAGCACTCTTGCGTGTGTTGCTGATGAACAAGGAAATCCCTTCTTTGAGAGTATTTGCATCATGCAAATCAGCTCATTACACTTCTGACGTCTGAAGTTGTTCATCTAGATTGAGCTTTATAAAACCACTGTTATTGAGTTCTCAAATCCGCTGCATCAGCTTTGTCCTTTAACCTACTTTTACTCAGGCAGACTTGCCGCCCTCTCTGCCTTAATCAGGGGCTTAAACACTAGACCTTCTCAGACAAAGGAAATATTTTCTCCATAAATGGGGGGGCAAGTGGGAGGGGGATCATTCATGTCTAATAGGAAGACGACACATCTACTGTATGAGCCGTCCTTGGACACTCTTGTCACCGTCCCCGATAAATTATTGTAGCCTGGTGTCATGTTCTCTGCGTATCATGTTACTTGGAAGACTAACTGCATCAGTTTCATTCCTATAGTTGTTTTAAAGTCAACACAAAACCGCTTTTGCAACCCATTTTGCTTCCCTTATGTGGAATTAAATAGTCACCATTTTATACAAGCTCTCCCTATAGAAACAATAATTAGATAAGAAGAATGGAAATAATATAAAGAAGTATCTGATCAGCATCAAGTTAACCTGAAACCAGTCTAATTATACGTAGTCAATTATTAGTTTGTGCTCCAAAAATGAACTGAGGCTACATTCAGACTGCAGGTAAATGTGGCCCAAATCCGCTCACATGAGACTCCGATATATTTTTGTCATGACAGTATGAACAGCACAAACCACACTGAATCTGATCTTTTCAATTCCGATTTGTTCCACTTCCATATGTGGTACTAAATCCGATACAGGTCCGATTTTTTGCAACGCGACCTCAGTCTGAACAGTCATACAAGAATTTTAGAAACTTCAGAAAGACAACAGTCTTTTACGTCACTAGAGCAACCTCACGTTATCAAGACAGTTGTGAAAGGTAGTCAGTGGAAGGACAGTGATGTGTCAGAATTCATAAGTATTATAGTTACAGCTCTACATACAAGCAAACATGAGGGCTCTTATTGTAATTGTTTAAAAGCTCTCTTTTTCGCATCATCCATTTTGTTTTTTATATTGCCTGCGCTTAATTTCGCTGGCTTCAGTGGCAGATCACACTATAAATAAACGTGTAATCACTTCCTTTAATGTCCTCTGTTTTTACTTTCGTATGACAGCGTGCTGCGTGATGTCTTTTTATTGTTCTTTTGCACATGCGGGTCGGTTAAGGACCATGATCTGTTCGCACTGGAATCGGAATTGAACACTAAGGCTTGCAGTGTGAACAAAGCCTAATATATATGTGAGTTCTTGTATATTGTTAGTATGAAGATTCACTTACTCAGGTGTCCAGTGTGTTTCACTGAACCATTACAAATGAGTGGAGATGTGGAATGCCGAGGGGAATGTACACACTGCTTCTTTCTCGTCACCCACATCCATTTATAATGTGCCCACACTTGTATGCCTGCAGCAAACCGACACCTTTGCTAGTGTTTTCATGCACCAGGTATGCGGTAAACACCATCGCTGTTAGCAAATGAGCTCATGTGCTAATGCATCCCATCTGGCAGATGTCCTCTGCGCGCACCCTATCAGTCTTCCCTCGACTTTTACCAAACAATCATTGTTTTTTTCAACCGTGCTGTCAGGTGCTATATCTATGGTCGTAAAACCGGCACAAAAAGTGAAACTCAATGCAGAGTTCTTGGCTTCAGGCAATAGAAAACAGTTGAGCCAGACAGCAGAGGAAAAAACTGACCCTGATCTTTTAAGGTTCTTTCACTAGCAAGTGGGAATTTGTGGGCCAAGCTGGCAGAATTTGCATGCCATTCTCACAAAACAAATGTAAATGAGCATCACACAAACAGAGTCTATGTAGGACCTCAGAACTGTCCGGGCCAAGACGAGGACACTCCTCTGAGCATCACTCGACTCACTGACATCAGCCTCTGCATCCACTGATCCAGTCCAGTGATATGAAAGCCTAATTACTTATGTCAGAATAATTTGGAATTTGGATGTAAAAGATTACATCAACAAAGATTTATTTGGCAAGGAATTGCATTTAGATTTTTTTCCTCCCATTACAAACAAATATTTAGGCTAAATCCTTTAAAGGGGTCATATTTTTTTATTATTATTTTATCACTTATAATGTTCATAAGTAGTAACGTTTTCTGCACATACACAAAAAAAAACGTACTTTGCTTTTCAGCCTAACTGATAAAGTTCACACATTATTTAAAACAAGTGAACAGTCAGTAATAAAATAAGAACAAATACACAAATTACAAGCAGAGATGAATACTAAATAACAAAGTTACAAGTCTATAGGATTCAGGTACAGAAATGAATAATTAAGCCTAAATGTAAAATAACACTTTGTTCACTGTAGAAATTAAAGGTTGTATCAGCGATTTCAGGCCCAAACATAATCTTTCCTAACGATCCGCTAGCTGCCCGCCCCATACGCATGCCGTCAAAAAAAACGCGTCTTCTGTAGGCAGCCTAGGCTCTGAGATCTGCACACAAAAACAGATCACTGACAGGGGCGGGTGTTGTGAGGTTTTGCGCTTGTGCACGGCTGCCTATGACGGCTGCACGCGAAAACCTCACAACACCCACCCCTGTCGGTGATTGGTTGGAACGCTATTTATTTTGGTTTTGAGTGGTTGGTGAAACCAATTGTTTTTGTGTGCAGATCTCAGAGCCTAGGCTGCCTACAGAGACGCGTTTTTTTGACGGCATGCTTATGGGGCGGGCAGCTAGCGGATCGTTAGGAAAGATTAGATGAATGTGATCATTTATGTTTGGGCCTGAAATCGCTGATACAACCTTTAAACATAGTTTCATATTTGTTAAAGCTGTATATTTGTTTGTTGTTTTATTAATGTTAATGACACAGACAACAATAGAAATATTAGGTGTGTGCTGTCACTTAAAGACCATTTGCACGGACCAAAAAAACTGACAAACATCCGTTTCTTTCTCAAATCCGTTTCATTTATGACATAAATGAGAGAATACTTGCCGAGACGGGCATTTAGATGGGTATTTTGACATAATTTTGTGTTTGTGTGTCCGTTCAAGGGCAAGGAAACGCGAAAGAGGAATCAATTCGCTGTTCGAGCACTGTCTGAAACGCCTCTCTTGAAGGCGGGTACTCTGTTGAAGTTTAAAACTTTTGGATCTGCTCAGAGCCACTCTGGATCTGCCATAACCAATCGCTAACGTTTGGTTGTGACGTAACCCTATAACTCAAACTAGTGCACGACCTCAACGTCATCGTTCTCAGCCACTCCCTCTGTTCGCTGATTGGACCGGTAAAAATTTGGCCGGAGAAAACCCACGAAAATACCGCAAACCCAGACGGAGTACTGAAGGAAAACTAGCCAGGCTAGTTAAATTTAGCAGTTAATCCGCGAATCACATGCGTGCTGAACTGTGGGTCCTGATCCGAACTGCGATCCATTCCACCCCTATTACAAAAAACATCCATATAAACCATCATTTAAAAACAATGTATTACAAAATCATACAGTTGGCTGCTTCATCTTTCAACAAAAGTTTCTTTGCAAACTCTCCATTGCACTGTGCCTCGTTTACAAAATGCTCACACCATTACACCATTAAAATTAACCATCCACTTGTTTCCGATGCTGGGATCCTTCTGAAGTCTGAACAGAGATGTAAACCTGTTTAAACTGCACGCAATAAAAAGCGAATGTTATTTCACTTTTCATTTGACCTGTTGTCGGCAGACTCGAGCATATGGAGCATGTCAGAAACTGAGCGCGCATCTGTATACTTTATCCAGTGTAGAAAGCGTCAGTGATTATAATGGATTAAATTTACTTTTGACACAATGTGATGCTAGTATGCGGTGTAGGCAAGTGGCAGTGGGCGGGGCCTATAATGACTATTCGTCGATGTCTTGCTCTGAAGGCAGGCATATGCAAATGTATTTGCCATTTTTGAAGCTTGATTTAATAAATGCTTTGTTTATAATGAGGACATTTTAAGCTATGAAACTTACCTCTTATATGCCAGAAGATTAAGGCAAATTTGATTTCTCATGTCATAACCCCTTTAAACCAACTAAATGTTTCTAAATTATTCTGGCATAACACACTTTCATATTGGTTAGGCTTTCATATCACTGGACTGGATCATTGGATACAAAGATATGGAAGCCAGTGAGTTGATTTTTTTAATTTTTTTTTATTTTTTATTTTGACTGATAAAAATAAGACAATGCATTTCTAAACTTTAGAAACATTCCCACAGTAAAGGATGGATTAGAAGTGAATAAAAGGTCAGGAAATAGACCGAAAAGGACCGAAAGAGAGATGAAGGATTTGGGAACAGAAATCAGAGATTCCAAGTGAATTCAAGTGGAATAATTCATGGGTTTTTATTTTATTCTTTATCAATTTGCCAACTGCAACATAACGCTTAGTAATATTATAATATTTCTTCCCACACAAATTTTTGTACAATTAATCAGATTATAAAAACAAGCCTACACTTGTATTGCTTTAAATAGTAATTTATAAAAATACAACTCAGACTGTCAAAGGTTTATTTGTAGCCACCTCTTGGTGGGTTGTCTAGAATGACTAGTCGACTGGTCTTGAGGAAGTCGTGTATAATTAGGTCCACCAAACCATTAAAAAAATAAGGATGGATGGATGTATAGGTAGATATAACTAGTCGTTCTCACTAGTTAATTAGGTTGGATGGCTAGTTGAACATTCTGCCCAGCCCTATTAAAGTTGTGCTTATGTGAAGATTTTCAAATGTCCTCTTGTTGCTTTTGGTCCACAGAGACCCAAGCCCCATGAACCAGCGAGTGAACAAACAAGTCAACAATGATGTCAACTTGAGAATACAGAACCTCAACACTGTCATCCGACATATCAAAAGCTACTACCAGGTAAGATCTATTCCTTCATGTCGTGTTGCAACTGGAAAGTACTTTCTGGTGTTCACCAGAAAGCAAGAGCTTAAGCTTTTTTTAAAGACGGCATTGTGTATGTGTGTGGTTGTATTAGATGGCAGACAGCGGCTGGTCTCTGCAGACACAGGGTGGTGATTCTGGTGTCATGAGGATTAAACCTGTCTGCAGATGTGACTGTGATTTGTGGGTAGCTGGGCGCCTTATATTTGATCCCATAGAAGAGTTTCTGTTAAGTCAACCCTGAAACCTCAGATCTTAGTTATTGTGGGTTGTCTGAATGACTAGCCACTTATGAATGGAGTAAAAAGTAATATAATTAAAAAAAAAAATTATATTTAGCAAATCTCTTAATCCACTTTTCATACTGTACATTATAATATTGTCTAAATTCATTTGAATTTATTTAGACAAAGACTACAGAATTTTAATATTGGCCTTTTTTTTTTTTTTTTGACCATTACATGAAAATATTTATTGGTATTGGCCAGACTTGAATATCATATTTTAAAATCCTAATATATACCATGCTGCTATGTTTTACGAACACGCTTTTAGAATGTTTTTTTATATGGATGTTGTTCCTTGGGGTAATATCAGAGTGAGAGTGCTTTTCAAGACCTCATGGAGTTGAAGGTGGTCTATAAGAAACTAAACGTTTTTATGAGAGACTGTAGTCATAATGATAGTAATTATTGTGAAGAAAACAGGGATACATGAAAGGACAGCCTTTCTCAACACTATATTAGACAAAATGTATCATTGACTCAGTTTCTGGTCTCACAGAAAACAGTTCTCACTCACAATTACTGCTGGAAGGGGTATTTTATGTTGTTGGTTTTGGGAGTTGAAATCTTTTGATTTGGTTTGGTCTGTTCTGGGCAGCGTCCCACCATCTTAGTAAGCGGTTGCCACATCTGACCCCCTTTTCCCTTGGCAGAGCATCTCAGACGCATTCCTGCTCAGATCTCACTGCTTTCCATCCCAACTTAGTGAAAGAAGACTTATTGTGTGTCAGTCGGTGGGAAATGTCTGCCCCCCCCCCCCCCCCCCCCCCACACTTGTTTAGAATAAAAATATATAGATAAATAAGAAATATATAGATATTCGGTATTGGAGGGGAAAGTTTAACATTGTGTCCCAATCAAGCATGATGCGAAACAGCAGCTTTGCATGGGAAAATGACTAAATCAAAATATATTTGATGTTTAATTTACTGTTTTAAGGATTTGGACATTAGGTTGGGCTGGCTAAATCGAAAACCAAGTAATTGACAAAATGGTCTGGCTTTTCTTTTATCTCTTATCAATTTATCGTGTTGAATTTGGTTAGGACATTGTTATACGCGATCAATGAAAAACCTATATTTATTCTCCACTTTTCGAAATATTGGTGGGGGGCATCTATGATGGTCCCTGCACTTTTGCCCTATCGTATACTTTTGCCTTCCAACAGTTCCCTTCTTTGTTCTGTTTAAAAGAACACTCTGCAGTAAGCAGCTGAGATATTAAAATAACCTCTTATTATGTATTATGCAAGATTTTTGGCAGAGCTTCAGAATGTAGTAATCACACTCCTCCAGTGATGGAAGGCCCCCTTAACCACATATTTGGCTTGGGTGGAGCTCATCTTAGTGTTTTTTTTTATAAGTCACCCTATGGGCTCAGTAATAAGTAACTGAGAGGTTTGTGTTCATACAGAAGTGCTCTCACCTTGGCGTAAGTACCGTTTTAACCAAGCACTGTAAAAGAGGTGCTATCTGTCAGATATTTTGGGTCAACCATGGTAAAACTCAGGTTATTCATTAAAATTCTTTACACTGAGGGGTAAATACACACTATTGGTTGTGTGTGTTGTTTGAAACTGGTCAACTGTCTCAATTTCCTCATGTGGCTTGTCTAAAACACACACAAAAGTGCTCATTCTCAACCCAAGACAAACTGCCCTATATGATCCCGGAAATGGACTTCAGAAAAGCAACATTTGAAAAGCATCTGATCTGGATCAACGCTCTGCTGAACAGAACCAGATGTGTTGTTTTATCCCGTGTTAATCGCTTCCCCGGAGACCCAACTATGGGGGTTTTGATGAGGGGGAAGGGTCACTGTAATGTGAGAACTGAAAGCCTCAAGACCCTCTGAAATGATGTCCTTAAGACGTTCGGCTAAATGCCAAAAGATATGATTTGTAACACATTAGCTCTCTCATTGCAAATTAGGCTTCTTATTTTCTTCTAGTGAATCAGGAGGTGGGTCATTCACCAATTTTTTTTTTTTTTTTATCTTCTCTCTTATGTCTTACTTAGCTGTGATACACTATGGTGGTCCCTCACAAACACCCAGGGATCTAATTCGTACATAACACACTTCACACTTCTGTGCTGTTGCTGCATCTTGATAAGAAATGAAGTTGACACTGGATCGGGTGACTCAATTTTATGGCTAGCTGCAGTTTACAATCAATTAATCTTTAATTTATAAATGTATCACCTGGATATATGATATGGTTACTATAGCATTTTATATAATGTTCAAATTACAATAAATGTACAAATGTACAATTTAACTGTGCAGTGCAATGAATTTAGCAACAGTTGAGGTTTTTTTTTGCTAACACTACTATGACCATAAGTAATATGCAATATGCAATGCATGTTTTTATCAACAAATTTGCATTCAAATGCATCAGTGCATTGCTTACGCATCTGCTATGCAAATGTGTTGCCTTATTTGATACATCAGTGGATTGAAGTGCCATATTTGTTTTGGCTGACGATCAAAAACGACATTTATTAACACTTGCAATGCATACAAACTGTATACTTTTTCTGGCACCAAATGGAGTTGGAAAAATAATGGAATGTTTTCCATTGTTTGCCCAAACGCAATATCTCGGTCCAAACATATGTAATTGGTTTAGCCACAGGTTTTGTGCTTAGTCTGTGGCTTTTTCATAAATTGTTTTAAATGTGACCTGTGACTGCATTGTTAAAATAATTTTGAAGAGCCATCAGAGAGATAGATACCATAACCAACCACACTTGAATACCAATAGTCAATGCCAAATATCTATACTGTTACATAACAATCAATATTAGTGACAATATACCATTCACAAATGGAACTAATCAATTTGTTGTCATTCTATTCATTTGGATTGATTTGCAGAAATAACTGGAGCGTTCTATTTGAGATCCCACAAGACGGAAATCTGAGAACTGTCGTTATTTCTATTTGCAAAGGTCTTTCTCTCTCAGCCATAAACTACATTGTATCTGAGTGTCAACAGGAGTCTCAGCCACTGTGTACAGAAATGACCCAGAAGGCCAGTGAGATAAGCAGATGGCTGTAGACTGGTCTTTTATGCTCATGTGAATAAGTCGAACAATGTCATTCATTTCTAAAAAGATGTATAAACTGGAACATGGTTGTTGACATGAAGGGTAAAATAGCGCGCATTGTTTGAGCATGTTCATGCAGCACCAACACAGGAAGTGAGTGTGATAAAGGAAGATGATTTTAGTGATTAATTAGTGGTGTTTGCTACGGCAAGTCTCACTATTGCTTTTGCTCAGTCTATTTCAAAACCACAAAGCCTAAGTATTAAACATTGGTGCATTTTTTTGTTCCACCTTGTTTGCGCTACAGAAATAAATGATGGCTAGAATACTGAGGCTTACTAAGGAGAGGCGTGCTTACTTTTTAGTCGTCAAACGTCAAAAAAAATTGGCCTGGCAAAAAATAAGAATAGGCAACCAAATCCCTTGGACTTCAATTGATGTCGAAACCGTGAACCAAATGTATTAGAAGGTGGAGAGTGGATGTGGAAAATTGTTTTATCCAAAATTGTTTTATTAAAATGTTTTGTTAAGATAAAAAAATCTTCTAGACTATTTATGTAGCCACATGAAGTAATTAATCTGTTACATTACCGTTTGGTTCTCAAGTCAGTGGAAACACAGGTTCACTTCCACGAACCCTAACCAGGAACTGGTTCTGGCAACTACTACCCATCTGGGCATTGTGATGCCATGTTTTGCACAAGTTGGTGTCACTCACATTTACTTGAGAAACTGTATTTTGAACTGGGTTTGTCATGTTTGTGGGAATGATTAAAGATAGTGTTAATTGGTTCTCTTTGGACAAACATATGGATTTGTGATCACTATTTCTGCCGTATGTACTACTGCAGCCTGGGTAGATCAAAAACAACATCCTCTTAAGTTTAGATCCCACAGATCATTGATAGGCATTGCATGGTTTCTAAGGACTTGTGACCTGAACTCTATAAATATTTGCACATAAAGCAAATGTCTGTCTCACGGCAGGTTATGAAAGATTACACGCCTTCAATATCTAATGCCAAAAGGATGCATTCTCCCAGCTTAGCCTAGATTTAGGTTTAATCCTAAACCCTCACATTGGGTGATTTAATCTACACCGACCAGATTTGCCCTAGTTTCATCAAGGAATTGGGAATGTATAGTAATCCATTCGGACTGTGGGTTGGAGTCTCACCACAAGCCCATTTCACTGTCCCAGTGTCATCTCTCTATGTCTGTCCACACTTTCTGCTCTCCCCTCATTAGCTCTAAAATGACTCTGTGCTTGCTCACCAGAAAGCATCCCACCGCAGGGATCAGTGCTACAGACAGTGGGAACAATGGACCTCTGGGGGAGGGGAGGGGTTGTATGTTGGTTCCTCCCTGCCTATTGTCTGAAGAGCAAGTCGTTGTGAACATGAGGTCCTGTAAGCTGACTCCTTTCAGAGCTTGAACATGAGATATGTGGCCTGGCCGGGCCCCTGATCTGCCCAGGGTCCATGCATAATGAACTACAGTGGACCGCAACACACTCAACATTATGTTAGGACATCCAGCCAAAGTTGTTTTGTTTTAGATTGCACTCAAAATGGTTCATTTGAAAATGTGTCGCACAGCTCTGGCTGAAAGTTTGTCTATGACAATGAAGTGCCAACTGTTTTTGTTTATGGGTTGGGGTTAGGGTTGACCTCCTGCTAGCCCAACAGTCTGAGCATTCCCCTTTAGTCTGTGATTGAGTTCCTTAGTTCCACATGCACTATTGTAAAAGTAAAAACCCCTCTTCACTGTCGCCATGTACAATTCGGTTTGAGTTCAATAGCTGTCTTAAAGGATGTGGTTAAGACTCATTCGTAGAATTTGTGAATAACCCCCACACAAGCCCTGTAAACGAGGACAGTCATGTGTTGAATTGCCGTTCCTTGGCGGGTTTTTACAGGTTCTGCTTCACTGTAGCTCTAAACGAAGGGAGGTGTCTCTTTGGGCTAGCTTGCTAGCTCTTTGTTCTACTGTTTGCTCGCGTACAGTGGAGATGACATGGCTGTTCCCAGAGGTGTACAGTTTCCCTTTTGCCATGTACCTGAACAGCTTTAGAGGAGCTCTAGGGGCTCTACTTGAACACTCATCTTGGTCTGACATTTCATTTCTGCATGATCTGCTTCATTTCAGGATGTAGATGTTACACTTCTTTTGGCTGTGTCTTGTAATGCCTGATTATTTTAATACTCAATGTCACTTAGACATGAACATACACGTGCTTCTTTTCACTGCTTTTAAAAGGCCTGTGTGTTTGTCCCTGAACACAGGAAACCTCCCTCCAGAGACCGACTGCCATGGGAAACCCAAAAACAAAGCCTCATGGACTGCGTTAAAGCTAACCTTTTCCCCTCCCCATCTCTTGCATTTTCTCTACCTCTCTCTTTCTCATCTTTGCCAGCACTTAAGTTAACTATTATAAGATACAAATAATTTCTCTACACACAAGTGACAGTTAATTGTCTATGGATTTCAAAGCGGATAGACCGTTTGCTACTGCAGACTTAGTTCACTCGCTGTGCAAAAGAATGGAGACCAGGCTCAGGAAAAGCTGTAATGTAAAATGCTAACGAGGTAACCCTGTTATCATAGGCAAATAGTAATGATTATGCTGCCTTCAAGTCTTCCTGAGAGGTTTCTACTTATGACTAAGAGAGATTCTTTCTCACTTTTTCACTTGCTAGTGCAACAAAATTAAGTCCAAAGGATGCACAACACTGTGCCCTGACCAGGTGCGATGCAACAAACAATGTGTCTGTCTACACTGAATGCAAAAATAGGGTGACAATCACAATTCACTGCCAATCAGAACTGTGTTAAGACTCTGTTTGTACACTCGTTTATACTCACAACGCTTTGCCCAGCATAAAACGTGTACCTTGGATTTCATTACCTCCATGATGCTTCGCTACACGGCATGCCTTTTATGGTTTTCCAAGTGCAACCTCGAGTGTTGTGTGGCATTCGCAGCAGGACAAACTCCTGATTAACATGGTAGAAAGAGTTTAGGACATGATGGGAAATGTAGTTATGTGACAAACTTGTTGCCTCATGAATAGGCTAAATGAGTGGCTATTCATTCAACAGTACAAAGTTAATCATTCTAACAAGACAAACCAAAGTTTTGTACCCTATGTTTTTTTAAACTGTTGCCATTACACATTATGTTTCATCATCCTATTGTTGTTTAATAACATAGTGCTCATTTTATATTATGCTTGTTTGCGTAAATCAGGTCATGGCTGAGCCTGTATTGTTTTAAGGGAGATTTGTTTTTCTGTGTGTCTATTGTCAGTTAATGTCGCCCCTTGTTTTTGCTCCAGATAACTCCAGACTGAAGGTTTCTCTATTTATTACGGGGTAGCTGCTGCCATATGGAGTAACTCTAGCCTTCCTCCTGTCTTTGATGGACATCTGTTGCTTCTGAATGTGACACATGAAGCAAACATGTCCTCTGTGGGCCACTGGTCAAAGATCAAGCTGTCTTTAAAAGGTAATGATTGAAGACGAGAAGTCTTATTCTCCTCCACTGCGGTGTATTTTTGGTCCCGAGGTGCCGGGACCTGAACATCTACACAGATTTGGTCCAGCTGCTGTGGTGGTCACTCTACCTCTGTGGAATGGGACAGAAGTGGGGGGAGGTTCCACTAGGCTGATTTTATTTAATAAAGAGTTGGGGTAAAGAGGGAGGTGGTATGGCTCTTTAGGTCAATTGAAGTTGCCAGGGAGTCTGGAATGCCTCTCTTTCTGTCCCTTCTGTCCCTGCTGTTGACCTCGGAGTCAATGAGAAGTGAAAGCTGGTGTGTCCACGCACATACTGAGCCTGTAGGAATTAGGTTTCCCTTTCTAAGCCATTTGTTTTTGTTTTGTTCAGGGATTTGGGGTTGGACCATTTAATTCTGAGTTTTCTTGATTTTAAAAAGTTACCTCAACAACTACTGAAACCTAAATACTTCATGTATGCATTTTGCTTTGATGTTCTTGTGGTCTTATGGTGCTTTGTGGAGATATCACAAAGGCACTGGTAACAGGAAGTGGTGACGTCACATGTGACTGTCACATAGCAGCAGTGCTCACCTGGGCCCTTTGTGTACACTACAGTTTTTTCACTTGTTAGCGGCTGATATTTATGCTCCTCTTTTTGGACACCATGTGACGTCTTGGTCTTTATGTGGTTTCCATCTTTTATGTCTCCCCACATTCTGCCAATATATCCTTGAATAGGGTCTCAAATTACACATCCTAAAACAGAATAAATGTGACTGACATAAAAGGTTCAGTTCTGAACGTGAAGGACCACAGAATTCTTCAGAGAGATACACAACTTATTGGTAATGAAGTAAAAATTAAACACTGCAATAGAGAATAAATTTGGCATGAAATGAAAATACACGCTATCTATTTTGTAGATGCATGTTATATATCATATTGTGAATGATTCATCCATGTATGTTTCATTTATTTGTATTTTTTTACCTTGCAACATATAATGATAAAGTCATAGCTCGTTCCTCCAGTGAAAATGAGAGACTTCTCTCTGGTGACGTATGCCAGAATATGACACAATTGGCAACTGGATATATCACAGATATGAATATGACACAGTTGGCAACTGGTTATATATCAGCATATTTTAAAATGAAGGATTTAAATCTGATCTTCTGTTTGCATTCACTCACTTCGCACGGACTGACCGTCACTTGCAGACAGTAATGCACACTTCACAAGATATCACAGCTGGATTCGATTAAATCTGCAAGGTTTGTGAAATTAAATGTTTATTAGATGTTCAGAGATTTTTTTAAATGACGTAGATGCGCATTTGCTGAATGTTGACGGCAAATGAGAAAGTATTTTAGCCTGATTGTTTGCCTTTTCTGTTACAAATAATATAAAAGCAAACGCTTTACTTGACTTACTTCGCATACCATTTACTTTCTTTGTTTACCAGTTCTGTCTAACAAAGTATTAGATATGACTGACAGAGATCGTAAATTAATGACGGAGAATGTGAGTGAGCGCTGTGTGATCTGAGGAGCTGCCGTTGCCGTTTTCTTCTGGCGCTGGTGTTCTCAGCGCCGCCCGTCAAAATAAAAGTCTGGAGCGCCGTCAAAATAAAAGCCCCGCTTCCAACACATCGGCCAATCAGAAAAATGTATCAGCCGATATTTCAAAAATGCCAAATATCGGCCGATATATCGGCCTTGGCGATATATCGGTCGACCACTACTCTCCACAATTGACTGCATTCGCTTTTAAGTGCAACGCCCACATCTCAAAATCCAAATAAACAACCGATGAATGAAACCAAGTCCTTTTCTTTTGCGATAATCCTATCTTGTATCCCTATCTCTTGCATGAGTACACTTAAACAGCAAAAGTATGACTATATGCAGTATTTTGGAGTTTTTGAAAACACCCCATTCTTACAATATAAAGAACTGTTTAGGTTCTAATGTTGATGGGGATATTTTGTGGATATTTAATTTTATCAATCAATGAATTCCACTAGAAACAAACCTTGTTGTATTATTTTAATTTAATACTGTGAAGCTGCTTTGATACAATCTGTATTGTGAAAAGCGCTATACAAATATACTTGACTTGACTTGACTTAATGTTGCCTGCAGTGTTTGGACAGGAGCTCTGTGGATTGGGCTTATTTTAAATCTATCTACCATGTGGGTGTGTGTTCATGTACAGAGCTGTAGTCAGCTTGTGGTTTACTCCACAGGAGAGTGAATATAGAACACTGGGTCACTGAGTACAGACAGCAATGGGGCCACAAATTTGGTAAAATTGACCTTCACTTTCAATAACACAAACAGGCACCATAGACACTTTATATGAGCAATCTAAATCAAGCCAAAGTCTAAATCATTACCGCAGCTCAGGGATGTGGCATGATCTGGTCTGGTGAATTGGATATTGATCATTTGTGGGTTTCTCCATTGTATATTCAGTGAAGAACCCTCAGGCAAACCTGCAGTATGGGTCACTGTAACAGAGAAGAGGACCACCATGACCATTGATCAGCCCCTTTTTGCCACCAGCATACGTGTCAATCATGACAATGGGCACATTTGCTTCACTCTTCTCCAGTCTAAAATTAGAAAATGAAACCTACACATTCTCCTAGTTGCAAAGATGCATTTACTGAAATTTATCAAAACTGTTAATACAAAACCATCACACATCTGTGCAGACTTTAAAGACTATTAAGTAATTTTAAGCCTGCAATATATTCAGATAGCTGACATTAAAAACTCATAATAGCCTACACTTTAAAACGACGATTAATTTACTAAAATTAATTTGTGAGGTTTAAAGCGTTTAATTTTTACGTTTTTCAGAGTAACTTTGCATTTTGTACATTTCAGGTGCAAGATTTTTTTGTGTGTGTGTATTGACCTATGTGTCTGCTGTTTGAGAAATTAGCATTTTTTGGGAAACTTGCATGTGTGTTTGCAGTAGGGGCTGTCACTGTCAGATTTTCACTTCGTTGTCGTGGCCAAAAGGATTTACAGTAATGATATTATTTCTATGTAGGCCTAATTTAAAAAAATTATCAGAAAAATCCAACAGATTATTTACAATATTATTGTATGTGTAGTATGAACATGTTCATTATTTCAGGTTTAAATATCATTGTTATTGTCAATACTGGTATATTGTGATACCCCTAGTTTGCACATAATTCAAATGTAAAAAAACAAACAAAACAAAAAAATCTGAATGTAAATCATTTAAAAACATACTACACCCCTTCCAAAGAAACCATCTGGGGTTCTGTTCAGATTTACAAAATGAATTAATAAACAGATTTGCAACCATAGTTTAGTGAAATAAGGCTTATTTATGAATTTGTTTTATTGTCCAGCGAGTGTACCGTCTCTAAGATTCTCCGTTTTCTTAGGTGAAGTATTTTTGCGTTTCCTCATTCCTGTATCTGTGATGGCTGTAGTCTCAGAATGGAACACAATGGCACTGAATACTCCTGTTACTCACTTCTATTCATCTGAGCCTGGCCAATTCTAGCCGTGTTTGTATTGTGATAAGCACGAATGGTCATTTTGCTTTGACTTTCTACCCATCGAATCCAAATATTTACCTGAATTTGGAATCCAAAATAACATCCTCACAGGGAGCAGGTGCATACCCAGTGACCCTGAACAGTTTAAAACAGTGATTTATTTTTTCACTTTTCTGTGACCATTTGTTTTCTGGTATTGTCTCACTGGGCAGAGGAGAAGCTGCTGATGTTCTTTGATGTTCCCACAGAAGTCAGTGGGGGAAATGTGATTAGTGTGTTGATCCCAGAGCTCCATCACTGCTGTGTTATTGATTTATTACTACTGGAGCCGGCTCCCATTGCCCCCACAGCCCGTTTCTCCATCCATCCTTTCATCTCAGATGAAGAGCGCTATTTACCTTTAGATTTTTCTCTCTTTTTTTGTCAATACAATCCCAGATTTGTCCTATTCTTCCTCCCGGATTGAGTCCAATTTAATATGTACACTAAACTTCAAATATTTTTTAATTACCATAAAATATGCACTACCATTTAAAAGTTTAGGGTTGGAAAGTTTATATAATGTATTATTCTGACTAAGGCTCAGTTTATTTGATAAAAAATACAGTAAAAACAGTAATATTGAGAAATATTATAATTAAAGTAAAGGTTTTCTATTTGAATATATTTTAAAATGTAATGGTAACACTTTAGTGCAGGGTTCAATTCTCACGCATATTACTAGGATATTTTTGGCTGTTTATTAGTACTTATAAAGCACACATTAATGCCTTATTCTGCATAACCATATTCTACATCCCTTAATCCTACACAATACCTAAACTTAACAACTACCTTACTAACTATTAATAAGCAATAGTAATTAGGAGTTTATTGAGGCAAAAGTCATAGTTAATAGTGAGACCCTAATCTATTGTGTGACCAATGTAATTTATTCCTGCGATGTCAAAGCTGAATTTTCAGCATCATTACTCCAGTCTTTAGTGACACATTATCCTTTAGAAATCACTCGTATATGCTGATTTGCTGCTCAGTGCTCAGGAAACATTTCTTGTTATTATCAATGTAGAAAACCGGGTTGGTAACATATAATTTAAATACATGAAACTACATTTGCGATGCATGTGACTCATTTTAAATGGAACAGCAGGAAGTAACTTAGGTTGGGACTTTGTTTTACCAATCAGGATGTGATTTAGATGGAATATTGTTAGGTTATTATATACTTGGATATTATTGTTCCCAGCCCACACTGCTTTGGTCATGTCAGCAGAAACATAACATCACATAACATGTGAGGAAAGTTACATTTTGTTAACTAAGAAAACTTGTTTCCATAAAATAACACGCACTGATGAAACATGCTCGATATAAGTAGGAACATTTATGTAAGGAAGTAAATGAGGTTAATTTTGATTTCATGTTGTTTTTAAGATGTGTTTGGATTATTTGTGTCAAAACCAATCTGAATGGCAGCGTCCACTCCCAATATATATATATATACAGATAATGATCATGTGTCACACTGGCTCGTAATGCTGAAGCTAGCAGGGGGTGGACAGCCCCAGAGCCAAAGGTCTGAAAGGGACAAGTGCTCCTGTCCTACTTCACCGTTCAGGCATTATTACGCACGGCAACAGAGGAAATGAGCTCAGGAAAGTTTCTATGAAACTTTCCAACTATCCCGACCAGTTGTGCCATGACCTCATGAAGTCATATGCCAAACCACCATTTTTAGTGGATGTTCCAGTGGGGTAACAAAGTATGATGGTGTCGAGGTTATCTTTTGTTGTCCTGATTTTACTGTGGAAAATGCTGTTAGAATGTTGAGTGAAGTTTAGGAGGCCAGCAAAACCAACACTCCCATATTTCCTCAGTGTGAAATCAGAACATTGGCTTTTCACCTTTCCTTTTGCTCTTTCCCCTTTGTTTTTCCTCCATTTTATAGAATATTTGTCCCCTTTAATGGTCATTTTGTTTTCAAAGGACTTTGGCTAGAAAATGGGAGGTTAGTTTTTCAACCAACACCTTGCCGGCGTTGTGATATGGATACATGTCCATGAATAATTTACTTCAGGCAGGTAATTTTCAGTAATGATGCAATTGGTATAATAATGTTATTATCTGCTATGATTGAAGGTTATCTTTGTGGTGACATTACATTTAGAGTTTTTCTCTGATGTGTTGTGTGTGTGTGTATTTTCAGTAGCTTCTACAGTTTTAATGTATCTGAAATGGTGTAGGCACCTTTAGTTACCTAAGCCTGTCTCTGTCAGGTAAGGAACGTTAACTGATCCTTTATAATTTTTTCCATCCTCGGCTGTTAGTTGAAACGAGATACTGACGCTGGCATGGAAGCCTGCTCGTCTTGCATATGAATCAAATCTAGTAATTAGCCTGCTTGATCTAAGCAGTGCTAGAAATTATCAGGTTTACTGGAAATTTGAAGAATGAGGTGTTTATGGAGAGAATGCTTAACGTGACACAACTGTACACACCCCATCATGGTGCAGCTGACGATTAAAACATCGTAAAGAGCTTTTTTTTTTTCTCTCAAGTTGAAACGTGTACCTTTTATGTAATTATACACACCAGACTGGCTGTCAGTCAAAAACACTTAAGTTTCTTCCCAGAGTGCCTTGCTTGTTCCATTGTGCATAGTTATCTCAGAAGTGGTCTTACATCAGTGGTCCAGAAAATAGAAGAACGACAAGATTACTCAAGTGGATTGTAAGGTTTGTCTTGTGTATAGTGTAAAGAAACATTAGTTTTGATGATATTTAGAAAGTGTGTGATGTGCATAAATACAGTGTAATGATGCAAATTAGACATGGACTAAACTGAGTTTCTGAAATGAAAGGAGTAGGCCTAGTTCATCAAAAAGTATGAAAATTCTCACCCTCATGTCGTTCCAAACCTGTATGACTGTTTCTTCTGTGAGATCATTTGACCCGACCCGATCCGACCCGACCGATACTGTTATGTTTTGAAGCCCGAACCCGAAATTGCTTTCTTACAGAAAGTAACTTATTGTAACTGCTGTATTTCAGGATTGCGTGCAGCAGTCACTATAGTAACATGTAAATAAACACAGTTTCATCAAGGCACAGCGGCCTCTGCTGTAGAGTAGCCTACCTGTCGTCTTGCTTTCGTAAGCCAAAACATCTTTGCAAGCCCTGCACGTAACTGCTGTGCTCTTTGTTGGTTTTACTGACGAGTTCATAATTCTTCCACAGTACAGCTTTCAGTGCATCATTTGCTACCGTAATTAGTTCTCCCTCATAGTGCGTTGTGCCGTCTGCCGTATTGTGACAGAGCAAGCGAGAACACATGCGCGAAACAAGTTGCAATTAAATAAACCTGACCCAAACCCGAAGCAATTCATGAAAAATCGGGTTGGGTAGCAGACCTCTAGTCACCATGGCTCTCAAACTCTTCAAAAAAACAAAACAAATACCAAATTATAATAATCATTTCAAGTCATTTCAGTTGGAATCCAGGCGATAGGGAATTTCACACGAGGGCAAAAGATTCCTCAATGGGTTCAAGTTGGTTATATGGATTCGCTGCACTGACCAACAGAAAGCTGCTTGAAGCTGTGCTTCATACATCGCTACTCTATTGACGTGTTGATGTATTGAAACTCTTTCGGCTGCACATACTTATGGGAAAAGTAGATGATAACAAGAGTCTTTGGTTTGTTACTTAAGTATTCTCAGTGTTTGTAAGGACAGTAGTAAAGAAAGGAATGCTCGCAGGCCTGTGTTTTGAAAAAGGCAGTTTGGTCTGGCCTCTACCTCAGCTGGGGCGGCTCTATTATACTGGATGAGGGTCGTGTCTCTGTTGGTCTCTATACACAAAGACCTCCCCTGGGAGTCACTCCTCTAAGCTGAAGATGGAGTTGTCAGTAGGGGGTCCGGGCTTGACGATTTCAAATTGGATAGCACTCTTTCTCATTAGCTGTGTAGCCATGCACTCGGGTGAGAGTGCATGTCCATCTGCCTACAGCATGACTTCAGTTTGTTGAAAGTAGGAATGTACTGAACCACATATTTTGAAAACTGACTAGTCAGTGACTCAGTGGGTTGCCTGTACATCTAATTGGCCATAAGGATGTCCTGTATAATCAGGCTGGTTCACGTAAAATGTGTTCTTCCATTCAAAAATAGTAAAACAAAGCACAACAGAATGGAACTGAAAAACTTGTAAATATAAGTTTTAAAACTTAAAATGATATATAATACATTTATATATTATATACAAAATATGTTTTATGTGAAAATAAAATATATATATACACTAGATCTGTGATAAAGAATGGTTCACCTTTCAGAAATGATTCTCGAATATAATTTCTTGACAGTTGTACAGAAACAATAAATCTGGTACGTAATTGTCACTGATGTCAGTGTAGATAACAGTACTCTCAGATAAGAGTATCTAAGTGTGTTTTGGAATGAAGGGTTTGGTCAATTGGACCTGTTTGGTCTTGTTCTTTGTATACTTTGTTGAGCTTTGTTGCCCTGGAGGCCTTTGTGCCTGAAGGCAAGTCCATTATTACATGGGCACACGTGCACTCCTGCATATGTATGCCTTTTAAATCTTGTTCCCTTCGTCTTGACGTCTTTATTTATTAATAAATATTGCTTCGCTCATATTTTGGCTGTATGCTGGAATTTGATGTCCTCCACCCAAGACATGCCTCGTCTGGGGCTGCTAATGCTTCCCATTTCCATTTTGATTTCCTGCCTGTCTGTTTGTAAGTAGGAGTTTCCTGTTCCCACGTAACCACTGACCCTGTTTTAGGTACTCGCCCCAAATATTGACACCCGTCCGTCTCTCAATCTGGCTGCCATCTTGATTAATGCCTATTTTGACCCTTTACTGTTGTCCTTTTACATAGATTAAATGTTTAAGGTGTCATCACAGTGCACTGAACGTTTCCATGTCTACCCGTTTACAATAGGCATGTTTTCTTTTTTCTCTCAGGAGAGTCTTCAGCAGCTCATCGTCATGAACCTGCCCAATGTTCTCGCCATCGCCAAGGACCCATTATCAGGTATTGCTCAATCATATAATTTTGAATAAGCCACTAGACCGTGATACAAAATGGGTGCCTTTCTCGTTTAAGTGCATTTTTAAACTAACATTTTAAACCGTTCTATAATGTGTTAAACGGCATTGTTCCGAAGATAAATTAAGTTTTTTTTTTTACACACATTTTAATATGTGTGGAATACATGTATGCATATCTTCAGAAAGCTAACAGGTTTGATGGTGCCAAGATTATGGTTTTACTATTTAATTTGAAATGATTACATCAAGGTCGTAAAACAATAAGGTGTGGTTACACTTTATTTTAAGGTGACGTAGTTACATTGTACTTGCTCAGATAAGTACTGAGTAATATTATTTAACTACATGCAGTTGCTCTAGAGTCATGGTTTTTGTTTGGTTTAGGGTTAGTTACTTGTAATTATGTATAATTTACTGTTATTATTATAGTAAGTACATGTAGTAACGTGTAACTACGTCACCTTAAATTAAAGTGTTACCTAAGGTGGCTATTAGAAAGAGAATTTAATGCTGACCTTTTTACCAATATCTACTTTTTAACTGTTTACTTTACAGAATCATGATGGGTTGACATAAAACACAAGGACAACTTAAACTCTCTGCTTAATGTTACTTTAATCTTAAAATATGTCATTGTTTTGTCTTTATTTTCTAATGCATGTTTATAAAAGTTACTTAAATGCCCTAATTGAACGAAGGCCTAATCCTGGCCTAATCGAAGCCCTGTCTGTGAAACCAGGCCTAAAAGAGGAAAAATAGGATGGTAACAGGGCTGATGCATAATCTGTGGACAGAATTTCAAGAGAAAATAATGCAACAATTCTATTATCATATATTTTGTTTTCTGCAACATTTGCACAATGACATTTAAACCGCAAAGTTTGGCATTATTTTTTTTATTAAGAGAATGCCTATATTAACACATTGCTAATGTCTTTTTATGCACATTTATGACAGACCAATATAGCACTCGTTTTGTACAATCACCATCCTATCAGCATACTTTTATTTTCTTACTTTTATCTGGATCAGTTGCTGTATCTTCACTATAGTCACTATAAATCACCTACTAGCACTTTCCATCATGCCCCAAAGCAAAACGAACACCCTACTGAACAAATCTCCTCATTTATCACCTCACATTCACACACCAGCCTTCATAAACACCCTTTCACCTTCTAATATGGGATGTGCGGACAAGGTTCTGGCTCTCTGGGGAAGGAAACCCATGTTGGGGACCTTGTAATGGCAGGAGGAAAGGAGAAAGGCCAGAGGAAACTTCTTGGGACCAAGCCCAGCCCTAAGAGCTGACTGGGGATCTTGCTGTTGACAGTAGAGCAGCTAGAGACATGAAACCAGAACAACTAGGAAATATGGTCTGGGACTGTAGTCAATTATAAAGCTTTAATCTGTCATTATACTAAAATATTTGACGGAACAATGCTGCAATGCTTCAAAAAAATGAACTGTTAGCAAGTGGTATAGAGTAAAAAAAAATCTGCAATTAAATTGCAGATTTTCAATGTCGGTAGTGTATGTACGTTTATTTCTCAGCAAAAGCTCCAGGACTTTTGTAAAAACTACAGATTATACTTCTGCATTTTTGTATCCCTCCTCACAGAAGGTTTGATCGTCTGAGGGTTATTAACAGAACAGTTATTGTAAGGGTAGCTTTATCACTGAAAATTGTATCATACTATATCTACTCATTAAACATCATTATTGTAAAAATAGAACAATATGGCAACAGCTTTCTTACCTGTACGCAGCAGCATTTTGCTCCGGGCGGAACTGACAGAATGGCCGTTTCTTTCAGTTTCCCCCCTCCGTTTGACCTAAAACACTAGTGTTGGCCTAAAACACGTGGTCATCCAGTTGGAAATGTTGACTACAAACTCAAAGGTATTTCCGATTTTCCGTCGCGGAATTCTTGCTCCCTGTAACGATGCAAGTTGACATCATTATAACTAAAAGTTTGCTAAGGAGTATTTCCTACTAAAGCAAGGCAATATTTGACTGACAAAAGATTATTAGCTGGTAAATTGTTTATTAGCTAATAATGTTCAAATATCACTACATGAAACCTGTGGTGTATTGAACTGTTCAAAATGTGACTGACTTATACTAAACTTCTGCAAATACTGTTTGCACCATGACATCTGATCACTTCTGTAGGTCTGCTGTTATACTCCAAAATGCATATGGTAATGTTACGGTAGACTGTTGACAACAGACACATATAACAGGTCATTGTTATAATGAGGTGTGTACCTGATCTGCAGGTTGACCTTTATGAGTATGTGCGTAGACTAGATTTCCTTCTCTGCTCATGCTTGCTACCTACAGGATGCTGTACAGTGATTTTGCATGTACAAAATTAACCCTTATCATGGTTATGCTGTCATTTTTTGCTTGTCATAGGTTATCAAAACAGTCAGAGATAATAATTTTTTCCTGGATGCTGTATAGGAGCTTATTTCTGTACATTTTGTTCAGAGGGCTCCTGCGGCCCACATTCTAGTCATGAAAAGCTTTAAGGAAGTATTGTTTTCCCAGAAAATGACTAATATGAATATATTTCACAGAAGGCCTTATGTTTAAAGGTTTTTATGTGCTGTTCGATTTGTTTCTTATCTTGTTACATGTGCAATGCTCTCTGATGTTTGTGTTTTTTAGTAAGCTTCACTTGTAGTGGACAATAGAGTCATTTCCCCCACGGCTGGTAAAGAGCTCCTCCTCTGCTGTCTGTGTAAAGGGGGGTACGATGTAGGGTAGGGTGGGGTGGCGTTCAGCAACAAATGGTCGCCATGGTGACAGCACCCCCACACCCACTCCATTCTCTCCAGAGTATTTATTAGTCTTAAGACTGCCAGACAAACAAACTCACCAACACACAGAAACAAGCTTCGAAAAACTAATTAAAAAAACTTGATCTCAAAGGGTTTGTGTGATTGTAAGAGTTGATTTGGATTTCTGTTGTTTATAGTACCTTTATTCTCAGTTCGTGTGAATTGTTTTTGTTTTTTTTCCTCAGGTAAAAGCATGGAGGAGGTGAAGAGACTGCTGTTGCTAATACTGGGCTGTGCTGTTCAGGTAAACTGCTTGAACTAGCAGAAATCTCCAAACGACATTTTGAGACCAGTACAGGAAATCATATCCATATCACCATGTCTGGGCATGCCTCTGCTTTTCCAGAGTAAAACTAACACACGCTTATTATGCTGCAAAATCAAGCATCTATTCAGATATGTCCCAGAGAAGATAGCAAAGATAATTGGGTTAGATATGCTAAAGTTTTTTGTCCCCTTCGCTGAGGATTGTTCCTCACATGTCTGTTCTGTGCAGGCCTATTTGTCCCCACACTTTTACCCCCCTCTCTAGCTGGTTTTTCCTGTTCTATGAATGGATAATGAACCGCTTGCATTGATTTAGAGCCTTAAACTTCACAGCATAACATTTGCCTGCTGATTTTCTTTCTTTTCAGAGTTTCTTTGAGCTTGTTTAATCCTCCACCATAACTTCCTCTCACTGCATTCCAGTCACAAGATGCACAATTTAGTCTTTGTCCCATTTGAAAGTATTCCCTGCATTCTTTTATTCAAAGTTGTGCTCGATCTCTGATGTGATTACTGCTGTTTCATCTGTGCCAGCAGTTTATTAGACTAAATCATCATGTTTATTTGACACCATCATTAATTCATACTCCTAAATTATTTGGCAGGACTAATTTCATAAATACACAGGATTATTTCCTCCTTTGCTTACCTTTGCTCATCTCTTCCCCTTTCTCTTTCCTTTCCTTTTGTTGCTAATCTTTGTTTCCTTTTTCTATCCTTTCCTCTCCTCTCCAATTCCATTCCTCGTCATCATCCTCTTTTCCTTTTTCATCCCTTCCTCTTCCGTTTCCTGTTCCTTTCCCATTCCTTCCTCTTCCCCTTCCGGTACCTTTCCCATTCCTTCCTCTTCCCCTTCCGGTACCTTTCCATTCCTTCCTTCCTGTTCCCGTTCTCATCCTTTCATCTTTCCTTTCTGTCCTCATTCTCTTCCATGTTCCTTTCCCATTCCTTTTCCACTCCCCTTTTAATTTCCCTTTCCCTTCTTCTTTGAATCCCTTCCCATTTCCCTTTCTCTTTGCTTTTCTGTTTCTTCTCCAGCCTCTTTCCCTATCTCTTCTTTCCTCCTCTCTTTTTTATTCTTACCTTTTCCCTTTCTGGATCCTTTCCCTTCCTCTTGCTCTTGCTCTTCACTTTTTCTATTTCCTTTCCTTTCCTTTCCTTTCCTTTCCTTTCCTTTCCTTTCCTTTCCTTTCCTTTCCTTTCCTTTCCTTTCCTTTCCTTTCCTTTCCTTTCCTTTCCTTTCCTCATCTTCTTTTTTTCCCTTTTCCTTCCTTCCTCTCTTTTCTTTATGCATTCCTTCCTATTCCTTTTCTGGTTCCTTCCCCTCCCTTCTTCCTCTTCCCTTTCCTACCTTTTCTTTTTCCTCTCCCTTCTCCTTCCCATTTTTGATCCTCTTTCCCTTTTCTTTTCTTTTCTTTTCTTTTCTTTTCTTTTCTTTTCTTTTCTTTTCCCCTTTCCCACCCTCTCTCCTCATACCTTTCCTCTTCCTCTTCCATTTCCATCTATTCCCTCTTTCCTAATTATCTTCCTCTCTTCCAACAGTGTGATCGTAAAGAAGAAATTATTGAGAAGATCAAGCTGCTTGACATTGAGACACAGGCGACCATCGTGACTCATATTCAAGAAGTGAGCTTCCCTAATATCAGCCAATAACTTATAAATATCATACATGGAACATGTATTTTGAGGGCTTTTTGATTACAGGTAACTCAAAACCAGGAGAATGTTCTGGACCTGCAGTGGATGGAGGTTGAGGAGATTCCTGCTGAGCAGTTGGACCCTCTGTCTCGGACCATGGCCTTTCACCTACGTAAACTCATAGACGAGCGAGATGAGTCTGCTGAGGTATGCCGATCTTAGCAGCACCAACTACTATCAACAATTTTTTTTTAGGAAGTTGCATTAAACTGAAGAGATTGATCATCACTGATTAGATGCTGATAGGTCTGTTTTGTGTCCTTAGCTGATCATAGAGCTGACACAGGAAAGGGACTATCTTCAGTCCCAGCAGCCTTCTGGTCTCTTTGGCTTTTCTAGCCCTGAGCACACCTCTCTATCCCCCGTCACCCTACTGTCTAAAGAAGATCGTCAGCATTTAGCTGTGGAGCTGGCTGACACAAAGGCCAAACTGCGGCGCTCCCGCCAGGAGTTGTAAGTGTCTTTTGTACAGTTACGATTTTTTACTTTTTACGCCAGGTTCAAACTAACTTCAGTGACAGCCGCAGCACTGTTAAAATAAAAGTCCTGCTTCTGACACAGAAAGCAGAAAACCTTTTCAGGATGTTTATTATTAATTTTATGTCATATGTATTTTTTTTATATTTGCCTTGGCAATATATTGGTCATCCACTAGTTAAGCCTGTCAGTATTGTAAACACTTACTCTTGTGTATGTGCTCTCTACAGAGAGGAGAAGACGGAGCATTTGATTGATACCAAGAATGAGATTGAGCGCCTGGATGCAGAGATTCAGAAACTCAAGCAGGAGGTATCACATCAAGGGCCAGATTTACTAAACAGGGCAAATTAGTGTGAAAGTGCAATCCCATAAAAGCACAGATAGGAGTGGAAAGTTCAGCGTGTGATCTACTGACGACGCGCAAATTAAAGAACACAGATGAAGCCAGATAATTTCTATAATGACAATGCAATCTTCCAAGAGCGCAAATTTGGGCGTTAAATAATGGCAAAAATACCAGTAAATTGACTAGTGCAAACCTTAGTAAATCACCTTGCATCATTAATTTACATTAATTTGTATTCTCCTCCCATACATTTTGCGTCGGAAAGGGCAACTCAAAATAAAAATAAGTCAATAAAAATCAATAAATAGTCAATAAAAATAACCCTGTCCATGCCTTTTCAGCGCTAATTTTTCATTGTGTGTCACTTAAGTAAATACTGACAGTTGTTTTTTAACGCCAAAAGAGGGTTTGCGCTGGCGCAAGCTGTTAGTAAATCTGGCCTCAAGAAAAATTCACACTTTACATGGCTTAATCAAACTGAAAAACACTTTACTGTAGCTTCAGCGATCAGTTACTATCATGTTGTATTCATGTATGAGTAGAACATGCAGTTGCTGACAGAGGCACGTTCGGTGCGGGTGTACCGTGATGAGGTGGATGCTCTAAGGGAACGTGCTGGAAAAGTGGATCGTCTGGAAGCGGAACTGGTTCGCTGCAAAGAGAAGCTAAACGATGTCCATTTCTACAAGACGCGCATAGAGGTAACCACACACCAACCTATATTATATTTCCATTTTAAGAACTTGCTTTTAGCATTGTATAAAAAAACCAGTGTGCCAATGTGCCTTAGAGACTTTGTCATTGTCTGGAAAAGCATGAATTATAAACTAGCCACACACCACTTTAATCAGAAGGGGAGAAATTGATTTCTTTGTGAGGTGACTGATGTACAGCTGCCTACTGAGAGCCCCTGCTGCTTTTATTTCTCAGATATAAAGCCTCAGGTGTCCGCTGAGGCCCTGAGCTGTCACTGACAGCCCTCTCTCAGTCTGCTGTCGTCATGCTCTCTATCACTTTTGATCTTTTCTTTTTGCCCATCTCTTTGTTTTTTTCTCTTGTCTCTCTTTTGTGCACAGGAACTAAGAGAGGACAATATGACTCTGTTGGAGACAAAGTCAATGCTGGAGGAGCAGCTTACTGGGGCTAGGGGGCGCTGTGATAAACTACACGAGCTGGAGAAAGAGAACCTCCAGCTGCGCTCCAAATTGCACGATATCGAAATTGTGAGTGTTATGGAGAATTCTTTTTTTTGGTGTTTATACATGTTAATCTTTACACACCTTACAGTTCAATTTGGTTTCGATAACAATGTGATTACAAAAAAATCCTTGATTCATCTTTTGCTTTGTAGCGTAGGGGCGATAAAACATGCTGTAGACCTAGCTGATTAATTTAGACCTTTCCAAAGTATATGAAAGCTTTGATACCTGATACTTGAGGGTCCTCTGGAAGTGACCGCAAAAATGCCATTGTTCCTTCAGCTCTGGGTGGAAACATGCATTATGTAACACATGCCATATTCCTGACCTATTTTAGCTTAAGGCCTGTTCACACAGAGAAACTCGTCAAAGCAGCATGATTTTCTGAAAGAAAATACATTTTTACTTCATTTTTGCCATAGGAACCTCAGAATACCCTAGCAGCATGCTAGAAGCCAACTAGTAATAATTGTTACCAAAGTACCTGGCAAGTAACGTCCTAGAATGCACTCAGACAGTCTAGTCACAACCTAGAATACCTTGGCAAGCACATAAAAACTACCAAGAAACACACTAGGAACACTGTAGCAACTGTATAACTAGTTTAAAAATTTGAAGATTTGTTGATCCTTTTTTTCCCCCATCCCTAATTATAAGATTTTTCCTCTTTTGTATGTGAATTAGGACAGGGACAGTGATAAGAAACGGCTGGAGGAATTGCTGGAAGAGAACATGTTGCTGGAGATCTCTCAGAAACAAAGTATGAATGAGTCTGCTCACCTTGGCTGGGAATTGGAGCAACTGGCCAAGAACAATGAGGTCAATGAGGGTGAGTCCAAAACAGTGCTCTCACATAAAAGTTCAGTTTGAAACCTTCTGAGACGATGTCTTGCTCCCTGTTTACACCTGGTATTGAGATGCGTTTTGGCTGATCGGATCACAAATGGATGACGCTAGGTGTAAATGGGGTCTAAAACGTTTTGAGCTAGTCAACTTTCGACCACTTCCAGAGGTAGCCGAAAACGCATTCAACCGGATTGCTTTCATGTGGTCAAATGGTTTCAAACAGCCACAAAAGACCACATACTGTCTGCGTACTGATCTAATGCCTAAACATTATGGTAAGCGTGAAAAAGCCCATATATTTACCCACACATAGACTCTGCCCTCGAAAGAAATCAGGACAGAAGTGGTTGAAAGTGGACAAAAGAGACTGATTAAAACACCAGGTGTAAACGTGTGTCTCCCTCATCTACTTGTGATCTAATCGACCAAAATGCATCTTAATACCAGGTGTTAACATAGACACTACTTTTGGACTTGAATATTAGATTCTGTGTTTGTAATACTAACCCAACATAGAGCCCTTTAAAAAATACAGCACAAAGAGTCGAATTTTGGTCATGACCTATTTTCTGTTTGTCAATTGTTTGTTTATGAACCCATCCCAATGCAAATATTCTGACAACAGAGAATCTTGCCGTTTTTTTCATGCAAAGTGAACAAACGCTTATCTGTTATTAATGAAGCAAGTCAATGTTATAATAAGTCAATATTATCTTGAGAGAACTGGTAACTGAAATATCTCTACCCTCAGGCTGTTTGTAAGTCGTTAGGTGTGTATACAGTGTTTCAAAGGTAATGCTCAGTGACTAAGCATCTGCCTACTTAATGTTTGTTACTCAGGCTGCAAAATAAATATTATAAATACATATCTAATAAATAAATACAATGTATACACATACAAGAAACAACATATACAAGATATATAAGAAACAATATAAATACAAAAATAATAGTAGTTGGCAATGTGGGATTTAACATCTAATTTATTAAAGAATTATTTATTGATAATCAGTTATAATGAATAATCTGTAGGTCTTCTATTAAGAAGGCACCATTTTTAGCTGATGCTCAATCTCAATTAGATATGTTGGTAGTAGTAGGGGAAGACAAAACAATGCAGCCAATCTCAATGACCTGCATTGTTTTGTCTTCCCCTACTACAGCCCGTAAGTCATTTGTGTTTGAGCTGAATGAGTCCACATCCAGCCAACTGTTGAAGCTGGAGAAGGAGAACCAATGCCTTCAAAGCACAATCCAAGAGTTAAGAAAAGCCTCCATCAACCTGGAAGAAGGTCAGCTGCATGCATCGGAGCTGGAAAGAGAGAACCAGAGTCTTAGCAAGAAGGTACATATCTTTTCCACATTTACTATTTACTGACAGCCAGAATATTGAATACTGATGAGATAACTTCTGTGTTGTGTGTTTTAGTTGGAGCGTCTGCAGTCCCAATTGGACCAGGAAAAACAGACAACTCAGGACAAGGAGAACCTTGGAGCTGAGCTACTAACGGAGAAACAGAGACTGGAGAAAACTCTAGAGACAATTCAGGCTGATAAAGACAGACAGGTGAACATCTAAAGAAAGAAAACTCTTGTTATATAACATGATGATCATAACAGTATATTAATTATTAATTCATAAACTTAATTTGTTTGTGTGTGGGGGGGTATTAGATCTCAGAGTTGGAGCAGGAGAAGGAGCACCTGACCCAGGCAGTGAGCTCCCTCCGGAAGCGTGCTCAGGTGAACAGTGAGGCTCGTGTGAGAGAGGTGGAGACAGAAAACCGCATTCTCCACCAGACCATCTCTGAAACAGGTGGTAAACTTGCTCGCCTGGAGTCTGAGAAACGGCAGGCAACTAAAGAGCTAGACTCTCTCCGTGAACGAGGAGAGCGCTGTGAGGAGATGGAAAAGGAGGTAGCACGTCTGGAGCGAGTCCGAGAGCAACTACAGCGGGAAGCCGCCTCCTTAAAGATTGGCAGTGAGCGTGTCGAGGCCCTGGAGTGTGAGAATGCTACTCTAGAACAAGACAATCGCCGGCTGAAGAAGCTGGCTGACACGGCGCAGAATGCCAGCATGCGCTTAGCTGTTCTGGAGAAGGATCACCAGCAACTTGAGGAGGAGAACCTGGAGCAGCGGCGTGCGTTGGAGACCCTGCGGCCGGCATCTGCTCGCCTGACACAACTACAGCAGGAACATGCCGAACTAGAGCGGGAACATGAGGAGATGTGCCGCACTTTGGAGGAGCTCCGCTCCCAGGCCAAGAGGAGCGAAAGATTGGAGATGAGTTACGGCAGTCTGAGCCAGGAAAACCAACGGCTCCAACAGACTCTGGACAACAGTGCCACCAAGATCCAAAGTCTAGAGGGCGAGCTGAGGCAGAATGAGGCGGAGAAGAAGGATCTGCGCCGAGAGTTAGAGGGCTTGAGGCAGACTCTAACATGGGCGGAAGCAGTTGAGAAGGAGAAGAGAGGAATGGAGCAGGAATTGGGCCAGGCAGAGAAGGAGAAGAAGCAGCTGGAGAAGGAGACACGTAGGTTGAAGCAGCAGTTGGAGACGAAGGAGGCAGCGCTGGAGGAGAACTGCCTCAGGCTGGCCAGCATGGAGAAAGAAAGCACGGCTCTCAATAAAGAGTTAGGCCGCCTTAAAGAGGCTGCAGGGAGACTCAAAGAGCTGGAGAGAGAGTACAAAGACCTGCAGAAACAGGCCACCATGGATAAGAAGACTCTGGCCACACTAAGAGAGGTATGACACGTTTAGTACATCAATGTCAATGACATAAGAGTGTCCACTATAAAGAAAAAATCTAAATCTTAAAAATGTTCTTATAAATGTACTCTTTGTATTCATGTTGGTTTCATAAGGTTTTGAAAAACATTTATACTATTTTCATAAAATTGTTACATTTAATGACTCCAAGTAATCATCAAGTAAAATGTAACGGAAGTAGAGACATTTCTTCTATATTTTGACTTAGATCTGAGCTAAATGGATTATCAAAAAATGTAGGGTCCCCAGACTCCCCACCCTACTTGGTTCTATCTGTCGGTTGTTGACTGGATGGAGGCAGGCCTGAAAGGGTAACTCTTGCCAAAATGCAACCTAGGGTCTTTTTGTTAATCTACCCGAGGCAAACTTTTGTTTAAAAGCATAATTAGAATGGAAACACCACTTAAGTTTGACCGTATTTTCGTTTTCGGTTTAAATTGCCTTTTGCATTTGAATGGGAGTGCTTGGGGCACTTCTATGATAGCATCAAAAATCGCTATTTTAAAAACACTAAGAAAGCTCGACACAACATGAAACTTTGCCCGAAGTATCACCAGGGGCTCTACAGATGAGCTCGAGCATTGAGAACATTGTTTGTGTGCACAGAGTTTTCTAAAAAGAAAGATTTTGACAGTCAAAAATAGTCGATCTCCAAATGCAACGTAACAGGGAGGAGAGTAAAGATGGAAAGCTCCTAAAGCTTAGTTCCATATAAATTCACGGAGAGTTTGTTGTTTTGTCGTTAGTGAAAATCAATATTGACCTTGTATTTGAAAAAGGACGCTCATATAAGAAGCAATACTAAAATTCAGAGTCAGTTCATTTGCTTTCGGAGATCGACTATTTTTGACTGTCAAAATGCCGGCGGACACAGCTACAGTGAGTTGTTTTAAGTCTTTATTTTTATTAAACTCTGTGTACACAAACAATGTTCTCAATGCTTGAGTTCATGTGAAGAGCCCCTGGTGATACTTCGAGCACAGTTTCATGTTGTGTCGAGCCTTCTTAGTGTTTTAAAAATAGCGATTTTTGATGCCATCATAGAAGTGCCCCAAGCACTCCCTTTCAACTGATCTGCATGGGTTGCTTTGGTAAAGATGTAGGCGTACATAAGTATGTTGCGAGGCTTTCAAATCAGATGCAGGAAAAATGGAGGTGCATCATCTCTAGATAAAGTGCCCTGTCATGTCGCAATGGAGAACAGAGACTTGTATATTGTGATGCTCCGTGCTGTAGTCACAGCCGAAATCTTTGGACATACTGTTTGAATACCGAATGAGTGCTTCCTGCATCTCCATTATTGGTTTTGGCCTTATCGTTGTGTTTGCATCAGAGTGATGCAAAAGACAACTTTAAGAGACTTAATTCACCTTGACACACAGTTATGAGGGTCTGCGGTGGTGCTCTGTATGATATCACTGGAGTTCAGTGTTGGCTTTGCAAATTTTTTCGAGCAGGAGCTGGTGAATGAGAAGTTGAGAGTGCAGCAACAGTGTAATGACCTGGAGAAGCTGAGTCACGAGCTGGAGAAGATCGGCTTGAATCGAGAGCGACTCCTACAGGAAGAACACAGCTGCGAAGACAAGTGAGTAATACGAGTAATAAGAAAACGATCAGTCATATCGTTTCTCGGGTTTAGAGTTCATTGGTAGTTTGTAATTACAAGGTGTTGCAAGATGCTTTAAAGTGTCTTGTTTGTTTTATGTGGACGCTGCCCTCTGAAAGGTGTAGCAGGTGAGGTGCTGCTAAAGTTGTAGACTCACAATGCGACATGCTTGTTTTTCTCTCTTGTACACACCATCACCACTTGTCTCGACTCTGTCTTTCTTTCCTCTCACTGCCTGTGTTGAGGTTAAAGTGTTATAAGTAATGTGCCCTACACATTTAGATTATTTTTTGCTAGTAACACATTCATTTTTTAATTAACACCGTAAAAAAAAATATGCTACTTGCATGCTACATGCTACTAAATTACTTTATTTTTAAAAGTAGTGTTTCCCAACACTGTTAATTGCCTTAAATATAATCTGAGTCAAAGTGCATGCTAACTTTACTGTCTTTACTATAGTGTGTGTGGTTCAGTGACCTGTTATAAGTTCTTTACATGGTTGTTGTCTGCAGGAGCTTTGCTGTGTAGTGGTGTGTTTATAATTGTTTCTTTCATATTGAAGCCCCAGTATGAAGACATTACAGAACTGACTCTTGGTATATACTCCAGTTTGATTAGTTTTCACTGGAATGTTCCCTGTAGAGGGATCAGTAGTGAAGGATTCTACTTTCTCTAGAAGGAAATAGACTCATTCTTTCTCTCTCAACCTTTAACCCCATTATTACGGTGAGTGTGACATCTGACATGTATTTGTAAGTTAGATCAAAAGAAATGAACGTGGCTGAATGGAAACGGCAACATTTCTCACCAGCTAATAGTGTCATAAAACGCTAGTTGTCACTAATCTCTTCGTGTTTGAAGAAATGTACTACTAACAGTCACATTCCACTGTGCTTCGTAATCCCTCCAAGAAGGTGTGTGTGTGTGTGTGGGCGCGTGTGTGTGCGGACCTACTTACTACCATATTTTTGGGACAGATTTGTACCCAGAAGTGAGCTAAACCTGACTTCCAAAACCTCCTTCTGGGGACGTCCTCATTTGTAAAAATAGCTTAAAAATAAAGTAAATGCAGGTTTGTTTTTTGTTTTGTTATTTTATTGTAAATGCTGAAAGTGTTTTGGTAGGGTTAGGGTGTGGGCTAGAATTAGGTTATAGTATTTATAACTAGCTGCATATAAAAACTATAGAAGTCTGTGCAGTGTCCCCATTTAGATAGCTAAGTAAACGTGTGTGTGTGTGTGTGTGTGTGTGTGTGTGTGCACGTTATATTAAAAACCATGAAACTCTAAACATGAAACTCTAAAAGTAAAAGCTAGTGACAATTGTAATAAATACTATTAAGTATATGAATAATATTAAAATGACAGTGAACTATGGACACGTTCAGCCCTGTGAATTTTAGCCCTTAAGCTTTTTAATACTCACTAGTTAATTTTTCTACTAGCTTTGTCAAACAGAGAAACTGCACTTTGTTTACTTCAAACTAATCTCATTTCAACCTCATCTATTTTTTTTTTTTAATTACCAACTTTTTGTTTTATTAAAGCTAGTTTGTGTTTCCTAAATAAACACAATTAAATATTTTTGCCCAAAATATTTTTCGTATCTTGACTAGATAATCTATTGCTAAGGCTGTTGTAATGACTTGCTGTCGGAGATCTAAGCTTTTCTATTTGACTGGTCAGATTCTGATGCTCACACAGATTTAACATTCTAATATACCAACATTCCATTTTTTCATTCTTCAGTAAGTATAAGATCCTGGAGACAAAGATTGAGTCGGCACTAAAGAAAACTCTAGAACTGAGAGAAGACAAGATCCAGAGACTGGAGTCTCGCCTGGAGGAGAGCAGAAGCTTAAACCAGCAACTTCGCACCGAACTCACCACTGTATGTTCAGGCCTTCTCAAACTACAAATATATACAATTCAAAACAAAGAAAGTCGGGAAAATGGTGAAAGGAAGTCTCTGATATGTTGCATCTTATATCAGGCCTGATTTTCTGTTCTGTTCTCTTCTTTCCAGGTGAAAAAGAACCTGGAGGCCCTCAAGCAAAGGCAAGAGGAAGAAGCGGCTCACTCTGATATCTCCCAGCAGGCTTTGGGGCAGGCTAGATCTGTCCCAGATAAAGAGAAGTGGGAGACTGAGCAGAGGGAGGCCACAGCTGAACTTCTCAAGCTGAAAGACCGACTAATCGATGTTGAGAAGAATGTAAGATGACATATTTATATCAACCCAGCTGCTCAACTTATACAGAATCGCCTTCAGTGTTGTAACATGCTTTTGTGAACTCCCCAGAATGCTGCCCTACAGACAGAGAAACATCTTCTGAAGGAGCAGCTGAAGCAGTTAGATTCCCAGAATGCACAGCTCAACGCACAAACACTAGCTCTGCAGAGACAGGCAACGTCTTTACAAGAGCACAACACCTCTCTTCATAAAGAAACTGCCAAACTGCAGGTACATTTTATTTCTGAAACATTAATCATTACTGTCAGGCTTCTGTTCTTATATTTTAATGCAGTAGGCCTTAATTGTGTTCACTACTGAACCAAACATTATATTTTAATAAAAAACATTTTTACATTTTCACATTTCTTTTCTTTTAAAAACATAAGGCTATTAATAAAATCAAAATCATGATTAATCTCATTATTTCTAAATGAAACGAAAACCATGTCAAATTTTGTAATGTTACTTTTCTCACTTTTTTTTTTGTCTCCATTTAATATTTTTGCGGACCCCCCTAGCTCCCCCTTGCAGCCCCCAGGTTGAAAACTCCTGTAAATAATATTTGACATCTATTGATTTGCTTACACCATTCAAATAAACCATCCACTTGTTCTTGACGTTCCATCCACTTTTTCCTTCTGAAGACTCTACAGAAATGAGTACATGAGTTGTTATACAGGACGCATCAAAGTGAACTTTCCTTTACGTTTCCATGTACCCTTCTATTTGTCCTCTTGTTGTGTGAAGTGCAACAGAAACTGAGCCTGCCTCTGTATACTGTATCCAGTGTAGACAGCGGCAGTGATTTATAATGGGTTTTATTTGCTTTTAACGCGACACTCTCATCCAGTGTAGGCAAATGTCAGCCGTTAAGCGACTGAACGCGAGTGGGCAGGGCCTATGATGCAATGATGTATAACTATTCGTTTATGTCTTGCTCTGGAGTCAGGCATATGCAAAAGTATTTGCCCGTGTGACGTCACAGATCCCACAATATCCAAATGAGTCATTTTTGGATCTTGATTAAATAAATGCTTTCGTTATTACGAGGAGGACGTTTTAAAATATGAAACTTGCAGGATGTTTTAGTGGTACAAATACCTCTTATATGTCAAAAGATCAAGGCAAATTTGATTTCTCATGTCATGATCCCTTTAAGAATTTTGAGTGTACAGCTAATCAGTACTTCCTTTTTGATCTCCGAAAATATCTGACATTTTTAGGCACATAGAAATGGTCGACATTGCCAATGCTTACTAGGTCCAGAAAATACCTTAAGAAAGAACAGGTGGTGATGATGCCGCCTTCTGTTGTTTGGTTGTGTAAGGGTCATTAGTGACATGAGAAAGCAATTTTGTGACCAAAGAGATGGCAGGTGTGATACAACAGACTGTAGGATTGGCATTTCCAGCTTGAGAACAGAATGTTCACCTGTTCCTCTCTGACCCATACGGCAAGAAAGACAGTTGCTTTGTTCATCCAAGAATAAAATCTGTCTATCTGTCTGTCTGTTTGCTTAAAATATACAAAACAGAATCCTTAGATGTCCAATTTTCACGGTTGTTTATTTCCCTTCTCGTGTTCAGGTGGAAAATTCGACCCTAAGCTCCCAGAGCTCCTCTCTCATGGCTCAATATGGAGCTTTACAGGCCCAGCTGCAAACTCTGGAGTCGGAGGTTGAGTCTCTTCAGAAACAGCGCGAGGAGGTGTGTGCAGCCCGCGACCGAGTCACGCAGGACCACGAGCGCCTGCTCGGCGTACACGACAGGCAGGCGACCGAGTACGAGCAGTTTATCGCCCAACACGCGGCGCTTAAAGGCAGCCTGAGAGCTCTGGAGCAAGAACACCGCACGCTGGAGAGCAAGTCAGTCCCTTTCCAACTCAATCAGTCCTTCAGAAATGCATTCATCTACCATCCAGCTCTACATCAAACATGATGGCATTAGGTCTCTATGTGAAACGGGAAACTAGCATAGTTTGTGTGATATTCTGTATACCACCTAATATTTTTAAGAAGAATTGTCATGATCAATTGGAATTGCAAAAATAATTAATAATAATGAACAAATGCTTCACATTTAGCTTTATTTTCTGCAGCAGGTTTAAGAACACAGTTGATCACCTTTGTTGAGTTATTGACCCTTTCCATAGGTGGCAGCTTATGCATCTTTCTGTCTGCCTGAGGAGGCTGTGTAACAATAGAGTAATGAGCTGCGTCTGGTCTGAGCGGAGACGCCACAATGACCCCATACCATTAGCACTGCTGACAGAGACGTTGAGAGATGGAGGGCCCTTAAAGGGACAGTCCACCCCAAAAAATTATGTTCTCACTCTCATGTTGTTCCAAAACTGCAACTCTTTCTTCTGCGGAACATAAAAGTTTTAAAGAAACTAATATTATAATGTATAATACATAATATTTTGAAGAATGTTGGTAACCAAATGGTTTCGGCTCCCATAGACATTTCATTGTACGGACAACAATTACAATGGAAATCAATGGGAACTGAAACTGTTACCAACATTCTTTAAAATATATTGTTTTATGTTCCACAGAAGAAAGTCACTTACACATGTTTGGTACGACATGAGGGCGAGCAAATGATGACAGAATTTTTATATGTCGGTGGACTGTCCCTTTAATAGTAAGGAACAGTCAGGGTTTCGTGCTTGTAAAAATAGCCTTTTTTCCCAACTATATGCAAATGTGTTTGATAACAATTGTAAGTTTTAAGGCCTGACTTGTCCTGCAATATAGTCTATGGTGTTGCTAATGAAACAGCCCCAATGGGAATCTGAATTGTTTTTTGTAGAGGTGGGTCACAGTGGAAAATGTCCCTTATTTTTATACGCACACATTAGACATTAATTAGCACAAACACAACCTGCTCTAATACACACCAATCCACTCACATCACACTCATTTTTCCATGGTGCAATGTGGAAAGTTGTTTCTTTTGTTAGAGACAGGAAAAACATGGTTCTGTTTGCCTGTAGTTTTGTAGTCTCCCCTTGTCTCTTTTATCGCGCTGTCTCATGAATAATGCAGTAGTGTGTCTCTGGGGGGCTCAGCTGAGGGGTTCACCAGATGGCTGTCAGGGGCCCAATCAGCTGTAATGTCCACCGGCCTCAGCGTCCATGCCCAACATGCCACCTGTCACACACTCACACACACACTCAATCTCCTAATTACTATTATTTATTTAAACTAGCATCATCAGTTTAGAACAGTACTGGGTTTTTTGAGGACTGTTGGCATATGAAGCTGGTTCCCAAGATTCAGTGTTTAGGAAAGTTACTTTTTAAAGTAATTAATTACAATATTCAGTTACTCCCTAAAAACTGATTGGAAACTAAAAGGAAATGCAAATTCAAACCTGGACCAGTAGAGGACGCTGCTCAAACAAACCCTGCAGAAGAATAGGACACATGAGAAGAAAGTTCAACACTTACTTCAGCAATAAATACAATAAAATAATATAAATAAAACCCAAATGTGATGTTTATTTAAAGTCATTTTTGCTTATTAGTATGGTTGAATTGGATCATCAAAGGTCAGCAGCGAAGACTGCTTAATAAAGTGAGTTTAAATACATAAAGTATATTTGTGTAATTTAACATTTAATTATTGCAGGTTTGCATAATCCGAGTTTGCATTTCACGGTTCTTATTCATTTTGAGGAATACTGAATCTGTTTTTGTGCAAGTGAGATGTGTAAATGAATGCTCACATTTAGTCTAGAACTACAATAATCATCATGTTCACACAGCGCACACAACGCCTCTGCACTTAATCCTGATTTCTCAACATGGGGACTGAGGTGCAAGTCAATACATGGGAAAAATACTTCTTTATTTGAGAAAGTAACAAATATTTTGATGTAATTTTAAAGTAAGTAAAAAGAATTACTTTACTAGTTACTTGAACAAGGTAATCTGTTTACGTAACCGCGTTACTTGTAATGCGTTACTTACCCCCAACACTGGCAAGCATTATTTTTGTCAGCTGAACCCCCGTGACTTTAATTATTTACTTTAAATACCACCTAAGATTAAGTCATGCTACACTTTCAATAAATAATGTAACATCTCAACAAATAATTAAAACATTATTTCTCCAAAATATATTTCTTCATGACTATGAAAAAGTCCAAGCCACTTACAAGCACTGCTTATTAAAAGTTCAGCAAAGTATAATAATAATAGTAATAATAATAATAATAATAATAATAATAAATGTATGTCTTCTTGAGTGTGCACAGTTAAAATACATTTTTTTGTTTGTTTTTTTATCAAAGTGTTGGGTTGTATGTGTACATGCATTAAAAATAATAATATTTGATGTACTAATTTATTTATTTAAAAATGTATTAATTTTAAATGTATTACAAAATATTAATGCATGAATAAAAATAAATAAATTTTAATTTAACAGTTTCCATCACAACCCCATAGCTTTGTGAACCTCTAACCCTAACCTTGTGGACCTTTGTCAGATTAGACCCTGTCTTCAGTTTGACACAAATGAAAAATGAGTCTGTGATAGATAGACGTACAGTCTCTTCAGTAGGTCATGCTGTCCTATGGTCCACCTAGGTTATGTCTAAGTGTTAATTAGGATTAACAATGTTTTTAGTCCACTGGACATTTCTTTGTTTTGTAGGCTAAATGAATGCTATAAAGGAACACATTACACAACACTACAAACACATTAAAAAGACTTTACTGTTGGACAAACTTATTTTTATTGACATCAAATAATAAATATAGCATCTCCCTTAACTAAGACCCATGGGGAAAACCTGTTCTACATTAGTGTTAATCAGAATTTACTTCCTTATACTCCAGCATCATATGACTTGAATGTGTATTAGAGAAATTGTTTAGTTAAAATCACTGTTTGTTTGTTTGTGTTGAACAGGTATATGGTTCTCCTGAAGCAGAAGGACGCTATGGAGGCGCTAGAAGCGTCACAACACAGGGACAGAGAGAGTCTGGGAGAAGAAATTCACAAGAACACTCTTATCCTGGGGGAGAACCGCAGTTTAAGGGAAGAAGTAGACAGGTTAGAGAATCTTTTTAACAACAAAATGCACTCAGTAGGAAGCTTTCAGTTAAAAACATACAACAGGCTGAGTTAATTCATTGTAAATATTTACTGCCCTCTGCTGGCTGGAATAGACTTCAGTAATTCAGCAGTAGTAGCAACTTGAATGTATGCATGCACAATATCCCAGCGACCTTTATTATTTATTATTAATATATATTATAATGTGTATAAAAATGTTTTAAAATGCATTATAATATATAAAATATTACGTAAAGCATATCAAATAATACCATCTAAGCCTCTGTTTATGTCCCTGCAGAATGTCACAGAATCACACACAGCTGAGACAGGAGTATGACAGCCTGCAACTGCAGACCAAAGAGCTAAAGACTTCTCTGAATGAGTCTCAGCTGGAACTGAACCGCTGGCAGGCACGTTATGACCAACTGAAGGAACAGCATCAGGGCCTGGACATCTCAATGACCAAACTGGACAACCATTGTGAGGTTAGCATTTGAGATTGCAAAGCGTCTTTATACATGCATCTTCTGCAGAGAGCCCAAGACTGTACTGTACCATCACAAGCCGAGCCAGATATTGATTCCTAGGCTTGAAATTGATTACTTTTAGCTTCCAGCGCTAATGTATCTTTCTTTCTCTTAATTTAGCTGCTAACCCGTTTGAAGGGAAACTTGGAGGAGGAAAACCATCATCTTCTCAGTCAGATCCAGATGCTTAGCCAACAAAACCAGACCCTACTGGAGAGAACCATGGAGAGCAAAGAACTTTACCATGAAGAACAGAAGCAATACATGTGAGCAGTATGCCATATATCATCTTCCCATCATATATCAATGATTCCCATCCTGGGTACTAGGAATGATTATGATTTTGCGTTGTTAAAGCTATAAAACAGAAATTACAAAACATTAGTTGATTTAAATAGCTCATTGTGCTGATTTCTATGTCATACTTGTTGAAAATTATTTTTCTAAATGCATGTAATGATTTTATTGAGAACGATTCATCTATGTATATGTTGTATATGTAACCTTGTATTTATAATCAAAATGTCATAATTGGAAATGACAAGCTACTCTCTTGTGACTCTCCAATCATTTATTGTGCTTAAACTCCGCCTCTTTCTTATGATCAACTGCAAGGTCGCATTCATATCTGCCTCCATCCGGTCAACAACCAATGCATAGAACCAAGTCCCTGCATACATTTTTTTTCCTTTGTGATAATCTAATGTTGCTATTCCTGTGACTTCAAACAAATATATTTATTATTTGGCGTACTTAAAATAATGTGAAACATTGATTTTAGTCAAGAAACCTATATGGCTTAATGCCATTTTCTTAATAGTCATGGTTTCCTCTCGCAGTGATAAGCTGAATTCATTACGACGACAGAAGGAGAAGTTGGAGGAGAAGATCATGGACCAGTATAAGTTCTATGACCCGACTCCTAAAAAGTGAGTCCAACTGATTAAGACTGAATACTTTACTCTTAGGACAATTTATCAAGTTCATTTATATCAAGTTCTTTATACTATGAACCTTAAATACAAGCTCTTTTTTTTTTTTCATAACACAGGAGCCGTCAGTGGGCTGGAGCCAAAGCAATAGCAAAATTCATGAAACCGAAGAAAGAAAGTTCACGAGAACGGGCTGACGGTCCACGTGAGAGGATCCGAAGCGTTCCAGACATCCCTCTTCCGGAGATCCCCACATGCATAGACTGTCCTGAGAGCATGCCACCCCTTCCCCCTCCACCACTGCCCCCCAGACAGTCACGTCTCAGTCTGGACTCCATGAACGGTCACTCCTTAGAGGAGAATCATATACAGTCTCCCACCCTCTCACCTGCCCTTAACGGCCGAGGTGAGTTCTGCTGTCACAGAGCTGAACTAAGCTCCACACGTCAACTCATACAATGGTTTGGATCAATATATAAATCAGAGTTTGATTCTTCTACTTTTCCCACTATTATTTAAAGGTACAGTGCACCCAAAAATGGAAATTCTGTCATCATTTACTCGCCCTCATTTTGTTCCAAACCTATTTGACTTTCCTCTGTGGAACACAAGAGATGGTATTTTGAGAGATGTCCATACGATGGAAGACAGTGGTAACCAAAACATGCTGCTTGGTACCAACATTCTTCAAAATATCTTCTTTTAGGTTCCACAGAAGAAAGAAAATCAAACCGTTTTGCAAGACAATACATAAGCAATTCTTTTAGAGCTGGGCAACAATTAATTGTTTACATACTATATCTGTGTGTACGGTGTATAATTATTCTGTATATATATATATATATATATATATATATATATATATATATATATTATGTAAACCTTTATTTTGGATGCGATTAATCGTTGCCCAGCACTTTTTTTTTTTTACTTGGACTTAAATTATACAATATAAGTGGCAGCATCAATGGTGAAAGTGATTACAAATTAGAAAATTGCTTCCATATTAATCATAAAATAATAACACTAAAGTCTATATGAATCATACTCCTGATGCTCCTTTTCAAGCGATTTGTGGGTCTTGACGCCCATTCAAGTTCAGAAAACTAAACTAAACATACTCAGGTCTGCACTAAAAGCTCAAATTGGTACAAAAAAAAAGTTGGGACACTTTCATTCAAACACATTTTAGTTGCAGTAAACTAGCATATAGTGTGCTATCTGTGTTTTCCACTAGGGGGCGCCATGCGACTTTTTTTCTTGGTTATTGGTATTATACAACCTCTTTTTCTTCTTGCTGTCCACTCAATGAACTAATCCTGATGTAAATTTCCAATTTCAGTCTATCATTTCTCAGCTTTCCAAGTAATAATACTTTCCCAAGTTTCATGCTATATTATTGCATGGCCAAAATAATCTTCAAAGGAAACCTTGGGGCTTCATTCTTCATGAATCATAGATGTAGCTATTTTTCAATCTCTGAATCATCATTTCTTCTCTTCCACTGACCCCTCTCTCTCTCCCTGTCTTTGTATCTGTCTGTACATTAACCCTCACACACTCCAGCCCCTCCAGCAGCGAAGCATTTCCGCTTTCTCAGGAGCAAAAGCCAGGAGAAAATGCGCGTTCCGGGGACGCCGCCATCTCGACGATCCATTACCAGACGCCTACGCTTCTGGTCCTCATCTGATAACATCATCCCCTGCCCCCCCTGCGAGCCTTTTTCGCATATCGGCCATTTCTAACTCTTCATCCTTTCTATCATCATCAGTCACCATCATTACTCTTTCCATCTACCATTATTCACAATTTTTTCTTTTCTTTTTTAAAAAAAAACATCAAGCTACACTTATTAGGCACTAAAACCAGCCAATGCACACTACGAGCTAAACTCTAAATAAATAAGCATTTTTAAATGTTCCTATCACCCTCACCATCACAAGCTCACAGTACTCAATCAAGACGATGAAACACACATGAATACGCACAACACACACCTTAACCGCACCTCATTTAAATGCTCTGGGGGGCTCTGGGACCGGGCTGCGGGACTCTGAATGTCACCCTGCAGTAAGTAATGTGAATTAAATGGAGCGAAATGCAGCCCGCTTTGCGCTTGCCGTGAGAGATGTGTGTTTGATATTGCTAGCACTGAATAATGTGGGAAAGGTAACCACAGTTGCAAATCAATAGTGATCAAATTAAGTGCATCCATACAGAGAGAGGTTGGAAGGTAGACGGAGGCAACAACCACATCAGATACTCCTAGCTGAAAGGAGGATTTATGCTGTGTGCTTTGTGTGGCATGTGAACTTGCATTGCTTAAGTTTTGCTCAAGAATGGCCTGCAATATTTAGATTATATCCAGCAACCAGTGTCCAAGTTTGTCACCCTTTTTTTTGCATTTTTAACATCTTCCTTTGAACGTCCACTGTAGGTCATGTACATGTAAATGCGACTGTCCCATTTATGTGTGGAGGGTTCACATGCAAATCAGATAGACCTGATGCATTGATTTTTACATTAGCCTTTTCAGTGCACATCACTTATAAAAAGCCATTCTTGGGGTTGGGGTTAGGGTTAGGGTTAGGGACCGCATGTGTCGGTATGTCCCATAACCACCATTCTGTGTATAATATAATAAAATAATTAGATTTACATGTTGCATGGTTTGTATTAAGCAAATAAGAAAGTCTGAAGGCAGTGTGATTAGATGTGAGTTATGTGCAACATACAACAGGAAAAACTAAACTCATACAACATCCTGTGGTAATTTTGAGGTGTAAAACGGATGCTTTCTGTGTCCGCTTCTGTGCTTATCTATTTTTGCATCTCCCATCTCCCATCATGTTGTGAAATCAAACACACCAAGAAATTATGTAGATTTACATAGTCTTGCAAGTTAGCACATGCACTCAGACACATTGACCCACGGTGCTCAAAAAGACAATGCATGTTTGAGTCTGGCTTGCGACATTTCTGATCTCATTCTAGTCATCTCAATAAAGGACAAAAAATTATGTAGAAAATATTCACAGCCGTAGTTCTCAGTTGGCACGTGCACTCTTACACTGAGCCGCTCGTACACAATACACTTTTGAGTCTGGCTTGCAATATTTCAAATCTCATTTTTTACATTAAAAGTGGTAAAAAAGGCAAAAAATGTATCTAGAGTTACTTGGGTCTGTAGCTTAGTGCTTAGCACATGCACTTTGGCACAATTGAGCCATGGTGTTCATATAGACAATGCATGTTTGAGTCTAGCTTGCAACATTTCCCATCTCATTTATGTCATTTAAAGTAGTAAAAAGGCCAAAAACATTATGCAGAATTACCTAGAACTTTTAATTATCGCTTAGCACATGCACTCAGAAAAATACAGCCATGGTGCTCATGCAGCTAATGCATGTTTGAGTCTTGCTTGCAACATTTCCTCTTTGCATTTGTCATTTAAAGCCATTAAAAGCCAATATGTAGAACTTCTGTTATAATATTCTAGGCCGTAATGAAACTAATTTCTCCTCGTTTTAAAAACCATGTAAGGGATCATTTGCAGAATGGCTCTAATATAATCTCATGGAGCACCAGAGTTTTCCAGCTGGTGTTTTAGTTTGGACACAGCAGTGAAGCTTAAAGGAATTTTGGGTTAAATACAAATCCCAAACAAATCTATCCACAGCATCTGTGGCAACAGTGGCATGCTGTCAATTTATCAAAAAAAGAAAAAAGATTTTGACTTGTTCGTCAATATGTAAAAGCAAACAAAAATGATGTTTACAGTAATCCACTTAGCTTGGAAGTCTGTGGGTCAAGACATTGCACCAGAATGCAAGTTTAAATGTGCACTTCTGGCTGTACTGTGTAGCCACAAGACTTACCAAGATATAGTAGATTCTTTCAACTATTACATGATCATGTAAAGCCAATAAGTCCAGTAACTTTTGGAATCTTTCACAGATGCTACTGATAGAGAGCTTAACTTGTTTTGAACCCAGATCATTCCTTTAACCTTATTTAAAGTGTATGGAAAGTTCTGCTTGAGTGTTTTTTGAGTTTTACTAACACATGCTTGTGCTTGTGCTTTTGCCCCCGACACCTCCTACATAGCTTCCTGCAGCGTCACTGGAGCCCAGCAGCAGCGCTTGCACTGCACATGCTCTGGATACGTCACAGATACTGACCTTTTCTCTTGATTTCTTTTGAAGTGTTGAACGACAGTGGTGGGTCCAGAGGCAGAGAGGGCTATCACTCAGTAGGGGGCAGTATTGAGGGCATGAACGGGTACGAGGAACTGGTCCGATGGAGGGGCAGGGAGCCAGGAGCCACCTGTTCAACTCCACTGAGTCGCAACTCCCACAATGCACCAGGCTTCACGTCCTCTTCTAGCTTGCGGCCGGGACGCAGGCCAAAGGGTAACCCTAATTTATGCCGATTAGTACACATGTCAGTGGCCTTGAGCATCAAATGACAGACCATGTTCATTCTGTCATGTTTGGTATAATTTACTCATTCTTACAGACACTGATTGATTGGTTTGTATTGTATTTATATTATAGCAGAATTTTGGGCGCTTTTAGATTTCACTATTAAAGGAATATTTTGGGTTAAACACAAAGGGGAAAAATCAATTAAAGATTAATATTCTGTCATTATTTACTTATGTAATTTCAAATCTACATGACTTTCTTTCTGTTTTTGCCTATACGATGAATGTCAATGGGTTCCACAACAATATTTGACTCCAAATATAATTTGAGTAATTACTTTAATTGTATGGTCAAAAACACAGAGACATTTTTCTAAATATCTTTTATGTTCAGCAAAATAAAGAAAGTCATACAGGTCTGGAATGATGTGAGGGAGAATAAACAATGACAGAATTTTAAGATTCCTTTAAGCTCTCAGTATCTGTTGTTTGTAATATGAAAATAGTCTTATTTCAAAAGGATGATTTAGAGAATATACACTACATTTACAATATAATCCAATTACTCTAATACATTTAAGGAAATATATACAGTACATGCAGTTATGTTCAAAAGCTTAGGGCTGTTAATGTTTTTGAAAGTTTCTTATGCTCACTAAGGCTGTTTTTATTTAATCAAAAATACAGTAAATTTGTGAAATATTTTGAAATATTATTACAATTTAAAAGAACTGTTTTCTAATTTTACTGTAATTTATTCCTATGATATTAAAGCTGAATTTTCAGCATCATTACTCCAGTCTTCAGTGTCACATGATCCTTCAGAAACATTGTAATATGCTGATCTGATGATCAAGAAACATTTCTTGCAATCACGTCATTCTCTATACGGTTCAGCTGATTGGTTCCTGCTGTATCAGTAGCCAATGAGCTCACTGCTCAACCTTCAAATACTTGGTCAGCATTTGCTGTAGCAGTTGCAGCAGTTTCAGAAACCCTCCACCTTCCCCAGCTCCACCTGTGTAGATCTGCTACGGGTAATTCATGTTCGCTATATTGTACAGCAGCAGCATGTCGTGTATGTATTGGCATTAGCATGTCCCGTACTTGCTCGTAATTCTCGTAATTTCTTTAAAAAATAATAATAATCTTGACTGGTAGTGTACAGTATACACCAAGAGTTTAAAAACGTGAAGCTTATTATTTTTGTTAAAGTACTTTGGATTCCTCAGTAAAAAACATTTTTTTGTTTTTTTGTTTTTACTTTTCAGTCTATGGTAAATCATCCTTTTGAAATGAAACTACTTTTCTAGGTGGATGAATGTCTGCTTTAGTAATTGTTTGTGTTACTTTAAACATGCTTCATTAATTTTTCAATTTGGAAATAATTTTCTGTGGTAACCAGTAGCACACCATGGATAGAGCTTAAAGTTGGCTTCACGCTACCTTCATTTTTAAACTGATTTCCAGGCTAAATTACTGATGGGTGTTCACGGTTAATGGCCCTGCCTACTCTATCAGCTTTTCAATTTTCTTCCATATTTAAGTTCAGTTGTTGAAGTTTCCGTTAAGAGAGTCTGTTGTTTTTCATACCACATTAGTTTATTTAGCCATTAGCTAGTTTACATTGTGTAATGTGCCACGATGTACACATGGGGGCTTCATCTTTAAACACCACTGACCCTCTCAGTGACTCTCACCTCCCAGCCAAAAAGCCTGAAGCTCATTTCATCAATTCACTGTCAGCATAATAGCGAAGCGTTCACTCTAAACCAATGTTTATTTTCAAGCGCTTGAAGCTTTCTCAGATATCCACTGCACTGCGTAAACAAGCAGTCATGTTCATACAAAAGCACACAGGAAGACTGCAGTAGCCGGAAGCCTATCATGTCCAATAATGACACTGTTCTTTTAGAAGAGCATCTTTAAAAGCGGAACTACATTGTGCGGGAAGAAATTATGTATTAAAAAATGTATGCTACATATACTGATATTTTCACTGCCACATTGCTGGGCTACACTCTCTTACTTTTAGGGTTGGTCTCAGAGGAAGACTTGCGCCATCATTCCCCAGATGCTGGCTTTGGCAGTGGTGTCCATGGAAACATAGGTTCGAGAATTAATCAATATATGTTGCCTTTTACAGCCTGTTTGCTTCCTGTGCTTATTCAGTATGTGATGTGTCCCCCACCCCCCCACAGGCCACCGGCCCAGTTCTGCCGAATTCAGCCGCAACACCTCCAGCAGCAATTCCCCCATCAGTTCCAAAGGTGTGTGTGTGTGTGTGCTTGTGCCGCCTGTTACATATGCATGCATAGTTACTTCATTAGCCGCTATGGGAAATGCCACCCCCACACACTTTCAATTTCAAGAACTATCGAGACCGTAATTGTTTCTCAGGTTGAAACAAAGAACATTAGCATGTCTCCCAGACATTATTAATTTGCAGAGGCAGCTCTGTTGTCGGGAAAGCATTATTTTAATTATAAATAAACAATTCAATTATTTAAGTTAATCAAATGGTTATTTCATTGAGTATTAAATGTATTCATTTTTATAATACTTATTTTTATATTGGTGTATTATTGTGGTATAATACACTAGCGTTCAAAAGTTTGGGGTCAGTACGTTTTTTTTTTTTTTTTTAAGAAATGAATACTACTCAGGTAAGATGCTAAAAAAAATTATATTTCAAATAAATGCTGTTTTTAGCTTTCTATTTATCAACAAATCCTGAAAAAAGCCACAAGAATATTAAGTATCACAGCTGTTTTCAACATTAATAATTGTTTAATAATAAACATTGTTTCTTGAGCATCAAATCAGCAAATTAGAATGATTTCTGAAGGGCCATGTGACACTAAAGACTGGAGTAATGATGCTGAAAATACATGTAACCCTTGTTAAATAAAGGAAATCAAGTTTAACTTATTCACAATTTATTATCATCTAATTTCCCTAATAAAGGTTGAAAAGTGATGTGTAAAAGTGATTTAAGTAAAACAGTTGAAGTTATTATTAGTTGATTTGTGATTGACCAATGAGAGCGCTCCGTCATCACGCGCTGTGTGTGTGTTTGTGGACGCGCCTGCGTAACGAAGAGAGAGAGCGCTGAGCATAGAGGAGAGAAGACTGTATGGAGAAGCTGAGTGAATGTTGTTGAGTCACATTTTACTCTGGGGTTATAGTGAATCGCGTGGGTATTCCTCGTTCACCGACGCCATTGCTGGCCATGCGTGCCTGTGAGACGCGCCTGGGTGAAAGCAAAAGACGATTAATATAGAGTTCACCGGCGCCATTATTGGTCAAATGCGCCTGTGTGAGAAAGACAAATAGGATTGTTCTAGAGGCCAGGTTTTTTTTCTTCTTCTTTGTATTTCTATTTTTCCTTGGTTCTACGGATTGTGATCTGTGATATCCTGTGAAATTTCACGTTTGATGGCGAGCCACCCGAATCTGCTACAGAGAAAGGACAACAATTCATAAAGACATCTTTCATACTCCAGTCTTGCTTTGTTAAGAGCTATTTAGAGACTATTAAGTTCCCTTTCGAGATTGACTGACAAATACAGGGACTGATAGGAAACTGATCCGTGCTTTAAAGAGCATTGAACACTTTTGATGGTGTATGGTTACCCATAGCCAAAGTTTGATTGATATTGAGGTCCTTGTTCAATTGATATTTGTGATATTTTAAGAGAAAAGTGTTTAAAAAAAGGGTTAAGGTTAGGGTCCATTCCTCCACCCTCCACTCCATTATTCATTATTTTTGTTTATTTTATTTTATTTCCTTTTGTCATTGCAATTACCGGTCTGTGTATGTTTTTTGGGGGTAAAAGAAGAGTGCACTCAAGGGGAGATTTTCATGCTTGAACTTTGTGTATTATTAGTGTACATATCACTGGAAATCAAATTACATACCAGTTCGTATCTAACTTGTGTTGTCTGTTGTTTCTCACCACAACCCACCACCTCCTTTACGAACTTTAAAATCTTCTGCTAAATCTATTTGCACCAACAGCAATTAATTTAATTAATTAATTGTTAAATTCTTTAGACACCTGTTACATACAGCTTTGCCATCATAGGAATAAATTACATTTTAAGATAAATTAAATTACAGAAAAACTTTTTTTGATCAAATAAATACAGTCCTGGGGTCTCATTTATAAAACTGTGCGTAGGAACCTTACTAAAAGTGTACGTGCGCCCGAAAGCCAAAAATGGCGTACGCAAAGAAATATTCAGATTTATAAAAACGTTCGTACGCCAGAACCTGCGCAGAATTCACTTTATAAATCCCAGTCATCGGAAGATTGTGCGCACATACGTCTCCTCCCCGAAATAACCATATATGGAGCTTACAACGCCTCGTTTTACTATGCAGATCCTCATCTGCATATCATTTGCATATGATTATTCATCCACGTGATAACGTTTAACGGTACAAGACACATTACATTAATAAAAATCATGTAGTTGCCTATCCTTGCCTTGTTTTTGAATACATAAATCAAATAGTGTAAAATACATTTCAGAGAAAGTTTTTCTCAATCTTTTCCACTGGCCGAATTGTATTTTTAATTGATTTATATATTTAATGGAAACAGATAGGCCTTGGGCATTATTTGCACGAAACTATTTTCTCAGACAATCTGGTATTATCATGATAAGCAATTATCTCTGTGGTTAAAACATTAAAACAGCACGCCACAGGAAAAGTGTTCAAAAACATCGCATCCACAACAAATATTTCTATTGACTGAATTTGAATATAAAAATGTTGTAACTTCTCAGTATTTCATGTTTAAGTGCTTAACTCCATTAATTTGAATGGCATATTTAATCTAAATGTTTATATCAGAAGTAAAACATAGTTTAAATCATTATTTTATTTATTTACACTGTTATTTGCGTCAGTTTCACTAAACGGCCCAACGCGCTCGCTGGCGCGGACATTTAAGAAGGGATGGATATTTGCTTCAAGTGACAGGCTTGGTGAGTGAAATTATATTTGTATTATCTTTCTGTATATGTTTAATTTTCTTTAGATTTTCTGTCTAAAAGTGACCAAAAAGACACTTAACTCCAGCTCACCATCGGTGTCGCCAATTCCCTTTGTCTCCAGAATGTGCGTACGCATGGCTCAAAGTTTGCTTAAAGGTGCGAACATTCTCCCGTCAAGTTTTTTTTATAGATCACAACCTTTGCGTGGGAACTGGCGTACGTACGTTTCCAACCCCGTTTTGTGCGTACGCACGCTTTATAAATGAGACCCCTGGTGAGCATAAGAGACTTCAAAAAACATCTCGTTTACCCCAAACTCCAGTGTGTATTTCAGATTAACCCATCACTAAATGGCACATTAAAACAGATTTAACAGTTTTGTCTATTTACATGTCAGTCAGCCTGTGTGTTTGTGACCAGAATAAGCTATGGACCAGTCATTTTGCCATTTAGTCAAATGTCCAGCTATTTGAGAAGAACTATTATAATGATTTATTTACACAGTGTACGGTTGGTCTTTATTTTACAGTACGTGTACTTACCTAAGGAAGTACTGGGTAATATGAGGTAACTACATGGGTTAAGGTTGGGTTTTAAGGGTAGGTTCAGGGTTAGTACATAGTATTTTAATTACTATAATAAGTACATAGTATGTACATGGGGAACAGGACTTTAAAATAAAGTGGTACCCAGTGTATTCATTTGGAGACTCGCAATCACTGTGGTGTGGCAAAGTAGTTTGTGGTGCTTGCTAAGAGAAGATAAAAATGATGATGTGCTTTTGATAATTAAGTATCTTGCATTTTTTCCCCATTATTGATGAGATAAGACTTCCTAATGATCAGCGCTAGCCTATTAGCGCCATGTGTTTTTTTTATGAACTCGAAAGTGAGTTGGTCAGGGAAGCTTTTCGATGTGTTTTAGTGCTTTTTTTGGTGATTTATTTCATTTGTGGTATTTGATAAAGCAAGCATCATTACCCTTGTGAAAAAGTACACTTTACCATACTTTTAAAAAAGAGTACTTAATATGGAAATAATATACTTTAAGACAATATACGTAATGTTTCCTGGCACTTTAATTGCATGTTAATTGCAATTAAAAGAAAATGTATTTAAATTAATATTAAATGCAATAGCTTTTAAAGTACTTTTTGACCCAATTAAGTAAGACTTAAGTGCATATTTATGTGTAATTTCATAATTACTTCTATTGTCTTTGGTTAAAATATATTGCAGAACTGAATAGCGTTTATGATTTAATAAAACACTTTGTTGTTTATATACGTAGGAAAACGTAGGTTTCTAATAAGTAACTAGATGAGACAGTTTGGGGTGTGACATTTTGCTCTACAACATAAACTTCACACACTCAAAGTATCGTCAAGTTATGTTTACCACAGATATGATTTTACTCATAAATTGAAAAATCTCGAAGAACCACTGGCGATTTAGTCTTCTGGGTTCTGACGTCATCCATGCATCACTCTACATCACCCTGATTTTTGTCTCCTGATTCAGATTGCGCAATAAAAACTCAGGCTAGCGCATGTAAATGCTGAAACTATAATTATACTTACTGTGTGGATAGTATTATTGACACACAGACCCACATTATAGCTACCTTTTAATGTGCACATTTTTACGACCTCTCACACTCTTAAATTGTACAGTTCATCTTTTAATTTCCTGTCTTTCTCCAGGTTCTCTGGACTGTCTTCAGGGTCGATCTGTCAGTCTGTCAAGCGATGATGTCGTTGGACTGGGTCATGAGGGTTCACGTCTCAGTCAGTTGTCTCTGATTCCTCGTAGCTCCACCCTTCCCTGTGATGCCACACCTGCTTCACGCTCTTCCCAGCGGCCCACTTCTCGGCGCCCGTCCTCTCCTGGCAGTGAGATGGTTACTCTGGAGCAGTTCTTGCAGGAGAGCAATGCCCTGTCCCCACCCACTGTAAGTTGTTTTAACACTAATAACGTTTTAACACTTCTTAGCAGATTTATTTGTTTGGTGATTTGACCTTTTAATTCAGGTATAAGATGATCCTTTTGTGGAAATAATGACACATTATCAGAATAATTAGCAGTTGTTTGTAGGGGATTTTAAAATATGTGGTGAATCATACATCGTAGTGAAAGTTGTGGGTGTATATTTATGCAGTGAGAATGGCAAAAGGGATCTTTTTAAATGTAACTCATGGTCAGTAGAGACATTTATGCTTCTAAATAAATTAAGCCTGATATTTGATCTGCACTATGGATTGTTGCTTGCTAATTGCGGATTAAGATAATGTATTTTGAGTGTTGTGTGAGATGTTAATAATAGAGATGTTGACCGTGATGGATCTTAAAGGAACACTCCACCGTTATAGGGCTTATTCACCTTCTTTCCTACATTTAGATAGGTGGGCAAATGCATTTTTGTCTCAGTGCATGCATTGTTTTAGTTTGACAGGGTCAGCGCTAGCTTAGCTTAGCATAATGAATGGAATCCTTTGTTGCCAGCTAGCATGTCCTGAGTAAAAGTGATATAAAAAAAAAACAAAAAAACAACCTAATTACTTCTTGTGGCCTGCGTATTCACAACGAGTACAAATAGTGATGCAGATTAACACTAGGCGATTTCCTAGGCAGATATTGACTTATATATTAAGGACTATATTAGGGGGAAGCACAGGCGAAGCACTGCTACTTGGGCGTGATATCTCTGCACCCAAGTAGCAGTGCTTCGCCTGTGCTTCCCCCTAATATAGTCCCAAGTCAATATCTGCATAGGAAATCGCCTAGTGTTAATCTGCATCACTATTTGTACTTGTTGTGAAAACGCAGGCCACAAGAAATAATTAGGTGGGTGTTTTTTTATTTTATATATTACTTTTACTCATGACATGCTAGCTGGCAACAAAGGATTCCATTCATTATGCTAAGCTAAGCTAGGGCTGCCCCTTTCAAACTAAAACAATGCATGCACTGAGACAAAAATGCATTTGCCCACCTATCTAAATGTAGGAAAGAAGGTGAATAAGCCCTATTTCAAAAAACGGTGGAGTGTTCCTTTAACCATTTCAGCTAGTGGCCATAATATTCATATTTGATATACATATCTGTTATCATAAAGGAATATAATATGTTTTCTGCATGCAAATTTTGAGAAATGCATGCAACAGGATTCCCATGGTCATAAACAATTCAAATAATTTTAAAACGATGATTTCCAGTGATGGGGTCCCCCTCCCAACCAAAAAATGGTATTTCTTAGAGTCGTTGAATTTGATCATTTAGGATTCAACAGGGCTGCCAACTCTCACACATTCAGCTTGAGACTCACACACTGTTCTCACACTCTCATGCCACAAGGCCATTTTCTCACACAGCAAAGTGGACAGACAATAAGCTGACGACAAGACAGCAGGTTACTTATGATATGGAACCAAGTCTCCAAGCTGAACATTGAAGTTGGCAGCCCTGGGATTAAGTGTTATTTAAATGAGTTAAATATTTTTAACACCTTTTTATTGTTGTGCACACAATTATTGTTTTTGTCAAAAATCATGAGATTAATTACAGTCATTTTATTAAATTAATGCAATTAATGTATTCAGTTAACCCTTGTTGAGCCCTTCAACAGAAAGAGTAAAAACTAAATCTGTTTTTTTATGTTTATATAGATGTATATCTAACATTGTTTCATCATGAAGTAATTTTTTAATAGTAATATTTTAATTGAACAAATTTTTTTGTAGTTTTCCCTAACATTTTAATAATTTGCTTTAGTATAACAATGCATAAAGAAGCATAAATATTGTAGTCAAATGAAAATGAAAATATACAAGTGAAAATATACATGGAAACATAATAGCTGCCTTTCTATTGTAGTAAGAGGAGGGGTTCCTTGGCATCTAAAAGCTCTGGGAACCCTGCATGTAATTACCATTGTAATCTTGAAAATTTGGGGCACAATGGGATACAAAGCTTTTTTTTTGCAAAAAGCTTTATGATGATTTAGTTTAATTTAATTGATGATTATGTGTCTGTTTTTTTTAGGTGCAGACAGGAAGTCGAGAGGATCTGGTGACTGATTTCTTCACCCGATCTACTCGACCTGTCCCTCTGCGAGAGGGCGCTAAAACTCCCACCAATTATGTCACTCCAACTATCAAGAATACTCCACCAGAACTAGATGGTCGGGCCACTAAACCTGGACACAGTGTCAAACCAAGCATTCGTCTCACAGAAACCTCCACACCTCCATCTCAGTCGCAAACCCTTCCCAACCGAGGAGCAGGACTGCGGCCCTCACCTCTGCAGCAGTCCAATCCTCGCACCAGCCTGAACCGAACGTTCAGCCTGGCCTCAGCAGACCTCCTCCGCTCCAACGGACCAGACAGCTACCGCACCGAGGCCAGTTCTCCCAGCCAAAACGACGTGGTGTTGAGGAGGTCTGGTGCAGTCGCCAGAGAAAGACCCATGTCCGCCAGGCTGGCTGGATCCTCGCCTCTACCTGGAGACCCAGGGCACCTGTCCGTCGACCCCCGTCGCCTATCTCTTGCTCCACCGAGAGATGAGTTGTCCCTGGCTTGTCCTCCCCCAATGCACTCTTCTTCTACATCGCTGCAGGCTGAACGGGAATACGTCGGGAGTGCTAGTAGCCGGGCTGGAGCGGTCCGTTCTGGACCTGCTCAAACCCGAGCAGCGCCCCACCGTGGTGAGGTGGCCATGGTGACTCCGGTGCGAGCTGTATCAGCATTGAGGCTGAAGGATTTGGAAGAGGAACCCCAGGAACAAAGGCAGGCAGAGTCGCCTGTACTGAAGAAAACAGACACTGCGGACTTGAGCTGTGCCGCCAAGGAGGAGCCCAACAGCAAACCTGCTTCTCCTGACCCCAACAATGACCCTCAGACTGTGTGGTATGAGTATGGCTGTGTGTAGAACCTCGGACTTGGTGAAGAAACATGTTTGACGTATGAAACTGCACTGTAAACAAAGAAAAGACTCAGGCAGCTCCAGTGAATCTGGGAGGCTGGTCACGTCCCTCCATTCTCCATTTCTCCAGGTGCTTCAAAGGCACCAGGTGCATTTGAGGGTCTTGCACACGTTCACACTGACCTGGAAACGAATGTATGGGGCACTTGAATGTATTTTTCCCCTTCGTATCAAATCGAACGCCTTTCATTTCCGCAGCTCCAAGGCAGGCCAGTTCACGTTCTATTCTGAATGTGGAAAACAAACGTTGGGCTGTGTGCTCGGAGCCACTCCCAGCTTAATTACTGAGTAGCGACTGCATCCATCTTTAGGAGGCGCAGGACAGTTGCAGGTCCATCACCAAGACAGCCTCACAGGGACCCATTATGGGAAGCGGCCTCTCTCTCACTCGCTCCCTGCTGAGAGACCAAACAATCTGCTCTTTTCTGCTTCTTGTGGGTGACCATGTATTTGCTGTAGGACCTGGGTTTGGCTCAGACTCTGTTCAGAGGCAAGAGGACAACACAGAGCCAGAAAGAGAGAGACAGACAGAAGTCAATTGGACAAAGAAAGCACCTAAGGTGGAACACTGTTTAGGGAATGGGTTTTAAGTTGGAATCTAGAGTTCTGGACACATTACCCTTTTTCACCCAAGCATTTAGGGTTGTACTAAAGAGAATCTGAGGCTCAGTTTGGTGTTTGTTTTTTCCAACACACTCATTTTATAACACTGCACATCTGTTCTAATGACTAGAAGTTCATTAATTGGTTTATTTATTAATGTCTTTGAGACAATTAAATGACACTTGTTTGGTTGGTTGTTTTAATGTGCGTGTATGCCTAATTTTCCAAGATTTTTGTTTTGTTTTGCGTGGTTGATGGTTAAGTCTGATGATGTTGTATACTGGAAGAATGGACTAGTCTGATTGTAAAAAAATCCTTAAGTGAAGCATGTAGGTGAAAAAGCCCATGGATTCCTGGGATCCTTCAATCATGTCACCAATCTAGTGTTCTTTGTTCCCTGTCAGTGGTGCTTTTCTGCCATCTCATTTCACCATCTCCAACTTCTCATGGTCTGCTGTGGCAAGAGCTGGTCACCGAAGGAGATGGTGGATCTTCATAGAAATATATTTGGAGCAAGCATTCACACTGGATGTGTAAATATAAGGAGAGTCTCCTGTTTGAGTGTGCACGACTACTGGTTAAATGATTTTAGATATACAACTGTTTTATACACTACTGCACATGAACATAGATCATTAATTGTAAGATATGGTGTGAGTAGATACCCTAACAACCTTTTACACTTAATGTAAAATTTATTGTGAATGATAGAAACCTGTTTAGAGAAAGCTGTTGTCCAAAACCTAAACTCTTTGTAATAAAGCTTTTTTTTTTTTTTTTTAACAATCTCTGAAGTTTGTTAATATTAATAATATATTAATGGGTTTGATCTTTTTTCAATAACTTCGATATAAGAGTTGATGAATACAGTTACAATTTGAGAATTGTTTTATCCTGCCATAAAGAGTGTCCAAACTTCGTTGCCAAAAAGGGATGGTAAATAATTTTTTTGCAACTGAGGAAATCATGCAGTAACAGGATTGCACGCAAAATGTGGGACACAGCTTTTTTTTTTTTGGTAAAAATGAGTTTGTAATTACTTTTTTTTTTTAGCTATTTTTAATGCTAGTTAAATGTTGTTGTTGTTGTTGTTGTTTAACAAAAAAAGTTTACATTTTTCATGCTAGTATAATAATTGTAAAAAAAATAATTTTTAACAAAAATTGTTGAAATTCACATCCGGAGTACATTTCATAGGGATACGAAGTTCCATTTCAAAATGAAGAGGATTTCCATATTTTATCCATGTAATAACCTCCAAACACTATACATAAATATAGAGGGGATTTCTGCATATGGTTTAAAAAATATAAAATATGTCCCCAACTATGGGGTTCCCCTCAGTGAATCTAAGCCATTTCCACCACTGGCTATATAGTGTGACACCATGACACCAAAGTGTGCGTATTCAAGGAAGGAACCAACCATTGTGAACAATACCATTTAGGGAACCTTAGATTTCACTTAATACATGTGTAAATTTCAAAACAACTGATGGAACATGTAGTGTTGGCATTAAATTTGATGAAATCTGAAAATCAGAATATTCAGAAATCAGAATATGGATGAAAATGAACTCTACAACATAAACGATGGGACTATAACATATATGCAACAACAAATAGGCTAACAGGAAATGGTAACCATATTGTAGAACGGTTTTCTCTAAACACTTAAAACAACTTATATTTTATTTAAAAAAAAAAAGCTTTATATTCTGCATCTACATTGTGCTTCTCTCATCCTCATCTCAATGCCTTGTTTTATGTTCTGCTCTTTTCCTTTCTTCAATCTCTGACTTGAATTTCCGATTCCTATTCCTAACACTTATAGCCAGTGAATGTCAATTTATTTAATGAATTTGAGTATAATTACTGAAGCTGAAAGGTCGCCCACTTTACCTGACCACGACTGGCCCACTTTATTTAATATTTAAACACCTTACAAGAAAACTATTTCATCATTTAAAGAAATAGTGTCTCTTTAATTAAAGACAATTGTCATGCACTTAAAGTGTAAACCCATTGAGCACAGTATATCAAACTTATAGGGCTAACTTTACCTGCGTTCACCCTATAGCTGCGTTTAATGTCAGTTCTGACACAGACTGTTCGGAACGCATCTGTAATGACCCAAACACGCATTCCGTGTAGGCAGGTTCACCATATGAGACACGTCCTGTTTCTGGGGTAGACCCTTGAGTGTTGAGTGAGTAATTGCGCGCAGCGTTGCGTAAAACGGTTGACGCAATTTGTGTATTTTTCCTTTTCAGACGCAATAACTCTGGAACACGCGTGTGATCTTATCTCTGCAAAAATGTTCGCGACAAAAAACAGGCTCCTCTCTATCACAGAGTCTGAGGAGCTGTTGAACGTGAGGATATGATTTTCATCACACTTCAGAAATGGCTCGACTGACAGGCGTGGATTTAAAAGCGGAGATCTGAAGGTAATACACTTTGATTATCTGATACACTAAGAAAAAATACTATGTAGGCTACTATGGTACTTGTAGTAGGCTAAAACTGAGCACTTTGGTAGCCTACCATACAAGTAAAAGGTGAAAAATAAGACTTTCTAATAAGACCCCACAAAAAAAATATATAAAAGATAAAGTTATAGCCTAACAATAAGATTAATTGTGGTATATCTGCTTGAGAATATCATGCGACAAATAAATGCTGCTGCTGCTTCCACAAGCTGTTTAACGCCTTTTTTTTACTATAATTGAAAATGATATATAATTTAGCCTATCAGCCTGATCGTTTCTCAAGTAGGCTACGTTGCGACAATCGCAAATGGCATCTCTGACCAACAGGTCTGTGAAATTATTCAAACACATTTGCCTATAACGCTGTGCTACGAATGAGAAATTAATATAACGTTTAACCCGTGTAAGGGTTCAAGTCAAAATGTTTTATTCCGCACAAATGCAAAACTAGTAAAAAAATAAAATAAAATTAGGCTACATTACTATGCAATTGTGAGGAGAATGGTAAGATAAATGCCTTTTATATGTTTTGTTTTTTCTTTTGTTGAAGCAGTACTTTGAAATTGGCTTTTTCACATTATAAAATTGCACGTTATAGCCTACTCCAAGTGGTGCAATGAGACGGCGCAAACAGCAATAGCTTAATACATTAACAATAAACTCGATTATTACATGTAGCCTACCAAATATATTGCAGTTGTTTCTTATGACGTTTTATTGGCTATGTCAGACCTTGGACACTAATGCTACGGTGGGATTACATGGCTTTAGGTTAAACATTTAATGTCCAAAGCATAGAGATGGTCAAGCACACGGTTCCCCGAGTCTCAGCAGGAATAGGGTTGTTTGAGTTTATGTTAGACAGCCTGTCCCTAATAATTACCCTTAATTAGGCTAAACGTTCTCAGTTTCATAATTAAATGGCAGAAAATGTACATCATCTTACAAACATACTGGATGACTGCTGATTTGGGGATTTTAGTTTGGAGGGCACAATTTAAAAAATGAAATTCTAATTTAAAATAATTACTAGCTGTTTAAAAATAATAATAATGCAAAACCACATTAGTGAAATTGGATTTTTGATTCAAAGAACTTCCTCATGTGGCAGCTAGTCCTGGAGTCCCCTGTATGGATTTATTAATAAAATATGGTTACACTTTATTTTGATGGTCCCCTTTAGACATTGCACCTACATCAACTAACTCTCATTAGAGTATTAGTAGAGTGACTGTTAGGGTTAGTAAGTTGACATTGCAAAGTTTCTCATCGTCAGTCCAATTTCTGCTTGGGGACCGTCGTAATAAAGCAGATATTTAGCAGGCGAGAGTTAGTTGACATGTAGCTTCAGTGTTACTTATAGTCAAAATAATGTCTAAAGGGGACCATCAAAATAAAGTGTAACCTAAAATGGGTAATTGACTTTGAATTCTAATTGGATGTCATGTTTGAAACCACTGGAGATAGATGCACAGCTGTGACCAGACTTTAACTGAATTCTGTTTCTATGTTGCACAGCAACCTCTACAGCTTGGCTGAAAAATGTCTGCTCTAATTAGTGATGATGAATAATGCATTTATTGGACTACTGAACCACGGTGTTGTGCCTAAGAACACACCCATTGTAACACGTTGCCTCTCGTACTGCTATTTTATACTGAAAAATGAAATGCTTGTTTCTGTTATTATCATATATATGACTTCATTGAAATTTAATAGAGGAATGTAATGGTGCATTCACTGGGCAAGACCTATACTTGTCAAATGTCAAATCTCTAAGTCCCTTAGGTTGATGTTGAAGCTGGCTCAATATATCAAATACAAAATCCGAAGTAACCTCCAAGAACAGAAAAACAATTCTGCTAAAAAAAGCTTTCCCATACTGAGACACTGTTCTGGGTAATGTTGTACTCGCACAGATGTCGTGCATCACTCTCTGAGCAGTATTACTGAAGGTGTTGTGTATGACTCAGATGCAGGGAAACATTCTTAACCATTTAATAGATTGGTGATGAAACGTGTTGTTCACGCTGGTTCATTTGTCTGTTATATGTTGTGTTCCACAGAAGTCACAGCCAAGGCCTCACTCCCAATATATCAGATTTCCTTTCATCAGCTCAACATTCTGTGTTAACATTCAGTTTGAAAAGGGCAATGTATCTCACTCAAATCCATAATGTGAATTGGGATTGAATACGTCAGATCATTTCACACTGATAAATGAAGAAAATACCTATGCTGACATCGAAGCCAATTGCAAAAGACATTGTGCAGTTGAATTCTTTCTGAATTCAATAGTTTAGTAAGAGCACTTTTTAACACTTCCTTCAAGTTAATATCTATTTCTGTAAGTTTAGAATAGTTCAGAGTGTGAAGGACGCAGCCCACACACAAACCATTTGTCATTCAGAAAATAGCAGCCTGAGGATGTTATCAAAATGGCTGCTATTTTCTAAGCATGCAGAAGAACAACTTCTGTCAGCTTAAACTGAGAGAAACCCAAATCATTTTGGGTCTTCAATCAAATCTTACAACAATGGTCAGAAAATGTGCTTCTTTAGCTGAAATAATAATGTGTTGTACTTTTATGGTAACTTTCATATAGAGAGCTGAAGGAAAATGTAATTTTCTAGACCAACCCAGAAGTTAGCATCACCCTGGTTCCCTCGATTACTTTCTTTAAAATCTACAAGTTTGAGTTAGAATAGTTTGCAAGAGCGTGAGTATAAACTCAGCGAGACTGTAAATGCACATTAGTCAGGAGATAGAGAGTTTTTAAATTTGGCGTGACTAACTTAACTTAGTTTTAAGGCTCCTGCAGGACTCTATAGTTGTCATTTGAAGCGTTGTGATTTTTCCCATTCATTTTTGTTTTTTTTGGGGTGTCTCCTCATCCTATACTTGGACTAGGTATCACCAACTACATCACGATACAATACTCATTGCCATACTTGAGCCACGATTCAATACATTGTGATGCATCACACTATCATAAATGGATTATGACGGAAACACAAATGTATGTGAAAGACCTACAGTGCATTTAAAATCTAGTACTGTCAGAGTATGTACTGCATTTGTTTAACATCTTAACCTTCTTGCAGTACAAACAAAAAACGTAGTTGTGTACTCAAAGTTTGGTACTAATGTTACACTTAAAGTATACTCAAAAAGTATACTTTTATACACTAAAAAGTGGGCCAATTTAGTCCCAAGTAGTATTGAAATAGTACACTCACAGTACAAGTATACTACTACTACTACATTGATATTGGTAAAGTATACTTCAAAATATACTTGAACTTTACTTAAGTATACTTAATAAAGGGAACTCAAAGTATACTTTGCAAGGGAATACAAAATCTGCCATGTTGGCTTTGTAATGTAACAACTTAAAGGGATACTCCACTTTAAAATGAAAATTCTGTCATCATATACTCACCCTCATGTTGTTTCAAACCTGTATGAATTTCTTTCTTCTGCTGAACAGAAAGGAAGATATTTAGAAGAATGTCAGTAACCAGACAGTTTCTGGTCTCATTGACTTCCATAGTAGGAAAAAAAATATCTACTATGGAAGTCAATGAGACCAGGTTACTGGTCTGGTTACTGATATTCTTCTAAATATCTTCCTTTCTGTTCAGCAGAAGAAAGAAACTCATAAAGGATTGAAACAACATGAGGGTGAGTACATGATGACAGAATTTTCATTTTAAAGTGGAGTATCCCTTTAAGCTATGTCACAGTTTTCTGCCGTTTACGAACATTACGACTCCTTTCCCATGGTGTCCGATGCATACATCAAAATCTCTGAAAGCTGTAGTCCAGGTTTTATGAATCCTGTGGTGGTATTTGGACATACTAATCATTTGACAATATTTTGTTTGCTTCCTTTAGAATTGATGGAATGTTATTCGGAGACCTCTGTTGGTTACGAATGTCCTACACTCATTGAGAAACATGAGGTTGGAAAGATGAACATGTCTGAGGAGCAAATCAACTGCACTATAAGCCACGAGATTCACCAGTACCTGTTTTCAGGTGCGTACATCCTAGTCCTGCTAGTGGGTCTTCCCGCCAATGCTTACTCGCTCTACCATGCCTGGCTGCAACTAAAAGCCCGAAATGAGCTGGGGGTCTACTTGTTAAACCTGACCATATCGGATCTGCTGTACCTGGCCTCCTTGCCCCTCTGGCTCCAGTATATTTTCCAGGGGGACGACTGGAGCGGCTCGGAGTGGCTCTGTCAGCTGTGTGGTTTCCTGCTCTACGAGAACATCTATGTCAGCATTGGTTTTCTGTGTTGTATCTCCATCGACCGCTACCTTGCAGTGGTCTACCCCTTCCGCTTCTCCGCTTTCAGGACGGTACGAGCAGCAGCACTGGTCAGTACGGTGGTCTGGCTCAAAGAGCTTGCCGTAGGAGTGGTGTTTTTCCGGCATAAGGAGCTCAGCAAGGACAAGCATAACCAATCCGTGTGCTTTGAGCACTATCCCATGAAGACATGGGAGTACCCAATAAACTACTACCGTTTTTACATAGGCTTCCTGTTCCCTTTAGGAATCCTCTCAGTGTCGTACTTTCGAGTCCTCCGAGCAGTCGGCAAGAGTGCAGGCACGCAGACCGCCCAGAAAACGCGCATCAAGTACCTGGTGACCAGCACCATTGTCATCTTCCTGGTGTGCTTCTCGCCGTACCACATCTTCCTGCTGGTGCGCACTGTATTTGAGCGGGACTGCGCTTTCATTGAGAACATTTTCAATTACTACCATTTCTCTCTGTTGCTTACTAGCTTTAACTGCGTGGCGGACCCAGCGCTCTACTGTTTTATCAGTGAAAATGCACAAAAGGGCATCCAGAAGGCTCAGGATGCTTGTACTCGGGTCTTCTGCTGCTGCTCAAAAAGTCATGGAAGGTTCAGCACGCACTCCACGGAGATGGCAGTCACCCATGATAATGTTACAGGCACGTCAGTGGTGACACTCTTGCAGCAGATCAAAACTGAAGTTTGAACTTTTTTCTCTATACAATAGACATCACACAGTTTAGCTACAGGCTCTTCAGTGGACAAGCATGTGGAAGCATCCTAGATGTATAGTCACATGCAGTCAACATACAGTTGGTTTACATTGGTTAAAACATTAGCCTGCTGTTTTAGTGTCATATTGCAATATTTCATGGTTTTGGTAAGCTAACATTCTACTGTTATTTGGTGTAATTCTCAGGGATTGCCACTGTACCTTGATAATCACCTGTGGTTGACGTTTGAGGTTTCAATATCCGATGATCTAAAAATGTACTATTTTAAGTCCCTTTAGCTACATTTGCATGTAGCGGTTAAACGTTGTGCCCAAGACTAAAGCCATTTCTGCTTTTATACCTCATTGGTTTCAGTTCCTGGGTCTCATTTATAAAATGGTGCATAGAAACGGTCCTACATTTGACCTTACAGTCATTTCTTAAATAAGCGTACATGCGATTCAGAGAAAGAACGTACTGTACACACAAAAAACGTGTGCACGTCTCTCTTCCAGATGTGAAATCTATGAATCGCAACTGAATGGTTTCAGATCTCAGCCCTGTAAACGCCCTGTAATGTCAATAACATATAAAAGATTAGTCAACGTCCAAATGCTTTACTTGAGAATGGCGAGCAGCAAGAATTGCTTAAAATTCCAAATACCTGCAGTTTTCCGACTCTCTGCCACAAGGAAAAGTGCGTACATCTGCATAGACCCTGACATAGCACTAAGCACTTTTCTATGTCAAAGACTGTTTTTATAAATATGAATGTTGCCGTGGATTTTAGCATACGCACATTCTAAGATCAAATCTGTTTGTACGCACGTTTTATAAATGAAGCCCCCAGAGATAGTTAGACTGCTAGCATGACAGGAAGAGGCATTCATTGTCCTCAATAGTTTAAATTTAAATTCTGTCATCATTTACTCACCCTAATACTATTCCACACCTGTACAGCTGTCCCATACAGTGAAAATTAACAGTGACAAGGGGCTTTAAAAGTGGTCAAAGGTCTGTAAAAGTAGTCAATTTACAATATGCTCGAACTGAAGTCGTTAGTCACTGAAAATCTCTTTTTGACATGTCAACTTTGCGTGTCAGATTTAGTTACGAGGCTTGAGAACCAATGGCATTTGTTTGCCAATCTGCACCTTGATGCAAATGTATGCTTAATTATTGTGATTTGAGAGATAGGGAGGGAAAATGTATCAGTAAATATGATTAAAATGGTGGTTGTAAGGCTTCAGAAGTCTTGGAATAGGCTATAAGTTTCATGGACTAATGTGGCAATACTTTTAGAGATTTATTGGAGCTTAAAGGGTTAGTTCACCCAAAAATGAAACATTTAAACAATGATCATCGAACATAAACAGAAGCTAAACCGAACAGGCTTGAGCTTCCGTTTCTTCCGAGCTCTTCAGAAAATTTGGACTAAACCACTTAATTCATATGGACCAGTTTTACGATCTCTTTATGAACTTTTTGGAGAGTCAAAGTGGTAGTTGCGTAGCTGTCAATGGAGGGACAGAAAGCTCTCAGATTTCATCAAAAAGATCTTAATTTGTATTCCGAAGATGGAAAAGAACGGCATGAAATTCTGTGTTCCGCAATAGAATGACAGACTTACAGGTTTAGAACATCATGAGAGTGAGTAAATGACGACAATTTTCATTTTGGGGTGAACCTTTACTTTAAGAAAAGAAAAACAATGAAGCCTTTTCTTTGTCACCTGCTCAGCTTTTTTTTTAAGGCATGGAGCACACAGACAGTTAACAAGCACAAGAAGGTTCACGGGTGTGAAGGGTCAGCCACCCCCAAACAGACCATTTTAATATGGACAGCTTCCCACTGTAATATCACATCCTGGGAAAATAGTTGAGGAAGAAGTGATGGTTGCTTCCAGAAATCATGGATCTTTTGTTTGCACAAACCGCTGACTTAAATAAAGGTGATGAGTGTGGTGCAGTGTTTACATTTTTAAGATTGAAGTGACCACAGCTAATACCAGTTTGAGTGAGTGACCTGAACTGAAACAACAGACGTGGAAGTGCACTCTGATTCCTGCTCATTCACACTATGTTTACAATGAAGACTCAACATGCATGCAGTTTGTATGTAACCAAACCAGGTTATTTCATGATTTCACATAGTGACTGCTGTTCGGTTTCATTTATGAGATTTTTATTATTGGTTTTTATACTCTGTTTATTGTTTGTGGTGCACAAATCACTGGCAATGATTGTATTATTACACAGTGCATGAAGACAGAAATTGTACTTTTTATACCCCTGCTGTACAGCATAGAGACATTTTATTTAATTATGGGTACTCTTTTTTTGAAGATAGGATGTTCTCTTTAGGGTGTCTGATCAATGAATTTTGATTAATTAAAATGTTTAAAATATGGACTTAAAAGTTTTTCTCCCTTACAATTACAGTAGCCAAGCTAGCAGGCTAACATACTCGACAAACGGTAAGTGAATATGACAAAAAAGGGTGTCAAAATGGTTGTAAAAATAGCATGGGAGAAATGATGAAATATTGAGTAAATAGTTTAAGTCCTCATAAATATTATATGGAGGAGCACAAATGACTGAAAATGATACTTAAAGCAATATGTATGCATCTTATTTCTCCTCAATAGTTGGATATTATTATTCTCCTCAATGGTTAAGTAGCAAAAACAAGACTAAAAGGAATACATGATGATGTACCATCCCTTTAACTCAAACAGGAGACAGAAATTAACGCTCCATTAAAAATGGCTCTTCTTTGGTTCAGGAAACGCTTTCATCAGATACTTGTCCTGTTTGTTTAGTTATGGCCCCTTTTTTTTGTTTTTTGGCTGTCTTTGGTTTTGATTATTTTACTTGTTGGAAGCAGAATTGTGACATTAAACAAAGGTGCATAAACAGAAGCTTAAATACAGCTGTGCCTGTGATTAATTAGTATAAAGTCATATTCCCACTAAAAACACATCCAGCACCATTTTTAAAGAAAATGAGGAATTGGCGTATTTATTTTATTTTCAGAGCCAGACTAATGAAAAGTCTGCCATTTATTTTACTTTATGATTAAAGGTTTTGGGATGATCTTCTCCAGTGTTGATTTTGGTTGAACCTTGGAAGAAGGAAAGACATTTATCTCTAAAAAGGTCTGTGATAATATACAAATATCCAAATAACATGAATGTGTTATGTAACACGGATCTGAACTAAAACAGCTGCCAGGAGGCCTACAATACATGAGAGAAGTTGTGTAACACTACGGTATTTCTTCTTTTTTTTTTTTAAGTTCCTTGGAGTACAACTTGAATAATATTGTATCATAATTTATTATTTATTAGTTACCATGGTAAGATCAAATACCATCACATAGTATCACCCATGAATAGGCTATAATCAAATGTGCCAAATAATTAGATGTAATAGCCTAATTAAAACTGCACTACGTCACTTTGGCATCTCTGTCGCCATCTGTGTTTGAAAATAAAATCACATGTATTGGATGAATCCAATGGTTTGAGTAATCGCTAATTACTACCTGTGATTTGGGAGCGGATCTGTCACGCTACAAACAATACTGATTGAATGCTCGACGAAGTATAAGATAATATCAGAGCCCGTCTACGGAGAGCCTGTCCACTCCCTATTAAGCCCTATTGTACCGAATTTTGGTTGTAGTACCACCAGAGTTCCACTGGGGGCGCTCGCCATGAGTGCAAAATGAATGGGAGTCAATGGGGCTAGACGGCTAAATTTGTCTCTTTCACCCGATTGCCGTTGAGAAATCTCAGATGTGATTGTAGATTTTGCAAGTTCAACATGGGTTTTAGGTCGAAAGTTGAATGAACGAGTACTTATGTCGTTTTGATTTCTTACAGGTTGAGTTGTTGTTGCCCATAACACGCTAGCATTCTGCTAATGACGTCAGCATTCTGACGTCATTGACATTTTGAAAGACTTTTTTAAAGCAAATAAGTGACTCTAAAAAATCTAACATCTCCTTTCGAATACAACATTCAAATTACTAGACAAAAAATTATATCCTGAGAAAAGTGGATTTTGAGGGGTATACCGCCATTGACCTCCATTCATTCTGCACTCGTCCTGTGAGCGCCCTCATATGGAATCAGAGTGGAACTGCAACCAGTTCAGAAGCCGGAAGTGTAGTGAGAGTGAAACTTCTCGCCATATTAGACATTCTCTGATAATTATGTAATTTGAACAAGTATCATATATGCCGCTGTGGTTTCGTGTTTTGTTTTGACAGGGGTGTCACTTTACCTTCTTGACTGTCTGCAGTCGAAGTTTCTTTGTTTTAGGTGATTCTCCAGAGAGTTGCTGTTTAAAGTGTCCCTATTATGGATTTTTGAAAATGACCTTTCATGTAGTGTGTAACGTAGCTCTAAGTGAATGAACACATCCTGCAAAGTTTTAAATCTGAAAGTGCATCGTATATAAAGTTATTGTCTTTCAAAAGTAAGAGTCGAGCTCTGAGTCAATTAAATGAATTGTTTTTCAAACGAGTCATAAGCCGTTTCGTTGTGAAGTCAAGACGAAACATTAGCATATTGCCCACCCACTTATTACACGCGCAGACACCAGGGAAAACTTGAACCTCAAACCTGCAGCTGATTCCTGTGGATACTTTTAGGATTACACGGCACGCGGTAGACCAATCACAACAGATTGAGCTGTCTGGCCAATCAGAGCAGAGTAGCTCGTGGAAAGGAGGGATTTAGAGAGATTGATTCAGCTGACGAGTCGTTTGAGAATCATTGAAAATGTGGTGATGTATATTAAACCGTTTTTTGACCCTTGATGCATGTAAACCTGTTGTAGGAGACTCCAAAACAACATCAGGAAACTTTAAAATAGCATTATTGGGGCACTTTAAAGCTAGCTTGCTGGCGATGTATAATATATGCTACACAAAACATTATTTCTTGTAATTAATAAGTCACACGAGATTTGGTAGCCGGGATTTTTTCCTATATTTACGTAATCCGACCCCACAGCTCAACATTTTATCATTGGCTTACATAGTGAATCGGTAATGAAAGGGCAATAATATGAATTTGAACACTATTTTCTCAATAATAGAATTCTATTCATTTTTAAGCACAATTTCTTCCATAAAGCAGCTTTTAAAATATTGTTGACTGAATATTCAGTAGGAAAAGTCCCCCAGTTAGATGTTAGAATATTTGTAATATCTGAAAAACAAAATTGTTCATTTATTCTTTTAAATCATTTATTTCCTAAAGCAAGAAAATGTATTTACAGTGAGAAGCAACGGAGATTGTTTTATAAGGTGAAAGCCAAAAAATTAAACACTAAAGACCATCTTCAATGTGAAATAAAGAAACAAAATGTTACCATGGCAGCTATTTCTATTACATTCACATTCTTGTATTCATCTGTTAAGCTGGATTATGACGCTATTTTCTTCTAGAAACAAATTTCAAAGCAGCTTTACAGTGATAAATAGAAAATAATGCAACAATCTGTATTGTAAAAAACGCTATATAAATGAAGGTGACTTGACTTGAGAATAGTAAAACATTGGCCATGGATCTCCTGTGGCTATGTGATTACACATTGACATTAGGCAAGAGTGAGATGTCTAAGACGCTGTATGATGTCAGAATGGTGTGGATGAAAGGTCAATCCATCCACCTCCAGTCCCAGGTTTGCCGTTTTACCACTGCGGACGCCATATTTCACCAAAATGTGGAGCATGTCTTCCTCCTGTTTTCAAATAGAAGAACCACGTCAAGGCATGTCTTCAGTCTTCAGTAATGCATTCAGTGGTAATGGTCTTTTATTTTAAGCTACATGTGGGAGTGGGAATTTTAAAACAGGAAAAGTATTATTAAAATGTCAATCCCTAGCAGCCACTAAGGAGAAACAACATGATAGACACAGACAATATTCAGGCTAGCAGGGAGGAATGTGAATACAGGGTTAACGGGCTGGATCCAGCAGTTGTGGCCGTGATAATTATACAGTATACTGGCAGAGGCTCTGAAGTGGTCTGCAGTTCACCGCAAATGTAAAAATGGCCAGTGTTGACAGGAAGCAGCACTGCGACGTGCCTGCAAGTTTTATACCAGTGGATTTCCAGTGAAAACAAAATGGGATACAAAAATGTACAGTATGAGGTGATATAATGAGCCGTGAGACATGCATTAACCCTTGCAGTGCAGACACTCATGCTGCAACGAAACACTTTTTTGAGGAGGACAGATGTTTTAACTCTTTCCCGCCATTGACATAATTTTTCATCATTTATGAGAGAACTCTTCCCGCCGTTGACGGAATTTTCCGTTTTCACTCTTATACGGTAGGGGGCGCTATCACATAGAGGTTCTGTTCTTTCTTTTGATATGTGGCATTTTCAGATATTCATACATTAACAGATATATAGATATATGGTGATGAGTAAGTTATATTTAGCGATATCAACAACAAGGAATGATAGTAAATAGAGATTCAAAACAAAGCTATACGGAGCTACAAATGGAAACCACTCAGCAGAGAGGAAAATTGTGAAAATAATACAAAATGCTGGTGGTGGCTGGCAACTTTAAAAAAAATATAAAACGCTGGCAGGGAAAGAGTTAATGTTGGACTGAACTGAGCCACCATAATCACCAGCCATCATCATTAGAATACAGTGTTACCTTGGCTATGGTGGGCAGGCAGGAAGACCACAGGCTTTGTTGATCAGGTGTAGGTGATAAACCCAAACCTCTCTGGAGATACCGCCAGTGTATTGGACAAAGATTCAAAACATACAGCGCACAGGCGACAGCATAGCCACCCCAGTTAGACACTCCTGAACACATGAAGTGGACGTTAGTTATGCAGGGAAAAGATTGTTCATGGTACTCCTTCACTCAGGTTCAAATATATTTGCTTCTGCAGATAATAACATACAATATTAAAATGAAATACATTACATTCAATATTTTTGCATTTTTCAATATTAATTTTGTAGGGAAATATTCTGGGTTAAAAACAGTAGAAGATCTGTCGACTGTACTGTAGACTGCATGTGAATTGCTGTAATCTCAACCTCAATTTGTAAAAAAAAAAAAAAAGTCTTGAAAGTTTTTTGTTAATCAAGATTGGCGCAAAAGGTTAACACAGCTTAACTTATAATGTTAATTTAATTTACATATTGTTTTATAGTACTTAAACTGCTATCCAACTGAAATTAGAATTTGAGATTATTCTTAAAGGGGTGGTTGATTATGATTTCACTTTTCTAACTTTAGTTAGTGTGTAATGTTGCTGTTTGAGCATAAACAACATCTGCAAAGTTACAACGCTCAAAGTTCAAGGCAAAGGGAGATATTTTATTTGAAAGAAATTGCTTTTTAAAGACTACAACAAATGCTGGTGGGGACTACAGGACATTCCTCCCGGGTTAGTAACATCACAAACCCTAAAATGTACATAAACCCCACCCCCGGAACACGATTTATAGATGATCAAGACGGAATATGCTATCAATGACTAGAAGTCATCAACTAACAGAAATGTTCAGATGTCTGAATGTTCAGTATTCAGAAATGTTGTCTACATGTTGTCACTTCTTGAGTTTCTCCATTTTTGTCTGACTCTGGTTTAAACATAAAAGGATAAAAGTTAAATTTAAGAAAATAAAAGAAATTTTCAGTGCCTGTGTGAGGTAATCGGAGCTGCTAAGAATGAGCTGTTGTAGCTCCGCCCTCTGTGCCGGGAGCAGCAGCTCATTTGCATTTAAAGGGACAGACACAAACACTGTGCCTTTTTGCTCACCCTCAAAAAGTGACAATTTTAACATGCTATATAAAAATATATGTGGGGTATTTTGAGCTAAAACTTCACATACACACCCTGGGGACATCAAATACTTATTTGACATCTTGTGAAAAGGGCATTATGCCACCCCTTTAATATTTTCCATTCTTTTTCCATTTATAAACGTGCCTAAATGTCAACAAAATCTCGGACAACAAAATGAACGAATCACTCTCTAAGACAACTCGGTAGTCCCGAGTCATGTTAAAGATTCTTTCAAAATGAACGAATCATTCATGACCGACCCATCACTACACCCAAGTTATATCTAGAGAGGGGGAAGTTGGACTTCATGCTCCACCCATGGCTCTCCAGGAAGGATGTACTCATTATGTGGTCTCTGTGTGAGATGTGCTTACCTGCTGTGATGGCAAAATCAGCAGCCACGTCACATGCTATCAGGTTCCCATTAGGCATGTATGCTTTAACTGCTGCTTTGACTTTACCCATTCCAAGCTCATTACCACCATCTCCGATCCCTGTACACACACACACACACACACACAATTAATCCTGTTAGGTAACAGATCTCATCACAACGCTCCCTAGTGCCAGTCGTTAATTGGGAACTGAGTTGGTGATTCAAGCACTGTGATTGTTAAAAGAGATCAGGATGTTCACTACGTCAGATCAAGCAACATTTGACAGTGTAAGTTAATGCTCTGGCTTTGTTACCAGTGGTAGTGATTCCCGCAATAGTGCTGGCAGTGGTGAAGAGATCGTCTATTGAGTCGACCAAATGCCTGATGTTCACCCCCCTCATGTTGTAGTAGTTCCCGTCTGCAGCCCGGCCGCTGCGTTCTATTGCCACCAAGTGGTCGAACCTTTGCAGTAGATATAGTAACAATTATGAGTTCAACTACATTCTATTTACTTCCATTATAAGTTTTTCATAGAAAAAGTGAAAAAAAAATAATTTTTTGAGGTAATCAATACTATGATTAAGATGTACTGAATCTGGAATATTCCGTTAATAATGCATTAGGTAATGGATAATATGCACGTCATTTTCATAAAATAAACCCCCACATGGTTTCTAGCATCACCCTGAAGGGGGTTATTTTATGATAATGATTGGCTAAAAGTACATTATCCCTCTTATTACATGGGTAATCACCAAATAACTACATAAATGGACATGACATTCATTTGAGTTGAGACGGAAGTGTGATACGAGAGACATGAAGCAACCACAGTTATACTGTAAGAAATCGGTTATCTGGGACAACAGTTAGTTAAACAATTTAATTATGTACTATACTACTGCTTATAATATTCATTGTTGCATGATGTGCTCAGTTTAACATAACTTTTTTTTTTTAATATACTAGGCAGTATACAGTATGCATTTGCAATTGACGTCATTTTCAGCCATATTGTATCACATTTGATCTTAATAAAGACCAAGAAAAAGCAGTGGATGAAAAATTAGACTGAACCACCATTACACCTGGGCTTTGTGGGATCTCCATCATGGCATAGGAAGTGAAGTGCTGAGTCAGGGCCTTTACTCTGGAAACTTATTACGGGAACTGGAGTCTTTATCACACCTGTTAGTGAATAACACACACACACACACACACACACACACACACACACACACACACACACAATTCTAATGTCATGTTTTCTGTCCTCACTGAAAGTGAAAAGCTATGCAAAGCAACAAAAATCACAGCCAAACATATTTGATACATTTTCTTTGTAAATAAAATTGTGAAATATTATTTAAAAAACATTTTATATGTCTATTTGAATATATTTTAAAATATAATTTATTCCTGTGATGACAAAGCTGAATTTTCAGCATCATTACTCCAGTCTTCAGGGTTACACGATTATTATCAATGTTGCTGCTTAATATTTTTGTGGAAACCTTGATTTTATATAACCTTGATTTTCTGATTAATAGAATTTAAAGATTTTTTCCCCACTGTTTTGTAAAAGTATTAATTTCTTTCAAAATGTTAGGCTGCAAATCATGATACTATGGCTCTATATTTCCTGTTTAAAGCTGTTGCAAGTGATTCCAGTCATTCAGGGGCACTGGCCTTCAACATTTTAACCAACCACACACCCTCCACCGTCCACCCCCAAAACATGTCTGCAAAAGGAATGACAGACAAAACGTTTCTGGCTAGCTAGTTTTGTGAGTGGCTTAAAAAAAAAAGTGCAGACAGACTTTTCACATGGAAAACTTGGAAATATCAGGGAATTTAAAATGGTGATTTCCAAGAAATGTCATGGAAAAGAATGGAAATTCATTGTTTGGTGAGTGTGGGAACTTTTGGGAATTTTTTACTAAATGCAATTTCTCATGACATCTATTTTAGTGATATCTGTTACTTGCAGCACCTTTAATGTGAAGCTTTCATTTTGCAGCTGCGAGTTTCCATGCTGGGCGGAGCAACACAACAAACTAAAAGACAAACGACGAAACACACGGCTAGTTATGTCGCTTTATCGCGTCTGACTAGCAAACCAGAGAATATCTCAAAAACACTTCATCAGCAACGATGAAGACCAAATGCGGCACCTTTCTTCACAGCATCCTGCATGATCTGCTGGTTCATCTCCAAAGCCCGCTCATCCGTCAAGATGACCACCTTTTTGCGGAGTGCCTGGAGCATAGCTGCCATGGCGATGGCCCCGGGTGGCCCATCAGTCTCTTCAGGGGGGCTGTGCATGTAGTGTGTGGGGAAGCCAGTAGTGATGAGAACAGAGGAGGAATGGGACAGAGAGAGACAGGCCTTTAGGAGCTCGTCCTGCAAGAACAGGGCCCGAATACCCCTTGCACCTGCACACAAACCACAGACTTACACTGTATGCATCTTTAAAGTCATGATAAAACAGAAGTATGGACAGATCACAGATTATAGAAAAAGGAAAACATTGGGCAACACTTTATGATACAAATGAAGTAATCATTTGCAAACTATTAGATGATAGTTAATTCATAGTAGTCTCTACATTGGTAATATATTAATAGGCTACATACAAATAGTGAGTTCTTCATTCATTGTCACTGTAATTAACCAATTTATTATTGTTTAATTAGCTCATATGTAAAGCGTTAGATAATGTTTTTTTATGCTTTGTTAACTTATTAATTGTAAATAGTCCTCACTTTAGATTAGGTCACAGAAAACATAATTAGGTAAGTTCTTTAAACCAACCTTTTTTAGACATTATTTGCATTAGAATTAAGTGTTTCTTAAAAAATATTTATCTGAGGGATTTGATATGTAAAAGTGACACGGAGATGGTGTTTTAATACTCAACAGGTAAGGTATTTTATTGAACAGATAAAAATCACCATATGTAGTTCTCTAACAGAGTTCATTGTAAAGCATTAATGGCAGGCAGTGACCCCAAAAGTATTTGTACACTTAGGCCACATTTAATGTATTAATGTTGCACTCAATTTTTTTTGGTAGTTGTGCTTATGTTGTCGTAGACTAACACTGATACCTAGTGGTGTGGATGTAGCATCACGCAAAGGCAAATCTTTTTATTACAGTTAGCAATGCCACTGTATAGATGCATGTTTCCATGACATTAACTGAGAGGAAAATAAATTGATTTGTTCAAAATATAATGTATTCATTATTTTAGGTAAGTATCACATTTGTAACTGCTGATGGTCAAAAGAGGCACCAAACTGACCAAACTGTATGTTTCTAATTCATGTAAAGACTGTTTGTTAGTCTTTCATAAATCCATTTGTATGCTTCAAGTTTAAGTGCAAATTTCACAGTCAGCCATAAAACAATGTCTGCCCTTATAAGACGACCAACTCCATATAAAATATATACCATTTTATTAGACTACTAATATGACTGGAATCTTTATCTTATCCAAGTGAGCGTGAATTAACTTTTTTTTGTGTGTGTAAATTCAGTCTACTCATGTGCTTTTTTTTTTCTTTTTCTTTTTTTAAATAAAAGACATTTTGTTGTATAAAAGACATTTGTTCATTGTAAGTGCATCTTAAGCATTCACATGCTCTTTTGGGGTCAAAACTGTGTTTCTTCATACCTGGGTCTTCGACAGCGAGCTCCTCAATTGCTCGAATCTGTTGAATAGCTCTTTTGCTAGCCATACTGTAAAGCTGAGGATTCTGGGAAATGCAGATTGTCAAAGGGCATTGTGCTGGCTCAAGTGTGAGGGGTGAAAGAGTTTCTGCCTTTTGATCAGTGATGAACATGCAGCCAGGAGAGTGTGTGAACGCTAGAGCGGGCTCTGCAACATTAAAAAAAACAAATGGTCATCATACAGTTCTCTTCCGACACACTGCATAAAAATGATCTGAGTAAGCGGCAAAAATGACATTACTGTATGTAAATCTACAGCAAAATTCCTCAATGATTTAAAAAAATATGGCACACTTCACAGTTAAGTCCATCTGTATTATAATATTGAGGAGTTTGTTGAATTCTTACTGCAGCTCTGTACAGCCTCAACACCCGTGACCCCACAGGCCCAGAACACAGGCACATCACCAGAACACACTTTCACTGGGTCGCCATAGTCTGGTCGTGACAAGTCATCGATGCCCAGCAGCTCTGGAAGACAGAATCAAGGGTGTTTTACGAGATGTTGAACTCTTTCCCCGCCTTTTTTTTGACAATCCATGTTTTGACTTGTTATACGGCAGGGGCGCTATTATGCATCTTCTGAAAAATTACAGAATCTCTCCAGATCAAAACACAGGTAAAAAAATCTGAAGAAACAAGGGAAATAACGCAATCATCAAACAGCATGTTAATCAAAACAGCCTAACATTATGTTACCGAATGAAAAGTCAACCCAGGAAGAACACATAGTCTGTCATTCTGAATCCGATCCAGCTTCTTTTTCATCATCTTTTTTTTTATTTGCCAGCCAGCACCAGCAATTTATCATTTTCATATAAATTTATATATATATAAATGTATATTTATTTATTTATTTGTTTGTTTGTTTGTTTAAAAGCAGAGGCTCTATTCTTTCTTTAGATATATTAAATGTTCATATAATTCATACAGCTAAATATTCTGAGGGCCATGAAAATTACCTGAAAATGTAAAAAATTCTAAATAATACTGGTGCTGGCAGGCAACGCTGGTGGGGAAAGAACTAAAGAGGAGTTACGTATTTTCCACCTCCAAGCCCCTAAAATGTTAACAGTTCAAGTATGTTTAGACATGTTTTGATCAACACACGCTGCTGAGCTGAGTATTACAGATGTGCTTTTTGGATCTAATTCCACCATTAGTCATCCTACATGAAACTTGGTATTTACATTGGCCTCAAAATGTATTTGGACACTTAAAAACAACACTTCAAATATGTATGAATCTCCATTTGTTATATAACAGCATATCAAACCCAGTGTTGTTATTGTTAACGAAAAAAATATTACAAATATTTTCCGTTATTTGAAATAAAATAAAACATAACATTTGATGAAAAACAACTTAAACGAAAGCTCATAAAATTATTACAATTAAAACTGAAGATGGAAAAATATAAGCCAATCCAAAATATTAATAAATAATATAATGGTATATAAATAATACTAAAATAACCAAGTGTAATTTATTTTAAAGAAATAAAGCACAAACACATTTTTCAAGTAAAACATTTAACAAAAATAAGCTACTTGTATATACACTGAAAATAAAGACCAAAAAATTACTTTTACACCTTTTGGGTTGTCAAATGTTGCAGCACGGACAATGTTCATAAGTAATGCAGTTCAACTGTGCTCGCGCTAACAGGTCACTTGTGTGACTTCATATATGCTAAAAATCGCCTTAAGGAAAGCATCATTCGTTACTTTGCCTAATTTATCCAATTGTGTTGGTCCATTGTAAATGATTAGAGAGAAACTTTCATTCTTTTGAAACAAGTACATACTAGGGTGTCCAATATGGACAGGGCCTCCATGTGCCAGCGGGATCACGTGTGTGCATTGAACCGCAGCATCCAGTTTGTCTTCTGGTACAGGTCTCATGCTCACCACCATCGGACAATCAAACTGACCTGCACTAATACAAGGTATTGATGTCTGGAAAAAACAAAACAAAAACAAGAATAAGCACTTAGAAGATTTCCTTTTGCTCATTTTTACAATTTCAAAGATGGGAAAAAAGCTGACTCAAGCAAAATCAAGTAATACGCTGTCCTGCACACGGATGTAATGCAGGCCTGGGGTGTCTACTGACCTTGTACATGCTGACATTTTTACCCTGTTCCACATTTCTCACTGGAACCCCAGCGGCCGTCAAGGCTGCTTCAAAGCCAAAACTACAGCCGAGGTAGAATGTGATCATGTCCGCAAGTTGAGGAGTGTAGGAGGATAAACTAGCGATCTTCTTCATTAGCTTGCCATTCTCAAACACACAGTACTCTGGACAGTCCTCCCTGATTGAAAGACAGAACAAGCAAGTCTCTTCACTTATCTATCACACTTTCACCATCCATCATATGTCATTTACAGCAGGAAAGAGTTTGAATTAAACGCATGTGAAACATACATGGCCAGTTTCTAGACTTAAACCTAGTCCCAGACTAAACTGAATGTTTGAGCGGTCTTCATTGAAAACAACTTGCACTGATATATCTTAAAATGTCACATCCATGTTTTGTCTCAAGATGCACATCAGTAATGTTTTTACCTAAGGCACGTTTATAAAAGCTACTTATTTGTCAATTTAACTAAAGACTAATCCTGGCTTAATCTAAGCCCTGTCTGTGAAACCAGGCCATAGTGAGGGATTATGGGTTGTGCAAACTAAAGGTCCCAGCCTGTTCTTTTATTCCCAGTCCATCTCTTGGTGTAATTATTAAATGACAAAATGATACTAGAACATTTATAAATCTTTTACACCCATAAGTGTCTAAACAATCTGTTAAAAGTTCCATATTATTCCCTTTTACAGTCTTGATTTTGTTTTTGGGGTCTTACTAGAATAGGTTTTCATGCTTAAACGTTCAAATTTTACATTACTGCAGCACCTCTCTTCCCAGTCTGTCAGTAACGCTCTGGACTGCGTTTCCTAAAAGCATCATGTTGATCGTTGAGACTACCACCACAAATCTTCTCTACGATCAACTTAGCTCATGATGCTTTTGGGAAGCACAGTCCTGTTTAGTTGAAGTTAATGTCTCTATGAAGCTCCTCCTTCAGAAAAGTAAAATGTGCTCCAATTGGTCAGCTGGACCTGTGTGCTGTGATTGGTCAACCGCTTTGAGCGTGTTTCAGAAATGTTGAGCGTGTTTCAGAAATGAAACCACGAGTTTCAACTTACTACTAACGCAACTCAAACAGGCCAGGGTTGCTGCACACTTTTTAAAGTCAAATTTAAGGCTTTTTAAGACCCATATAAGACCTGAAGAAATCAAAAGTAATACCGTACATTAGGGGTGCGCAATATTGTCAAAAATATATCTCGATATTTTCATTCAGTTTTGTTGATAATAATAAGATGATATTTACTGATTGTGTTTTTGTGCTGGTGCCATGGCTAGAAGATATTCATCTTTTTCATATTCTATACAGTGGTCAGTTCAAAATAAATAAAAAAATATTAAGGGGCAATATTTGCCACCTTAAATTGATTTCCAGGGGCATTTTCACCTATACGGACATTTGTATATGTATGCATCACCTTTTGTGTCAAATTCTAACATACAAATTAAATTTTATTAGAATAACACAGTACCACTGTTACCAATCAAATTAAACCATTAAATCAAAATCCATCTTTGCAGTGCAGACGTGAGACAGAAGCAGCATCAGAACTGGCATTAATATATTTACACTCCATTTACAATTGCATAAATAAAGCTATGAGATTGTTTTGTTTTTTTTATTCAATATTTAAATATGAAATGATTTCTAATTTTAAAGGAGCCATATGTAAGATTGTCAAGTCAAGTCAAGTCAAGTATATTTGTATAGCGCTTTTCACAATACAGATTGTATCAAAGCAGCTTCACAGTATTAAATTAAAATAATACAACAAGGTTTGTTTCTAGTGGAATTTATTGATTGATAAAATCAGATTAAATATCCCCAGATTATCCCCAACTGAGCAAGCCAACAGTGGCAACAGATTGTGGCCAAAACTGGTACTGCAATCACTTTCAAATTACTGTAGAGTGGTGTATCCCCTCCCCCTCCCCCCTGACTCGAGGTTGCCAGATAGGCTGCAGGATCCAGCACGAATGTTTGTAGCTGCAGCTGTGGTAACTAGAGCAGAGCTGGCAACCCGGATGCCGAAATACTACTGACTTCATGATTGGTAGATAGGTGGAGGGTGGCGCTTCAGGCCAAAACACAAGATGACAACATCAACATCAGTTGAGGGCTGCAACTTCACTTTTAAATGACAATATCCTGGCCGGACTACTGTTGTCAGTGATATAAGCATTTGAAATGAGCATGATTTCTTAATGTCTAGTGACATATCAGGGCCATTTTATAATTAATTGAAATATATTTCTCACATACAGCTCCTTTAACGTTTTAATTAAAGGGTACCTTAAATATGAAACTAAAACCACCAGTAGGTGGCGGCAAGTCACTTGTCTTAAATTAGTTTAGGGAGTCATTCATTCAACCGATTTGTTGAATCCCTAGGATCTGAATTGAATTTGTAGGATCCGCGGGAACCCTGCAGGCCTCGCCACTTTATTTTGCACATGCATATTGTGGAATAGCCTTCCGGATAATGTTACGTATAATGTACTCCCACTTTAAATCTAGGTTAAAGACATCACTTTAACCAAGCATTTACATAATGCACCTCAAAACCTTGTACTCCAGTTATATCAGATGAAATGCAGATGACTTTCTTTTGCTTTAAACGCCAATTATTTTCCATTTGCTTTGCGGTCTCTACCTCAGGACACACATTAGGGAAGATAGATTGTATCCAGTGTCTTATGAAGATTTCAAATGACCCAACCACTGCGAGGACTTCAGATGACAAACTCTGAATCAACATGCAACACTGCCAAAGTTTCTATTTATTGTAATCATTCTGAACACAACTTGCAATAATTGCTTTAAAGAGATAATTGTCTAAATGAATACATGATGTTAACTAACTGCATGATTTGTATTATCTTAGAGCTGTACATTTTTGACATAGACATTAGTCATTACTTTGACACAGTCACCTCTGAAAACAGATTACAATATATTGTAATGTTGTGAAAAGCGCAATACAAATAAATGGGAAATGCATTGAATTGAGTGTATGCTCCAGCAAGAAAACCCAAGACCACTACAATCGAGGCATTTCAGAGAGTTTAGAAACTGCTTGCTGATAGTATTAATAGATCAATTGTTGCCAGTGTGTTGTCTCTAACACTTTCTTTTCTTTTCCCTTCTCTTCTACTCTATATCTATTAATGAAAAATTACATATACTGCGTTAGACTAAACTGGAAAGGGTCACAGCACTCGCATATTGTTGTCCTATTGTTTGTTTAACTGCTTATATTGCTCTCCTCATTTGAAAGTCGTTTTGGATAAAAGCGTCTGCTAAATGTAAAGGTAAATATGGAGAATAACTCCCTTCAGTCACTTTGTGCTTTGTAACTTTGCAAACAGCAACATTACTAAAGAAATTAAAAAATGTGAAAAAGCACAATAGGTCGTCTTTAAAAGGTGCATAAAGTGATTTCTGAGAAATGCTGTTGAAAGTGGTTACAAAAGAGAACAAGTCAGAGGAATATCACTGGAAAAAGAAGTGTTATGATCATACAAGCGCTTTAATATTAGAAAAGCTTTCCAGCGCTGGAGAGCCGAGGTTGTGTTGTTTCTGCTCCATACGCGAGTAACATTGGTTTTGAGTGCCATTGTCTGGAGCTGGTGTGCTGCTGCTGCTGGCGACTAATGCTGCCTTCACGTGCTATGGAAAAGATGATATTTTCCACTTGTGAACTGGTATTTACCAGTGTTTTGTGTTCAAGTGCTTTTAATATCGTAATGTAGTACCCGCAAGGTCTGTGTCAGTAGAGTATCTTTTTTATCTTAAAAAAAAAAAAAAAAAACTAAATGTGGTGCTTTCTGATGATTAAAACATAATTAATAATTAAAAAAAAATAAACCGATTAAATATGAACCAAGGAAATTGCGGCGAAGTTGAAAATTGAGTGTTAACGCATTATATTACAATCGTTAATGACACAACATTGTATAGGCTACAAAAACTATCCGCTAACAGTATTCACAACTCTTGCGTTGCTCTCCGCCATTTTGAAAAGGTCAAAGGTTATCTCATCTTGGCAACTCGTGCATCAAAATATTCTACGAGTTGCCCAGTGGAAAACACCACATGAGGGGGTGTTCATGTGCATTTTCCATGTCGGCTTTTGGTATTTACCATAATTACCATAGCACGTGAAGGCACCATAACAACCAACTCTTGCTTTTAAATACTCGTGTACTGTATGTTCATTTTTTTTTGTTCATAATCTTTGCTTTATTTTCCACGAAACTTTATTTTGCTGCACTTCTGCTATGATAGAGAGACATCCACTCTGGCAGGGTGTGTTAGTTGGGGTTGATTTCAAATACCAACAGTGCTGAACAATGATTCTCAGAAATTGCTAACTGCACCTTTAAGGAACAGCCCACTGAGTAAATAGGTGGTGGAAAAATAAAAAAAGAATGAATGAAATTTGAAAGTCTTGGTCAGGGGTTTTCAGTCTGTGATGCCTCTGGTGTGAAGATACAGTACCTGATGTCAGATCCTGTGGCGAGGGAGCAGCTCCATTCTCCACATTTGCTCCTGTACAGCAGAGGGAGCGGGCTGCTGTTAGCCCGACAAAACGCCTCAAAGTCATCAGCAAGATCCTTGTGCAAGATCACCACGTTAGCCTGTTGATATCCTGTCAGTAAACATCATTTTCTCTGTGATCATTTTCTCTCTCTTCTTAGTACTCACATTTTATTCATTTAGAATCGGTTAAAAATTACATTAGCGTTCCTTTAGGAGTAAATCATCCAGCTTAGGTGCCAAAGTCTAAAAGTGAACACTCATGAGTGAAGTTCAACAGTGTCATAAAAGCAAAACAGTAGTCACAAGTTATTTGTAAAGCTTTGCACTATATGCAGAATGGCATTCACATTCTTCAAATTTATTATCAATCTCATTCTCAACTCATTTCTTTAGAGAAAATGAACACAATGTACTCTGTCAATGCATTTAAATGACATGAGTGCATAATTAGGTGAGGAGTGTTTGTAAGTTAAATGAATCCCCCAGTATAAAGCACACTCTTGTGAAAGCAGAAATGTGCTTTGCTAACACAATGATAAAATCATAATAAAATCAAGAATTAAGGTACCATTAAGGTAACCTACCATGGCATCTAACCATGATTTTTTTTTTTTAACCTTTCATACCTGCTGCTATACCAGACGTGTTGTTAATATCCCGACTCTGCTGGCGGATAACAGTCCGCAGAGTACGCGGAGACAAACCCTCTGACTGCCACATGCTAATTCCTTTGCGTTACGACAGACAGACACTAGTATACAGCCAAGCTAGTTAATGATTTTAAGCTGGTGTAAACCCACTGTTGTAAAGATTAATGCATGATGGTGCAAAGTTACTAACACCAAACCGTTTGTAAATCATACCTGGCCTCATGTTTGCTGCTCGGGTGCTGTATTTCAGTCTGACAGCACGACGGAGAAAAGTTCTCACACCCGCACATTTCAATCGCACTGCAGGAAACATTGTCACAGGGTCTGCAAATTATGATGTCCTGGAAATAGAGAAAACTTTCTTTCTTTATATAGCACTGCTAAATACAACCAAGGTTGCCCAAAGTGCTTTACATGAAAATAAAAAGAATAAAAGATTAAACATGCATACATATTAACAAATCTCACACCACATATACCACATTGAGATTACTTGTTATAAACGGTCAATCAAAAATGCACCTTGAGCAAGTTCCGGAATACTGATAAAGATTTAGTAAGGCTAAAAACTGATTTCAAGGCCAGGAAATGTGTGTGCGCGTGTAATGGAAAAGTTTTTATTTCTATTTCTAACACGGATGGATCTCTACTTGTCACGATAATATAAAACTCTCCTGATTTTAGAGTAACAATTACAGAAGAATAAATGAAAGCATATTTTGTTACATTTTTGAGCTTGGAAGGGTTCAGTTTGAGCAGATGTTTTATACCTCATTTCCCAGAACATTCAGCATCTGTCTCATATTCACCATCTCAAACATATTCTCAAAACTATCATTATCAACATCTTCAAAATCAATATTTTGATCGATGACAGCATCTTCACCAGATCCACTATCAAGTGACGGTGACACTGATATTTGACTGTGTTCAGTACTTGCTCTGCAGTAAATCACTGAGCCATTTCAAGTTTTGCTGATGATACTTCCTATTCTCTTGTTTTCTGCCTGCGGTAACTGTGAGTGAAACGTCACTTCATCATTGTGTATCAAATACCAAGAAGGTTGATGTCTAACTTTAAAAAACGAATTAGGAGGGGAGTAGTGAATGACGAGGTATGCGTTTAAGGGTTAAATAGTTTACATGTATCGTATGTATCAATTCAATTTGACGTCTTTAGCTTATATAAGCGAAGACACGGACATGACATGGACGTGAAGTTTTTCTTTTTCAACATTAAGATGTGTTATAATTTATATCAGTGAGACCAGGGCTAAGTATAAGGTAGGCCTATCTGAGTCCAGAAATAACTTTTCCCCCCTGTGTCATTGTATGTTGGTTTCATTTTTGTGCACAAAAATTCCAATATCATATTTTTGGCTATAGCTGTTTAAGTAAACAAGTGAACACCACAAAACCATTACAGCATTCATAGAGGAAAGATATCTATATAATAATGGTAGATCGTAACAAAGATGTTGATTGTTTTCTTAAAGGGGACCTATTATGCATAATTCACTTATATTACACAACCACCCTATATTGGTAAAAATCCATCCACTGATATTGTTCCCATTAATCTGAAACAGTGTCACAGAATGAGCCGTTCAGGAACATTGGAACAGGTCCCGCCCACGACTGGCGACAGAATCGGCCCTATTAGCTTAGCTCCTCCCCTGAGTGAGCTGTACACAGTCCGCCATGTTTATCACTTATTAAAGCTAGTAAAGTTATTCAATCAAGAGCAGTGAGTGATTTTCTTTTGTTGTTTGATTCATATTAACAGCATATCAGTAGGTACTGTATATTACGCTGCTTTCACTTTAATACACAGATCTAATATACACATGCGATTTCTTTCACCTGCTTTTTACGTTCACAGAGATAACCGACTTTGTTTATGTGAAGTTTGTCAAATACACACAACGTTGTGTCAAAAACACACAGTTTAAGTGCACCAAAATGTAAAAGATAACTTAGTTTAATATTCACAGGATACTTCCAGCTTTCTGTGCGTGTGCTGCTACGGATGCGTGCGTTTAGAAAACCATATATCAGAACAATTATGATGGCTTTAAAAACACATGCAAATAATACTTTCATGATGACGAAAAACTGCAATGTCACGTGAGCGTGACTGCGATAGAGATGATTGCCAAAAACTAACAAGACATCGGTTTGGTTTTGATTGAGTACCCAAGGCACGAGCTGTACAGGCTCCGCACACTTCTGGACAGCGGGGTGGGGAGCAGTAGCTCATTTGCACTGAAAGATACAGGCATGAAAACAGCATGTTTTTGCTTCCACTTAAAAATGGGCATTTACAACATGGTATAATAAATAATCTGTGGGGTATTTTGAGCTGAAACTTCACAGACACTGGGGACACCTTAGACTTACATCTTGTAAATTAGGAAATAGGCCCCCTTTAAGTCAGGCTGTCAATTTTTACTAATGCCTATAATAGTAGGCTATTCCTTTTATAGCCTACACTTATGATTAAATAAAATGTATAATTTTTTTTTTTTTTTTGGAATTTGTGTTTAATGAACCTTTTTACTGTTTAATGGCATTGTGACATATTTGATAACATGTTCCACTATTGAATGTGTGTTCAACGAACTAACTTTTGGACAATAACGATAGAGAATTTCTAGATAACAGTTTGACAAATAGCCTTGATTTCCCTTAGTAGGCCTATAGGGGAAAGTGAGTAGCCTTTCTATTTACTGGTAATTTTGCTTTGACCATTTTGATTTTAGTGTGACACAAATTGGTTTTATTCTACCTATCTCTCAATTAATATGAGCTCATTAAAACTGCTTAATAAATACACAAGAATGAGACTAACGTTGTTTATTAACCAGGTAACTGTCACAGCCATTTTTGAGTGTAGACCTGCAAAGGTAATGTCAAAACCGGAACGCTTTGGAATATAAACCTCATTCTGGTCTTGTTTTAAAGAAGACACTTTAATAAAATGCTGAAATATATATTTTATATTTTATTCAAATAATAATAATAATTTGGTTCACCTTATTTTTTGTGAGCTGCTATACCAACAAAGGCCACTATGTGACATTCATGCTCCATTTGATGATTCCTGAAGGACACTTGTTTACCACTTGACCTCACATCACAACACAGATTGATATTCTTAAAAAAAGAAAAAAGAAAAAAAAAAGAAAAAATTTCAAAACATTGTGTACATGAAGTTTACTTGATTGTGTTTATTGGCTTTACATAACAAAGGCCACAACTCCTGGTATACTTTTGATTTATTTGATACCTTCTCTTGTCACAAATTAATAAATTGTCATCACTACATAATATCTCCTGCAAAACAGTGGTCAAATATGAAAACGACACACTTAGAACTTTCCAACGATATATAGTGTCAACAATAGATCAGGTTAAAAGTATAGGATATAATCAGGGTTTGAAACTGACAGCAGTCAATCAACTGTGGCGGTTAACGCTGCAAATGTTATGTTACTTATGTTTACTCACTTTGCTGGTGAAGCTCGTGTAAGCCAAATCAGCGCAGATTTAGCGCAAATACTCAACTCGAGAGTCATGATATATGAAATACTAGGCGTGTGACCAGACACTCACTCACGAGAAGAGGCGAGAACAAGAGACGAGATCTTTGCACAAAGCAGAAATAAGAGTAGTAGTAGGAGAAATAAGCAGGTGCATTTTGAAATGTTTTAACTAATACTCTTGGAATGCATGTCATTTCAGGTCTACTTTGAGTATGAATTATCAAATGCATTGAAAGAAAACAATATACAAGCAATATAAAAGCCTGTCAGGTTTTTACTGACAGGCTTTTCTCCTGCATGATTTCACATGAGTCTCTTCAGACCTTATACTGTACATTTATGAGCTTTCAGAACTTCTGATTGAAGCTGTGTGTGACCTCCTAACTTAACTCCTTTACACAAATTGAACATAGAAATAAAAACAGTATAAATAACAAAAATAAAACACGCAGTAAATAAAACATTTTTCTTTTAGTCTTTTAAAGCAATTTTAGACACGTTTTAGGACAAGGACAGTCACTGCCCACAAACATGCGTTACGTCATAAGCCTCTGGTTGTTACACTACACCTTGACGCCACATGTTACTCACGTCGTTCGCAATGCAAAACGATAATAAAAGCGTATATCTGCAGTGGAACGTACAGCTTAACGAAAATATACGTTGTCTAGAAGTGCACCGACACTTCCGTGTTTGGGACAACCAAACAAAATTTCACGCGACCTCCAGATTCACACAAATCACAGATCTTTTCGTTGCTATGTCGGATTTGGCAACCTAGCGAGGTTATCATAAGCATTTACAAAACTCACCCATCGCTTTGGATCAGAAGCGAATGCAGAAGGTCAACAGCGAGTCTGTTTGAGAAGAAAACACAAAATGGCCAAAACGGCACTACTGGTTTTATACACAAGAGGGCGCTAACACTCATTCAATGACAAGTCGGACACCAAAGAAACATTTATAAACTGTATAATTTAATAGTTTTCTCCATACAATATTCGTATGATTCATATGGTTATTCATATTCTTTTTAGATTATTGCTTTACATTAAAATGCATTGGTTGGATACATCCATTGCTTGCAAGACAATACATTCAAGTTACACACCAACGTCTTATGTTGAAAATCATTAAATCTGTACCTTACAGAAGGTTTCTTCTGCCGTTCCACTCACAGTGCAGCAGGTCACTTGTGAAGCAGTTGCGCATGTATCTGTGCATGTGTCTTTAATAAATCAAAAGACTGCATTAGAAATTCTCATACTCGTGTGCATATTCATGCCTGGCAGAGTCATTTGAAGCATTTTCCTTTAAGTTTCTGTCGTCTGAAGAGACATACAACGGAGAGTGCATATAAGACTACTCGTGTGAGAGTGCTATACAACTGGCAACAAAGACATCCCATCCGAAGTGACCCGATGAAACATTAATCAAACCACCCCAGAGGTCAGAGGTTTATAAAATACACTTAATGTAAAAAAAAAGAAAATCAGTTAAAATGGTAGCACTTACATCAAGCATGGCACAAATGATCTGCAACAAAGTCAATAAGGATAGTGTGCCGACAAGTATCATAAGTGTAGATTCAAATAAATCCAGTAGATGAATGCACAAAACTATTGCACAGGGGAAAAAAGAGAACTCCCAAAACAACCAGGAGAGAAACAAACAGAACAAAAAAATAAAATAATAATAATAAAAAAAAAAAACTAAATTACTGGCAGCATTTAATGCTAGAAAGACTTAATTATATAACATGGTAACCAGGCATAGAAAGAAGCTTTCAATGCTCCTCCAACATTATGCATATGGTGAATCTATTTCAGCTGAATAATGTAATCGTACAGATCGCCACTGAAAAACACCACAGAACAAAGACGAAAGAAAAGAGTCATCAAGACAACACCGTCATTCCGCACAACACAAAGCCACAATAAACTAAAGTCGACATTCTACAGAATGGCAATTATGTGATGTCAGATTAGATGACGGAATCTGCATGCTTGTGTAACAGCGGTGGGCGATTTCAGCAGCTTTCACAAACTATGAAAATATAATCCCCATACTCAGATCCTCACCCACTGAGATTGCATATATTATATATAATGTGTACATCGAATACTGCAACACCTGTCGTTCCGCACACACAACAGCACCTCCTAGCACTTGACAACGACAGGTTCTACGACTGACACAAGACACAAAAACGTGTTCCCCCTAAGCTCAAGTTCAGATCTCCTGAGCCCACTAGCAGCTGAATAGGGGTCCGGTAGCTGCCATTTATGGGTAACTCTCAGGAGACCTGTCAAGAACATGTTAAGGTCATATTTCACTCCAAAGTACATTTCACCTCACTACTGTAATTTTCATCATGGCAACGGAAAAAAACCCTCATAATTACGCAAAAAACCCTAAACATTTTCATGTTTCATTTCATTCCCATAACCGTAATGAGATGTTTTTTTTTACCGTAATACAAAAAAGCATTTAAAATATAGTTACATTTTAAATATCTATAAATCATGGTAATATTTTGGGGATTAAAAATGTGCTTAACTGCCATGGAAATAAATATAATGTATTTAATGGTCCTAAAACTTTAGTTATTACTGTACTTGCACAATATAATTTGATTTTAGGGTGAAATATGACCCGGGCACAATTTCTTGAGATTCATCCTTATAGGGACATTGACAGTGAGCTCACAAAGCTTTTGCCCTGCTTTAGAAATGGCTTCTTTGTGTCAAATCATGCATTACAGACAAACGTCAATAAAGATCCAGAGAGGGAGGTACGGGTGCATTAGAAATAAAGAAAAAGTGGCCTCTTAGGTCACGTGTGTAAATCCACCCCCCACCCCTCATCTGTAAGGAAGCACTAGTAGTTCAAACAGGATCAGTGATGTTATATGTACATATAAACAACAAACACAGATTTATAGCATGTTTGCAAAAATCCAGGATCCTCTGTGATGTAATCAGTATGCGTACGAAATATTAAAGCAGTCACAGTTGCGAGTCTCATCTTCCACACTGCTAAACAAGCAAAGAGCGGTCCTGAGGGTCGTCTGCTCTGGTCTGAACGAGAGGTGAGGAGCAGCTTTTGATGTGTGCTTTATGATTGGTTCCATTCACTAATGCAGGTCTGGAATGATAAAGGGAAACCAAAACATATCTAATTGTAGAGCTTCTGTTTCGGTGTGTCAGAAGCTGGTCCCCTTCGCTAACCTCTCCATTGGGCACCTGCCAGAAGCTCTCAGCAGGAAATATATTGTCCAGCTCATAAGGATTTCAGAACATCTCGCCCCCTGCTGCATGATCCATAACAGAAAATGCTTCACATCTGTTACGAGTCATATTTTCAAGAGTTTTCTTGGGTGTAACGAGCTGCGAGAATGACTTTCTTGCCCGAGGGCAGTGACTTCATGTCAGTTCCATCTTTTTCATCAAGGACATACTTACATTTTTCGTACTGGAGGAAATAAATTAATGTGATATAGATGTTTTATTCCACATATAAAGTGCATTATATTCATGTTCATGTCATAGAGTGTCTTAAGGGAAGACAGAAATGAGAAAATGTAGATTGCTAATGCATATAGGAATGAGCAGCATTCTCTGTCATTGCTGTGTGTGTGCAGTTTGTGATAAAAGTGTACAGTCTGAATCCTCCAGCTCCAAACAATCCGGTAAAGACAATTACGAGCTGCATTGTGATTGTCCAAGGTTCAGAAGTGGAAGAATATCCAGTTTTAAAGAGAGCTGCCAAGGAGAATTTCATTTCCTGGAATTGATGGAGAGAGTCAACAGTCTTCTGGGAAATGCAGTTCTTCCATTTGAATCACAGTGGTGTGAATGCGAAGTGGGAGACAGTGGTTTTCTTCAACAGTAGAGACTCGGTAAGGAGATTATACAGAGGAAACGGCAGAATCATTGGTGATTTTGGTTCCTGGAGGTATTTTGGTTCAAAGCCCATGAAAATCTCCTGGCCTACAGTTCCTCGAGGCACATGGGCAGGTTGACAAACGTGAAGACGTTATATTCGATCATGACGGAAAAGCAGAGGAAAATGACATACAGAACAAGCACGTACACGCCCAGCTTAAAGTCCAGTCTCCACCTGTTCACATGGATCCCCAGCACCTGAAGGTGGAGAAACAAAATTAAGAGTTAAAAGTCAGAGCAAAACATCTTATATGCACAGCATGGACACCTAAACACTGTCATGCTGTAGCAGAACTGTAACTAAGTAAGTAACTAGATTTTCCCATTTGTTTTGATCTTCATTTGAAACACAAGATTGATCTTATACATTATGCCTATTTTTAGTGGCTGTGCAAAAACGTACTTGTACTTGTAAAGATAGTCGGTCGACCAATATATCGGTTTTAAAGATGAACGGTGTAACAATCATGTGAGGGCACATGGGTTCATAATAGTTGGACACATTTGAAAAATAAATTTAAAAACAAGTTAATTTGACTACAATCCTCTTCTCTCTCTCTCTGCCTTTCTGTGATATATTTATCCAATTATCAACTGATGAGCCAAAACATTATGACCACTCACAGGTGAAGCGAAAAATGTTGATCATGTCAACAGTCACATCAAGGTCTGGGTTGATTAGATGGTAATCATTTCTCATAGTCAACAAGTTGGATGCAAGAGAAATGGGCAGGAGTAAACCCCGAGTCTCTTTGACAAGGGCCATATAGTTATGGCCAGACAAATGTGTCAAAGCATCTCTGAAACGGCAAGGTTAGTGGGGTACTCGTGGTCAGCAGTGGTGAGAACCTACTGACAGTGGTCCAGAAGGGATAAACCACAAACTGACAACAGGGTGTTGAGCTCCCAAGGCTCATCGATGCGTGAAGGCAACAAAGGCTATTCCGTATAGTCTGAGCCAACAGAAGGTCTACTGTGGCACGAGTCACAGAACATTTTAATGATGTTACGGGAGGAAGGAAATGCGATGCCCTGGGCAATGTTCTGCTGGGAAACTTTGGGTTTGGATTTTCTACCTAAACATTGCTGCAGTTCCAAGATGGCATTGGTCTCTTTCCGCAGGATAATGCACCCTGTCACACATTGTACAGAAATGGTTTGAGGAACATGATGAAGAGTTCAAGGTGTTGGCCTGGCCTTCAAATTCCCCAGATCTCAATCTGATTGAGCATCTGCAGGATGTGCTGAGCCAACAAGTTTGATCAATGGCAGCTCCACCTCGCAACTTACGACACTTGAAGGATCTGCTGCTAATGTCTTGGTGCCAGATACCACAGTGACAGGACACATTCAGAGGTCTGGTAGAATTCATGGTTCAGTGGGTCTGTTCTGTTTTGTCGGCACACGGAGGACCAACAGCTTATTAGACAGGTGGGCATAATGTTTTGGCTGATCTTTGTACATTTCATGACAATAACTTTTTTTATTGTACAGAGTTTATTGTAATAATCACAAAACATTCTGAAGTCATTATTGCTAATTTTGTAATAAAGTTCACAAAATATACTTTTTCCCCCATTGAGTTTTCTTCTTCAGATTTTAAAGACTATCAGTGGATTAATCAGTTATTTACCAGGTTTTTATTGTTATCTGTAAAATTCATTATTGGTCGACCTGTAGGACCCTGCAGTAAATCCAAATAGTGTAGCCTGATTCCCAAAACCAATGACCCTTAGGAGTAAGTTCTTTAGGTTCAAAAGAGTTCAAAAAGGAATCTCTCTTAAATACTGTTCTGTATAATTTAAAATGTGCAGAGAGTATTTATTTTATATACACAAGCAATATTTACAGAAGTTACCGGTAGGTCTTCACTGGAATTAGGAGGCCTAACTAAAACTAAAATAGGGTGGACCACATATAGTACTTTTGGCCATGTAGTGTATTTATGAGGTGAATTGTTCTTCACATTTACTCACGGTTAAAGCAACCGAACCTAGCAGCAGAACAACGGAGTAAACCAATCCTCTACTGTTGATTTGAACCTAAATGGGACACAAAAAATAAAAGGTCATTTTACAGTATTTGTGGGAATGTGTGTGTGTGTGTGTGTGTGTGTGTGTGTGTGTGTGTGTGTGTGTGTGTGTACATGGTTGAGGAGTGACAAAGACAGATACCACAGAGCCGTAGTTGACAGCCATTGTCTGGATGCCCCAGGGAACGCCGAGCCCAACCAGGATATCAAAGACGTTGCTGCCAATCGAGTTCGAGACAGCCATGTCCCCCAGGCCTGAGCACATAAAGACACAAATCCAGAGTTGGAAAGTAAACTGGTTTAACCAATAAACTTATTGGATGAAAGATAAGCAAAGGTAAGAAAACAAAAACAAACAAAACACTACCTTGTCGTGCGACAATAAGACTAGCTATGCAGTCAGGAACACTGGTGCCAGCAGCCAGGAAAGTTATACCCATAATGACATCTGGGATTCCAAGAGTGTATCCAACGATTGTGACCTGCACACAGCAACCCACATGAGAACCTCAAAGAAATGCAGATGCTTAAAGGAATAGTGATGTAACATGCCTGCAAGCAGAATGACCTAAAATAAGCCAAAACTCAAAGAAATATTGAGTCAAAACAGAGACATTTACAAACTGGTGTCCGAGGGCCCCCCAGGGGTCTAAATAAATTTAAGGAAAAAATAAAACTGTTTTACAAAATACTAGGCCAGTCAAAGTTAATGCATATTAAATTCAAGTTTATTTGTATAGAGCTTTTCACATATTGTTTCAAAGCAGCTTTACAAAAAAAATGCTTGTTTCAATGTTACAATTTAGAAAGTATTCTGTTATCAGTTAGAGATGAGTATCAAAATAATGTCCATATAGCAGTAATACTGTATACAGCTATAATACAGTATGTTATGTGGTTCATTAAATCTATGTGAATGGAATGTTTTTGAAGCTGCTGCCACCGATAACATCATAGATCAGTTTCTGTGAAGATATGTGCATTCCTACTAGCACATTATCATTCAGTAATGAGAAGCCATGGTTTACAGCACCACTCAGACAACTAAGTTCTTTCTTTGTCATGCCAAAGATGATGCTTATAGAAGTGGGGATAAAATCTTGTACAACCAGGCCAGAAACGCACTGACAAAGGAGATCAGAGTGGCTAAAATAAGCTACTCTGAAAAGATGAAAAAACAGTTATCCATCCAAACAATCCGGCATCAGTCTGGACAGGCCACTGCCCCAGTCTATAGAGAATCGACAACTGGCTGAGGATCTAAACGGGTTTTACTGTAGCTTTGAAAAGCCCAGTCACACCCCTCCCCTGCTCTGATCTGCATTTCACACATATAACAACACGTCCTGCAACCTGCGCTTATGGCCTGTGTGGAGGACGTGTGCAGGGCAGTGTTGGGCATGTTACTTAAAAGTAATTAGTTATAGTTACTAGTTACTTCTCACAAATAGTAACTGAGTTACATCATTATAAAAAGTAACTAATTACCAGGGAAAGTAACTGTTGCGTTACTTTTTAATAAAATGTTCAAATGTGTCAAATAACTTAAATTTGTTAAATGAATGAAATGGAAACTAAATAGAATAAATTATTATTATAAAACATTGTACACTAATCTACACTTTTAATGTTGCTGTGGGACAATGTGAGAGACACCTATTAAATTCAATATACTATTGTAAATATCATTACAATAGTAGAACAATAAAACACAATAGATGGTTTAGAACTTTTAATATTTATTGCACAGATGACAACTGGTCAACAAATAAGTCTAAAAATAAATTATGCTTAAGAAATTTAAGTTAAAAAAAATATATATATATACATATACTCTGTGTGTGCAAATTAAAATGATAAAACTTTCACACAACTGGTAGACATACTGTAACCTACTTGAAGTATTTTCTTCCTCACAAAAGTAAACCGTTTAACAAGTGTTGGGTTTTATTTTTATAACCTACAGAGAACGTCATCATCAGAGGTTATTTAAGCCAAATTTTATTGTCAGTAACAGCGTTGTAACAGGGGAAAGATAATTTGTTTAATTACTCGTTATTGGAAAAGATAACGCCGTTAGTAACGCCATTTATTTATAACAGACTGTGTTTCATCGGCCTGTTTAAAATTCTGCACGGACAAACTGGCCCCTATCTTCACACAGATCTTCAACAGATCACTGAAACAGTGTGAAGTTCCCTGCTGCTTCAAACGCTCCACTATCATTCCAGTCCCCAAAAACCTAAAATCACTGAACATAATGACTACAAACCTGTCGCACTCATGCCTGTGATCATGAAGTCGTTTGAAAGACTGGTGTTAGCTTACCTGAAGAACATCACTGGACCCCTGCAGTTTGCATACAGAAAAAAACTGGCCTGTAGATGATGCAGTCAACATGGGACAGCATTACATCCTGCAACATCTCGACAGACCTGGGACTTATGCAAGGATCTTAGGCCCTGTTTACACCTGGTATTAAGAGATGTGTAACGAATCACAAGTAGACAATGCTAATACAGGTGTAAATGGAGTCTAAAAAGTTGAGCTTGTCCACTTTCCACCACTTCCAAAAGGTAGTCGAAAACGCATTCAACCAGATTGCTTTTGTAGTGTAGACGCTCATGGGGTTGACTCTGTTTGAACAGCCCTCTGTTAAGCAGAGGTTGTACTACCTTCGCCAGCTGAGGAAGTTCAACCTGCCACTGGGGCTGCTGACACAGTTCTACTCAGCCGTCATTGAGTCTGTTCTATGCATTTCTATAACTGTTTGGTTTGGTTCGGTTCAGCTACCAAATCAGACATAAGACGACTACAAAAGGACAGTCCGGACTGCTGAGAGGATTATTGGTGCTCCCCTGTCCACCCTCCAGAACCTGTACTCTTCCAGAGTGAGAAAGAGAGCAGGTAAAGTCATCACAGACTCTATTCACCCTGGCCACCACCTGTTTGAACTGTTGCTGTCTGGACGGCGATTCAGGTCACTGAGCACTATAACATCTAGGCACAGGAACAACACAGGCCATTTCCCTCTTAAACAGTTAAATGCCTCCCAAGGCATATGCCTGTAAGTGCAATATTTATCTTTGTAAACCCAGTTGATATTTATTCATATTATTCATAATACTGTAAATATGCTTATGACAAAACCTAAATGAGTATTTATACTTATACTTTTATTCTTCAATTTTATTACAATATTTCTATGATGTTGCATTTGTATGTGTGCACTGGAAGCTTCAGTACCAAGAACGATTCCTTGTGTGTGCAAGCACACTTGGCAATAAAGCTCTTTCTGATTATGATGTGTTAAGATTTTAAATATCCTGCATTAAGAATTTTTTTTTATGTTTAAATACTAAATTAAATTAAATAATGCAGGAAAAAGCAGTATCCAAATACAGATGCTTACATACACAAAGGAACTCACCATCCACACCATGATGTAGGAGAAGGCAGCTATCCACAGGGTCGAAAGGAAGAAGGACAGCATGAAGCAGAACTCCCACCGCGGCTTGGCACAGTTGGGCACGGTGAAGTACAGCAATACCAAAATGGGCCAGGAAATGAAAAACTTCACTTTATCCAAAGCGCCCCCTATAGTCACATGGTACAACATGTCACCAATTAAGCCTCCACAAAAAAAAATCTAAATAAACCTCTAAAGGGGGTGGGTGTATATTGCAGTAAACAATATTTCGATACTTTTTAGGTACCGACCGAATTGCCTCGATACTATCGAGTATCGAAAAATTACTTGTTTTTCGGTACCAGATTTCGATACCTAAGGGGTTAACTCGTCAATGTCAGTGCTCAAACAAATACATATGAAATGCACAACGACACGCCTAAAGTCGCTCACCCACATACACGCAAACTCTACACACACGGTGGAACTCTGCGCACATACTCATATGAGACGAGCGCGCGCACACAAACTGTCCACGCACATTCTCATATGAGACGCGAGCACACACACACAAACTCGCGCACATACTCAATGAGACGCGAGCACACACACTCACAATACCCTAAAGATGTGGAAAAGTCGATCAAAAGTGTGGCTACATTTCTCCAGGCTCGATGCCAACAGCGCGCGATGCAGTATTTGCGGTAAAATAATTGCTGCAAAGACCGGTACCGCGACAGATATGATGAAGCCCTTGACAGTGCACGGAGTAAACATAAGAGCAGAAAGTTGCTCCGTCTTTGACTGGTAAATGAAGAGATACCTTGTTGATCACTCTGACAGTGCTTATATTGCAATTTACTGAATGTACACTGCCGTTCAAAAATGTGTTGGTCAGAATTTTTTTTTCAGTAAGGATGCATTAAAGTGATCAAAAATTACCTTAAAACATGTGTAATGTTACAAAAGATTTCTGTTTCAAATAAATGCTGTTCTTTTTAATTTTTTATTCATCAAAGAATCATGAAAAAATGTATCAGTTTCCAAAAACTGTTTTCATATTTCTGAAGGATCATGTGACACTGAAGTAATGATTTTGAAAATTCAGCTTTGACAACACAGGAAAAAATTACATTTTGAAATATATTCAAATAAGATTTTAAATTGTAATACTATTCCACAATATTACAAGTTTTACTGTATTTTTTTAACAAATTCAGCTTTGGTGTGCATGAGCTCTTTATAAAAAAATATTTTGTTCCTTATGTATATGTATGTATAAGGAATATTTTGTTCCTTTGTGCTTTTTTTTTGTTCCTTTGTGCACTGACTAAGGAGCATGAGTCAAACTGAAAAAATAAAACCAAAGTTTTTCTGAGTTAATGTGTTATGTAATCTTGTTAAAATGGATTTCATAAAATTGGTATCGAAAAAAGTATCGTTCAGGAACCGGTATCGAAATCAAGGTATCGGTATCGGTATTGGTATCGAAATTTTTTGAACGATACCCAGCCCTAGGTGCAAAGGACCCTAGGTTGATTTTACTCCAAATCATCCCTTTAATAATGAAGCAACAAGTGTACTGGTGCATACAACATCAGACCAGCTGTTACAAGCGGGTTATTACTACAATCACAGCGTCCGGAATAAATCGGGGGACGAGCGAAGTGCACAAGCACAATAATAGGACAGACAGCTGAAACCACCGCATACTGAAAAGACGCAGAACACAGAAGGTTGTGCAATAAATGTATTAGTCGTCTAGGTAGTTCAGAATGCGCACCCCACTGAGTCTAAAAGGGGAAAGCACTGCGTTTTTCATGAACGTACGAGGAGTACGACACCGAACACGAATCTCGGGAAGCACCTGTGATGAGGGCTATCTGAATGTGAAAGTATATGCGTCTTTCAGATCCACCGCTATAAACCAGTCCCCTTGTCTTTACCACTATGGAGGTATTTTGTCATGTCTAATGTATTAATAATGCTATCAGAATGCAACCAAAGCACAGGATTGCAATAAGTAGATAGCTACAAGTAAGCCTAAATCATACAAAATAAATGCCATGATCACTAGATGTTATACAGGTGTTACTATAATGATTTTGTTAATAGTGATCAGAAACCAAATATTGATAATGTGGAAGTTAATGCCTTTTGCCTTGGTATGACTTCTCACTTTCTGCTGACAATACAAAGGCAGAGTACAGTAACTTTAAAATAGTGGTCAAAAGTCAAGTTTGAACTCAAGATTTTTTTATGTAGATAATTTTCATTACTAGAACATCTAATTGACAGATTTCCTACCTATATTTAATTTGGTGGGACAACAAAAATCTTTAAAGTCATTTTCCTCAGTTCCACACTCTAGCGAGTTAAGGTCTTCTGCCTTTGTAGAGCAGAATAGGTATACGTATTTCAGATGACACCACATGCAGTTAAAGATCCAATGTGTTAATGTGTTAAAGTCGCCTCACCAGGCAAGCTGAAAGGAGATGACATCTCACTCTCCAGCTCCTCAGAGAGTTTCTCCTCTGCTACGTTGCCATTTTCCATGGTGTCAGCTTTCTGGTCAGCCACCAGCACTGCGTCCCCCCCATTGGCCGTCTTCACCAGCCGCTGCTGCTGCATGTATAAAGAACAAAAACTGCTTCAAAAGTTCACTCTTATCCACTTCCTCACAATCTCACTTTTCAATTAAGATACTTTGAAGGAATAGTTATTCCCAGCCAGTATGATGCTATTTTTCTAAAACACATATAGGTTAGAAACAAACATCAAAGTAAATAGCAGCTTTTTTTCCAATTTCTGGGTGATCTGTCCCTTAAAACGTTACACAACATTCCACAACATTCATCCATTAGGCCTATCAGTTTAACACCATTCCCAGCCTCATTTCTTTCTGAACTAGCTGACATGTCTCTATCAAATTCCTCAGCAGTCTTTGTAGCAGGGGTTTGAATTTCTAACACAATTCTTTGAATGCCAGCATGTGGATATTTATAGAAACAGTTTAATCAGCCTCACACCCAGAACTGGGCTACCTGATGAGAGATCTCCACAGTGCTGAGTTAACCAACAAAGACGGGTGCATAAGCTATTCAGAACTGGTTTATAATCCAGCCTCTGGGTTGCCAGAGTTACACTATTATAAACCGGATAGTGCAAACTCGTAATTCTGAAAAGATGAGCTGCATTTGAAGCCCTTATAAAATAGCTGAATACATCCATTTTACATCAGGCTAATTCCGGTTGAATTTAACAATTCAGCATTCACAACCCATTTAATTCTGTATTGTGACATTTTCCAAGTAAAAGATGATGTTTGAAAAAGCTACAATAAGTAAGATGGACGAATTTAATGGCACAAATGTAATGTATTGTGTTCCACTCATGCTGTTCTAAACCTGTATGGTTTTATTTTTTCTGTCAAACACAAAAATAGAGGTTTTGAATAACTGTTTGTGTCTATATAATGAAATCCAATGGGGTCCAAAACAACACTTACTTTTCTTTTCCCTCCAGAATATCTTCTCTTGTGTTCTACAGAAAAATGTAATACAGGTTCCAAACATCATGAGGATGAGCAATTCTTTTTTTGTGAACTGTCCTTTTAAAATGGGCTTGAGGTACTCCGTTTCCATTACTGTGTTAAAATCACCGTAACCCAAAGACTTTTGAGGATTATTAGCTTATTTTCTCAGAGGTGTTCACTCAGCAGGTGTATTTTCGTACCTCGTTGATGATAAGTCGGCTTGCCATGCGCAGACGTGTCTTGGGTCCAAAGTGGTTGGTGATCATGACCCTGAGGCCGGCCTCGGGAAACCGATAATGTGGAGGGCTTGAATTTATCATCTCGTCCACCATCACAACAGAGCCCCTAGTGTATGTTTTACTGGGCTTTACTGCAGACACGGAAGAAAAAAAGATTTGTAAGTGGACCTACACATGGTACTCATGCCCAAAATACACAGCATGTACAGCATTTGTTCACTCACACACACACACGCACCTGTCAAACCTGCCCAAGAGACCAATAGACCAAAAAATAAATAAATCCACACAACAATGGTGCACAGAAACCAGCATAACCACATAAACCCAAACTCTCAAAAGAAAAAAAAAGGATGTCACAAATTTCAATCTAAAGTCTTGTCTGTCAGTGAGAGACTGATTCCTGCTGGGATAGACTGTAGGCCCACCTCTGAGCCCCTCAGGATACTGTCAGAAACCATCAACACAGAGAATACTGACATGAAATGAAATCTCAACCATCCTCCAGATTACAGCTGGACATCACAGGAAGAGCTCTACTGCCAATACACTATCAACAACGACAAACACAATGACCAAAGATATATTTAAAGGGCTGGGGGTGGGGGGTGGGGTAGTGTTTCCCAAACACTCGTTTCTGCCATTCGTTGGCCAAACAGATAGTCCCATCCCAATCTCATGCCACCAAGTCTTCATTGTTGTTAGGGTGTCGCAATATGTCGGTATTGACTACCGTGTGATATTTAACCCTATAAAGCCTACTGTATCATTTGATACACACCAAGGACGATAACTATAAAAGATACAGTTCTAAAAATATTTCACAATATTAAAGAATAGCAGAGTTCACTCCACAGTTATAACTATAATGGCACAGAGAAACAATATCATTCAAATCACTTTCAGAACGGTTTTATCTAGCTGATGGATGATAAAAACATTGACAGCAAATCAGAATCCATCCCGCTGTAACAAGCTGAACATATCATCTTACCAAGAGATTATTGAGAGATATAAAGCCACAACTTATATGTATAACCATTTTATGCTAGTAGTCTGCTATACTGTTATAAAGATTTCATTTATTTACATTAATTTACATATTGTAGTTTAGCTACAAGCTATCAGAATTTCATCTTTTTGGCCATATAAATATCAGGCCAATATATGCAAAGTGGTTTCGATATGACAGAGGTTTTAAAAGAAATAACAGGGCTTGCCTGGTGACATCACTCAAAAAGCAAAGTCATTTTAGAAGCAGAGCAATTATTATATTTTGATCAAAGATTATGAAGACAAAGATTTTTTCTTTGGAACGACATGCTGATATATTGTGCACAATAAGACCAGGAACATCCTCAATTCTGATTTAATGTTGACTGTACCATATCTATATTTCACTTGCCTTTGTCCTTAAAAGATATCTTCAAAAACCCTCAAATGAACACATGAATACAAACCTTATTATACAGGCACAGTGACAGATACCATTTTGTAAAAGAATGGAAGGATGCATCACTGGCACTGGGAATAAGACATGAAACACACACACACACACACACACACACACACACACACACACACACACACACACACACACACACACACACACACACACACACACACAGAACACTGCAGGATGAGACAGGGCAGATTTAGTAAGGCTAAACAGACAGGCTTCAGCAGTGGGGTGACAGAGACCGCCACGCAGCACAACGGTTAGAGCTGCACTACAGGACACTGTGGTCTGAAACAGAAAGCGCACCGCAGTTATTCAGCAAGGAAGCAAAGTGTCAGCGTCTCATAAGAGATGTCAGATGGCTACACTTTCAGTAAGTGCTGTTGGCATAGGTTTTACAAACAGAAGACATACAGATAGTAGCGTGGAATTAATCTAAAGAGAACAAGATCCAACTTTTTTGCAAGCAGCAGAGGGTTAGTCGCTATCCCATGAGGAAGCCTGTCTAGTTACCCTTACCTGGGCTGAGTAACGGCCATGATGCATCATCGCAAAACTGCCCATAACATTCATTACCATCCTCCATCTCGCTGCTGACCGTGTTACCATTGACGACACTCTTGTCTTCCTTCCCCGCAAAGTAGTTTTGAATGCTAGTGTTAAACCTAAAAAATAAATAAAATAAATATAAAAAAAAACACACACACAAACAAACTGATTTAAACAAATCTAAACTCCAAAGGTGTGGACATGTCGAATGACCAACTTGAACCATTGCAAAATCTGCATGAGGAAATCTTTCGCCCTCACACGGAATTACCAATCCCAAGGATTCTTGTTGAAACAATTGGATTTCACCCCCAAAAAAATAAAAAAATAAAAACACGAACAGTGGCCGCACCTTAAGTCAGCTCAAAGTAGCATGTCAGTATACCAATACCAGCTAAAATTAAGGATTCAATACCTTAAATTCTGATACCACAGAGTAAGTACTTCAATAACACACTCCTTGAGTTATTTAAACAGTTAAAAATGAATGTGTAAATTATAAATAATTAAAAAAATATTTGAAGGCTCAATGGTTATTTTAATTAAAATAAAGAATCTGATGTTTAAATGAATATACAAAAAGGAGGACTCACTTCATGATGACGATGTAGCCAACATACATGAAAATCAGTACCAGACTCTCCCACCTGCAAAGAGAGAGGAGGAAGCCAATCAGATCTCTGCCTTCAACCAGTCAAGATAAGGTATACTCAGACAGAGGTTCACTTACCACAAAATCTTGTCATCGTAAATAAACTGAAAGAAATAAACAGTCTGTAAATAATCATGGAGTGGCAGCAGAATTTCAGTGCACTTGGTAATTTTCATTACATATTTTTTCCTGCATTTCCTTCACAGATGAATAATAGTCTAAACTATATAAATATAACTTAAATATTTACTAAATAACAAAAAAATAATAGTCAAAGATTAGATCCAAACCAACCAGCCAAAAAAAAAGTGAACAAAGATGCATGTTTTTGTCTTTATATATCAATATTATGTAATCAATATTAATAAATGTATATTTAAGGCTTATTACAAACTATTACTGTATATAAAGATATACAAGTTGTTCTGGAGGGCAGTGGTTCATCATATAATTCAAAATGCTTTATAGGAGTTGTTGGGACTGTTGAAATCTTTTGCTGTGATTTCCAATTAGCAAAAGCAAAAATTTATATTCTGTCATTAATTACTTACCCTCATGTCGTTCCAAACCTGTAAGACTTTTCGTCAAAAAGTTCTTCATTTATGTTCCGAAGATGAACCGAAAGTCTTGCGGGTTTGGAACGAGTAATTTATGACAGAATTTACATTTTTGGGTGAACCAACCCTTTAACAGCATCTTGGATTTGTGTTCTGAGTGGTTACTGGTCCATATAAAAACACTCTAGCAAATGGCAGCATCACTTCCAGTTTCTTCATAAAGGCTTCTAAGCCATTGTTTAACAAGCTCAGAGCTCCTAGTATATTTGTCCTGAAAGTTTTATGAATTATTGCTAATTATCAGTTTCTCTGTGGAGAAACTTAATGGGATTTTTCCTTCCAAAACCTTCTCTACTGTACCACTTAATTGACAGATCTCATTAAATTGACACTTACTACAATAAGGGCAACCACAGAAAAAATGTAGTAGGTCGAGTCTCTGAATACAGCATACTTGGTGAGATAAACAACCTAATTGGAAAAGAGAAGAGCTTTGTAAACAGAAGTCAACAAAAGCAACTATTCTTTTAAGTGTCAGGTCTACTGTACCCTCAAGTTTGCCACATGCAACAACAAAAAGCCGTTTTTTTGGCCGGTTGCAAAAACTGCTAAAACTCATCTTACAAGTTAGTCATCAAATGCTTTCCTTTAAGACTGTTCACAGCTTTAAGTCAGTTACATAAAAACACATATTGGTCTAATAAAAAAAAAAAAAGACTGATTACTAGGGCTGTTGCGATAACCGCAATATTGTAGTATCGCGCTACTGACAAGCCAACCGCAGACGAATGCAAGTAACCGCAGCAACCAAGATATTGGCGTTTTCTTTTTTCATAAGGCTATACCCTTCTTGTTTTGAACTTCGTGCATGTGTATTGAATGTTAAATAAGTTAATAATGATAACAAGACTGTTTTTATCATGGGGATTTGTACAGAGGCTTCGTGGATTTGCACTAGTGCTGCACGATTAATCATGTCAAGCCTACGCGATTATATGACGCAAAATGCTGCTAAACAAATAAGATAAACAAATTAGCGCTGTTAACGCAATTAACGCAGCATCTGTTAATTTTTGGCATCCTTTGGCTAGTGTTACATGATCCCGCTCTTATTCATGCAAATGCTTTTAAACCATTCATGCGCGGTAAGACAAAAAAAGAACGTGCTGTCAGTGAATGTCCTCCTGACACACACACACACACACACACACACACACACACACACACACGACCCACAGATAGACGCGCGCCAGTATCAAGTTCTCTTTCGCGGTAGAACGAACAACACACATGTATGCCAAAATGAACGCGCTGCCTGTGAATGTCCTGACTGACACACAGAAAGACTCGTGCTAATATCGCGCGTGCGCACAAAACAGCATGCCAGAATACAGTTCTCTTTCGAGCTTGAACGAACAATAACACACACAATTATGCCAAAATGTCTTTTTGTCGAGTATCTTCATAACATAAGAGTAGTCTTGTGATGAACGTGAAGAGTTGTGACTCGTGAGAGAATGAGGCGCGTGTGAGATCCGCGTCTCTGACAGCAGCGGCTGGTCTTAAAGGGACAGTACACAGTAGCCACTAATTATATCTGTCGCTAAAGTTAATCAAAGAACAAAGGGAACAGAGAAAAACACTCACTGCTCTTGACTAAAGAACTTTTTTCTTTAGGCAGATTATCACTAATCTGTGTGTGCATTTATTTTCCTTGAGAACCAAGCAAGTTGACTCATGAAACCATTTGTTTATTATATCGCAATCGCAATATTGACCTCTATTATCGCAATGACATTTTCCCCAAATTGTGCAGCCCTAATTTGCACTTAAGCCTAAACAGACAGTGAATTAGAGAGACCAACTGAGCGCGTGCGATTACCTGCGTCTGTCTTTAAAGTCAAGTCATATACAGTATATTCGTGAAAAGGCTGCCGTGTCCAAGGAAAGTGAAATATTTGTTGTATCATCATCCTTTTAACGTTTAAGGGTATTTACCATGAATGGCGTCAGTGGTCAGCATTCCACAGTGCAAGGAAAAAAATCAGCGTGTCACACATTGAATCAATGCCATGTTGGCCACTATTAAGTGAGCATCAGCATCAGCTTCAGCGTTACCCATGCATGCGACACATTGATGTTCAGCTGAGCCTTGAAAAGTGGAGCTCAAAGTTAAAAATAATTAACACCTTGTTTCATTACATCTATCTTTTAATGAATCAGCGTTTTTGAACATGTTCGTTGAATGAACGGTTTAATGATTCACTCAAAGACAGTCCGTTGCCGTAACACTCAGTGACAGCCTTTCAATGCGCAGAGACGCTGTTTAGTTTCGGTTACATTGGTAACACTTAATTATATAGCAACAAATAAATCTAAATAAATGGCGATAATACTGCATATTCCTTCACCGCGACAGCCTTACTGATTACCCCTAACTAACTTCTAGTTGGTCATACTAGTTCTTAAGACAGTCTTAACATAATAGCTGTGTTTATGCAACTGGCCCCGGGCCTTAATTTCTCAAAAGAAAAAAACATTTAAAAAGGTCTTTCTTAGACAACAGTAACCTTAGACAACAGTAACCATAGTATCTGTCTGCAAATCCTGTATTTATTGTGGTCTAATTCTTACATTGATTTATTTTTAAACATTCGCTTTCAAAAATTCCACTCTTTGAAATGAGAATGAGAGAGAGAAACCAACAGCAAGTCTGGAGAGTAATTTTCACATTGCAATGCTCAGATGAAAACATGAAAAGGTCAAGAGTTTCAGCAGCTCCGAAGGAGGGAAGCTGTAATAGAGCTCAGAAAACTGCTCACCTGCCCCGCAAAAATCCCACACACGCCGATGATGCACAGGATGTTGAACACAGCTGAGCCCACTATGGTACCCACACCCACATCTCCATGTGTAATGAACACACCTGCAGAAAACAAGAGGGTTCTAATCCACAGCAACTATCGACACATGACTAATGCATAAGCTGTACGTGTGGCTCACCAATTATAGAGGCGAACAGCTCTGGGGCGGAGCTTCCAGCTGCCATGAAGGTCGCTCCTGCTACATCTTCACTCAGGTGCAGTTTCTAATGGATGGGAGGAACATACAAATTCACGCAGAGGATGTGCGAAGGCCATAATTAAAAGGTCTAAATAGACTCTAGAGATGTGCAAAACTGTCAGTGGGCTGCACGAACAATTCCTTTAAGAGCTGCTAGTCATTCACTCTAAAAGGAGATTTTTACATTCTTTGATTAATAGAAAGTTCAAAAGAACTATGATATGTAAAAATGTCAGTCTTTACTGTCACCTTTGATCAATTTAATGTGTTCTTACCAAAAAAAAAAAAGAACTTATAAAAAAAAAAAATTAATGAATCTTACTGAGCCCAAACTTTTGATTTTTTTTTTTTTTTTTTTGTGTAACATTTACAGTAGTCGTGTCATTGCATTGAAAATATCTCCATAAAAATTCTAGTTCTACCACAAAAATAACAGGTTCCAAACTACATGAAGGGAGTAAATACATATTACACACATATTTATTTATTTTTTAGTAAACTATTCCTTTAAGGAACACTGTATAATTAGGCTGGTTTTAGGGTCATGTCACTGATCATTGACATATTTCTTAGGGATATTTTGACACTAAATGCAGAGTAATTGACATATTCAACAATTACAACAGCTAAATAACTATAATCTTTAATAACAGATTTTAGAGGATTACGCATGAGAAGCTGTACAGTAATTTGTCTTGAAATGTATTGTCAAAGACAGTGATTTTTTTTACAAAGGCGATGCTTTGATGGCTAAAGTACAGCATGCAGTCAACATGCAAAAAAACACAAACCAACCATCCTGACTTATACCTAATAGAGTTACATATTAGTATAACCTTAACTAGCATTCGACATTAAAGGATGATGTGGGGAATTCTGGGTTTAGAAGAACAGCTCATTGTTACCGCTATACATTTATTCTTACCTCACAGATCTTCTCTAAAGAGGTCACGAAGTAGTCGTCACAGACAATAGCAAGGGCCAGAAACATATATAAAGCCTGAAATGGAAAGCAGAAACCACAATAAACCCATTAAAGAAATTAAGACAAGAATGAGATGCACCATAATGGGGTTGATGTGGAGAAATAATTTAAGCGGTGTCTAAGTGATCTTCTGTTCTATAAGCAGTTGTTGACAGGGTGGCCTCAGTGCTGTGAACTCATAGTGGCAAACTCATGACCAGTCACAAATGACAAAAAGAGCTGACAAACTATTTATAATTGTCATAAAATTGTCAGACATGCACCATTTATCCTGGATGACAAGGTCAACTGGTGAGCAAGGCTAGATGTTGATTGACGTGCACACACAAAGTTTGCCTACCGCAAATATGTGTAGCAGAACAGCTCCTTGTGTACGCTGTCTGTTGGTGAATACATCCACGGGGAACTCGAAGATGGCTGCATTGGAAATGAGAAAGAAAAAGTCATTTTGGCGCAAGTTGTCACTTTCCATGAAATGATGGTACAATCCAAAGAACGATTGGAATGTGTGGGCAACAGAATATAAATTATGCCTACAGGGACATACTACATAATCATAATGCAAGAAAAATACATTGTACGTAGTACACATGGTCACCAGTGCATGGGACTGCATTTATTATTTCACACACTGACACACCACAGCCATGGGAAAAAGCTAAATTTAGAAATAGGAAAGAAAATTACTGATACATGATAGCATGTAAGCAGTATAGTAAGCTCAGAGAGACTATTCAGTGATGCATCCAGTATTGAGCTTTGCTAGCGGGATGCCTCACTTGCTACACCTAGTACTCTTGGATCTGGGTGGGTTGAATATGGATTTACACACCCAGTATACCAGACTCAAGACAAATATTATAGATGTAGTGTAGTTAAAATGTAAAAAAAAAGATAAGCCTATGACACTTGGGGTCACTTCCCCTATGAAACATCCATTTGCAGTGAAATTTCTCTAATGCTTTGTTTGAATTTTGAATAGTAACAAAAGAGAACAAATAAATAAAGGGCTTATATAATATGCAGGCTTAATGGGGTCACTTATCATGAGATACATCTTGCAGTGAAATTTGTCTAAAGTAAAAAAATTGTCCAATACATAAACTAAACTAGCCTATATGAATTAAAATAAAATATGTGGGTTTATTAGAATCAGTTCTACTATAACAGACAAGGTAATTAAGCAGTTAACTAGTCCAGTGGTTTTCAAAGTGTGGGGCACAATCAGCAGAAAAAACAAAAAAACAAAACGGCATTCAAGTGCGTGAATAACGCTCTGCCTTAATAAAGCGGCATCGAACGGCAATTACACTGAATTGTTCTTCTTCAGACCGTTGACTTGTCACCATTAAAACAAGCCCAACAAAGAAGTTGCTCGCCATAGAAAAGCTCCTCTTCAGTGGACGAATCACAAGCTGTTATTGTGAACGCGGCACTCCGCTGCTGTGCCTGTTCCGGTGAGAAGATGAACAAGAAGCTGAGCTTGTGATGTGAGGCGCTGTCAAAAGCTGTTATATATTGGCACTTTTATATATTGTTCATCCACAAGCATCACTGAAATATTTTAATGTTTTTGTTTATTTAAATTAAAAGTTAAGTTCTGATCTATTATTTTCTCTCACTATTATATTAATTAATGACATTACAAAGTAAAACTAGATTTAAAAAAAAAAAAAAAAAAGGGTTTAAAGGGGGGTTTACACACACACACGCGGTCCAGGTAAACCCTACGTTATTGGGTCAAAATGTCCCCACAAGGATAATTATACCATTAATTTCTTTCTTAACAAGAATCAAAACAGCTTATAAATCATACTAAATTATGTTTTTAAAGGCGCAACCAAAAAAAAAAAGTTTGAGAACCACTGCACTAGTCTAACAATAACACAAGTCTTATGGATATACTTTTGAAACCTTAAATGTTTATTGCCTGGATCTGTGTATTTACATTGTGAGTGCCTCACTGTAACCATGATTTTTATGTTTGACAAGAACAAAGAGACGAGTCCAAAATCATTTTCTGTGATAATCAACATTTTGCCACAAATGCAGTAGACAGAGCTTATATCCATATTTGAACCCAGGACATTCCTTTAAATCTGGTTTATATGCCTCCAAGGCCTGTTAGAGCAAAACCACTAAACATCAAAACCTCACAAACACATGGCTGGGTAGGTCACACGTCAGTACATTCTGTCATGGCAGCCCTGTTTGTGACCCGGGCAGCCCTGTAGGTCAAAAAATTCCCAATGGTACAAGATGCTCACTGTCATGGCCACACTACCAAAAAAAAAAAAAAAAAAACTCACATAATTAAATCAACATCATGCCATAATCTATACAGGCAGCTGCCACTCTAAAGCAAATGAAATCTCTTCAGTACTTTTGGTCTACTGATGGGGACAACCATAACGCAAGTTGCCACGATGATGCTACGGTGTTGTGAGTGGTTGCTGGATATTGCTAAGTAGGGCTGGGTATCATAAAAAAAAAAAATTGGTATGGATACTTTGACTCCGATACCGGTTCCTGAATGATAGTTTACTTTTAACAAGATTATACATCACATATTACCCAAAAAAAAAAAAAAACCACAACTTGACACACACCCCATTTACGAATGATTGGAATTCATTGAAATTCACACATTTAACTACTAAATCTGATGTTCACAAAGCGTTTGAGAATCCGGAGGAGAGTTTTTGGGAAGATCCGTTTTATTTGCAAATTGCTCCGAATGTACTAAAGTTTCATGAATGAGGACCATTGTATGGACAAAAATGTAAACTTTTTTTATAAAATAAAAAAAATTAAATATTAAATTTGAAAAATAAACTACATTTTCTGAAAACAACATGAATGGTTCTTGGGGATGGGAAGTCTCCATGATATTCTGGGTCATATATAGGCCCAGCGTTTTGCTGGATTTTTTTTTTTTCACATAACAGCATAATAGACTTAAAATACTCTGTCATTTATGGTCATTACAGACTTAAGAAATATGAAAAAATAAACTGTAAAATCTCCACTTTTGTATGCGTCCACTTACAATCGAAAAAAAAAAAACATTGTGATAAACGGTATGATTTCTGCCTCTCCGTGAACTTTTTTTTGGAGCATGTCTCTAAACTTAAAACTCAGAGAATACTATTCACACATACATGAGCAATATATCGGTCTTCTTTTAAATGATATAATTCAAAACGAAAACAAATATTCTCTGTTTATGTAATCTGTATGAAAAGAGAGAGATATATCAGTCGTTCTCATGGCAACTCATTATCTGCTAATGTGAACACGCCTACGGAGAGCGTGCGCTATTGAAACGCAAATGATCTGAGGCGATCCTTGAAAACCTGTAAACGCCCATATCAACTCGATAAAACTCATCAAGTTTTGCTATGAGGAATAATAATAGCATAACAGTAATATAATCCTGGAAAAATGTACCATAAAATTTTCATTTCGAGGAGCAACGGATCCAGCTGAGGATTGTGAATAGTAAGCTCCTTATTCTTAAGTGCTTTGTTCTAATCGCGATATGGAATAGTGTCTGTAAACCGCAAACAGACTGTTTAAATATGTGTCTACGGGTGAATGAACGGCACAGATGTGCACTGTTGTTTACTACAGGGACTTACATTAGTAAACATGCTATTTTTACATCTACTAGTTTAGCTTTTCCCAAACTAAATAGGGCCTACTTGCTATACTGAAAGGAGTAAAAATCGACTGAAATATGTTGAAATAAAATGTCTTAAGCAACGTATTAAACTGCAAATTAACATTTATATGCCCTATATTAACTTATCATAAAAACAATGTTACAGACAAAATTTGAATGTTTAGACAAGATTTCGTTGACTAGTTTTGGATAGATTATAAAGTTTTTACTGTAAAATAGACTACTACCACATCAAACAATTTCTGCTCATATGTTAAATACATAGTATGGGATGGTTTGTCAAAAATAAATTAGATATTTAATTATCAACTAAGATGTTATTATAGTGTTTGTTCCAATGTAAATTCAAACGAATGAATCCTTAACTTTGAAATACGCATGATAAAATGTATGCTTTTTACAAAGAAAGATTACACTTGAAATAGTGTTACAATTGTAATTGTTGATTACATGTGAAAACTTTAATAAAATAGCAAAAAATATATTTACAAGGTAGATATATTTACATAGGTCAATATAAGCCTTCTCATTAAATTATTTATATTTATATTTATATATGGCCCATATAGCCTATTTGAACAGGATTTGTTTCCAGGTATGACTGTGTACTCAAAATGTGCTTTTGACTTTCATTTATATTTGGATTATAACTATATGATTGATAGATTGATAGATACACGCATACATACCTGACTGAAAGGCTCATTATGCAGGTCATTGTCTTTTCAGGTGTGAATCACAGCATTATTCATGATCATTCCTTCGGATGAGACGTTAAACCGAGGTCCTGACTCTCTGTGGTCATTAAAAATCCCAGGATGTCATTCGAAAGAGTAGGGGTGTAACCCCGGCATCCTGGCCAAATTTGCCCAGTGGCCTCTGTCCATCATGGCCTCCTAATCATCCCCATATACTGATTGGCTTCATCACTGTCTCCTCTCCACCAGTAAGCTGGTGTGTGGTGGGCGTTCTGGCGCAATATGGCTGCCGTCGCATCATCCAAGTGGATGCTGCACATTGGTGGTGGTTGAGGAGATTGCCCCTTCTATGTAAAGCGCTTTGAGTGCCGAGAAAAGCGCTATATAAATGTAATGAATTATTATTATTATTATTCACACCCCCACGCACATTGCCTTTCTAAACAAAGTGTCTTACAAAATTTATATCAATGCATTGGTTTATGTGAATGAATAGGCAGGATGATTTTCACATAATTTTGAAGCAAAAACTCAAGGCGACAACATCCATTAGTCAAAAGTCTCGTGGACACATTTAGTAGGCTGTGTTTTGTGGCCTTGTTTCAGAAACTTTTTTTTGTTTTTTCAATAACCATGCATAAACATTATTTTCTCAAAAATACAAACATGTTGCTCACATATGGTAGCCCTGTTTGTGCTGAATGGAGTGTAATGATACCTTTGCCATTAATATGTTTATAAGCAACTGAAAAAAGCACAAATGTCATGGCATGTCAAAACATCAAGGATCCCAAAAACACCTTAGGTGTTACCCTAAGGGGCAATGCAAGACAGACTTTTCCACCCATATTATCCTTCAAAGCAAACACCAGTAATGAAAGCGTCTGCTGTGAAAATGCATCAAAAACGGCTTAAATCTTCTACTGCCAACTCATTTTTCAGTCTGAAGAGCTCATTAAAACACTCGAGGAACTAATAGCTCTCCCCGTTAAGAGTAATCTACCATAAATGACAGCAATAGCGGCGTGATGTTTTATCACAAGCACCATCATCGTTTCCATTGTAGTTATCTGAAGGGTTGAGAAAAACGAACGAAATCCCAACGTTTTATCCATTAAGTGGAAGAGAGTCATTGGTGCCCTGATCACATTTCCCTTCCCACAGCTTGCCCCTCCCATATCACGAGAAGGAGAGGACACCCTCAAGGTCGTCTCTTGAGAAAACCCACAGAGCACATGCAGACATACAGAGTATCATGCACAGCCTACCAGAAACAAAATAGGCCTACACATACACACACTCCAGGCATTCACAGCAGCCAAATCCAAGAGAACTGAACTGCTTGGTGCTACTGAATACATTATAGGCCTACTTGCATATAGTAGCTACATTATATTTTGAAGCCAAAGGGTTATATGCAAAAAAAAAAAAAAGTGACCCATGAGTGCACATGCAAAAGTTGCCACCATAATGCTACGGTGTTGTGGGTGGTTGCTAAGCAGTTGCTAGGGCATTCTGGGTGGATGTGAAGCCATTGATAGGTGGACCCAAATCAAATAGCCCACCACCAAGTCTGTTTCTGGTCTCTAGATATGGCACAGATCCCTCCTTCAATTTAAGCCTATAGGGTACCATTTTGCCCATCAAGCAAAACTCCTACAAAATGTCTGATCGTTTAGAAAAGTAACAGCAGTTTCATAAATTTGTGTAACAAAAACAATTAAAGTCATTGGGGTCCAAAACATTGAACCTCAATGACATGTCATTGTACAGACAAATAAAAAAAAGACATTTTGTTTCCCATAATTAAATTAGTACAGTTTATATTATACAGTGCATAGTATAGCCTACTTGCATAGTGCATCAATTGGGACAAGTCTTCTGAAAAAGCATAATCGCTTCATATGATAAACAGATTTAATAGGCTTTTATTCATATATAAACAATCAATCAACATAGTGCTTATCAAAAATTGCAAACAAAGAAGGTCAACCATGCTTGCTTGACACACGAGAACAAATAAGGTTTAGGGAAAACGAATATAAATTAGTATATATGATTAAATATCAGCGGATATGAATGAAGCAACCATTTTCCATAGGTGCTGCTTCTGTAAGACGGGACTTCATGTGGTATTCAGCAGGACCTGCTGCTGACAGTGTAAGTTGTTTTTATCCAGGTTGATGCACTTGTGTGAAGCATCACAATCTCTTGCAGGTAAATCTATTAAAAGTCCTTAGGAGCTCTTGCATGCTGCATCCATTATTAATGAAAGTACCGATAAAAACAATCTCTCCCTGTCTCTGTGGACATCATGACAGTGCTTTCAGGTGGAGGTTTTGTCAGTGTCTCCAAACAAATGGTGAACAAAATAAAGTACAAGCATGTATGGCATGTGCTTTGGGTTTGTATCTGCTATACAAACAGCATATAGGATGAGCTACTGTGGAGAAGCATCTCTGGTAGAGAGACCATATGTGCTTCGTTCTCTCCCATCATCAGATGACCTTTTCCATCAACGTCTGTCCTGATGTGAACACACATGGCAGGATCAGCGCCTCGCAGTTGGACATACTGTGCTGAGCTGGAGGTGTGTGTGGTTGTCAGAGTGGCATGTTAAAGTCGTTGCCTTATGCAAGAAATCGTAGGATGTGTTCAGAATGGCATATACTACATACTACTAAGGGCTGAGCGATATGGCAAAAAAAAATTATCACGATAAAAAAAAAGTCATATCAGTCTCAGATAATTATGATGAATGTCAAATCTGTATTTCTTTGCAACTAAGTGAAGTTGTAGAAACCAGATCAATAATTGTGGTTTTAAACTACTCTTTATTGTCAGAACATGACAAACACTTCACGTTTTTGAACGCTTTAACCTTTTTCAGTCATTTTTCCTTCAAATAAATATCTTAATAGAAAAATTAATTTCTTAGTTTCTGCATGTGGGTGATATAGTTTCAAATCATGAAACAGGTTTATGTTGCCAGACTTTGATGGCACGTATCTTCGGCACAGTTTGCAGTGCTGGCTGTATGTAATATTACATGTTGTCACTTAGAACAGAGATTAGATTTGACAGTAGCTTGATTTGACAGTAGTAGTAGTAGAGTTAGGATGCAATGCAAATTTATGTTCATTAACAAAAACAGTAGGGCTGTCACGATTCCTTGATTAAATTTGAGTACTCGATTTAAACAAAATCCTCGATTGCAATTTACCAGTGTTGAACCATCAAAATACCGCAAGTAACACATTCCATAGGCGAGAATTCATGAAATGCATTATTAGACTGTTTTCTAAGGCTGCATAATGTATTAAAGGTGCTCTAAGCGATCCCGGGAGACGTTACTTCTTGTTGACATTCGAATTGTTGTCAAACAAAACGGAGGCTAGCTAGACCCTCCCTCCTCCTCATCCCGACTCCTCCCTCCTCCCCTCCCTTCCGGCATAAAGGAAAGTCAAAGTAGTCACTACAAACAAAGTTAAGTTTTACTGATACTTCATTCAATGTGTAATGTCACCAAGTTAGATAAATGCTTTTATATATTGCAGAACAGAATGCAGAAAAAGAGAAACATTATCTTAAAATCGTTTAACTTAACGTTATAACTATAGCTCCCATACAAGGACGCAATAATAGCAAGATAACGTTAGCTTCGCGTTTCCCAGTGAGCATAAACAACGGCGGCGTCGTAAACAAATTTAGTCAAAGTTGTCAACAGCCTATAAATGAACATTCAAATTCATAAACAGTGGATGAAAACAATCATTTACACAAATTGTCTTGAATTTGCTTGATTATTTACAATAGAGATTGATCGCTAGCTGCTAGAAACATATGTTGTATTCACCAAAGTTAACGCTGACTACATAGTTCTAGCTAATTACATTCTTGTGTTGGTTTGGCGAACATGAACGTCAGTTTAGAAAGAAATATGGATTTACCTGTTCTGCAAAAACAGAGCAACTGAATGTCGGATTGGAAGCCCTTCTGCCGGCGGAGTTCTCGCCACCTTTCAAAGGTTTTTCCGATGTAAACTCGGTACTTCGCGCGTTCCTTATCCTTGTCCCTCTTCTTCGCAATTTGTTCATCGGAACGTCGTCTATTTGGTCGTGTGTCGGCCATAATTCAAACTTCCCTCTTCATGCTTCTCTCTCCTCCACACCCCCTTCATGTGCACGTGCACTAACCCCCCAAACACTTCTTGTCGGTTATTGGCTGGAACACTGTTTGTTGTGTTTTGTGGTGCGGGTGAGCCCAGTTTGTTTTTGTTGCCATTTGTGGAGCCTGTGGTGTCTAGAGAGACAGCGTTTTTTTACAGTGTGTTCAGGGGACAGGCAGCTAGCGGATAGTGAGGAGATGTTTGCTGAATGTGACAAAAAAATTGTTGGCCTAAAAAACGCGTGGCATCACTTAGAGCACCTTTAAAACCATACCATGGAATAGTGCTATTGTAAATCAACAAAGGCTTCGATTTAGTTAAATAAATATACTGTTCACTCTGTTTTACAGTGAATAAAAGCCTAAATTCAATCTGTTCATCATATAAAGTGATCGTGTCTCTTTAGAAAATGTGACTAAATTTTTGTGATTCCTTTTATTTATTTATTAAATGATAAACATCTTGCAGATTCTGCAAGAGGGTGCAAACTTATGCAGTTAATTGTAATGTGTACACCTATAGGACTCTCAAAGTGGACTGGGCATGAGTGATTGCTGAAATGGGCTAAGCTAGTCATCCTGTGGAGGTGGTCCTGTTGGGAATGAAATTTCATGTTTAACTGTGGATAGTGTGTGGTTACTGCCAGTGATTACAACCCAGAGCACAACCTAAGAATTACACCAGTCAAGGTCTGTAAGCATTTAAATGTCAAATAGTTACGAGTCTTTTCCTGAATAAACGGCGTAGTTCATAAACGGGAGCAATCCGGAAAGAGCACCATTAATTTTGGATGAAATACAATGCCGCCTCTAGCCCCATCTCTATCTGACAAGTCTCCCACTGTGACAGCATGTTTTCTTTATTCAACAGCTTTACAGTTATGCAGCATATCTAATCTAAGTGTATTAACCTATGTCAGTGCCTGAGCTTGCAGTAGTAACATCTTAAAAGTGCACACACAAAGCACAACACATTCAACCCTTTTCCCTTACGAACGATTCAATCAATCTTTTCCAGACTGTGAAAAATGTAAGTTCCTAAAATAACCCCTCTTCACAGGCACAGGAGCATTCTGCTTATTCAATTTTCAGTCATCAAGCTGGCATCCAACCCAGACTGTCTGAGCGCTCTCTCTCTTTCGGATTACTTATTGATTTGAGCTGCTTCTGAGGAGCACAAACATAATGGAGGCCGCTCTCATCAAAGCACCTGCTTGTTTGCCTATGTGAATGCCTCTTCAGTGCGATTCTCCGGTTACCAAAATCACAAGAACAAGCAAAATATCTTCTTTACAGCTATAGATTGAATTGTGCATGTTTGAATTCTGAACATAAATGCAGAAAGAACAGTAATAGGGCCAAGTGCTCTCTTGAGAATGCTGTTTGCGCGTTTTTATTAGTTGTTTCATGTAGTTCTTGAGCTGAAGAGATTGGTATGATGCCCAAATCATATTAACTTCACATAAACTGACAATGAAGGAACATATTGTTTATTAAAAAGAGAAACATAAGCTTATTAATGACAACCTACCCTATAGTCTCAGCTTCAGAAAGTGTCCTGGCAAGATCTGGCCAGCTCCAATTTGATTGACTGATTGCTATGCAAATTCCATAAATCAGTGTGCAATTCATTTTAATCTGTCTGCTAGGAAGGAGTGTTTACCAAGTACTAAAGATGCTACAACAAGCTCTTCAGAGGAAGCAAACATAGAAACAGAGCAAGCATAAAATCCTTAAAAGATATCTGAGAGGCACTTAGTATCAAGTAAACTTGATATTCTCTATAGTCAGGACTGTTTACAGAATGCCTATGAAATAATTGCTACTCATTACTTTTAGATGGATGAAAATTCTGACCACAAAGTTGCAAGACATTAAACAAATTGCTTAAGTGTAGTCTGTGCAAGCTTTCACAGAGATTGCTGTATCAGTACTTGAAAGTGCCAACACTTTGCACATTGGCTGATTATTACGGTATCATCGATTTCACATTTACCTGCTTCTAAATGTCACAAAGCTAGAAACTCTGGCTGGTTGTTATGTCAACTTTTCTTCTGTGAGTAGGTTATTATTGGCCAGAACAATATTGTGATGTACTGTCAAATGTTTTACACAGTGAGAGTATACATTTACTGATGTTTTGTGAAACACCTTAATTTAATGGCAATATGAGGGCGGACACTAAACCTCTCAAGAGAAACTGCATAAATGAACAGCTATAGGCATGCGTGGGCACTGTGTTGATGTCTACAGTAAGGGATGAACAATGGTTTAAGGAAAACATAAGATGTTGTTGGACTGCTGCTCTGATGCATTTTGGAAACAATCCACCATCTGGGCTGGAGCTAAGGCTGGAGCTAAATAAAACTAAGGTTGTTTTTACACTGGCAGTTTAGTTCGGAACAGGGAACTGTTCACATGACAAATTGCTAATATGAAAGCTGTAATGTGAACCTGGGAGCGCACCGTGGTCCCGAACCCGAGACTACCTGGAGGAGGTGGTCTGAGTTCAGTTGCACTTGAACTGTGCCGTGACTTTCGTGAATGTAAAGGCAACAGGGACTCGGGTGTGCACTTACTCAGAAAAAAAGAAAAAAAAAGTAACCTGTTTGTGGTGATGTAAGATGAACGCAAATGCACCAGGGTTCGAAAAAAATCAAGTTAAGAGGGAAACCAGACCAGCGCTGGAAACGTGCCGAGTGTAAAAACGGCCTAAGAGCTGTACAGAAATAGCCATTCTGCAAAAAGGAATGGCATTCAGAAAGTACCTTTATCACCAGACAGATATTACTGAATTAGTTGTGCTAAATTTATGCATTCATAAATCCTCCCTTCTCACTCATGTAGCTGGCAAAGACCTCAGATCACCGCTCGCTCACATTCTGGCTGGGAGCAGCGAGGCTAAGATCCACTATGTCAGGGTTTGACAACAGCGCATGGCATACCGCTGAGCAAATGTGCCTGAAAGCTGTGCTGTTCCACACGCCCCGAGACGTTGAAACATTCATTACAGACAGAGAACAAATTGAAAGGGCAGATTCTATCAGCCCACAATAACAAACTTACTCAGTTCACAACTCTAATAGAGAGACAACCCCTGAAAGGGTCCAGAATCTTACGACGCAGTGCATGCAGGGTCACACACACACACACACACACACACACACACACACACACACACACACACACACACACACACACACACACACACACAATCACACTGAACTGTGGCGCCCGGCAAAATAAGAGCCGCTTAATGAGAGAGCCCTGGGGCACTGAGATGCCAGGATTCCCAAGATATATGCGAAGATCTGGTCTCATCTTCCCTAGCATCTCCTATGGTCACAGCAATGTCGAGGGGACAAACATCTAAAAATATCCTTATTGCTTCCATGCCACAGATCCATTTTTCTCATAAATCACAAATGTTCCTTTACAATTCTTTTGTCTTTCCACTAAAGCTGCCCCGAGCAATAAAGATTTCCAGCTTAAATCACTGTTGGGAACAATTCATTTCAATAAGTTGGCAGGACCGGGCCTCATTCCACTGACGTTCTAATGCATATATTACATTTTGTTCAAGTTTTATGTCTTTATCAGCATTGTCTTGTCAGTATCTTTGACAATAGACAAAAGGGGATGATATGTGAAGCAAATAGCATTTCCCAAAGTGTGGGCCAAGGGATGCAAAAAATAAAACAGACATTGAAATTTCATTATGTGGAATAAATGTATGTTCTAACACTGCATCCTAACCAGACATGATGCGACAAGAGATAAGTTATTAAGTTATTAAAATTAAAGGAAACAAGAACGTTCGGACTATGAACTCAATGTGAACTTACCCAGATAGCATGTAGTAATCGGCCCGAGCTCGGCTCAGACTCGGCATCGGCGTTTGTTAACCGGGCCGAGTGTGGCCCGCAGCTCACTCTGGCACATGCATTTTTGTTACGGCTGTACAGCACTGGGCAGATTCATGCTCGCCATATCTGGCTATAGAGATCCGGGCCACTTCTGGAAATGACTCGGCTTAAGTTCACTCAATGGTTTTAATGAAGCAATAATTAACATAAAAATTATTTTAAAATTTACATAAATTCCTGAACGTATCTGATAATATACTCGTCGAATGTCGTGACCTTGTCCAAAACAAAATATCTGCGGTAAAACTTAAATTAAACAATACTAATAACTATACTAATAATAATAATATAGTGTCGTTTTGCACAGCATTCTTTAATATTTATATAATAACTATACTAATAATAATAATATAGTGTCGTTTTGCACAGCATTCTTTAATATTTATATAACCATAGCAAAACGATTTTTTTTTTGTAATGAACCATGCAGATCATTATTTACAATTTTAGACGTATGCGCGCTCAGGTGACATCATCATCCCTCGCACAGCAGTGGGAGGGGTCTTATTGTAGCTGTGGTGATCACAATGTTTTTGCAGTTTGGACAAAAAAAAACAAAAAAACCAAAAAAAAAAACAATGGATTATTTAGCAAGACATACGAAAATGGGATCATCTAAGAAAAAATGGGTAAGCATCGATGCGCTTTTATTTTCTAGTATTTTATGTAACGTTGCAGACGCTCTGAAAGGGAAGTTAACAGCACGCGTGAGACTGCATAGCTAACCACATACAGCTGCTAGCGCAATTACTTGCATAGAAATCCTCCTACCACCTAAATCACCTAAGTGATAGCAGATGTGCTCATTAATACCATACAAACGGTACAGTTTTTTTTTGTTTTTTTTGTTTATTGTTCCAATCCAATGGCCATATGCAGATAATGTTGTCATTCATTGGTTTTTAAAAGCGGTTTCAAAGTAACTCGGTTAAATGCCATATTCAAATAGCCTAGCTAGCCTATAGAATTTAGCTGAGCTCGAACAATGCACGGCAAATTTCAAATCTTGCATAATGAATGACGTATTTCCGTAGCCTATACTGATTGGACGACGGTCATTGAATGGACGATAAAGGTGTACACGCCATAGACTGGTACACCGCTAAGAGATTCAGTTTCACAAAAGTTTGACAACATTTCAACGTTGGATTTCAATCACAAAGGTAAGGTTTTTATTACTTGATATGCTGTTGGACTCAGACTCTTGTTATTTTAAAACATTCACAATGTCAAATTGTAACAGTGATTAGTTGGCTATAACTTTATTTTAGATCCAGTTATTTTAGTGTAAGTGTTACAAAAAGTCTAATGGTCTACTAATGTCTGTAGACCAAAGGGGTTCATGAAAAATGTAATTGTGGGGCTTGTGCTCAAGGGAATATTATGTTTATTTCTGGGGTTTCCTGACATGTATTTATTATGTATTATATTGATTTTTTTTTAACAAAGATAAACATTGTTTATGCAATTATTATTATTATTATTATTATTATTATTATTTTGACAGACCACAACAAGATCATCGAAGTTGTCAAGCTCAGAGTCAGCACAGAAGAGGTTATTGTATGCCATTAAGTATATGTATATACATATAAGTCATGGCTGAAAACTATGAGTTTTATACTGTGAATTCTAACATTCAAAAAAAGGCAAGAGCAGGTGTGGCTCAGATTTTTAAGTCTCTGCAAACTCATAACTCTACTAGTAATGACACTCCTCATAATCAACAGTGTGAAACTGTGAAAAATAGTGAAAACGAGGCCCCTAAAGATAAGGACTTTGACGATCTTGATGATTATGATGTGGTGATGTCGGAAGGCTCTGAAATTGATTCTGAGAATAGTGGTGACCATTTTGAGGAAAGTCCTGATGAAGCTTTTAGAAATGGACTGACTGGGCCATAGACTTCAGAATCACAATGGTTGCATTAACAGCACTTCTGTCAGTCTTGCGTAGTATGCATCCCAGCCTTCCAAAAGACGCTCGAACACTGCTTAAGACTAACACAATATATAGAATAGAACAAGTAGCAGGAGGTTCTTTCTACTATTTTGGCATTCTTAATGCATTGTCTGGAGTTCTTGAAAAAATATTGCCCCAACTACCAAACAGACATACACTGAGATTGCAGTTGAATTTTGACGGCATTCCGTTGCACAAGAGTTCAAATATGCAACTTTGGCCTATTTTAGGCTTATTGCAAGGCATAACCAAAAAGCCTTTTCTTATAGCAATATTTGGTGGCATTTGCAAACCAAAAGTATTGTCAGAGTATTTAAAAAGCTTAGTTGACGAAGTTAAGGTCCTGCAGTCAGGCTTTATTTTCAAAGGAAAGGAACTACTACTAAAAATTTGTTCTGTAGTTTGTGATGCACCTGCTCGTGCATATGTTAAGGGAGTTAAGTCTCATACAGGTTATTCATCATGTGGTAAATGTGTACAGTCTGGTGTCTATATGCAAAAGTGCATGACTTTCCCTGAGACCAATGCTGCCTTAAGAACGGATGAAACGTTCAGAAGCATGTGTGATGAAGACCACCACATGACTAGATCTCCACTTACTGAACTTGATATAAACATGATATCTTGTTTCCCTCATGATTATATGCATTTAGTCTGTCTTGGTGTGATGCGAAGGTTATTAGATCTATGGACAAGTGGTCCTCTCAAGACTCGTTTGCCATCACAGAAAGTAGTCAAATTATCTCAGAACTTACTCTCCATTAAGAATTATGTCCCATCAGAATTTGCTCGTAAACCAAGGTCAATTGAAGAAAAAAACAGGTGGAAGGCAACTGAACTTAGACAGTTTTTACTCTACACAGGATCAGAAGTTCTTTGTGATGTTGTATGCACTCCTGTTTACAATAACTTTATGCTTCTCTCAGTTGCGATTTCAATTCTTATTGATCCAACCCGGTGTTCTGTAATGTGTGAATATGCAAAGGCATTACTAGTGGCTTTTGTGGAGCACTTTGGGAAGCTCTATGGCAATGAATATGTGGTCTATAATGTGCATGGCCTTGTTCACTTAGCTGATGATTTGAAATGCCATGGTCCACTTGACAACATTTCTGCATTTCCGTTCGAGAATTTTTTAGGGCAGTTAAAAAGATTGGTCATCCTGATGCACAGATAGTACGCAGGATATCTGAAATATCTAGTGGTGGTTCTAAGATCGACCCTTCCAAACTCTATGTGCGAAAAGAGCATTGTGACGGTCCCATTTTGCCGTTTGTTAAAGGAGAAGTGAGACAGTATAAAGAAATATATCTCAAAAAATTTTGTCTAAAAGTTTCTAAAGGAGATAACTGTGTCGGAATTGGTAACAATATTGGGTTGGTACAGAACATCTATTTTCAGAATAATGATGCATCCATAATATATGCTGAGTTTGAGTCGGTCAGTAGATTTTATGACTACCCAATTGATTCTTGCAGGCTTGGCGCTTATCTCGTATCTGATCTTTCTCAAGAATTTAAATGTGCCAAAATTGAAGAGACACTTAAAAAATGTCATGCTTCCTTTTCACAACAAGTTTGCCTGTCTACCTTTACTGCATTTAAACTGACATCAACAGCAATGTGTAAAATGCAACTGATTTTTGATAGATTTATTTTGCATCCTGCAGTCGTGTGGCATCTGTGTCGACATACAAATAACTTGCTACTGGAATCTTATTGCATCGCATCCTGGCATAGCAGGCGACTCATAGGGCAGCATAGTATGGAATCAAGGCTTTAAATTGTCATTCGTGCGTGTCCTGTGACAGCAGACCTGAAAAATTTTGTGAAATGCTACAATTCACCCCTAAGACTTGATCTCAGAATAGGAATAGAAGTGGTTGGAGGAATTTCAATGTATTCCCAAACTCATGGGGGATATGGGGACTTCTTTTTTTTTACGTTTAGTAAGCCCTGCAATGACAATGTCTTTTCTCAGTATGAACTAAAAAGAAAAAGATATATAATAATAATAATAATAATAATTCACTCATAGGAAAAAGGTCATTATTCATACCAGTATTTCCCATTTAACTAGACTGTAGCGGCCCGCCATAGTAAAAGAGAATTTTTCGTGCCCGACCAAACAAGTAGCCTGATTACAACTTCTATATAATACCAAGGGAAGCAACGAAAGGACGATTCTGGTTTGATCATATTCAGTGTAAAGAGCGAGACGTGAGTGAAGATTTGGGAAAACAAACAAGAGATTCCATGTCCAGTGGAATAACTAATAGATTATTGTTAAATTCGCTGATAATCAGGTGACCAGATCGCAAACCAGAATACAAAGCCGACAAAGCTTAAATGTATGGGCTCACGCACAACTCTCTCATTCATCATGAATCCAAATGTTTCCATGGCTGCGATGTAACATTTAATTGCTAACCTATTATTTATTTTGTAAACAAAGCTTTGTGCTTCACTCGTCATAATATTCATGTAAAACAGCCTTCACATACAAAAAATGTGTTTTGATGTACCACCGCCGGTGCTGCTCAGCCATCGCTGATATTGAGCTTTACACAAACGCGGTGGAGCGGTTGTCAAGTTTACTGGCACAGCCCTATATAATAATAATAATAATTCATTAAATATTTATAGCGCTTTTCTCAGCACTCAAAGCGCTTTTACATAGAAGAGGGAATCTCTTCCACCAATGTGCAGCGTCCACCTGGATCATGCGACGGCAGCCATATTGCGCCAGAACGCCCATCACACACCAGCTCACTGGTGGAGCGTGATGAAGCCAATTAGTATGGGGATGATTAGGAGGCCATGATGGACAGAGGCCACGGAGCAAATTTATATAGTATATAGTATACAGGGATGTAAATATGTAAAATGTAAGACTTTGACATGAAAGATAATGCATACATAAAAAAAAAAAAAAAAAAAAGGCTTTTATGAAGTAAATAACACCCTAATGTAAATATAAAAAATATGCAGATTTAAGCATGTAAAAACAGATAGAACACTCATGAAAATATTGCTTCAGAATAAATTGTTTACACCACCAAATATAAACAATTTTCTCTGCGCTTAAAGGTAGGGTAGGTAATCATTTTTCTAAAAAAAAACATTCCAAATTTGTTTAAACTGTCTTTATATACCAATACATAATTAAAATGTAAGTACTCTGAAAAAGAAAATATAAAAATCGAGTGACTGTAGACCTTTTAATCTGCAATAAACACAGCTCATTATTTCCATTCACTCCCACCCCCTCCCTTCTGAGCTCCTTCCAAAGCCACGCCCCCAAAACACATGAACGCGCGACGCCAAACGCTCAGGCTGGAACAAGACGCATTTATTACCTGAGACGAGTGGAGAGGAAGGAGCGCAGTACATACAGTGACATCATGTCAGAATCACATGTAATAAAATACCTAACTTTATCACTATGAATATAAACAAATAAGATTTCTTTTAGTACTCACTATCAAGCTAGCATATCGATAATGGTAAAGTTTCATTCGGTAACGAGCTATATTTATAAGGCAAAACTAAAAACAGGTTGCATTGATACACGGTTTTCCATTACCATCAGTTACACTGTGATGAAGGTGAATTTCGTGTAAGATTCATAACATATACGGTGTTTTGCATGTAAGAGTTTCCATGATGAAAACATTGTTGACTCTAATGAAGACTAACGTACACTCCGAGTCCGGAGACAAGTACCGCATCGTCGGTTCGAGGACAGGTCCGGGGTTGAGGGCGAAGCAGAGGAGGTCGTTCAAGAGTGCGGGCAGGGTCCGAGGAAGTAGTTTTTGCCTTGTTTGCCTTCGCTGACTGCATATGCAGGTGCTTTGAGCTGAATATTTCCGGGAACGGTGACATGTGATGAGTGCACGCAGGGCAGCGCGCGCAGTGGGGCTCGGGGCGGGCACGAGACATGAAGGCATCTGATTGGTTCTTTACATTCGCACCGAATGGCAGTGATTGGTCAGAGTTTTTACTGTCCTGCAGCTGCTACAGAGGTCTGATTTTTTTCATTCCTTTTTCTAAACACATAATGTATTGACTACTATCAGGATGGAAGGACCATTTCACCCAGTATAAAAAAAAGTGTTTCTGAACAGGAACACCTACCCTACCTTTAATGTCGAGCCCTGAATAACAAAATTATTATTATATTCTAATTGTTTGGCTTCCTAAAACACAAGTGTTAATGTAATGTAGACTATATCACAACAACAACAAAAAGGTTGGACTCCCCTTTAACGTTCCTGTACAGGTCAATTCACTAACTTTTTTCTTTGTTAAATTTGCACAAGAAACATGGGTTGGAGCTCTTAATTTTGAACTCTAAGTGCTCCAGATTGATGAATTTTACATAAAAAAATAAATAAAATAAAAACACTATTGTCTTGCCCACAAACCCTCCTAGAGGGACAAAGGTCTGTCCACCACAATCTCACAAAATCCTGTGGGAAACAATGCATACTCTTAAGTGACATATGCATTACCTGGTTTTGTGCAGTTCTTCTCCTCAGTCTCATTGTCTCCCGCTATGGCCATAAGCCTTCGGCCCAAGTGATCTCTTTGAGCAGCAAAACCCTCCTGTAGCACCAGCCCATGACCTGTGTATGAAGATGCATCTCATTACATAAAATTAAATATTCAGAATTATCGACTATCAATCAGGATTCGCAAACCGCTTGCTCTTGAAAGATGGTGTTCAAAATACTTAGTTTTGACTTGTTTTATTTTGTGTAGGTCTCCTTCTAACTGGCTAACTCACATTATTACTGTTTTACTCAAACACTTCTGCTAATCAGTTGTGGGACACTATTACCTATAACTGTGTCTATTAATGCAGATTGTCTGTCATTCTCACTACTTTGAGGAAAGATTAAGCATGGAGCAAGATGTTACATCAGTCATTCACGCTAGAGCTCGGCTAATGTATACATTGCATACATGCACAGTTTCCACGTGTTCACCACAATATATTACAAAAATACTCTGTAAATAAATTAGCACAAGTTAAATAATCGGTTTGTTGATGGACATGCACTTGTTAATGCTGATGGTGAGGAATCACAGTTGCAACATCTCATAATGTACCTCAAACTGAGTAGTGTATCACTGAGAAACGTCCTGCTCGAGTCGTCCTTGTGATGGAGGTTCGGGTTCAATAACTAGTTTCTCCAGTGTTTCATCATTGGACTCGCGCTCGAATTGATATGGTAAAATCGACATCATTGTTCATTACTGTCTTTAGTTTACAGTGTGGGAAGCCTCAGGACAGCTGACGTTATGGCAATGGGCGGTTTTGTTTTCAGCGCGCGCTGCACGCAGTAAACCAATCACAACAGACTGAGCTGTCTGGCCAATTAGAGCGGAGTAGCGCGCAGAAAGGCAGGATTTAGAGAGATTGATTCATTTGACGAGTCGTTTGAGATTTAGAATCATTGAAAATGTGGTGATGTGCAAATGTATATTATGAGGAAATTAAACTGTTTTGAACTGTTGTAGACGACTCCAAAACAACATTAGGAAACTTTAAAATAGCATAATTGGGGCACTTTAATCAATGTTCCTACAGGATGTGCATTGTATCATGGTTAGCAGCACCAGAGGGTATTTTTGGAAACACTGAAAAATAAAAGGGTGTGAAGATTCAGCCATGCATACTGTCCTAACAGCCAGAGCTTGAATTAGGATTTCGTGTCTGTATGTCTATTTGCTTCAGCAGTTGATTTCAGCACATCACTTTTCCATGAGGATATGCAATGAGGTCCAAAAAAACAGTATAAATCACATTTAGCTTGTTATGAAACTAAGCATAGCACACATTTAGTGGGGCATATTTATTGGACAGTTGGCATTACAGCTGTTAATCACTGAACACATTGGGTTTATTCATATTATAATAATAAAAAATAAAAAAAACAGCTCACCCAAAACCAAATTCTGACAAAAATATTAAAATGTGTGATTACATTTTTTTGTATAACATGACAATCCAGCAGAATGACTAGGCAGCTGTAGCCATAATTTGAGTTGGCAATGTGTTCTATTTTTGAGGATTTTCATGACATTCAATAGCATAGACACTTCTTGAACGCCTGGATTCTTTCACCAATGCGGTCTGATATCTTGTATTGTTTCCCTTTATATGATGAACAGATTGAATTTAGGCTTTTATTTACATATAAACATTGAGCAGCGAACATAAACAGAAGCTCAACCGAACCTGCTTGACGCGCAAGAACAAACCTCTTGTTTTTACAAAATGTTCTTGACATTTTACTTTTGTCATATCTAACTTAAAGTGAAAACTGTTACTGTGTTGCGTAAAGGGTGAAATTTTAATTTGAAACTGCTACATTTTAAAATGTTAAAGGGGGTGGTATTATGCCCCTTTTTACAAGATAAGTCTCTGATGTCCCCAGAATTTTTATAGCATGTTCAAATTGTCTCTTTTTGAGGGTGAGCAAAAACACATCGTTTTGTGTGTGTCCCTTTAAATGCAAATGAGCTGGTGCTTCCCGCACAGAGGGCGGAGCTTCAACAGCTTGTGTCCTTAACAGCTTGCAGACACGCACTAAAATGTTAGAAACCATTCTGCCTGTTATGTTCAAACCAGAGTCGGACAATGATGGAGAGACTCAAGAAGAAGTGACGACATGTAGAATGCAACAGGAAGTTTCTGAATGGTTAGTTGATGAATTCATGAAGCTGATGTGGAGTTAACTATCTTAAAGTCATTGATTAGCATATTCTGTCATGATAATCTATAAATCGCTCGTGTGGGAACTGTTGCAAGATGCCTACAGAGTGCCATGCTATTGCATTTGTGTTACGTACTGTATTGCAATAAATGTGAAAAGACGGATGCGACAGCTTGAGCAGACTCACAAATGTGCTCTACTACAACAACTCTTCCTCTTCTCATGGACTCTTCCCGAGGGCAAGGTTTATGTAAATTTTAGGGTTTGTGATGTCACTAACCCGGGAAGAAGCTTGTGTAGTCCCTATCAGTCGGGGGTTTTTTTGTCCTTAAAAAGTGATTTCTGTAAAATAAAATCTCCCTTTTCTTTGAACTTTGCAGATGTTGTTTATGCTCAAACTGCAACATTACACACTAACTAAAGTTAGAAAAGTGAAATCATAATCAACCACCCCTTTAAATTATTTTCGATCCCAGTTTAAAATACATAAAACTATATAACAAGACTTTTATATAACAATTCCCCTGAAAAGTGAAAAATAAATAAATAAATAAAAGAAAAGTATTGAACTTTATTAAAGTTTTTTTTTTTTTTACCAAAATAGTTTTTTTGATGAGGGTGATGACAACTTTCATTTTCGGGTGACCCATTTCAATAAATACAAAAAAGATCTTTCATCTCTTGATTCTATGAATGCTCGCTACCGTACATTAGTAGCAGCCAGACTGACACTGAAAAAATTCCACATGCTGAAATCTACTGCAGCAAAACCTGTCAAAATATTTTAACTGCTCCTAAATCAGGAACAGAATGACCCACTTACAGCTTATGAGAAGCAGAAAAAAAAGTGCCAGTAAAGTTGTGTTGTGTAACAAACTGTCACAGGAGGACAGGATAATAAACTCAACAGCCATAAAGTTCATTAAGCAGCATTTTCAGCCCGCACTAACTTCTTTACAGTTATCGATGGAGGTAAATGAGAAGATGCAAAAGAACAGGAATGAGAATGGGGAATGGGGAAGCAGGAGTAATCACAGCAGGAGTGCACAGCAGATGGACTCCTGACAGGCTCATCAGATATGCCAGTATTCGTAGAGCCATTAAGCAGAAAGCACATATTCAGCATCCTCATCATTACAATATCATGTGCAGGTAATCCCTTAAGCTGCTTGTAATTTTGCCGTAATTAAACTCAACCGCACCCACTAGTATTGCTCAGCCAGGCGGGCAATGCTGTACACTTTGTAGACAATGAGAATAAGTGGAAAAGCATGATACAAAATCCCCTGTAATGAGAAATAATTTGTGTCTGAGATCTGCTTGTACGACAGGGAAGGGCTGTACGATTAATCATATTTTAATCGACATAATGATATCTGTAGGGCTAGATTCGAATATTACGAATATTCGTTCGGTATTCGATTTGAAAATTTGACATTCGAATATTCGTTTCCCCCCTCGAAACGGTTCTCATTCGCGCTTAAATACACTATAAAATCTGACGAAATACAATACTCTTTTTTACAATGATCTTATATAGCCTAGCCATTTTTAATAGGATGGACAGTTGAAGGAACCCAACCTCGTTATACTTAATAAATACATTTGCTTCTTCTTGGCCTACTAAAGTGTTCCTGCAACGGGAGTATTGCAAGTTCATTTCAAGCCCTGCAAATGAAGTTATCTTTCATGGCTTATTGCACTCAAGTGGTCAAATACAATACGAACAGTTAAAGCATGAATAATAAATCAATAAATTGTATCATATTTTCTAGGGTTTTCTCAGCAGTGTTGTAACATAAGAACCTCCCAAACATGATCGGATTGAAAGGATTTCTATCAAATGAAACCACGTACTTGATGATAGCTTGTTTTTTGTTTTATTTTTTGGCAGAGTTCCATTACTTTTAAGTATGCCAAAAATGCCTTCAGGGTGTAAGGGGTTACCAGTGACAGTCAACAGAGAGCTTACATTTCACTAATATAAAGCTTGAATGAACGGGATCGGTATCGGCCGTAGGGCTGCAACTAATCGATACAATTGATTAATATCGATGATGAAAATAATCAACAATGAATTTGATTATTGATTAGCCGCATCTGCACGCTGTTCCTGGGAAACCATCAGCCAGTCACATCACTTTACAGTAGTGAATAACATTTTCTCTGGTCAAAACGCATATGGAAAACAGCGGAGGACACAGAGTGAGCTGCTGCGGGAAAGGTACATAATCCGAAACATTTGAATGCTTTATATTTATAAGTGCTTCAAACAAAAGTACCGTGTCTTGCCTTCTCATGCATTGACAGAGCAATGTGATGTTTAATGCATGTGACAAGTGTTTTCTTCAGCGCATGGGCTAACTTACATTTTGTTGTTAGCCTATATCCTTATCTGTAAATGTTAAAAAGTCCAGTGAATATTTCCATTTCGGACATTCTGACAAGCGAGTCCTGTTAAACTTCACTGACTTCAATGAACGAGCGCCGATGGGCACGTGCGCGTCAAACAGACAGAGCGTAGTAGAATAGGAGCACAATAATTCTGACTAAAATACACATTTGTTAGAAATTAAGTGTAGGTTTAAAAATATACATGTAGGCCTAACTCAAGTAATCATATTTATGAGAGCAGTAACAGTAAAGGCACTATTTTTAGAATAGCCCATTAATGTAATATAATTACTATCTTCATAAAAGTGATTTGTGAATGTGCGTGATTTCTTCATGCCTCATACAAGTTAACAATGTGCTTTTGTTTATCATCATTTTTAATTTAGTCATTTTAATTTCTGCTTCAAAATACTTAGCAATCAGTTGTTTTAGGTTTAGAATGTATTTTAACCCTTTTTTGCTTATAATGTACAGCATAGCCTTCATATTCACTAGATTTGTTTTCAAGGGCTTTATATTACACATCGTTTGCAGGACAGCATTGGGTAGGATATGGAACAATATTGTTAAAAATAATTAATTTGATAAAAAAATATATTTTTAACATATAATATTTTTTTCTGACCTTTTTTTTGCTACAACAGACTTTGAGACTAATCAATAAATGCTGACGAATAGTTGTCTTTGTCTGCATACCCTAGTTTTGCACTGATGTAAAAAGACTGACAGTGACAAGACCTCATGTTGGCAAAATTTTTAATCTTTTAACTATCAAATGTGACTAATAGGCTTGCTGCAATAGTATGTTACTGGTGATCAGCTGCAACACCAGTTACATCACTTGTAACTGGTGTACACACGCGGCACTGCCATTTAGATTTTTATAATAGTAATAAAAATAATTTAGTTCAGTTAGAAAATAGACACTTCAATTAAAAGCTAAACGTGTCGCAGCACAGATCAGCAGCAGGAGTCAGATTTCACCTCACTTTGCCCCATAGGCGTAATTCTATGGGGGGACAGGGGGACACGTCCCCCCCAATATTCAAAGAAGGACAATTTGTCCCCCCCAATATTTGATCATACTGTATGATTATGCGGGCAATATCGATGTGATTGCAAATACGTCTTTCTTTCCAGCTCCGAAAATATAAAATCCCGGCCGGTCCATTTCCCAAATCCATTCGACTGGCCTTACACTATAGATTAACAAAACCTATTTCTCCTGAAATCCATGTCATGTTTTCCCTATACCTTTAGTAGCTCGTGCACCGTCAGTGAGTTAGGAAAAACCAAACAGAAGAAGAGTTAGGAGCGCGAAATCTGACAGAGCAGGTGACGGCGGTGTCGTCTCACATGGTGAAATCTCATATGGCAGGTGACGGCGGTGTCCTCGCAGAGAAACCGAAGTACAGTTGTAAATTTATGTTTCCATTTATGGGTATTGCCAGAGTTTTTCCTGCATAGAGAATTATGAGGCGGCTGCCTCCGTCAAATTTCGTGCCGCCTCCGGCTCTCGACAAAACTCGGACAGACAGTCACATGGTCAGATACACTTTCCCCACCGTGATGGTTCTGTTGCGGTTATAAAAATATTTAAAATAATCGAATTTAATACAGTTATAATTTTTCAATGTAAATTATTTAATTTGATTGGTAACAGCCTAGTGTCTTATTATTTTAATTGGATATATTTATCAAATTTAAGAATTTGAAATGAAAGATTTCAAAATCTTGGAAGGAAGACAAAAAAACTATTCTGAGTGTTTTCAAACAGTGATGTAATGAAAAATGGACAATTTTAAGTTTGAAGGGAGTAAAGCCTCTGTTTAGGCTATTAAGGAAATATAATTTTGCCAAAAGAAGAACTTTTATTTTAAATAAATGTTCATTTTAAATCAGCATGTCAGTGTGATATGTTACCATATTATCATGCTTAACACTAAGAATTTGAATAATTGTAATGTGATGATCAGATGCAGATATCTAAATCAGAGAATATCATAGGTTCGGGCGGTTTGCGGGTGGATTATTTATTTTTAACAGTGGATTCGGGTGACTCAAAGTGCACCAGATTAATGAATTTACCTTTAAAATGTAAAAAAAATTCTTCCGGGGGAGCATGCTCCCGGACCCCCCTAGAGGTACCAAGTACACAGCTGTCCCCCCCAATGTGTGATTGACAATTTCGCCCTTGCTTTGCCCATTTCACCTTATACTGACATGACGATGGCGGAAGATTTAAAAGTGCCTATTTAAGCGAGTTTGTCTGTTTTGTTGTTTTGTTTTAATAACAATGAACCCACCATTCAAGCAACTGCCACCCCCAAATTCGACAAAATGTAACGTGCACAGCCGCACGGGATTCATAACGGTGCGTGTCCACTGGCGCGGAGCAAGTGATTTCAGTTCATTCCTATGGAACTTCAACTTCCATAGGAATTTATTGAAAACGCTCGCTCTGCTCCGCACCATTATGAATCCCTGTGTGGCTGTGCGAATCGAATTAGCGATATAAAAGCGAGGCGCAAAAGAGGTAAAAACTCCAACGGGAGTCGATAATACATGACATTAGTCACTAATGCAAGTGGAGGTAGGCAGACACCCGCACAAATGCGACTATGTCAGATTTGAACTCTCACTCTCATTTTTTGATTGGGCTCATTTTCTCAATTATTGGTCTCATTTTTGTCACAGTCTAGAGCCCTGAAAGTGTCACTTTGAATGTCACAAGAAGTGCAAGAAGCAATGTATTATTTTGCAGAAATGTTGTGTTTTTGCAATAAGCCTGAGTTGTTATAATGGTATATTATATTATATTAATATACACTCACCTAAAGGATTATTAGGAACACCATACTAATACTGTGTTTGACCCCCTTTCGCCTTCAGAACTGCCTTAATTCTACGTGGCATTGATTCAACAAGATGCTGAAAGCATTCTTTAGAAATGTTGGCCCATATTGATAGGATAGCATCTTGCAGTTGATGGAGATTTGTGGGATGCACATCCAAGGAACGAAGCTCCCGTTCCACCACATCCCAAAGATGCTCTATTGGGTTGAGATCTGGTGACTGTGGGGGCCATTTTAGTACAGTGAACTCATTGTCATGTTCAAGAAACCAATTTGAAATGATTCGAGCTTTGTGACATTGTGCAATATCCTGCTGGAAGTAGCCATCAGAGGATGGGTACATGGTGGTCATAAAGGGATGGACATGGTCAGAAACAATGCTCAGGTAGGCCGTGGCATTTAAACGATGCCCAATTGGCACTAAGGGGCCTAAAGTGTGCCAAGAAAACATCCCCCACACCATTACACCACCACCACCAGCCTGCACAGTGGTAACAAGGCATGATGGATCCATGTTCTCATTCTGTTTACGCCAAATTCTGACTCTACCATCTGAATGTCTCAACAGAAATCGAGACTCATCAGACCAGGCAACATTTTTCCAGTCTTCAACTGTCCAATTTTGGTGAGCTCGTGCAAATTGTAGCCTCTTTTTCCTATTTGTAGTGGAGATGAGTGGTACCCGGTGGGGTCTTCTGCTGTTGTAGCCCATCTGCCTCAAGGTTGTGCGTGTTGTGGCTTCACAAATGCTTTGCTGCATACCTCGGTTGTAACAAGTGGTTATTTCAGTCAAAGTTGCTTTTCTATCAGCTTGAATCAGTCGGCCCATTCTCCTCTGACCTCTAGCATCAACAAGGCATTTTCGCCCACAGGACTGCCGCATACTGGATGTTTTTTCCCTTTTCACACCATTCTTTGTAAACCCTAGAAATGGTTGTGCGTGAAAATCCCAGTAACTGAGCAGATTGTGAAATACTCAGACCGGCCCGTCTGGCACCAACAACCATGCCATGCTCAATTGCTTAAATCACCTTTCTTTCCCATTCTGACATTCAGTTTGGAGTTCAGGAGATTGTCTTGACCAGGACTACACCCCTAAATGCATTGAAGCAACTGCCATGTGATTGGTTGATAATGGCATTAATGAGAAATTGAACAGGTGTTCCTAATAATCCTTTAGGTGAGTGTGTATATATATATATATATATATATATATATGGCTTGGTTGAATTCTAATGTAGAATGCGGTCTTATTTCTTGATAACAGACCGCTGCTAAGTATAACAAACTGTTGCCATGCAAAGCAGAGCGTTGCTATGGACGCAGGATTCTAACCGTAGAGACGGAACGGACTATTTTCTTTAGCGGAAGCAATACAATCGTTTTTAAATCAATAAACTCCTTTTTAAACAAAGGAGTAATTATTTTGATCAAATAATTTAATTTAATTATAATTTTTGTCAAATTATTGATTTATTTGGTAGGTAGCCATGTAATAAGCGGGATAAAGTAGAGCGAGGTGGTTGTTCTAGCGAATACGACCCCTTCAGGCTGATTCTTCCTTCGCTTCGGGGTCCTGATCAGCCTGTCGGGGTTGTATTCGCTGTAACAACCGAGGCCTCGCTCTACATTATCCCTTACATATCATAGTTTGGATACTGTGCTGTCTGTGTGGATCTTTGTCTGGCATTGATTCCATTTCCTGCATCCTCTAGGTACTTTTCATCTCCATACTTAAATTTAAGCATTACACTTTCATTCGAGCAAAATTTTGCAATGGACATCGCTAAACTCCAATTAATTAATTTCATCAGTGCTTTTTGCAACGCAGAGTGAGTGAGTGAGTGCGCATGGTTGGCAGATTGAGAAGATTACAGGAAGTAAAACACTGGGCAGAAATGTATTCCTATTTATTTATTCTCTTGACATCTGGCAACCCCAGGCAGAAAGCTTGTGAAGGCTTGTTACCAATGCAAGGTAATGGAAACGTAAAATATAAAATAATAAAAAAAATTACTTTTCAGGACAAATATTTAGTAAGGCAAATACCGCAACGATTATTTTTAATTAATCGAGAGAAGCAGAAATCGTTATCACGATTAAATTACGATTTATCATGCAGCCTTAACATTACAACCTGACACAAAAGTTTGTGCTTTCTGTTTTGTTTTTTGCACAATGATAAATTGTATGTTAAGTAATTAACTAAGAAAGAATATACGTTTTTGTTTGGTTGGTAATGTATTTTCAGTCCGTGTCTTTCTCTTTGTGACACACGAGGAACTAGTGTAAGGAATTCATCAAGCGCACCATCGCACAGAGAAAAAGACAGTACTCTTGAAAAGCTAAAACCAAGTATAATTAATAATTGCGTAATTAGCATAATGTTTAAAATGTTTAATGGGCATTGGTTGCATATATTTGCTGTGTCTCACCTTGCATAGCCCAGTCATCATTTGCTGATGGAAACAGATGCGAATAAAGATGGTATTTATATATTTGGTTGTTAATGCATTTGCACTCGCAAGTCCCCAATTAAAAGAATGAAATGCGTGTGTTTCTCATCGCTTGGGTGGTGGGAGGATATAGGGCATGGAGTGCGGGCATCCACTGGCAGAAACATAAATCAGCGCCTATGAACGATAGCTAAAATCAAGTCCCCACCCTACATTTTTTTCTTTTTTTGATATCCCATTAAAGTCACACGTACATGATGTGAATGTACTTGTACATGTACTTATTGTGAAGTATATACAAGTGAAACTGATTCTTGAAAAAGAAAAAATGTAGGACAGGACTTGATTTTGTCCATAGTTGTGGTTTGCTATTGGTGCAATCTGGTGTGAGTGACAGGTTGATCCCGCCTTCACGCCAGTAAACACGTCATCAGAGAAGAGAAGAGATGTTGCTGCAAGAGGGAGGGGAAGTTATTTTGAGGAAAGATTACAAGAGATTAGCTCTTCATCTACTACAGTACATTCAATGAAATGTAATATTCATTAAAGTACACCAATTAATTAATTCAATGTAACATTCAAGAAATTCAAATAATACTACATTAATGAAAGAATTGTTAAGCAATTTTAGTCACAGATATGACTGTGACGTCGACTCCTCCCTTCAATATACTGACCCGCCCATCTAAACGTTTGAGAGCGAGACTCTATTCAAACTCTGACAGCTTGAAATGGCAGCTAGTCGTCGAATGATATAAAACGGTGCTTTTTTTTTTTTTAATCATACCCTTACAGTCGGACAGAAACAAAGACTATATGTGAAAATGACATTTTGGAAATGAAACAGCTTGAAATCAGCGTTGTTTGTCTCACTGCGTTAGACTTAAAACACACACAAATGAGAATATACAGTACAACGTGTAACTATGAACCGACATGAATACATACACACTCAATAGGCTATCCCACAGAATAACGGACGGTCTTTGTGTAATCATTTGAATTCTGAAAGAAAAGGATGCTCGCCTCTGTTAATAATTCAACGTCTGACGTCCCAAAAAAGGACAAGTATGTATTGCTGTCTTGTATCGGCGTATTAATAAGACATTACACGATAATGACCCTCATAATTAGCGATGTATAGTATCACCAAAACATATAGGGACAATCACTTACCCGTTTTTGTGAGCAACGCCGACATACACCACGCCAATAACAGGAGGCTGCAGATGAAGCACACCTGCACGAACAGCATTTCTCTCCTTTTGCGAACTTTAAAAATTTTGGTGATCATGTTCTTTTTTGACATACTGCAGCTCTGCTCCAGCTCCGTGGTCGTCTGAGGCTGTGTCATTTTGTAAGAGTAATTTCTGCTCCGAATCGAAGCCACACAGATGGCCGGGACCGCAGGAAATCAGGCTCGAGATGAGGTCCTCCTCATGTCCAGCGAGCGGATCCCGTGTTCAGTGTGGCAGGAGCGCGCGGCGGCGTGCATGTGAGAGATTCCGTCCCAGGTGCCTCCACGCGCTCGTTCTGATGTTGTATTATTAAAGCAGCCCGCTTGAGTATTGTGTCCTGTTGCGAGAAAAATGCTAATTATAATCAGTTGAAATTAATCACTGGACAGTATGCACGGTATGCAGCCGGGATTCACAGTTGTCTGGTGATAATATGACTAAAAACCACATTTTCTTTGGCATAAGAACCATACAGGGCGAGCTAGGTATACTGTTATTTCATGAAATATATAAGAACCGTGTCAGTAAACATCTTCAGGGTCCGTGCTCTCAAGTTGAGGTTTCATCTCCCTCTCTCATGCAGCTGCCGACTACATGTGAGGGACTGTTACGCGCGTTCACGTGATGCTGATGACGTATACACATGAGATACTACGCTCACTAGCCTACTATAATCCTTGGAAAAGGCATGGCTTCTACCATACAAATTGTGTAGGCTATTTCTAATAAAGCAACTGAAGGTCATTCTAAAATCATACGTAAAATAGCCTACTATCACACTAATGAATTAGGCTATATCAATTCTAAAATCAGTAATGATCATTTTATTTTATGAATCTTGTGTCAGTGGAAAATTTTTCTTTAAAGGTAGCAATTTTCAGCACTAAGTTTGCCTTAATTATAAGATGTAATATGTTATTTTCTTATGATGTACATCAGGCCTATCACTCAAACGTTTGAGGTCAGATTATTTAAAAAATAATTGTATTCTTTTACTTAGCAAAAATGCATTAAATTAACCACAAGTGACATTAAAAAAAAAAAAAAGTGTTCTTTTAAACTTGTTATTCATCAAATAATCCTGAAAAAATGTGACACGGTTTCCACAAATATTATTAAGCAGCACATTAATATTAATCTGTTTTTGACTTTTATAATGATATTAAATGTTTATTGGGCACCAAATCAGCATATTAGAATGATTTGATCTGAAGGATCACATGACACTGGAGTAATCATGCTAAAAATTCAGCTTTGCCATCACAAGAATAAATTATATATATATATATATATATATATATATATATATATATATATATATATATATATAAAAACCAGTTATTCAAACAGTAATAATATTTCACATTGTTCATGTTTAACTGTATTTTGATCAAATAAATTATTTGGAGAGCATAAGTGACTTTTAATGATATACTGTATATTCATAAGTAAAAAAGTATCATCAGTTCAAGTTTGAGATCTTCATACATGATTATGTCTAAATAATGTTAATCGTCGACCATTTCAAGAAACAAAAATGTAGGCCTATTTAAAAATTGCCATTGAGTGTTTTAATCAATTACCAAAAAGATTACTAATATTTAATGTATTTTACAGTATTTACTACATATTGCAATACTGTGAAAAACAGTATAAACTAACACTAAACTGTCGTAAATTAATCCTTGGTGAGTCACTTAGACAGACTAAGGTATAAAGCAGCTTACATGGTGACGAATGGCTGAGCAACATTTTTTCCAGGCTTTTTCATGGGTTCTTATTGTGTGAGGCCCTACAATTACAAATAACAAAAAAGTGGTTCATAAACTTAGTAATGCATGTGACCCCAGGATGCAATGGCTGTACTTTTAAAGGGAAAGAAATACTATTTTTGTCCCGTTTGAATGATGTAGTTTTAGAAAATGTCAGGTGTAGGTCAGTTCTCAATATGATTTTATTTTATTCATCTAGTCACAAAAAGGGGAAAATGTAATTTCAAGAAAACAGTGCGTATGTTAAATCAGCATGCCTAAAATTGAATTCACTGAGTGAAAAAGCACAGAATTGATAATGGTTATATTTTCACAAACAAATGGTGTGCAGTGAAAAAAATACACCCAAACAAATGAAACGTATAGATATTTAGAAACATATGACTATGAACATTCTATGACTATGAACATTCTCAAAAAGAAAATGACTATTTACAACCCATACTCAACAAACGATATGTCCCAAATGATATGTCTGCAATGGAAAAAGTCCTCAGCCTCTATATTAGCTGATGTTTCTCAGACTTATCTTGTTCACTTCAAACCTCCTATTCCATTTTAATGCAACCTGTGCTTTGACCTAATAACCTATGTCATTCGCATTTACAAAAAAATCACATTCTTGTCAAAGACTAGATTATAGTCATCAGTTTCCACCAACATATAATGTAGTTCGTGTGAGCCAAATGTTTTCAACCTTTTTTGATACCAATACTTTTTTTGACTTCAGATTGTTGTCTGGCTCTTTTCTGAGAACAGAGGCCACTTCCTTCCTATAGTCTCAGCCTCAATTAGTGAACCATGCTGATGTGCAAAAATATGGTTATGGTTAGACTACTTTCTGTCTTCATATGTAGGGCAAAGTTGTGCCCAGTGCCTTTTGGATGACTGACTGTTACACTTTTATTGACTGAGACAGTCAGTAAGATTGATGGTTGGGAGTGAATATCATTTGGCTACTCCGATTGCCATGGAGGGTCACCCATGTTTTTACTGAAAACTTCTGTCGTCTTGCCATCACAGCCAGCCGCCATATCACCCTGTAGCCCAAGACTGGTTGCCCACTGAAGCTAAGCAGGGTTGAGCCTGGTTAAACCTGTATGGGAGACCTCCTGGGAAAACTAGGTTGCTGTTGGAAGAGGTGTTAGTGAGACCAGGGGGTGCTCACCCTGTGGTCTGTGTGGGTCCTTGCGCCCCAGTATTGTGATGGAGACACTATACTGTAACAAGCACCGTCATTCAGATGAGATGTTAAACCGAGGTCCTGACTCTCTGTGGTCATTAAAAAAACTCATGGCACTTCTCATAAAGAGTAGGGGTGTAACTCCGGTGTCCTGGCCAAATTCCATCCATTGGCCCTTGCCAATTCTGGTCTCCTAATAATCCCATCCATTGAATTGGCTCCATCACTTTCTCTCCTGTGGTGAACGCACTGGCGCTGGATGCTGCACACTGGTGGTGGTTGAGGAGAGATCCCCTGATATGATTGTAAAGTGCTTTAGGTGTACGGTATACATATGAAAGTGCTATATAAATGCCTCATTAATTTATTCATTCATTCATTCATCACCAGCCCCTTCGACAACAAGACCCTGAAGTCTTTGTTCTGGATTGGGGCTAACTACCACCATCCCACCGTCTGGAGAGTGTCTACACACAGTCCAGAACACAGCCGGACCCAGAGCCTGTTTCACCACCTACGACCACGCAGGAATCGTGTGAGCCCCCCGCAGATGGAGAGCTAGAGCCAGAGGATAAGGTGACAACCCTCGCCCTGGAAGAGGAGCCCCCCAGTGAGTCTGACCAGAGATGTGAGCCCGCAACATCTGTGGCCGAGGGTATACTGGTGGAAATAGAGACTGAGGACTGGCTGATGAACTTCAGTACGGAGGTATCGTCTCCCACCCCGTTTCATGTTCCTCATTGCTGTTCCGAGACAGCACTATGGACTATTTGGACTGTAAATTGTTTATTTGTTCTGAACCTTCATCGATGTTTATAGATAGCACTAAGAACTATTTGGACTGTGATTTGTGTCTCCATCTTGGCTCCTTCCACATTCGGCTCCACCAGACATCCTCTGCATTGTGGCTCCACCGGATTCCCTCATCCCACCGGCTCTCCCTTGGTCAGTCATCACTCCACTTCCGCCATGGTTTCGCGGTCCGTTGAGCTCTGTTCCTCCACCCCTCCGGCTGCAGCGGGCTCCTCCTTCCCTTCAGGTACGCCTCGGTCCCCGATCAAACCGGCATCGCCTCAGTCCTCGGGCACTCTGGCTCCACCTCAGATGCTCATCAACGAGACATCACTTTGGCCTTCTGTGCCAGCTCTCCGTCTGCACCCTGGGATCCATCAGCTCCATCTCCGTTGGTCGTCCCCCAGTTGTCGTCAACCACAGCACGACCACGCAGCTCCTTCCTCCCTCGACTCCACCGTGGGTTGTCATCGCTGGGCTCTGGGTCTGTGCCGTCGGCCGTCCACCATCATCGCCGTCGGAGTTTCGTCGTCGTCCAGATGTCACCATTCCTCCGTTGACGGCAATCACCATCCCTTCGCCATCTCCTGTCAACATCTCTGCACCATCTCCACGCCTTCCAGGAGGGGGCGTTCTGTCACACATATTAAGTTTTGTTTGTTCTTAGTTTCTGTTTTCATGGACTTTTGGTTTGTTATTTTCAATCACATGTGTTTCTTTGTCTTAGTTTCCCGCCAGTCATCAGTTGTCATGGACACTCATCTAATCATCACACCTGCTCGTTATCATCTCATTATCACTGTGTATTTAAGTTGCTTTGTTTTGCACAGTTGTCGGTTGTTGTTCGTGTCTGCGTTTGTTTCACACACTCCCTGTTACACATTTTGTATTTACCAGTTTACTTTATTATTATTAAAGACTTTATGTATTCAAAAAACCAGTGGAATCTTCTTTATCTTGTGACAGGGTGAGATTTGACATTGAGGATCATATTTAGAAATATCAGTTTTATTTACTTCAAATCTCTGTTTCTCTCTCTTTTTCTTCATAGTATAGCTCTCCTTTTCCCTGGAGTAAATCATGTGGTCAGCCAAAGGAATTAGCCTCCCTGAGACTCCAGCATTTTAGCAAAGACAGCAACTGACTGACCAATAAAAAGTGGTATCCTACGGCAATGGATCTATTTTTGTTTTACACACTAAAACACTATTTAAAGCGAAAACTGTACATTTAGGCCATACATATTGGTTATTTTGTCGATACATGACACAATGTTTAAAAGCTAAATGCATTTATCTGCTGAGTAACATCTAAGCCTGGCTGCTGGCTCATCAGTTTGTGCGTGTTAAAGCCCAACAACAAGGAATCAGCCTCAGGGTGGACTGTTAATGCGGCCTTTTTTGCTGGGCAAGAGGCAAGAGGGTGTTGCATGCTGGCAAATCTGTTTTTACCAGCTACAGCCAACGCTGGCCGATGTCAGTGCTTTTTAGTGTCAGTTTTTTGCTAACCATTCTTCAGGCTAAAGGAACAGAACTGCGTGACTGGACACTGATGCTAGCGCTGTGGGTCTGCAGTACACGATGGGTAAGTTTTGTAAAAGACGATGTTGAATAGTTCAGCAGTCATGCCAACTACCTGCTTGTAATCATGTGAATGGTCTAAATTCTCCAGTGGTGTGTGAGTATGAGTGTGTATGTGTGTTGGGTTACTCTCTCTAGAGTTTAAAGGTCAGCTGATGGGAATTTAGGCTGAGGTATAGCAGGTGAGAAGGCACGTCATATGTGTTTAAGACATGCGGTTTCAAGTTGTACACTGTAAAAAAATATATTTTGTTGTAAATAAAACAAGCATATACTGTACATTTTACAACAAAATACTATTTAAGTATTTCTTCTTCAAAATTTCACATTTAATTGAATGTGTTACTTGTTTGTTACTTACAATTAATTGTAAAAATGTATCAGTAATTTCCAAGGGAAAATTAGTTCTACACCAATTGTTTTCTTTATAGAACCTATAACCTGCATTTATTTAATTTTAAAAAGTACAGTAATATTCAAATTATGAAATATTGTTAATTTCAAATAACTGTTTTCTATTTTAATATATTTAAATTTTCAGCATCATTACTCCAGTCTTCAGTGTAACATGATCCTTCAGAAATAATTATAATATGCTGATGTGATGCACACATTTGCTATTATATGATCAATGTTAAAACAGCTGTGCTGCTTCATATTCTTTTTGTGAAACTGTGATACATTTTTTTTCAGGATTCTTGAAAATTATATTCTGGATTACCGGTAATAGGAATCTTTTGTAACATTATATATTTATTTACTGCCACTTTTGATCAATTTAATGTTGTTTGCTGAATAAAAGAATTAATTTCTTTTAAAAGAAAAATCATACTGACCCCCAAGCTTTTGAACGGACTGCCTTTACAGACTCTTGGTTAAAACCACAAATTTAGGAAAATAACTATTACATAATCACTAATGATTGAGCTCAGATGTATAGACTTTTTGTGATTTTTTTTCCCTCCTCCAACTTTCTTTTTTTTTTGTAATAGCTTTGGAGGAAACTTTGGAATATAATAAAAATACTAGAATACTGAGACGCATCGAGACAATAATGCATCAATCGAGTTAAACTATATTATTAAAGTAGAGTTTTTCAAAAATAAATTAAAATAAATATAAAATATGATGATTTTTTTTTCATAAATGTCAGGTATGTCACTGTAATTTTATAAATATTCATTTATAAAAAACATTTTTTACTACGACCTAACACGAAGGATAACAGTTAATGTAACAAACTTTTAAGTCCTCAAGTCTAAAAACATAAGCTTCAAAGTAAAAAATAATAATAATAATTAAAATAAACAAAAATACCAGCCTGAGAGATATTCACTGTAAAAAATGCAACAAGTAGCCCCTGTCTTCTTCTAAGTACTAAGTATTTTGAAATCATTTTCATTTTCGGTAAATATGAAGTTGAAATATTCAATTATAAATCAGGACTTTTGAGTGCATAGATAATTGAATGGCATACTAAAGAGAATAATCTTGTGTGCTATTGAGGTTCTGTAAGGAATGTGGGAGAACAGCCCCAGGAAACACCACGACAGCATTTTCAGATGTAACATTATTAAAGGTGCCCAATTTAAAAGAGAATGCAATTTATTATTTATTGCATTTAATCTCAGAACATTTATTCCATTTCCCAGCAGGGTTTTCTTTCACAATGTTTTTTCCAGTAACCAATTGGTACTTAAAGAAGGATTCAGGCTGTTAACCTCTCTCGATCGCTCATTCCTTAAATCATGTGTTTAGCTCAGATGACTTGCTTCCCTTGACAATAATGACGAAAGACTTGAGCCTTTTTCCATGTTAAAAGGAAGGAAATTGTTCAGAGATATAGCTTATGTGTTCCTGCAGAACAGACACGTGACTCACGACCATGCCATTAAGTTTCTCTGCCATGTAACGTGCTAAACACATTAGCACATGCATTTTATGGCAGAATGATGTGGTGAACTGTTAATTTTGGGACTTTCTTCAATTGCTCAAACTAAATGGAAGACAAAGGGTTTCAGCTTTCAAATAAAAATTCTGACTAACTTGGACTGAAATAGTGTGTGCTTTTCCTTAGCACTCTGCTGGCTCAGGGATCATAATGATGACTCCTTAGGGATGATCAAGCAAGATTTAATGCTGTCACTCAAAATATTCACAGCCGCTTACATCAGCTGTAACTGGATCATGCTCAAAATGTAAATGAAAGTGGGAGTATAGCTAAACCTCATTGTGGAACTTGAAATCCAGAATCAAGACTTCTTTTAAGGTAAATTCAAAGACTTAAACTTGATGACTCTTTGTTGATCCCCATCAAGTCAATCTGTTGACCCGACTCCCTGTATTTGATCGAGCAGCGGAAGGCTGACACTAAAAACAAAATGTGCAATTCTTGAAAAAAAAAAATCATATTTTATTTTGCCTTTGCATGCTATCGGAATAAATACATATTTCCTAGTGGGAAAACAAACATGAACGGCCTCTTAAGTCTTATTTACAACTGGGAAACTTTCGGATACTGAGTTTCCAAGTTGGGAGGGCCATAAACTTTAAACATGGCTGAAGAGAGAACTATTGCTCTAGTGACTGTTAAGTATTATTAATTTTCCCCACAACATCTACATTGTTTTCTCTTGCCGTTGCAGTCATGTATATTTATGTATACAGTAAATAACCAACTGATGCCTATTGTATTTTACACAGTGAAAATAGCACTTTCAGCAAGCTATCTAGATCAGGTGTCCAATCCTGCTCCTGCAGAGTATCGTATCGTATTTTTTTTTTTTTTTTTTTTTTTTTACTGTAAAAAAAATGGTGTTCATGCTGCCTTCAAATTTTAAGTTCAGTCGACTCAAATATCCAAGTTGTCACTTAGTACAACTTCAAGTTGACTAAACTTAAAAAAAATAGTTTTTACAGTGTTGACAGGACTACAGTAACTGGACAGTAGATTTCCAGCATGCTTTGCATGGGAGAGAAAATGTTGGAATTTGGTGTTATTTTATGTGTTTTTGTGTAAAGGAAAATAATATTTATCATGCTAATATGTGCTATTTCTAAATAGTGGTTATCTTACACCATTTTTTTTTAAGTTTGTTCAACAAAACATTATTTGTTTAATCAGACTTGTAAATGTTTGTTGAGTGAAATTCAACGGGGAGAACAGCTCCAAAACAGGACCAAAAAACTCTCACAAGTTTACTAATGTTTTCAGAGACTGCAGTAGATCCACATTTCTGCATTGCATCCAAACCCCACCAACCTTATCATGCTGAAGTCAATGAGTTTTTGGTTAAATATCTGAAATAAAGTCTGTGGTTTATGTAAGCTCGAGATATAGTGATGTTTTATTTTAAAACATTAGTAATACCCCTTGTTTAGTTTTTTTCTTTAAATGCTGTATCTGTGCCTTCCTCTACATGTATTTATATGCTGCAGTGTCCTCATTAAACAGCCGCAAATGTCACACAGCAAGAGGTCAGACAACTTTGCATGTTTTAATGTGTAAATGTTTGTTGGTAAAATGTACATTTTGATCTATTTTGGCTTACACTACCGTCTTTTATCCTATCACAGCAGTAAAGTCAATATGGACATTGTCTATAGTTCTTAATTTCTGCTCATGTATACTTTTTTTTTAGTTAACAATAACACTTATTCAGTGGAAACTGATGCAGAAAATGAGGTTTCCATACCTGAAAGGAACAAGACCTGATTTTGAGGTTGAAACTGTGAAAGGTTTCTCCAAGGAACCCAAGGTCGTTTTTGAGTGTCTACCAGCTTGAGATGAGACGTTGACATCGAGGCTGAAGGTCAGGTTCACCCTCGAGAGCATCTCGACACGTCGCATTCATGGCCTAAGTGACGTCAACAGAAAAGTCATTTCAGAGATGAAGCAAGTTCATTTAGATGAGAGATTAAGAAGACAAACATTTATTTTTTTCCATTGGAATAAGGTACACTGATGAATGCACAATAAGAAAAGGAAAGCGTTCTAAGAAAGTAAATATTGTCCATTTTGATTTCATGTTGACTGATCCTTAGTAAACCCTGATGTATTATGTACTGGTGTAGAGACAGCGGCTCAGAAGTCATGCTACCTTCCAGCCTGTAATCATGTGAATGGTCTGAATAAAGCAGTGTGTGTGTGTGCGTGTTTGCTGGGTTAGTCCCAGGCTCAGGCTTCAAGGACTAGTCAGCTGATGAGAATTTGGGGTTTGAGGCACCAGGCAGGACAGTCAGCTGAGGGCTCAAACGCTGTGGGAAGTATGTTTTTAATTCTTAGGATCAGTGACGTCTGTCTGCGGGGAAAAGCTGCAAGACACGCACACACATACACACACGTCTTATTACACTTCAAATCTCATTGGCTGCTGTAATATATGTGAGAATGAATGTACTCGGAGTGCATTAGAGCGGGGATGTTTAGGCATGTGGTTCTCAAGTGGTTTTTCTTCAGGATCCAGATTTTATATTGGACATCATGTAGTGTCCCAACACTGTACTAGAATTGTTAATTGTAGAAAGGTAAACACAAATGTCCTAAAAATCTAATGAACCAAATCAATACAATGAAGCAGTGTTTTCCGCACTGCCCCGCACGGCAAAATAAATCATATCTCAGTTTTGAATGTGAATTTGCTGTCATATTGAATGAGATGCAATTCAAAGATCGAGGTAGGCAAAATAAAGGCAAAAAATGTCTTTCATGCAGTTACTACATACAACGCTATACTGTAGTCTAACAAATGACTCTTATAAGCCATTTTTTTAGTCTGATTCCCGAACGAATAACTCTCATGATCCGGCTTTTTCAGAGAATAAAAAAAAAATAATACAGTGTGACGAGTCCGATTTACAAACAAATGACTCTTTTGAGATGATTCTTTTAATGAATGGTTCAAAAAGACAAGTTACCAGTTTGATAAATCCTTCCCTGAACTACTGTAAAATTGTTCCCTCATTTTCGTTAAATCGTGGCCATGATTGCAGAAAAGTAAAATGAAGTTCATTAATACTAGCTACTATAAAGCAGTGTATCCAGAACTGAAATGATTCAGAACAGTTAGCTACTCAAGATCACTTACTGAACTGTAAATTATTATTTTCATCGATATGAAGCAAGTTTTGTCATTTCTGACTGATTGTCCATATAACATGTCCTTAAAGATAGACATTTTTGTCTTTAACAGAGTTTCTTTTTAATAAATATAGGACTATTCCTATTATAACAACAAATGGGGATAATTTTTTAAAAGCCTATTTATTTTAGCTATAGTATGCAATTACACAGAGAGTATAATTATACTAGAGTTACATTTTATTATTTGTATTTTAAATTTTGCTCTTCTGTCGCAACATTTTCAGATCAGACCTATGAAACACCATTTGGTGGGCATATATCAGTGAATAATGCTATGCTCTTAAAAATACCGGTTCTTTATGGGTCTCTATGGATCCATAAAGATCCTTAAACATCCATGGAACCTTTCCATTCCACAAAAGTTTCTTTGCACAGAGAGACGGCAACAGACACTTCATCAGATCAGTGCGTTATCAGGTCTTGGAATGTGTGAAACGTGCCTTAAAAGTGTATTTCTACAGTAATTCAAAAACAGAATTGTTGCCATGTGCACCTCAGTCGCTATGTGCATTTCAAACTGTTCCCTGCAGCATGAACTCTAATAATCAGAAATAAATCCATAATCATAATAATTAATATTAGAAGATTACAATGAATACTTAAATTAACACTAATTTTAATGGGACTTAATAGAGGGAAAGGCACTTGCCGCATGCTGTTTGCCGTCAGGACTTGGCCGTTCTCCACCTTGCTGGTTCGTAGCAGCTTGTTCCATTAACATGGTGCTGCTCTGACAGAGCTGGCATTAGAGTCGCAGTAAGAGGATTAGCTGATGGACATTTCTGCCATGCCTGGTCAATTATGAAAATGAAAAATGGACAAAAGGTCAGAGTTGACATACACTACACTCCATATCACAAAACTCTTCACCCCGCTACGCAAATGCCCATACAAACAAAGAGGGTTTTTGTAGGCCACCACATGGGGAAAAAAGAGGACGGTCTTATCTTCTAGTTTTTCTTGGCTTCTTTCTTTTTCCTCTGCATGCTTGCACTGTGTTCTCATTCTGCATAAATGAATCTCGCTGTTGTGTCTTCTTGTATTCATACCTCAGCGCCATAAATTAGCAGGAAGTGGAGCATGAAATAAAGTCTAACAACCTGAAAATCAACATTGCTGAACACCAGCGGAACTGTTATGCATTTATGGAGTCAAGCTTCACTTTGTAACACAGCCCTTCCTGTTATCAACATGCACCTTGATTATAAAACCGTACCAATCTCTGTGGATCTGTAAAAATGCCATCTGACGTCCTCTGAAACCAATCGAGTTTTTCATATAGCATACATAAATGATCAAGATTAACATTGTGTGTCAGTGTTGCCCCCTGGAACAGTACAGATCATTCCCTTGACCGTTCAGCAAAAATGTAATACACACTTTGTTATGGCAAATGTAATTGTTGCAAATAGGTAATTCACACAAATACAGTGTCTAAATGTAAAAAATATATTAGCATTTATACATCCTCAATGAGAGCTCAAAGTGTTATTTATTATCGTAATTAAAGTATCATTAAATTAATAACAAGCTGCTTAAAAAAAATTCAAATGTATCTGTGTAATGGCAAATGTTGCCAGCAAGTTACAATAACCTTACTGTAAATGTTGCAGATACTTCAGACAAATATTTTACAGTAGTAAAGCAATAATGATAAAATGTTCAATAAGTCTTTCAAATGGAAATTCTATCATAATTTTTTCACCCTGAATTATTCAAATTATTATTATCATCATCATCATAAAAGTGTTATTAAAGTGATACCAAAAATCCTAAAAAAAAAATCCTTCTGTGTTCCTCATAAAAATAACAGCTTATGAGTTTGGGATGGCATGAGAGTGGGTTTATCCCTTATGAAAATTAACCATGGTTTAACCTTGTTTTATGTAGTAAAACCATAGTAACTAACTACTAACCATGTTTTTACTACAGTAACCATAGTTAACTATGATTTTTTTTTGCAGTAAAATCACAGTAACAACAAAAATAACCATGGTTTTACTACAGCATTTGCTGTAAAACCATAATAACTGCAAAATAAACCATAGCTTTACTACAGAACCTGTAGGTTCTTAACTTTGGTTTCATTTTAGGTTGAACTGTCACTTTAAATTATACACTTTCCAGTCCCTTTCAAGGATATATCTATATAGTCTTTGATGATAGTGCACAAGCTGAAGTGCAGTTGAACTGCTTTGTTGTAAGTCGTCATCCTTGATTGATTCCCTGCTTGTGGACAATCATGTGATATAGTGTGGAAAACACGAGTGCCACTAACTGGGAGTGCTGATATCCTGTCACCGCCTTCACATAACTGTATACTCTCTATATCATTGTGGTTTCTACCAAAGGTTTTTTTTTTTTTTTTTTTTTTTAGTGGCATTCATGTGACTATTCAGAACAAAAATGAAGTTGACACTCCAGCATCAGCATCTTTATGGCGGAGCAGAACTGAAATTGTTTCGCAGCTCTCTGACGCCACCCTGTGGTCTGATTGCGTAACTGCATTCCTTATAGACCGCCAGCATCTTCTCTGTGTTTGGTGATTTATCACTACTGATGGCAAAAAGGTCCTACAAAGACTAACGATCACAGCCATTCTACATACGAGTGACATACCAATTAAAACATTAATATATTATATGAAACATTAAACTATTAAATCCTACTTCAGAGAAAATCTGCCTCTGCCTCTTTATAACTACGGCATTGACTTCCAAAAAGGATGGTTTAGTGTGTAAAATGGTGTTGTGTATGAGGTCTTTTGTGGTTATAAGGATTCTTATGGTCAATTACGCCATCTCAAGCTAAGCTTTCTATCAAAGAGATAAAATAGGCTGTAAAGGCTATTGTAACCTGGGCCATTCTACAGAACTGGTTTAAAGAGTTGGAAACGTCTTGAAAAAAAAAGAAAGTCTTTTCCACTAATTTTGTATGTATGCAAATTGTATAATATGGTACATATGGTACACATTTCTAGCAATTGTGCAGTTAATTGTCATATTGTATTTTCAGAAAGTTTTGGAATATTTTTCCTCTCCCCAAATTTGTCACTACCAAAACACAATATAAATCATTTTATATTAAGGCTTATATTGACCTATTAATATTTTGTTTACATCTACCTTGCAAATGTATTTTTTTGCTATTTAAAAAAAAAAGTAGCTAAATCAATAACAACTACAATTTTAACAATATTTCAAGTGTAATATAAGATTTGATGTATTTTGAATCCAATCTTTCTTTGTAAAAGGCATTAAGTTAATCATACTGATTTCAAAGTTAAGGATTCATTGGTTTGAATATACATTGAACCAAATACTATAGTTAATAATTCAATATTATTTTATTTTAGACAAAACATGCATGTTTCGATCGTGACGGCACATTTTCTGTAGTGACAGTAATGTTTTGGTAGCGACCACATCACATTACAGAATTTTAACTCGCATACTAAACTAAAACATACTAAGATACTAATGTTTTGCATAACTGTACATTTTTATTTCACCCAAATAAATGATCATGTGTTCCCTTTTGTCACTACCAAAACAATGATGACATGTTTCGGTCATGACTGTTTTGGTAGTGACAATTTTAGATACTTTTTAGCCTAACTCTTAACAGTTGTACACACACAAACAATTTTTATTTTATTTTATAGAATAACACTCAAAAAGCCATGATGTCACAACTGAAATTTCACCACATGTTTTGGTAATAACTGTTTCGGTAGTGACAATTTTAGATACTTTTGAGCCTATAGTTCAGATATGATAACCAGCACAAGGTTACCTAGCACAGTTCTGAAGAGTTGTACACACATAAAAACTAAATTTTATGGAATAACTCCCCAAAAAAAGTGTTTGGTAGTGACGTTCCTTAAAGTTACACACAGATTTTCAGACTTTTGAACACATTTCCATCAAAATGATGGTACCTATCTACAATGAAAGAGAGGCTATGAGGGAGAGGGCCACAGGAATATTTCCTGATCAAAAATGAAGGGGTGTGGTCAAAATCCGTCTCAGCCAATGGACTAAAACACACACTGTTTCGGTAGTGACATGAAATGCTGCACACATTTTTTTTTTTACATAAAGTTTCATGATTTAAAAATAAAAAATAAAATAAATGTTTATTTTTTTATTTTTATTTTTTACTTTACGTTTTTTTTAAAAAAAAAAACAACATTTCAATATCATTTTCACAAGTTGAAATTTAGGGGTTAGGGTTCGGGACAGCCCCCTCCCAATTGAAAGTACCCAATATGACGATTTTATATATATTAAGCTTACTGATATTTTAAATAATATAGTGGGATTCAATACATAATAGAAGGATCTTTGTAAACATCTAAGATTTGAATACTTAAATGCTTTTTTTGTTGTTGTTGTGGGACAGCAGTTTGCACCAATTCTGTAGAATGACCCCATATCACGTCATGTTTGCTAAATAAATTTGACTGAATCACTGCACTAAAGGTGTTAAAGGAATAGTCGAAATTTCAGTCTTTTACTTACCCGCTGTAGTTTCAAAAACAGCTTTCTTCTGTGAAAAACATGAGGAAATACGACTGGGGCTGTGCCTGTCAAGCTTCAAAAACACGCAAACGTATCATAAAAGCAGTTCATATTAGCCTACATGTGTGTCGTTTTCCAAATCTTCTGAAGCCATGCGATGGCTTTATGAGATAAACAAACCGAAATTTAAGTTATTATTCGCTGTTTTCCACTTCAGAGGGCTGTTGAACGTTGTGAGTGACTGGATGTTTAGGCCTCACTACCGCCTCATTTCATTTTCGGCAATCCATAATCCAATCAGATTTCACATGTGCAATGTTCTGTTTAGACATGAAACCTAAACTTTGCAATCACATGTCTTGATGACAAAACGTAAAAAAAAAGCTTTTTAAATAAATATTTATAATAGGCTAAAATGTAAACATGCATGAACATGTAGGCTATTTTAACTATTAACATTTGAAAAAACGAATGAATGTCTAAACAACTGAAACGTTTCAGAAACAACTTACATGAAGAATGTATAATAATATTTTTGTGCTAATGTTTTGAACACATTGTTAAATATATAACTTTAAACAAACGTTCTATTAAAGTTAAACTGGAACAAATGTTCTGAGAAAGAACAGGGAACCTGATAACTAAATGTAGCTAATTCAAGGACTGGATCAGTCTGATTGGAGAATGAATTACTTAAACTGCAAACCAATTCACTAAAAAAGATTTGACTCAAAAGGAGTCTTTCACAAATCGCTCTTCACTATATGATTCAGAAAACTTGAAATATAGCACATAAGTTGTTTACTTTTATGATATTTGATTGTGCTTTTGTGTCATTTAGAGCTTGATAGCCTCAGTAAATTCTTATTTCTACTTTAAATATTGAATGAAAGTAAAATGTTAAGTTCTGAATGTTTCAAAAGAACAAGCAAATTAAATCATAACCTCTATCCTTTTGATAGCCTACTTTTTTAAAAAGTTTTTGAAATAAGTATTAGCATATTTTATCAATTAATATTGCTAATACTAGATAGTTCTTGCACAGATCATAAAACACAACTGTATGCCTTAAAAAACAAAAACAAGACTCAATTGTTTAAAAAGTATTTATTGTGCTGCAAAGAAACAAAATAATACAAGAAACTGGAAAAAAAATCTGCTGTGCTACAGGAATTCTGAGTCAACTTTTCATCTATCTTTTTTTTTTTTATAAATCTGCAGTTTCATGACCCATGTTGACAGTATTTTTATTATTTTTTACATAAAAATTAAACACCAGTAGTATACAAACTCCAGAAGGGTTGATATTTCATGTAGAAAGAAAGAATGAGAGGGTGGAGAGGGGACACAGGGACACATTTCTAGAAGTTTCCTGGGCTTCAATTTCTTGGAACAAATAAACTTGCTTAGCATCCTTTTCAAAATTGAACAATTGCGTACTCTCCGAAGAGGCAAAAAAAGAAAAGAAAATAAAAAAGAACAAACGGAGACACTCCATGAACTTTGAAACGCTCTTTGAGAGATCGGCACAACGCAAACATTTGTGATTTGAGCTGTGTCTTCCGCTAAGTTCAGTTTTTCCGCTCAACAATAAATTATTAAGGTCATAGACAATATATTACATCTCTAATTCTTACTCTCTCAAAACCTTTTTTGTATTTTTTTTTTTTATTCAATTTTTTTTATTGTAAGTTTTGGCGAGTGACACTCAAGTATTTACAACAATACTTAGAGAATGCACAAAAAAAAAGAAGAAAAAAAAAAGACTCCACCCTGTAAGACCCAAATAAATGTGCACGTCTGCCCGAACCAAATCTAGTCATTGGTGTTCGTCAGTTTTCATCTCAAGCAGTGTGTTCAGAGGCAATGAGGAGGAAATGCTGTTTAGTGTGTGGAAATTGCATTTCAACTTGAAAGTGGGCTATGCACAGATTTCACATTGCTCATTAAATATGGATGGCATCTTGCTGAAATGCTGTTGAGTTTATTTTTGTAAAGGTGGTTGGGTCCTCCAGAGCAATGCTCTCTCTCCAGCGATCCATTAATAATTCTTGTTTACCGTCTCTCTGATGCTTTTTGATTGGCCGTGACTGAAAGACAAGACTACCAATCAATCGTTTAACTTCCACAAAACAGAAACGTGGTAAAGAATAAACAGGAGTGAAGGTCCAGATCTCTGTATTTAGCCTTAAATCCTCAAGAGCAAGTGCTTGTTTGTGAGTTAAAACTCATTAAGTGAATGATATTGTGAACACGCGTGTTAAAGTTCTGAAACAAACGTATCATCAGGAGACATATCTGGGACACATTTCAACCCGACATCAAAAGAAAAAGAAAAAGAAAGAAAATAAAACCGTAAACTATATTTTGGAATTGGGGCATTATTTTCATGACAACTCAAGGGTTAGTTCACCCAAAAATTCTGTTATTAATTACTCATCCTCATGTCGTTGAAACACAAATGAAGATATTCTTGATGAAATCTGATGACTTTCTGTCCCTCCATTGACAGCTACGCAACTACCACTTTCAAGCCCCATAAAGGTAAAGGCATCATAAAAGTAATCACTGCGACACAATGTTAATCTCCAAGGCATGTTGTGTTGATGCGAGAGCACACGTTGTTGCGTGAACGCACGTCAGAGATTAATATTTTGTAAATAAAGTGGTAAATTATGTTTTTTGTGCATACAAAACTTAGGTAAAAAAATTAGGTTAAAAGTGGTAGTTGCGTAGGCTGTCAATGGAGGGACAGAACTTTCATTTTCTATTCCTGTAATGAGAAAATATTGATGAAATATTTATATTAATGAAATAAATATTTCTACATCATGCCAGTATTTGCCGCATTGCATTTAATCTATTCAGATTTTTAGAAAAGTGTCATAAAAATAATGTCACAATTGTCCTAAAAACAGGCTCCATTTTCTTTGTTCAAAATTTTATTTCTCTTCTCTCTTTTTTGCATTTGATTAAGGGATAAAATTCAAGAGACTATCGCTGCACAGGGTCCCACAAGGGCTTAGAAAAAGTAAAAAAAACAAGGGCAACTCTATTCTATTAAGAAGATTAGTTAGAAAACAAACCAAAACAAGAAAGAAACACATAGGTTACTTTTCTCTCTCTATATAAAAGTGCCAAGTTGTATAGCTCTACAAACAATATCACATATAGATAAAGATACAACCAAGACAAACTATCACAAATCAACAGCCCCGCCCCTTCTCCCTCCCACTGCCCCTCCCCTTGCCCCGCCCCCTCACTTCAACAGCTTATGTCCATCAAACATTCCAGTAGTTCTGACACCTGAAGGGACTCATGACAGGAAACAATGAATCAAGAGCGTCATCGTTCAGCTGTCAGATCACAATGACGCTGCTTCACTTACAGAAACAAAGGCTTTGTTCACACCGCACACAAAATCTTTTTTTTTTTTTTTTTTTAAATCTGATCTATAGAATTGGCTGTCCACCCTGTGCGAAAATTAGATTTCTTGTGGTTTTATATTTCACACTACAAAAACCATTTTGAGCCGAATAAGCCAAATAATCCGATTTTGGACCTGCCAAAGCCAAAGTGACTCTCATGGGCCCAAACCGTTCAGCTGAGCAAAGCTCTATGAGAAACCGAGAGGGGGAGTAAAAAAAATCAGACAAAAATAAAGGATAGAATGAGATGTTTGTCTTTTTTCTGTATCATCATCATCATCATCATCATCATCTGTGCTTTTTTACCACCAAACAAACGCCAAACAAGAAAGGCAATGGAATGCCTGTCATCATCAGTTTGCCATTATATAAATCTCTCGTTTGGCTCAATCATAAATACATTCATTAGGAAAATGAACTAAGAACCTTACAGATGAAGAGAAGTCATGTGTGCGTACATGTGCGTTTGTGTGTGCACACTTGTACATACATGCGCGAACACATATACACACATACATATATACTCACATAATATTTCAGGTCTTTTCGTTCTAGCAGTAATATGTACATAAATGTTCCTATAATAGCTTTGGATTTATTAAGCCAAATTTGTTCTCAGCTAGAAAACCAGAACACAAAGGTGCCTCAGTAACGTTTCGAAGCTTCCAGAAAAGGAGGCCGTTTCGTGAACAGTACAAATAAAGAAAATGGAAAACATTTATCCAAAAGCAGTATACGTTTGTCTCGAAAGCCCTACCAAAAATCATTCGATCAGATCCCTTGGACTTCATTCATAAAACTCTGGCAATTTTCTTTTTTTCTTTTTCTTGCGTAAATCATTCGTAGAACTCATAAATTGTCAACAATTTGCAACTTTTTGTGTAAATTCTTCTTAGAACTACCAGTATTGTATGTAGTAATCATTCATAAGATCATTTATACATCGTTTTCAGACAATTTAGAGGCTTTGCCATGAAAACACTGCTTTGTGAATCTTTGAAACTTTTGCGAATAACCTGTGATTCGGAGCGTGTATCAATGTTTGTAAAAACATTACTTCATACATTTTTGGTAACTTGCAGAAATGCAGAAATACTAGTATTTAGCAATATGTCCAATCGTATGAAAACTGCCGACAATTCAGGATCTTTTGTGAAATCGTTCGTTAAATGATTCGTACATCAAGCGTCGACAATTTACTTTAACTTTTTTTTGTGTCAATTATTTTGATAGTACTAATTTTGAAAATTTTGCGTATTCACTATTTTTCTGCTTACATCTCTAGTGTAAAATGGTGTAAGTGGTTTTGTTGAACAATTTACACAAACATTACTACATTTTTGAAACTCAAGAATGTTTTTACAGACGATTTACAGAAAGAAATCCGTTCTGCTCGCATTTTTTAGGAATAAGGCCATTTGATTATATGTTTTCTTGGTAAATGTTTCTTAAAAGACGCAAACGATACTCACTACTGGTTTTCATTCCTACAAAATGAGGTTTACAGAATCAAAGCAAAAGAAAAGCGGCACTTGTAAAGCATAGCCTCAAATCCAAACCACTATCGCTATGTTCTTGCATCTCGTGACACAATCCTCGGATTCGCTTCAGGAAAATATATATTTGCTAGGAGTGTCATTCTCTCCTTAGTTGTGGGAGAAAGAGCAAATGGTGTTTGTATGATTAACTGGGAAAATGCTCGTACGTGTAGGCAGAAATACAACATATAGAGATCCCGCACATCCATTAACAGGAAGAACTCATGTCCACAGAGAAGCTTACTCTGTTTTCCTCCTTTTGTCTTTACAAGAGAAATAAAAAATGGCCAAACTCACCCACAGCATTGGGGAAATCTTACAGTAGCATCTCCTACAAAAAAAAAAAAAAGACTTTTTTTTTCTTTCGCCTGATTTTCCCTCTTTTTTCCCTCTACCCATCTCTTTGCTGTGCTCCATAGACAGTCCAGCGTCTCCTCTGTCTCTGGGAAGTGAACGTCCCTCCTCGGCCTCATCTAGGCGCATCAGGTACCGCAGACAGAGAAGCTTTGGTTCAGCGTTAAGTGTTCACACAAGCACTTGTGTCAAAAAATGATCACTCCTAAAATAATTTCTCTCTTTTCCAACAAAAAAGTAGGAATGCAGGAAAAATATTGTTAAAAAAACAAACCAACAAACAAACAAAAAAAACACCCCACTTGTCCTAATCCCAAAGATGTACATTTGACTTCACGATTACCTTCAACTTGTGCCTGAACATCCACGAAATCTCACGCTCACACAAAAAGATGCTCACCTATCATACCTCTGATTCACAAAAATATTCTGGAAGAGTCCTCTCCAATTTAACACTCTCACTCCGTAATGGTTCGGTTACATAGGTGCGGCTTCCATCTCCTGTTGAGACTTCTGGGTGTCGACGTGTGATATATTTTTTTGATTTGCTTGGAGTGAATTATGTGACTATTATAATTGTTATTCTGCATCAGGGTCTCTTCTCTGCCCACTTGGTTTGGTGGCTTTGTCCGTCTCTACAATTTTAAAGTAGGTGTCCATGTGCCGCAAAGGTTTGGCAGCTGAACACGGGCTCAGTCTCTCTCTTTCTCGTTCACTCACTCTCTCTCTCTCTCTCTCTCCTGTTTCTCACGCGGTCTGGTAGAAGTTGTCAGCTTGCAGGTTGTTGTGTTTCTGCATGCTGTAGTAACCGCTGTATCTTGAGTCGGGATCCGCAATGCGGAGCATGCGTTGGGAGCTGTCCACTTGGACCTTCGTCCCCTTCTGGCAGTCCACATACACCAGCTGGTTATTGAGACACGTGGTCTATACAGCAGATATGAGAGGACAAAGAACAAAGTGAGTCTTGGACCACAGAGAGAATTTTCCATTCGCATGGAACTAAAGGTTGGAACACACTACAGGACTTTTGCCCAGATTTGCAGTCTCAAGCATTTGACGCTAGATGACAGATGACAGGCGCATGTTTTTGCGTGAACGACTTGAAGGTCTAGTAGTGTGTGATACTTACTCATGTAGTGTATGTGATATATTCAAATACATGAGAGTCATGTAGTGTATTCCAGCCTTCAGTACCATTTTGGGAATGGAAATAAAGTTAATAAAAATGAAAAAAGTTAAAAAGTAAATAGAAGTATTAAAGTAAAATGGCAAAAGCACATAAAATTACTAAACCTCATCCTTAAATTTCAATAAATCTTAAAAATATACAAATAAAAGCTCATTTAAAATATTAAAATATACTATAATAGTACATAAATGATACTAAACTAGCACTGCTAAACTAAGGATCTATCTATCATTCTCTCTCTCCAAAGGCCCGTTCACACCAAAGACGAAAACTATAAAGACAACAAAAAAGATATAGTTCTCAAACTCGTTAAACTATAACGGCACAGAGAAACTATATAGTTGGAATCACTTTCAGAATGATTTTATCCAGCTGATGAACAATATTTTTTTTTACTGTATTGAACTGTGATGAATAGCCATGCACCTTATTGGGCGTGCGGTAGCAAGGCATAGGAATCCACTGCTTGCGCTGGTTGACCAACAGCAGGGCGGCGATAGTGAGCATCATCATTAGGATGGGCAATGCCACCCAGGCCCAGTGCAGACCAGCATCCTCGCTGCGCAATGGCGTCTTGCCATCTAGGTAGGGCATCTGCAGACTTCCAAAGTCACCTGAAACAACCCACAACGCAACTGTTGGCATATTTTGCACCTGATAGCAGTGACTCATTAAGCATTGACTCACTGGGGTGATTTAGAACAATTCAAAATTTAATCTTGCCATATGAAATGCAAATACGGCTTGATTGTAAAAGTAGGAAATGTCAGACGTCTATATCAGCAATTAAGGCAAATGCCAGTCTTGACAGACAGACTCCCACTCACATCAGCCTTAACTAAAGAAACACACGAAAAATCAAGTAGAAATTACAGATTGCTATCAGAGAAAATCAAAAGAAACAAACAGCCAGCTTTGTGAAACTCTCGACAGTGACGTTTGATTCAAATTACTTCAAACGCCACTGAATTCTTGCTAATTCTAAAGCACAAGTACATGAAATTGTTCAAAGACATCATAAGTAGTTATAAACATTTAATCTATAAACTGAACTCTTTCCCAGCATTCTTTGATGGCCCCCAGAATATTATGTTGTATGAATATCTGAACATACAATATAGAAAAAGAAAGAACAGAGCATCTGCCTTTAAACAAAAAGAAACCATTTTATTATAGCTACATGCATTCTTTTTGATCAACTGTTGAATGTGGGTAAGTTTCATAACGTGTGTCATCATAGTGTTGTGTCATAAATCCCGGAAAATTCCGTCATTGGTTAATCTTAAGTTTGTAACTTAGTATCTTAAGTAAAACAGCTTAACTATTGACTAAGTAACTTTTTAAACAAGATTCTCTTCAAAATTACAAGCAGATTGAACCAGAATACTGACTATAGAAGAAGACGGTTTACACTAAAGCTAGCAATAGCACCCCTTGTGGCAACGCTGAGATATGCATTATATTATACATTGGATTTTGATCGATTTTGGTTCACAACATGCCCATTCCATTTAAGTAAATTAAGACTGATTCAAGTCTGTCTGATAAATCAAGTATTTTCAGCAATTCACAAAAGACAACACACCAAAGATTTACTGTCTATATATAATTTTCTCATACGAACCTCTGAACTGTGGCATTATATCGTTTTCGCTATGAGTCGGCCAGGCTGGTTGATGTCTCTGCTTGTCTCCACGTTGGTCCGTCTTCTCGATGGGCACGTTTGTGGGAGCGTAGCTCTCTGTAATTAAAACATCAGAGACATGGGTACACAAAGAATGAAACAAAGAGAGAAGAGTGTGTTACAGAGAAACACACTACACACACACAAAAAAAGCACATAATACAAATTGTAACTACATTAAGAGGAGTTGAGAAGTGCCCACTCAGAACAAACAAGATTCGGGTCAGTGTGAAATTGCGGCCGTGGTCTAATTAAAAGCTCATCTTCAGAGCTGTATCTTTGAATGTGAAAGCACCAAAGGATGAGTGATTACCCAGAGTGCACACGACACCACTCTCAACCCACTCACTGATCCAGAGCCAAGTGACAGAGCAATAAAGAGGGCCGTGATCAATGACATTATCTCCCAAATGCAAAGAGAGCTAATTTAGCCTCTGTCCAGCTTCGACTTAATCAATTCTTTTAAATGATTCATCTCAACGAGTCCGTATTTAGACGAAAGACCCATTCAATTAGAGAGAATGTTCTAAGTAAACACTGCTTTAAGAGAGCCAAAGAGAGAGAGAGAGAGTGAGTCAGTGAGATTAAAAGAGAGCTCGAAAAAGAGAGGGAAACGTATGAGCAAAACTGCAGGGTACTTAGATAAGAGATTTATTCTAGTCAGTTTATGCGGGAAAAAACGTGCAAACAATTTGAGAATAAAGCAGCTATTACCTCCAGTAACATGATGTATTGTAGAATGAAAAAGAATATTTAGTGGGAAATAATGTAGGGCAGTGTTTAGTAAAAAATGTTTTTGGTTAAACTTATAGTAACCAAATTGCTTATGGAGCATTGACAGAAGTTGATCTTGCCGGATGTTTTGATACCATTCTTTATTCATAGCAGTGTTTTTGGGCAGAATTGTGAGAGAGGTCCATGCCCTTGGATGAAAAGCAATCCCAAACATGGATGGTCTCAGGATGCTTCACTGTTGGCACATCACAGGACTCATGGTAGCGTTCACCTTTCCTTCTATGGTCAATCGATTTTCCAGATGTCTCAAACTTCATCAGAGAAAATAACTGCACCAGTCCTCTACTATCCAATCTTTGTGTGTGCAGAATTTCAGTCTGTCCTGGATGTTTTTCTTGGAGAGAAGTGGCTTCTTTGCAGCCCTTCTTGACAGCAGGCCATTGTCCAAAAGTCTTGGCTTCAATGTGCATACAGATACACTGACAGTCACATGCTGCCAATACTGAGCAGCTCTGCCCTGGTGACAGGGTTCCATAGCCGACTCCTCAGGAGAAGACAGTCCTGGCGCTTACTATACACTCTGGGACGCCCTGAAGCCTTCTTGACTGCAGTTGAACCTGATCCGGTAAATGGTTCTCTCAGGTGCAATATTCTTTGCAGCAACTTCCTCACATATGATGCAAAACGATGATGGCTGCACGGTTTTCTTTGGAGGTAACCATTGCTAATACAAGAACACAAAGATTGGAAGCACTTCTTCCCTCCTTTTACAGCAATCAGTCTGCTCTTATAATCCAATCAGAGAGATTTTTCCTGAACAGTTCACACTTTCCCATGCGCTGATGACATGATTAGTGAAATGATGTTAGCTGGTAATTTTGTGAGATGGGCAAAAACAGTGAAATTTGGGCATTTATGATAAAATTCAGTTTTTGGCCAATTAAGCTTTTTGCAATTATTTAAAATGCATCACATCAGCACCAAAATAGCGGTAAATTCTGTGATGTCAGTCATCGGAAATTATCTTTAAACTCTGCACTGTTTTCAACATTCGCCCGCATGAGGAGAAGCGCTTTAGTTTCACAATCTGTTCAGTTTGAGAAAATCTTTTGACGTCTGAGTGACAGGCATAAGGGGATGATCAAACAGAACACGTTTTAGCTCTTAAAAACACGATATGCGCATAATAGTATCCAACAGCAGAGCTGCAGCACTGATGAAAGGAAAAGAAGGCTGGCCCTGGCTGGGGCTTGAGCACGAGATATGGCGAAAAGGTAAAAAATGTCCATCTAGTGCATATTTACATAGAAAAACTATTAAAAGGCAGCACAGCTTACTGTAAACAGTGCAGAGAAATCATGTCATCTCCGTGAAAACTTTATGATTGGCCCAAAGCAGACTTCTAACTTCAGCGTGTTCTGAGTTTGTACGTGCTCATACCGGTAATCTGTGTTCTGCGTTCACACGTAGCATCACACCGGTAACGGTAATTTACTGGTAATGTTACAACTTCCCTTACTGGTAAATTGCCAGAACCAATTTATTGGTATTTTTGAAAAGGTCCTGTTCTGTTCACACATGATCTCTTACCGGTAATTTACCAGTAAAGACTGGGCTAATATTAATCAACACCACAACAACTGAAGCAGCAAACTTGATGTCACCGAAACACAAAATTGATGTCACCGACAATACTTTTGGCCACGTCTGTATAGTAGATCTGTAATGTGTTTACCACGCAGATTCACTTTCCCTCAGTCTGTTCTACTCTGATCATCAGATCTAATCTCTATCTGAACACACAGCACATAAGTCCTGACCTGGACACATGGGGCAGCAGCTGCCCTCCACGGTGACCGGCTGATGGCAGGGTAATGCAGGGCAGCTGACAGTCGAGCAGAGGGTCTGGCCTTGCAGGCAGTAGCAGTGAGTGCAGCTGTCAATGTCCCATCGCTCCTCATCCATGTACGTCTTCCCGTTGAAATGACACACGGCCCTCGGCGTGGCATCTGGTGAAGAGGTGGGATAAATGCTCGGTCATAACCGTGTCATAAACACCCACATATGATCAAAAGGCAACTAAACTGGGCTGTCTGATCTTAGGGCAATATGATCTTCAGCTGTGCATACCTAGACAGTATGGGCAACACTGGCCCTTTCTGAGCACAGGCCGGGCACAGTTGACCAGTGGGCACGACTCAGAGAAGCAGCTGATGGCTCCATCTAGACACACACAACTGGAGCAGACATTAGGCTTCCAGGACTCAGCGGCCAAGAAGATATCACCATCTTCATTCCTGCAGTAGCTGGGCATGCTGTCGTTACTGGGCGTCTGAGGGGTGACTGGGTCATCTGAAGAGAAAGACATATCCAATAAAATGGATTTATTGCAATACTAGGCATTTCTTAAACATAATGTGAAATATTCTAGAGTGAAATAGAGCAAAACTTTATTTTATCCATTGGGAACTGATTATGAAAAGTGGGCATTCAATTCTAAAATGGAGCCAGACCTGTATTCACAGATTTATTCTTGTGCACCGGAAACTCGTTTAACATGCCGTTATTCTCTTAAGTTTGGGGACGGTACGATTTTTTTATTTCTTCAATTATTTGATCAAAAATACAGTAAAACAGTAATATTCTGAAAAAGTATTATAATTTAAAATAACTGTTTTCTATTTAAATACACATTAAAATGTAGTATATTTCTGTGATGGCAAAACTGCATTTTCATTGCTCCAGTCTTCAGTGTCACATGATCCTTCACAGTCATTCAATACTGAAAACAGTTGTGGTGCTACTGTAAATATTTTTCATGGAAACCATGATACATTTTTTCAGGATTCTTCGATGAATAGGAAGTTCAAAATAACAGCATTTACTTTTGAAATAGACATATTTTGTAACATAAATGTCTTTGCTGTCACTTTTTATGAATTTATTGCATCCTTGCTGAATAAAAGTATATATATATATATATATACACTTTTATACACGCCTTTTATAAATATAACAACAGTTCTTTTGAAACAGGCCTCCAAATTGCAAAGGCCTTGATTTCAGTGACATCCAGTTGAAAAGCTTAAATTAATTTGACAGTCAACAACTACAGTAAAGCTTTGAATTTTAGCTGATAAATATTTACAAGTTAAGCATATTTATCTGGGGGATGTATTTTCTCCATATTAAAGTGAGAGTGATACATTTATAACGCGCTTTCTCTTCTAACTGAAGCAAGAAATGTCAACATACATTGACTAAAACATAAAAACACATAAATATTCATAGCAACTCAAACAATACAAGCTTGAAACATATCTTAACCTCCCCCTTTCATTTAGAAAGCTGAAAATGATTTCAGCGGCATTGAAGAGCAAAAAGAAGTATTCTATAGTTTAGTTGCAGAAAATTTTTCTGAAATGTGATCCATTCTATTCCTCTGTGATCCCTTCGGCTCATCGTGTGGATCATGTACTGCAGCGCCCATGCAGTATTCATCATTTCCAAAAAAACCATGCATTATGCACATTCACATTTTGTTAACTTTCCTCCAGTCAAAGGTGTCTCATATGCCTCTATGCTCCCTCACAATGATGAATCTTTTAATAAAAAATGATGCCTGTAATTCTTCTCATACAAGATCCAAATATCACAGCCACTTTTACTTCTCTTTGACCTTGTTTTTGGTAAGTTAGAGCAGGTCTGATGACCTTTTTCAAATGTAAAGGTTTTTGTTGACAGCACACCTGGACAGTGAGGGCAGCAGGAATCCTGCGTTCTGATTGGACTGTGGCAGAGGAGGGGCGGGCACACCTCCGTCTCACAGAGCACACGTCCGCTGTGGCAGGTGCACTGAGTGCAGGAGTCAATGTTCCACGTCTCTCCCTCCACAAAGTACTCTCCACCCGGGGCCAAACACACGGACGCCTCACTCAGCTCTGGCTTATGGGAACTGGACTCTTCTGAGAGAGATAATCAATATTTGAACATGTAAAAGGCATCTTTGAGTATCTACGGAGATTGTCAGTATGTTGCAGTGTTGACTCACCTGGGCAGGTGGGGCAACAGTGGCCGGGTCGGATGGTGGGGTTATCACAGGGGGGCACCGGGCAAGAAATAAGGGCACACATTTCTCTCCCAGCATGGCAGTAACAGTCCCTGCATCCGTCATGCCAGCTTTGTCCATTCTCGTGCCTGCGGCCGTCCATAGACAGGCAGGAGCCCAATTTCACTGCTGGAGTCACAGACGACGAACTCTGATCTGCACAGAGAAACAAATGAATGAACAATAAACACAGCAGCTGCCTTTCTGCCTTCATAGAGCCTACAAAAATACTGTGGCAGAACCACGATGGTCGGGTGGTGCTTTGAATGAACCAGTACGTACTGAATGATTCAGCCTTTCATGTATGTGTAATGGTCAGTGTGATTTTGCCAAGCAAGACATGTTGCTGGATCAACATTCCTGTCTGAAAATGTTGTCCTACCCCTAAACCTAACCCTACCTGTCACGGACTGAGCCGTGACGTGCTCACGCAGCGTGCAGCCAGCCGAACGCCGGCGCTAACATTCAAGCTGTCCTGCCGCTATTCTCCGTGTCATATCACTGTCATTTACCACAGTTCGCCATAAATGCCAGCTAGCATGTAATGTTGTTTAAGGTGCAGGGAAAGGCCTACCGGCATTCTTAAGTAGCAAATGTTTGTGCATGACTCCAATCATATAGTATACGAACTATACATTGTCATTTTCATCGCCCATCTGTAGTAACGTCTTCTGGTATCAAGTAATGAAAATATCCACACTGGCTGTCAAACTTCTCATTTATTTAGTTAAAACTTTGTAATTACAACTCTGTACACAATTAACCAACCACCTTCCCGAACTCCGGTTCAACTTCCTGGTTTCGCGTGGGGAAGCCGAGGGGATGTTCCACTAGGTTGAAATAGAGGGGTTTCGCGGGTGATTGGTGGTGTGAACCATTATTGCAGCGGTGTTTTTGTGTTTATCACTAATATGGGTTTTTCTCTCTACAAATGTGATTTTGGTGGGGGAAAACATTTGGTATGTGTTTGTATATTTGTTGGTTGCTTGTTTGGTTTATTATTTGGTTATTATTGTGTGATTATATGGTTAATTGTTTTGTTAGCAATGGGGCAATCTAGTGGGTGGGGCTACAGCTAGCCTAAGGCTGTATTAGGCCCCATGGCCTCAGTTGCAGAGTGCTGTGCAGAGAGAGAGAACTGTGACATAGAGTATTGCTGATGGGTAAAGTGTGCAGGGTCTTGAGAGACGTAGCCTGGCAACTTAATGCCTATTTTGCATTTTTGACTATCCTGACACTGTAAATATTTGCACGTATTTGGAAAAAATATATGTGGAAAAAAAAATAAACAAGAGACTTTGTTAGAAAACGTGCATCTTCCCTGACTCCGCCATCGGTTATCTTGCCACACTACCCATAACTTTTCCCTAAAATCAGAGGGAAATGATAGGTAAACAACACTGATGTAGAAACACCTAACCCTGGTTTTAAGCCAAAACTTGACATAAATTGTAAACTTGTCCCTTAAAACTGATTGGTTGATTGCAATGCTGTTCCAGAATCAACACAGATGTTGATCCAGGAACATGCTGTACTTGGTGAAATCACGTTCATCAGTGTGCAATACAGCTGTTTTTGAATGTAAAAGGTCTACAAAGTTTCAAAGATCAAAGTGCATGATTAATGGGGTTATTGTCTCCCAAAAGAAAGAACCAATTCTGAACTGCCTGAAAGGATTTGTCAGTAATTCCAGTCTTACTTTCTGCGCAAATCTATGTAGGTTTGTAACAAATTTGCATAATGCCATCCAGTCTTCATTGGCTGCCTGCGAACAACATCTACTTTGACCTGCCATCAAACACTGTAGTTTAGTTGGTGTTGTTGATATGTTCGGCGCTGCGAAAGCAAATTGACTTTGCATGTACTTGTACTTCCAAAGGAATTGTACTTCGATTATTATGGTTTGTATCACTGTGCATCAAGTGTGGAAGAAGACTCCGGAGCTGAAATTTAGATATGGTAATGGACGTGTAGTTTCCGACAAGTGCTGTAAGCGGTAAAACAGTCACAGACTGGGCCATCTGACCAATCAGAGCAGAGTAGGCTCTTGGAAAGGTGGAGTTTAGAGAGACTGGATTCTTTATTGAACTGTTTCAGACACTTTGAGAAAAGAGGTGATGCTGCAATGTATATTATGGAAAATTAAAGTGTTTTTTGATCTTTGATGTATGTAAACCTATTGTAGGAGACCTGATTTTTCAAAATAGCTTACTGTGACAAAAATGGTACTGTGTTGGGTCGCCACTTGATGCCAACTGTAAAATCTGGGTTGAGAACTTCTGCTTTGCAGTGAAAGCAGATCATAATTAAAATGCATTTAGAGGATGTTTTATTTATGACACAGAGCAGATGTTTGTTTTGAGTCAAGTCTTGATGGATTATTTGGCATATTAATAGTGAAACGGGAAAGCCAGAGGATTCCCTGAATAATTTTTGCATTTATATTCCAGACATTTGACCTCTTCAGTGAAACATTTTCACTGGCTGCTCCACAAACGGCATGAAATGACAAAATATGCAAGCAATGCTTTGCACGCTCCAAACCCCACAGCACAAAACATTCTCAAATCTCATTCTATCTGCCAAGAGCGTCACCTCTCACTGCCTCTCTATAACAGCGGCACGGCTCCAGCCAGGCCCCAGTCAATATCACAGAACCATTTCACATTGATTAAAATCCTGTCTGGGTGATATGTGGAGGATTCACGTTTCAAAAATTCAACGTGAGAGAGATTAAAATAAGGGTATTTTTCCTCACTCTCTCGTCTCATTAAACGGACCAAGCTTGTGAATATCTCACGTGCCAGCTTCATTATTGAAGATGAATCAAATGAGGACACAAGAGCCGTATGAATAATGGAGGAGTGTGAGTAACTGTGGGCCTGGCTTTTGTATGTACAACAGGTGGCCCTCAAAATAAATGGGAAATATGGGAAAGGGGGATGAGTCATGCTGGAGACCATGTCTCGGTCTCTGTGAACACGAGGCCCAGCAGTGCTCCATGTGCACATGGCTCACGCTTACAAATTACAGAATGAACACCTCAGCATATCGATTCAGCTGTATGGGGCCAATGTACTGCAGCACTAGATCACCTCTGGCAATGAAAAAAAAAAAACTTATCCATGTTAGTTGTCTAAATCAAGACAGATTTAGGCATTAAAACAGATTTTGCTTATGGATTAAAGCAATAAGACATCAAATACAGTGATTTTACCAAGAATGTTCATGTGTCTGAAAAAATAAAATAATAATAATAATTGCATGGCCTTGAGCGGCTTATTGTGTATGAGAAAAGTCACCAATCTGTAACAAAATTATTATAATTAAAAATCTTATTAAACCGAATAAACAATTTTGAAAGTAATGTAGTTCATTACAGTGTTGTTATGGTTAACAATATCTATAGATTTTTTTCCGCAGCTGGATTTTTTTTTTATTAGATATGCAACTCACTGACATAAAATAAGCTTAAGTTACATAATTACTAAAACTATAACTGATGTAAAAATAAATAAAAGCTAAATAGAAATATAAAACTATTAAAAATGTACTCAAAATGAAACGGAATATATAAGCTAATTCAAAATATTCACTTGCTTGGTTCATTTACTAATTAGTGAGTGATTGCTAGCAACGTAACAACTAGAATTAAAATGATGTGCATTATCAGCTGTGCATTTATCCTAAAATTATGTCAAATGTGGCTCATCCTCAGAGTTAAAGGCAGGCAGCCTAGAAATCTAGACGCACCCTAGCGGCAACAAAATTTATTTTGCAGCCAGGGTAGTCTAGCAACTCTCCGTTGACTTTCGAGCTGGAAAAACCAAACTCTAGTCAGGCCAATCAAATCGTGTATAGAGTCGGTGGGCGGACTTTACATAATGACGACAGATTTGTGAGTGTGACGGTTCCGCGTGAATTCCCTGCTACTTGAAAACAAAGAAGAGCTGCTGCTGCTGGCGAACAGCGGTCTTTCGAATCGGCTTTGTCCGTGACTCTGGAGGACTTGGAGTTAAGCTTTTCTTTGAGAAAAGAACAAAGAACGGCACTTAAGTCATTCTTACAACAGGAAGATGTGTTCGTAGTTTTGCCGGCCAGATACGGCAAAAGTTTAATCTATCATCAACTAGCTCCGCTGTTGGGAAAACGCTCTGGTTGGTTGTAACGCTGTCCTATTGCATGCAGAGCGAATTTGAAAGACAGCCGTTTATCCCGCCCCTCGGATTGAGCCCTGACAATGGTGAGTTGCCAGACCTAACATCTTGATGTAGGTCTGGCTTGCCAGGCTAAGTTAAAGGGTTAGTTAAAAATCCTAGGTGTATATGACATTCTTCTTTCAGCAAAAAACACAATCGGAGTTATATAAAAAAAATATCCTGGCTCTTCCAAGCTTTTTAATGGGAGTGAATAGTAACTGCCCCAAAAAAGAGCATCCATTCATCATAAAATGAGGGTGAGTAAACGATGGGACACTTTTAATTTTTGGGTGAACTAACCTTTTAAGATGGGATCTATCATTTTCCTATAAGAACCAAATAACACAGAACCATACTTTTAAATATATATAATACTTTTGCTTACCTCTACACTGACAAATCAGACAGCCCAACTCATCATGCTGGAAGCCCATTGGACAGGCCTTGTCACATGGCAACTCGGGGCATTTCTTACAACGGCAGGTGTCACAACCATGTTTGTTCTTACTGGTGAGAGAACATGAGAACAACAAAGCTTAAAAGAAGAAAAAAGTAATAAAATAATACATAAATAGTATAGTATACAATAGTGTACAGTATAATAGTATAGAAATACTTTTATATAACAATAATACTTTTGAAAAACTTTTTTATAAATGATGTATGCGCAAATGTAGAAAAATATAGAAAGTCCAGTCATATCTGTATTCTAAGGGGCCTTTCACACAGAACATGTTTTTTGCATTCCAGTGTCCTACTTTTCCATCGTTTTTCTATGTAAACATGCACCAGACGGACATATTTTAACGTTGTGCTCGCGTCTTTTACAGTCTCACACATGGATCCACACCACCAGGTGTCAGTATTGGTTCAGAATGGCTGTTATATTGGCCAGTGCAACATACACAAATATGACTTAATGCACCTTTAAAATATCTCTTCAAGACATACGGACTTCATAAAGAGTCAGTACACACACTCAGCACACTTTGTCATTGGCACATCAAAGCTGGGCATTATACACCAGGTGCCAAAGACACGGTCCAATGTCATCCGTTAACACTGGAACAGAGAGCGAGAAGGAGAGAGAGGAAAGAAAGAGAGAGTCTTTGTTGACCTTACATGAAGTCCTGTCAGCAGATGGCACATTAAAGATGACTAACCAAAACGACCGATCAAAATGCTCCTTGAAGTCCAAGGCACCTTCCTTGGAGAACAAACTCTTGCAGGCGGACTGGCCTGAACCCCAACTGCACATCTCTCACACACACACACACATGCTTGTCCCACATCCCCCTATCTGCTCTTATCAGATGAATAATAGGGCTGAGAAGCAGCCATGTGCAGTGCGTATTTGGTTTGGTGATAAGGAGCTATCAGGTATGATGTCAGCAGTGGGGAATATCAATATTCTTTGTGCAAGAGGAGGAAATCTGCACTAAGCTGCATGCATTATTCAGGACGCGAGCTTGATCCTCAGCCATAACTTTGAGGGGGCATAAATAGATATCTAAAATTAGAATCTGAGATGCAAGCATTTGCACTTGTGTGCTCATTCATGACGGCAGAATTGAGGGGGAAAAGAGACAAAGATGGGCCAAGGGTCGAACTCTGATAAATAAAGACTCCTCTTTATTCAACCACGCCTGAGGGAACGAGTCTCAGATAGGAGACTATAGAGGTGCAAGACCAGCTAACACTGCTGTCTTATTCTCTGCACTTGTCATTATGGTCTTTATTATATTTTAAAGGAACAGTACACCTAATAACAAAAATGATAAAAAATTTTGCCTGTTTTTTATTATAAAGACAGTAGAGAGGAGGAAGATGAAGGGGGAAAGGGATTGGGTCTCGACGCAGGCCAAACTGGAACCTGCATTTCCCATATAAGCACCAGAGTGCAACATGTCAGGAGTATGTGTGCTAACCACTACATCACAGCTCCAACCTGAGGCGGGATTGGTTGTGCTCAACATCATCAACTGTGATCAATTGCTAGATAGCTCCGTCCACAGTGAAATCTCATTGGTCCCAAATCTCACTCCTCATAGCTGTGTGTTTGCTTTATTTCCAGATGTTTGATTCAATTGCAGCTTACGCCATACTACGGGGTTCAGCACAAACTCACACGCACACTTATTCAAATGCCACTAATTCTCTTGACAAACTAAGACGCAGAATGAAATATGTATGTAAATGGAATGAAAGATATAGACTACTGCATGTAAGCTTGCTTATTTTGCTCAAGAGAGTAATCTATTTAAGTCTGCATGTCATACTAAAAAGTTATGCTTCTGACCCCAGGTCAAGAGCTGTAGCTTCGAACACAACTTTGCAAAAGTTCAACTATGGTTTCAGGAAACATTGTATTGTTGAACTACAGTATGTTGTTATCAATGGAACTTGGACCATAGATGACCAGTGATGCTTTTGGGAAACATGCTTGGTTAGAGCATGGTATTACATGGTTGTGTGTAGAAACATGTAACACGATTTGTTTAAACAACATCCTCAAACGTTATATACTCCGACACGTCATTGAGTGGTGGTGCTCATACGGGTTTTTGGAGTTTAAATGCGGCTCGCAACAGTTCCCAATCCTTCTCCCTGTTTTCTCTTCACTATAATAGAAAGCACGAAAAAACAAAAACAAACAGACAATCAGACATCAGTCACTGAAAGAAGTGGCACACACTTTCCTGCACTTCTTTCTCATCTCCATTCGTCACAAGGTGTCTCTTTAACCTGCCGACTGCACAGCTCCACAAAAGTTTTTACAAATTGGCTCAGCGATCTGCCTCCATAATTGGAGCATTTTTTTTGCAGACGTGGAACAGCAGTGTTTATTCGCAGTGGTGTCAATACATGGTGTTGTGTAGATTAGGTGTTCAGCTTCGCTATCGCAGCTCATCCTTTATGCTGCGCAATCAGAGACGCTGATCTGAGCCGGCTCTAATTAGCTGTCAGCTCCAAACTCGCAGTCGGGCACAAACAAGCAAAGCATAGCGCAGGGGATCATTTTGTCATTCACAATTTCTCCAGACCGTTTTAGGAACAGTGTGGGATTCGCTTCAGTTTGTGACAACTAATGACTGCTGCCTGCCCTGACAGTTTCGAAAATCATTGGGGTAACAATGACATAAAATGAAAGATAACAATGGTCTGGACTTTTCTGGAACTATATTATTACCTCAGTGAAGTGGAGACTAAAGAAGACGTATTCTTGTGCTAATCCTTAAAAGCTAAAAAAAACAACTAACATGTCATGTAATTAACCTTTTTCGAAAATGCCTTAAAGTGAAACTAACAGTCCCAATCCGGCTCAAATACAAGTTCTTGTGGTCAAAACAGGAAGAGTTTTATACCTTTTCATTAAGTTTGAAGACATTTGACCACTTGCTGTACAACTAACAGTGAATGTTTAACAGAAACTGCACTTCTTGTTGTTACCTCTGTGGATCAGATTATTGTTTTCTTACATGTAGCCGAATGGGCATTCCTTGGCACAGGCCACAGCCTTGCACTTCTTGTGACGCGGGCGACACTGGCAAACATCACAGCCGTGAATGTCAGTCTGGAAGCCAAAAGGGCATTTTAGAGTGCAGCTGGTAATTAGACCACTGCACAACTCTTCTCCTGAAGGTTAGAAGAAAAACACAGCAGAGACCAATTCATTACAGCTTTAGACATTAATTGCACTTCAGTATACATGCTTTAAGATGGGCACTTATGAGAAAGGCAACATGCATTAATACAAAAAGAAAAATTCAAATGCCCTGTATGCACTAAAACACATTACAACATAATATAATATAATATAATAGTAGAATATCGCATGGCTGGAAAAGGCTCTTAGCCAATCAGATTTGAGAAACAGAACTTTAATATAATATAATATAATATAATATAATATAATATAATATAATATAATATAATATAATATAATATAATATAATATAATATAATAATTTTTCCTTCATTATCTTTAACTCATCCATTATTTTATTTAGTTTTTTTATTTTATTTAAATTTTTGAGAAGCATCCAGCTATTATATTAATTATTATATTAAATATATTATATTATATTGTATTATATCTTGACTTTGTAAATAATAATTATATATAAAGTTGAATACACTGAAATGAAATGCTGTACACTTACCAAATAATTAAAAAATCGTAAAATTCACAACAGAAATGTTGAAAAAAGAATTGTACTCTATTCTATTATAACTATTTACAGTAAAAATAATATATTTTCATTTTAAAAAAAAGTTTTGTGAATTTGTAAATGTAATTATATATTTATATTCAAGCATATTCCTCGAAGATGAATAAATTATAGGGAATTTGAGACACAAATCAGTCAAGTGTGTCCAAACTTTTTACCAGTAATGTATATCTTATAATAGAATATTTATAATCCACAACCAGGCTTGTGGTCCCACCCTAAATCAGCATTATTATCTTTTTCCTCTGACATTTGTCAGACTTAGATTCACCCAGTCTATCTTAGCATAAAAACAATCCTTTAATCCATCTGCCCTTCAGTGTTTATCCTCATAAACATCTCTGCTAAAGCCAGTCAGTGTCTGGAGAGATGTCCTGACAGCGTGTGTATGGGGTGAGGAAGATGAAGCACTTCTCGAGTGACGTCACAGCTCACTTACGTGTCTTGCAGCCGCATGTCCTGCAGCCGCTGGAGTCCAGCCGGAAGCCATACGGGCAGCTCTTGTCCTCCAGCGTGCAGTTGTCCAGTGAGCCGCAGACAGGGGGCGCCATCGTGATGTATGACGGCTCTGGAAAGCAAAAAATTCCCCCAGAGGATGTGAGTCACTCTTGACTATGTCAGACAGTTAAACAGACAGAGAAAGAATATGGGAATCGTAGGGGCTCAAACGGGACTACGCTTATGAGTCATGGGAGTCAAACACAATTTTCCACAGACTTTCTTTTACTTTCAGTTAAAAGGATATTTCACACACAAACAAAAATCCTGCCATCATTTATCATCCTGCCTCATCCTCATGTTGGCTTGGGAATATCTTTTTCAATAGAACTTTGTTCAATATAATAAAACCAGTGTTATTTTAGTATTATTTATATACTATTATATTATATTAAATTAACTTTTATATTTATATTTTCATTTTCAGATTCTAGTAATTTTTGGTATTTGTATTAATTCCTATTTTTTTATGTCTATTTCACTTTATTATTGATTGCATTTTTTTTTTTTTTTTTACTTATTTTACTTATTTTATTTCAGTTAGTTGCCAAGGCTTTTTTAAGTTTAAGTTTTTCACCAAATACTGTATTTGCTCTCTCTCTCTCTCTATATATATATATTTATATTTACTCAGATTTATATATTTAGGGTCATATTCATCCGCACAGTCACACAGCCGAAGCACAACCAAAACAATGTTCTAGGGGCCAAAAGTTACATAGTGTACATTTAATAATAACAACAACACTGATTTTTTTTTTTAATAATTTTGGGGTGAACAATCCCTTACTTGGATGTAAAAAACAACAAAATAATATGATCTATCTTTGCTCACAATGACATCTCAGGCTAATAAAAATCCCACTTGGTTATAACTGATTAGAATGAATCGAATATCAGATTACAGAGCTGTTTAATATAGAATATACACCATTCTTCCATTTAGGTTATGACACCCCTGACGAGCTTCTATTTGATCTCGATCTTTCCGGTCGAAAGTTTTAATCCATTCTGAAAAAGATGGGAAACAATGCAGTCAGATGGATAGACAGAAAAAAATAGAGATGATAGATAAAGTTGTCAAGGGCTAAAATGGATAAAAGCCTTCATGACTACAAATACAGTTGATGGCAGCAGTCCAAAAACGAGCCATCGTGACTAGAAATTGACTTTTTCACGGTGCGACAAGAATCTATAATTCGCCACTCCAGCAAAACCTGAATGCTTGTAGTACATGCTGAAATTACTGACTGAATTGATTGGTTTGTGGCTGTCAAACAGATCATCCATTCAGCTTCTCTCTCGGCTCTTTTCAGTTTTTTCTCCTGCATGCAGCTTTGAATGCTGTTCAGGTATAGGAAAACAATTTCTTGTTCAAGTATACATGCAAACATGCAATGCATATATGCAATTTCATTTTTATTCGAACAACAACAGATGATCCATCTTAAAAGGACAGTTCACACCAAAATAAAAATTCACAAGTCTTTTACACAAAGATTTTCTAATGTGTGCTCTCTTTGAAAATTGAAATATTACGGAGACGGTTTGGCCGTGTATTATGCTAATTAGCAACTGCAGGCACACGCTTCCTCGCAAAGAATAATCGGGAATCATTAGCATTAGAACGAGGATGAGAACGAATGTATAAGCGTGTGCTGCTTGTACGCATTATTAGTGAAGCAGACCCACTGTGTTTTGTTTATGCTCATTAAGCTGCTCTTTTAAACAGCATGCGGCCTCTGGTGGGCTGACCCTAGACCACACGGCTGCTGGGACACACTGCGCTGGAGAGAGACAGACTTGTGTCAGAATTTGCAAATGAGTCAAGACACGTTCCTCTTTTGATTAGCTTGAACCGCACATGGAGAAGAGACACATGAGCTGTCAGTGGCCAAAAGAGAGTGCCGTCCTTGCATTAATAATTAGTGCAGTACCTTTCTCAGACTGAATATAAATACAGTTGTCATGGCCTGAATTTTGGGAGTCAATTCGTTATTAGAGCTCAACAGTGTCCTTTTTATTGTATTGAAAAGGGAAGTGTGAATAAGAAACGGTAACACTTTATTTTGATGGTCCCCCAACAGACATTCTACTAACTATAATTAACTTTGCAACTACATGTCAACTAACTCTCATTAGAGTATTAATAGACTGTCTGCTTAATATCTGCTTTATTTTGATGGTCTTTGTAGTTGCAAAGTTACTTATAGCTTGTAGAATGTCTAAAGTGGACCATCAAAATAAGAAACTGCTTTTGTGTTTCATGGAAAAAGGAGAATCAGATGCGTTTGAAATTAAATAAGGGTAAACGACAGATTTTTCACTTCATGGTGAACTATCCCTTTAATACATTCAAAACAGCATTTGTTTGTGGTCATAACAGTGTTTTCCTGCAATGCTAAGAGTTACCAGAGTTGGGAGTTGTGGTCTGAATTGAACGTGAAGAAAAAAAGACTGCGCTGCAAAATAAAGCCAAGACAACACATCTTTCTCCTGTGCATTCACTGGAAACAACCAAAAACAAACATAGAGCATGACTAGTCTAATCTGATTTACCGCACAATAAGACTCACAAAAAACAAGTTATTGGATTGAAGCAAAATCCCTCATTGAATAAACTCACTGAATTCGTCATTACATTCAGGCACGTTTGAATAAAAATAAAGCAACGGTTTGATTTGTGAAACTTAAATCAGTATCATTACTGGCTGACTGTTCATATGATACTGTGTAGTTGCAGAAAAAAATATATAGTATAATAAATAGTAGTAGCATATTATACATAAATAAAATATAAGTAAAATATCATTATATAAAAATAAAAACAAGTTGAAATAATGCAAATTGATGACTTTAATCAACGCAAAAACTATCGCTTAACTTCGGATAGTTACAGTAGGTCTACTGACTTCAACAGTTTATACGTTTTCGTAAAAATAAAAAATTAATTCCCTATGGAGACAATGAAATACTAAGAAAATAGTTTCAGTTATGACTTTTTTTTTTTTGATTTGATTTAGTCGATTGTGATTTTCGAGGTTAAAGTCGATCATTCTTTAAAGAAGACGCGGTATGTTTGGACAGAAGACGAGACAGAGTTCTCCATTAAACTCATAAAAGACAAAAGTATTACGGGAATACTGGATTCTAAACAACAAAGAAATGCCACAATTTATCAAGACCTTGAAGCAGATAGAAGGGAGAAACACCTCACATGTGGCCGCTCCCAAATATAAGGGGCTTTCCTTGCCGTTAATGCTTGGATAAAACACCTAAGTCTCCTTTGATAAAAAGAAAGGCTAGTGCGGTGGCTGAGATATATGTGAACCTACCAACATCCATTGCCATGATTTTTCAAATGATTTATCACAAAAAAAAAAAAAAAAAAAAAAACGTTTTAGTTGCATAACATCGGTTAATGAAAACGCCGTCATTTCGCAATCGGTTTTCATCGTTATTTAGAAAATATCGCAAAAGTTTTGCCCAAATCTGTAATGGAAACGCAGCTTATGATTCTCAAAACCTATATTTATTTATATCACATAATGGCAACCAAAGATTCAAAGTGGCTTCTTTTCTCTCCCGAATTTGTCTCAAATGTAAGGACATAACAGTTATTAAATTAAAAACGAGCTAGCTCTCAGCGATAAATAGAAACCTGAGGCGAAAAAAACCAGCATTCTGTTTTCCTATTCATTAAAGCACGCTGTTCCATTAACACTACTGTAACATTTGGAGCCATGGCGCTATTAGTGCCTCGTTTTATTTCTTCCTATGTGGCTCCACAACAAGCAGATCATGCTCATATTCAAAGACTGCTAGAAATAAACAAGTAAAATAAAATATTTAAACATATTTAATATGGAATAATACCAGTGCAAAACGCTTCTGGCTGTGGGGTTTGCTATAAAACCTAAAGTGCGATCTTTGGGGGTTGAACCCAACCTGACAGCTTTCATTTGCTTAATTGCACATGCTGCGTCTGGTACAATAACTTGCTTCTGACAGGGAGAGGGTGTCACCTTGAGGAAATGAGCTCTTCTAACAAATAATAATTAGGAAATAAAAATGCACAGAGTGCAGGGCAGCTGGCAAATGAGCTAAATTAAGCTGTCCTGGGACCAGGGGGATAGAGTCAGGGCTGTGTCCAACAGGGCCCAGAGGACAGAGGCAGGACTGAGGCAGGACATGGACACACACCAGCAGCGGTGGGATGTTTCAGTGCCAAAAGACAACACTGGAGTGGGTACATCTGTTCACAAAAAGCGGGCAAACGCACCTGTGCTTGTGTTGGGTAAATTGAATATTTACAATATATTCAATGTTAAACAACAGTCAGTTCTGGTCTGATAATTAAAAAAAAAAAAAAAAAAAAAAAGATATACTTACTAACTTGCTACATTTTGTTTGAAACCTGTTGCTAAATATTAACAATATTAACTAAGACAATCAATATTAAATGAACTAATGCTACAAGATGGCCACGTTCACATCAGCAGAATACTAGTCCTTAATATGGTTACTTTCACACACAGTTCAGTTATTTACAGGAGTGACAACCACATTCTATGGAAGCTTGTTTCTGCCACAGAATAAAACATTTTATATCAGCGAGTTTATATCACGCAATTATAAAAATTTTCTCAGAATTGCGAGATATAAACTTCCAATTGCGTGTTGTAAAGTCAGAATTACGCAATTCCGACGTTTCATATACTTATATATACAATATATAAAATGGCTGGCGCTTCAGTACTATAGTCACTGGAATGTGTTGATCACATTCCCAAACGACTGCATGTAACATGCCACATGTAAATGAGCGGCGCAGCGAGAGCAGAGTTCTCTAGACCTTGCCAACAGGTATGGCTATTTAAGTCCTCTATCGAGGGGAATATCAGGCATCATTACAGCTTCCTTTTATTTCCCCATTTCCCATCTTTTACTAGGGCCACATATGGCTCTGCTGAATGCACATGGCAATGTCTCTGCTTTATCCGGCAAGATAAAAAAAAAAAGTCATAGAATGGAGTAACAGTCCTATCTTTATTTTTGATTGCAGCACTGCTATCACAAGGCTGCCGACACTTCGACTCTGACAGCAGGAGACAGCAGGCTCTGTTACGGATGGAACCACCAAGGTGACAAAACAGATCTGTGCGTGACTTCAAAACACTAGGGTCATGGACACAGTAAATGTGTTGTTCTGCATTGCATAGGAACCTTTTCATACAGTACACAATGCATTGAACATATCCAGTGACTATCTGTGAAGAGGGAATTCATTAAAGTTCAGAGTTCAAAATGAGTTGCATTCTATAGATATCATCTGTGACAGAAAACTTGTCTCAGTTTGTAAAAACAAATAAATAGTAGGTAATGCTCTTTTTAGGGCCCGAGCACTGATGGTGTGAGGACTGTATTGGAATTGCTATTAAATTAATAAAAATAAAAAAAAAAGAAGAAACCTTACACACATTAACAAAATCACAAAATAAGGTATTAACCTTGTTTATGCCTTATATAGAATTCAAAAAGTTATAAAAAATCTTTCAACTCTTTTAATGGCTATGTAAACACGATAAACACTGTAAGTTTAGCATTATAAAGCCGAAAGGGATCATTTCTATAGACAAAAATTGGTAACAGACATCCATTCACATTAAACTGTATAGTCCAATTGTTCAAAGAATGATTTTGAGAACTTTATAGCTCAAATAACTCACATTTCTGTACTGATGAATTGTGCTTCAACAAAAACAAAAGCTGCATATTTTATATTTCCATAGTGCAAGGTATACATTCATAGCAAGTGCTTTACTTTAAAGTCTTTTTTGTTTGTTTTATTAAATTGAGTCAAAATGGCTTTCGTTTTTGAACAGGCCACTGCTTCTGTTGAAAGAGCTTAACTTGTATTGAATCTGGAATATATTTTTTAAGAGCTTACATTACACCGTAGCCGTGGTGAATAGATGCCCAAATATCAACCCTTTAGTACAACTTCTGCTCCCTATACTGACATTTAGCTGATGCTTTTATCCAGAGCAACAGCATACAATATTTATTACAGGGTATAATAGCCCGGGAGCAACTTAGGGCCTTGCTCAAGGGCTCCATGCTAACAGTTAATGAATGGCTCCTTGCTGGGTTCAAACCTGCAAACTTCTGAATGCCATTCCAGATACGGGAATAGCTCACTAAAAATGTGAGTAAAATAAAAGTGGTGCATATCATCGCAAATGCTATATTCCAAGTCTTCTGAAGCCATTTGATAGGTTTGTGTGAGTAAAGGATGTGACACTAACATACATCACTGTGATTGGCAGTCCAGCTTAGCAAACCAGAGCACAAGAAGAAGAATGGAGGTGACGAAAACAAGCAAACAGCTAAGCAACTTATCAGACACATTCAAAGAAGCTATATTCAGGGTTTCTACACATTTTCCATTTCCAGACTCAAATTACTTAAAGGTATAGCGGAGGATTTTCTTTTTCCGGGTGGATCATCAAGACTATTGGTCCTCCTAAGTGTCAATCATTCTGGTGATATGTTTACGTAAGGCCGTCGTACGTGCTCGTGCACACGATTCACACGATGGCGTGCGCTCAAAACACAGGTTGGGCTTCCCACTGATGCCTCAGTCGCGAAGTTTCTACTCGACAGGTAAAGTTTGGCATGCTATTTGGAGAAATCCATTTAAAATCACTGCTAGTAAAAGTTAATGTAAGCTATGATTAGCTCGTGCATGCTCTCTCGTGCACACGTTTAATAGGCGTTCCCTCTCGGGAGCAGGTAGAGTGTTGCGCATGTGCATTTTTTCAAAAAGTGGAGAGGGCGGTTCTTTTCTAAAATTCGGGAAAATCCTCCGCTATACCTTTAAAAAAAAAAGTGGTCAAAATTTGGCTTTCATTAGGGCAGTACATTATATTTCAAGGCTTTAGGTCTGCTTTAACACACTCTATGGCGGCCAAGAAACCACACCGTGAAATGGGATGATGTTGCAATAGGTGGCTCAGTGTGCATTGTCTATGCTAAGTTTAATGGTTTCTCATGCGCACATGAAAGTCTGCATATTTTTTATTTTTGCAAGCATCCTTTTAGTGGCTCTGTAATACGGTGCTAAGAATATCATGAGAAGAAACCCAAAACACTTAGAACCTGCATTTTTGCATAATGAAAAAGTGCACCTTGAATTCAGTCGTGTTTGACAATCACTAAACAGCTGCCATGAAAACACACTACTATGATACATTTTTGTTCATTAAATTCTTAATTTTCTATTATAGAAAGCTAAATAGGGGCAATAGTCTGGAAAAGCAAATATTTTTCCATACTCTGCTTTCTTTTTTCCATACTTTTCCAGACCTGGAAATTACTCAAATCAAATTCCATACTTTTCCATACTTTTCCAAACTGCGCAGGAACCAAATCCGTCTGTAGTGATCAGAAATTGTGTGAATATGTTAAGCAAGCATGGCTTTGTTTACAGTTTGTATATCCGCAGTCCTAGCTCTTCTGGTTTCCCTTTTTGAATGACGAATACAGACTACTGCCACCTGCTGGTATGGAGAGTTATTTTTTTTACTCATAGAGGCGCAGAACATACATGCTAGTTGGTCATTGGCTGTAGTCTTTGCGGTGTGTTTAACGTGAGGCGACGAAACGTGAGGCAACGTGAGGCAACACCACAGTTAACCTTTGTTGCCGCTAGTTCTTTGATGTTGCTTTGGTGTGTTATGGCCTTTAAAGATTTTAAATGAGTTTCAGTTATTTAAATGTTGGTCTGTTCATCACACAAAGGCATTTTATGACTTCAGAAGGCTTCAGAATTATGGAGCACAAGACATATGAGACCACTTTTATGGTGCTCTTTCGGTCATTTCTGGAGCTTGACAGCTTTAAACTCACTTCCACTGTACAGAAAAGCAAAAAGATTGTGGAAGATAACTCTTTTTTTGTGTGTGCAGTGGTAGAAAGTGTAAATATGGTCGTGGACTCCTTTTATGTTGTGAGACAATCTGCTAAAGTTCTCTTTTTGTGCTCCATGGAAGTAAGAATACCATATCCATTTGAAAGACATGAGTGTGAGAGCAAAATACGGAGTGATGAATTCATATGAAGCACTAAGCGGTTAGTCACCTTGCCGTCACAGTGGGAGGATTTTGAAACCGTTTGAATATTTTCACATTCATGTAGTCTGTCTGTGCTTAACCTTTCACTGCAGTCCGTGATGAAGAGCAGGCACACACGCTGCCTTTGATCTACCTCTGCACCGCCCGGAGAAAGAGCGAGAGAGAGAGAGAAAGAGAGAATTCAAATAAAGAGAGAGTGCTGTATTTGAGATGTGGTTAGAGATGCATCGGCAGTATTGTGTGAATAGAACTTTGTATGGAAAGCCATAGTGCACTACCCCCTCACTTCACCTCAGTACCGAAGTGAGTGCTCTCCATGGTCAGGCAGACCCATCTAAACCTCTAATTGCTTCACAGGCCGAAAGGCGTATGAAAGATTAATTGAAAAGGGGTGAATGTGAGCGTGCTGCACTGCGAAGGTCTGCAGACATGCTGCTGTCACTCTCTGTCCATCCACTGCTTTCTCTCTCTCTACCTCAACCAGCTCAAACAACCTCAAGTCTTAAGGGCCGCTAATCACACACTTTGCACTTCTAAAGAAATTGTGAATAGTGGTTGTGCAAGCAAAATGTATACCACAATGTTAGGGTATTGTATGCTATGAGTAAATAATAATAATAATTATTATTATATTAATAATTCATATATATATATATATATATATATATATATATATATGATAGCACGATAATGTTATTCTGCTTGTATATATGATATAGAAAATATATTATATATTATTATTATAATTGTGATTATATTTCAGATTATTCAAAGATTATTTATAACAACTGTAGCCTGGCATCAGAATAGTAAAACTGACATAATAAAGTGTCTATTCTAGAATAAATAAAAAAAAGTTAAACACTTTATGATCGTAGGTTGAGTGTTTAAACATGCTAAAGCTAACGGCAACAAAAAAATGTCCCTTTTTAAATTTGAAAATGGCAAAGGCTTTTGTGCAGTAAAAAAAGAAAAAAGAAAAAAAAAACACGTTAAAATGTCCCAGCTTAAAATCAATGCAAAGTGCAAAGGCTTTGGGATTTTTCAAAAGATTTATCATACAGCATGTGAAATCAGACTGCTTAGAAACTGCTTCTCAACACGCCACACAATTTGAGGCATCACTCATGTCTGTAGCACACTTGTTGACATCCATAACCCCGAGTGTGAGCCATAGTAAGGCTTGCCTTTACTATTAGCAAGCACCACTATGAGACGAAGCACTCCAGGCGTTGTTTTCTCTCAATATACTGAGCCGGAGAAAAAGAAGGATGCTTCATTTGCTTGGATCTTTAATTGGAAGGAGGTTGAAGGTGCAGAGGGTAGATGAGACAGACAGGAATCCTATTACCCCCGGTGTGACTCAATTCCACTGGAACCGCATTGATCATAATCAACACGACAGTTGGTGGAGTCTCGCCCCCACAGCCACAAAAAAAAAAAAAAAAAAAAAAAATGCTGGTTGTTTAGCATGGTTTTTCATAACCACCTCCACACATATTGTCAGTCTGGCATTTAGGATGGCTTGATAAGACTGTTAATCGCTCTGAACAAGCTTTCCTTTCTTGGTCCCAAGTCTGTAAATAACAGAGGGTGAAAAGAACATCATGTAACTTTGTGATTTGAAAATCTAGACGGCAAATAGAGACCTGAGAAAATCTATATTCTCCAGCTTTATTCAAAAGGATGATGTCATCGGTCGACACACACAGCCAATCCTGGGAGAAATTCATTATCCGACATTCCTGCCACTCATCTATCACTTGCTCGCTTCTTCCCATGTGTGAAATAACCTTTATAAACCCTCTCTACAAGAATGTAGCCCACACCCCGGCAAACCGACCTGCATTCCTGCATACCGAAGTGTGCGGCCATACCTCGCGGTGCTTAATCAAAGCTTATGATGAGATACAAAACGTTGCTCGCAACAAACACTGAGAGGAAAACCCAGCCAGCTGCAGTGCGAGTGGAAGTCCCAGGGGTAGCCGCTACAGATCTGTGAGCAGTATGAAAAATACATGGGCAGGTGGGATATGATATTCCACTGCTGGCGAGGGTAGGGCACCAGGTCCAATGGAGGGAAATCCACAGGAAGGGTTTTGGTGCAGTGTTGCATGACAGTAAAAGGAGACACAATGAATCTAGAGATATGAGACGATGGAGATGTTTAGATTGTGCTGGAAAGGGGTTGCTGGGTGATCCAGGTATGCACCTGCCTGTCCTGCTCTCAGTCTAATAGATTATTCACACATACAGTATGTGACTGGAATGGAAACTCAAAACATTCAGAGTACTACAGAACATTGAGAGGAAACGGAGAAAGTGCTCGCTCACACAAACAGACTCAGAAGTCCAATTCATTTTAGAGACTCAGTCATTTCAGTCAAGCAGTTCAAAAAACAATTCACTGATTTGTCGAATCGTCACTCACTGCGATGTCCTCATCGTTTTGTAGACAAATAAGTACATATTAAGATAGCAGTGTTTGCAAAGGCAAGCATTGCTATAATAAATTCTGTATTGTATTATTCTGTATTCTTGACCATCTTAAGGTCTCTGCCTTGACCTGGATTCAACCTACTCAGGTCTTGACCTGGACTCAAATGAGTTATAACAGTGAGTTAATGTGCATATTTAGTGTTAGAGGTTTGTTCTATGGCTTGCGATTGTCACCTGGCTGATAAAATGCGCAGATTATTTCACACTGAAGGGATTCAAGACGGTTTCACTTTATTTTGAACATTTGGTTGACTATATGTAACTTTGCACCTGCATGTCAACTTTTTCTAACCCTAACAGTCTACTAATACTCTAATGAGAGTTAGTTGACATGTAGTTGCAAAGTTACTTATTGTCAACCGAATGTTCAAAAGGGACCATCAAAATAAAGTGTTACCCTCAAGACATATCTAGGGGCCAGAATATCATAGAGAGCACTTGATTTGGGCAGGTAAGGAACATTACAACAATCTAGTGAGGACTTACAATACAACACTCTAGCAAACATCCAAAACGACCTATAAATTGCATAGTAAGGTGCTTATAGCCACTCTTGGCAATCTTGGCAACTGTCTAGCAATACCCTAGCAACCACTATAGCATCATAGAAGAGAGTTTTGCAAGCATTGTGTTGTAAATGTAACACTAGACTCAACTAAACAGTAGCTTCGCCATAGCAGTAGTTGACCTGAAAGTGAAACTGACCATAGAAGATAGTTTACACTGGCTATAGCTAACTATAGAAGAGTTTACACTGTCTATTGTGATAAATGTGATGCATTCGAAAACTGACATTTCATAATGACACATAACTAGAAACATTTCTGTTCATGTACTTGCATAGAGTACGTTTCAGGTCCAAGAACAATACAGCACAACTCCAACCCACATCCATAAAGTGCATGTGTTCTTACCCTCACACACGGGGCAGCACTCTCCGGGAACGGTGACAGGATTGAGGCAGCTGTGGCCACAGGCAGCAGCCACACAGCGGGCGTCTCCACTCACACACTGGCAGAAGGTGCAGTCGTCCTCACGCCAGTGGTCTCCGTGAGCCAGGATCTGCCCATTCACATAGCAGCCGGCTAAATTGAGCACCGGGTAGATGGGGTCTATACGGGAGAAGGTAAGAGAGCAAAAAGACATTGAACATCCTGACATCCTCTACAGTGCACCCTGCTGGAAAAGTCAGTTTATGGCATTTCAGAACATGGCAGATGTAGAACATAGCAGATGGTTCCTGACCACCTTAAGCTTGGCTGGTTTGTTGCTGGTTCAAGAATGTCTACAAGCTTGCGCCAGCTAATAACCAGCTTGGAACAGCAAATTACCAATTTAGATCATCTAATGACTAAGTTGGAGCATCTAGTGACCAGCTTGGACTAATCTGGATCAACTAATGGCCAGCCTGGACTAGCTAATAGCCAGCATAGACTAGCTAATGACTGGTTTAGACCATCTGATGATTAGCTTAGACAAGTTTTGCATCTTAAAGCAGAACTCGGCAACTCTAGCGAACTCTAGTCACTTCTTCGCTGATTTTCCCTTTTGTTGTCGCATGTTTTCCCCACAAGCTCCCCCTACAGCTGTGGGGCGTATATTTCACAACACTGTCGTAAAAAACTCACTTGCGGCGGCCTCCTCCCCCTCTCTACCGCTGCTCATGTGCGTTTTGTTATGATCGGAGCAAGCCAACTGTATCTTGTAGAGCTATGTCTACCGAGGTGGGTAATACATCATACACATTATCATAGAACATTGACATGACGTAAAGCAATTCATGTTTCGCGCTCGTTCTCGCTTCTCACGAGACTTCCAATTTCTATCTTGCCGGGACGATAGTCCCCAAGTTGCAAGGTTGGTTTTCCGCCTGGGAACGCTGGGGGGAGCAGGGAAAGTCACCAATATAACCAGAACAGGTTGTTTAACCATCCAAATGATTTCTAGACAGTTTTATTAAGTTTAAAAAGTTACTAAGTTCTGCTTTAACTCCCAGATATTAACACAGATATTATGGAAAATTTATTTCAGAAATTTAGTTCGGGCTCTGAGATTATGTGATTTTGTTTATTCACACTGCCAGAGCTTTAGAGTGTTTCATGTTCAACCATGTTCCAAAACAGTTATCAGCTTAACATGGATTTTCCAGCAGAGTCAGTTTATACACTTGAAAACAGAGTTAAAATAAACGAATGCAACATATATGAAGGATGAGCTCATACTCTGTATGAAAATAGAGTATTATTTCTAAAGGTGGGGTCACATTTACAGTTGTGCTGCAAATTTTTACAATAGTGATGGAGTCATTTCAATAGAAATCCGTGCAATATGGAATTTCGCTCAAGATTTCCCCATGCAGATTTTGAATCAAGTTCAAGTTGGCCGTGTTGCAACCAATAGAAAGCTGCTTGGTTTGAAAGTGACTTTGTGTGCACTCTGCTTCATACATTGATAGAATATTGACAATGGAAGTTTTTACCCGTGAAATTTTGCTAATGTGACCGCAGCTTAAGACAGTGGTTTTCAACAAGGGGGCCTCAGCAAACTTCCAAGGGGGCCCATAAAATTACTTAAAAGTGTGATTTCTAGACCTGAAAAATTAATAAAATCTTAAATCCATGGTCATTTTATAGTTATGCCAAAGTCAAAAATATTTTATCAGGTAAAAATTGTGAGTACAAAATATTTTTCTAAATCCTTATACAGTATATTATGAACAACTAGAAATGTCATGAAGCCTTTGCATTTTGTTGTGGACAATGGGGACCCTTTAAGTCAAAAAGGTTAATGATTAAGTTGTTGATTCCAATGATTTGTTTCCTTCATAAGCCAAGACTGCCTAGAGTCAGCACATGGATTCATACAGGCTTATATTTACTGTGAGCCGTCTAACTTTAGTTGGCCGATTTCATTTGTTTAATTCATTGCAGTAAAATTCTCAGGAGGAAAGCTACAGGGGACTGGGGAGTTTCGCTTTAATTAACTACATAACAGCAAAATCATTCGCAAACTAATTTCAACATGACAACAATCTGATAAATATAGCAGGAGCAGAAAATGTAGAAAGGTAATTCCAAACCATTATGTATTGGACAACAGAACCTACCCACAAGAGAAGCATTGCAATCGAAATTACATGCTCCCTTGCAGCCTATTACAGGTTGTCTACGAAATAAAACAATGAACAGTTTCCCTGAACTAATTAGCCCTGGATGCTCATTGAATTGGTAGAATACAAAGCACAAAAAATAATTTATCACGCAAATTTAACGTCCAATCGACAGAATCTTCCCCATCACGTAATGTAAAAAAGCACAATATCCTCTGTGAAGTTAAAAAACAAGTCACATCATAATTGCTTTAGAATCTAGCTTTGGACCTGTATGACATAGTTCATTAAAATTCACAAAAATCACCTCCATTACGGGGAGAGCATCAACAACAAATGCAAAAGAGGCCCTGAGGCACAAGGTGCTAAATGCTAAAGACTGCTTGTATCATTTGGAGAAAGGTGCACATATATGCCAGCTTATGCTCTTATCAAACAGTGTACAAAGAACAGGAATATTTTCTTGTATATGAGATTTCCTGAGCTGATGCAAGGGTCATCTAACCTTCACAGACCGGACAACACTCTCCATCAGGGACGTAGTAGCGCTCGCAGTGGAGGACACCACACTGCGCCGTAAAGCAAACGGATACCCCTCCCTGACAGCGGCAGAAGCGACAGGCGTCCATCCTGAACATGTCCCCATCATGGTACTCCACTCCGCTGAAAGTGCAGGCCGGCTTTGTCTCTGCAAAACACAGTAATCAGGACACAGTGCATTAGAGGGTGTCGCATATATGACTGACAGAGCAACAAAACAAACAGGGTCTTGATGACAGGGCCAAGAAGAATAGTTAGTTATGGGGTACGCAGGAACCTAAACGTTGTGCATTTGTGACCGAGAGAGCTTTTAGCAGCCATGGCAACCTCTAGACACCAAATTCCCCTCTCAGCTCATGCATTACAATGCCTACACTTGTGTACATGGGAAAAGTCCTGTTTTGCCCCAAAATGAAGTCTCTTTGAATATAAACTCACACTTTGAGGACTTATGTTTATGTAGTATTCAAAAATTAATTGAAGTATAATTATTGAATTTTGACTAATATCTCATAGCTAACACCAATTAACACTGTGGCAAGCAGGGCGGGGCCGAGAGCTGTGGGAACGGAGCGAGGAGCTCCGGAAGTATAAAAGGAGGAGTGACAACAGTAAAGGACGATAGAGGACCAGGCCTGGACTTGGGGTCGTGAGGGCTTGCCGCTTTACTTTTATTTTGTGTATATTTTTATTGTCTATTTTGTGAATTAAAGTTACGTTGATTGTTAGCCGGTTCCCACCTCCTTCTTTCCTGAACTCTGAACATTGTTACAATAAGGAAAGAAAACTAAATAACAGATCTAGAATACAACAGAAATGCAAACACAAAACTCAATACAAATCTATAATAAACTGTGCTGGGGTAACACATTACAAGTAACGCGAGTTACATGATCAGATTACTTTTTTCAAGTAATTAATAAAGTAATGCATTACTTTTATTGCAAACCTGCAATAATTAAATATGTTAACGCAAATGTTTAACTTTTTATTGCATGTTTTTATTACTAAAGTAAATGTTGAACTTTGTTCTCCTGCGATCCAGAATGGCAGAACAGCTGAAAGGTTTGTTTGAGCTACGCCCTCTACTGTACAGCCGTGAATTCGCATTTCCTTCAGTCTGAGGCTTATTCATTTCACTTTTGGGGTGAAAGGGCTTTACAAAGGCCAAGAATATAACCTTTGTTTTGTTATTAAAAAAAAAAAAAAAAAAAAAAACAAGCAGAGAAAAAGTAACGGAAAAGTAACAATGGATTACTTTCCATAAAAAGTAGTAACACAATAAGTTACTTTTTTAAGGAGTAACGCAATATTTTAATGCATTACTTTTAAAATAATGAGGCATTTATATAGCGCTTTACTATGTACTCCTGTACAATCATATCAGGGGATCTCTCTTCAACCACCTCCAGTGTGCAGCATCCACTTGGATGATGCGACGGCAGCCACAGTACAACGGCGCCAGTGCTCTCATCACACACCAGCTATCGGTGGAGAGGAGAGCGAGTGATAGAGCCAGTTGAAAGTATGGGGATTATTATTAGTAAGGAAAAGTAACTTTCCTCAACACTGGTCATAAATAATAAAACACCTTTGGTCATAATCTGATATTTTGCTTGTGGAGCTTTAATGATGATTAAATTGCATGAAATTACATTGCTTTTGCTAAACATCCCATATGAGTTTGATTTATAAATAAATTACCCACAGTGTTTTTTTCTCTCTTTCATTTACTGTTAAATGGCTGCTAATATATATGTCCTTCAAGCAAGGTAAATTAAGACGCACATTTTTGAAAAGGTCTTTCTTCTGAATAAATTTTTTAAAAGATAAACATCTTGCATTGATCAATACTGAAAAGTATTGTTTAGTAAGTACATTTTTAATATTTTAATAATTAAACCTAGTGGTTTTTTTTTTTCAAACAGTGACAGTTATTTGAAGGTTATAACACCAAAACATGTTTGATTCAGGAAATATGTGCCACTTCCTCTTCTTATGCTTATGCTTAAATCCCGCCAAACACGTCCTTGAAGACATCTGATAGCATAGTTGACGGACCTGAGATGTCTAACAAGAGGCCTTGGAACATTCCATAAAAAACTTTCAAATGAAAGAGTGACAGAATATCAAAGCAATCCATTGAGAGGAATTATTAGAAACCATGGAGCCAACAAAAAGCACCCAAAGCCACGTGGGAACTGATCTCTGCACAGTTAACTGTTGAAAGATCAGCCAAATGTGGAGCACAGGGTTTTTCATTCCAGTGAATAATTTTGTCAATTAGTAGAGGCTCAATGAATTACCCAGTAATCTGGTGTGGCAACCCTGTGATGTCACACTAGACAGGCTTTAAAGAGGACTGTACGAATTTGCTCAGTTTTCTAATCAAAGATTTTTTTGTTCTGTCTGTCTGGCTCTATCGCTCTCCTCTGGGTAACTGCTATCACTGCTGAGAGCGGCAACTAATTGGAAGGAACTGCTTAAAAATCAATGCGTAAAAGAAAAAAATAACTTTTAAAAAGTAATATAAGAAATAACCCCCTGCCATTAGACAGAAGTACAGGAATCGAATGCTAAAAGGAGTTGTATAGTTGGAGTACAGATGTCTATTAAAGGACAGCTCTCTATGGGTGAAATATATGTCAAGTGTCTTGTGTTAACAGGAATGGCTGTGTTGTATGATCGTAATGATACAGTATGCAAGAAGGATAAGCCGAAGGATTCAGAGCTGAAGTAGTGGATGTTACAGGTTTAAATGTGTATCGCACACTTTTCAGTAACAGAAGGCACTAGATTGTGTGCTATCTGGGCAATCCGCTGAGGAATAGTATCAAGAGATCATTAGCTTTTAGTGTGAAACACAATATAGGCGATAACAACAGATTAGTTGTTAAAATGAACAGCAACAGCAGTTAATCCATAATTCCTACCTATGTTGGGGAGCAACTAACTAAAAGTAATAATAAAACAAGGAGTATTCAAACATATTTGCCTAAAATATCTCACTCTTATGTTTGGAAGTTCAATACATTTTTGTGAATAAGTTTGCCAAGATTTCAATCTTTTCAAACAGTTTATGTAAATGTAAATGTCCTTGCAAATGATGAATCGGTTAAAATATTGATGTACCATTTGTTTTGAGTCCTTCTGTGTGGTGAATAGATTAAAAAAAGATTATTTTCAAACAGTTAATTGGTTAAAAAAATGTAACCAATTCTTTTGAGTCCTTTTGAGTGGTGAATCTGTTCAAAAAAATATTCTTTTGATTTTTTTTCTGAACCATTAACTGGTTCAAAAAAGGGTTCAACAATTCTATTGAGTCCATGCAAATGGTGAATTGGTTCAAATATGGTTCACTGATTCTTTCAAAACCATGCAAATAGTGAATCGTTAAAAAATATATGAATCATCAATTCTTCTACTTTCAAATTTAGTGGACATTTATTTGTTTAACTTCAATCCTAATCGAGGGTCCTCATTAATTTGTGGCAAATAAATACTTGCAGAATTAAATATTTTCAAAAAGATATTGCTTTATTAAATAGCTTTGGTATAGTAAGCTACTTTGTAGTGTACTTTTTTAAGGGTAGCAGCGTACTGTAGTTTAAAGGGATAGTTCACCCCAAAATTACAATTCTGTCAAGAAAGAAAAGTAAATAATGACAGAATTAAAAGAATGATAAGATTTTTGTGAGACCTACCCCATTAACTACTTTAAATAAGTAGCTTGTAGATCTGGAAGCTACAGTTTCAAGGTAGTTCCCCCAACACTGATCCCTTCCCTTTACTATCATTTCCCTAACCAGTTCTCTACACTAACCCATATCCTACAAATTCCCTTTCCCTCAACCCATATCCCACCAACATTATTCTTTCCATTCCCAACTCAATTAACCATTCTATCCTGTCCATTCCCTACCCAATTTCCCTTATCCTATACATATTCCCTACCTAATTAACTATTATTTACAAACAGTAACATTGACAAAATCTGATTGCTGAAGTTCACATTAATATAATCTATGCGAGCAATAAAGGTAAACAGGATTGGTTTGATCTCTGCAACGAAGGGGCTCACGCTTGAGACTCAACTCGAGCTCTAAATCACCCCTCTGGACCTAATTATGGAAATAAATATGGAGTTGAGGTGGTGGAAAGAGTGAAACTGCTGTTTATATATACTTTGCTTTGCATTGTGATTGCAAGGGTATATGAATACGCTCCCACTCATAAATTTATTTGGAACTCATTTATTTTGTGGGAAGTTCCCGCTGTAACTACAATCTGGAACGTAGCATCTTGTGCTTTTTGCTACTAACTGCAATAAACATTTATAATTTATCTTAATGACTAATAACCAAATGCTTCTAATGTGCTTCATCCCACTGGCGCAATGGTGTGGCCAAAGCCACGTGATGCTGTGGCTGAGGTAAATAATTAGTGGAGGTGTGAGTAATAGTTACGTCAGCATCTTGACCTTCCCAGATGTTCAGTGCAATTGCCTCACCCAGTGGATCTAATACTTAAAAAATTACACAAGTAGCCACATCAAGGTTAGATTCAATGTTTTTTAGAGGTGACTCGGACATGCTAAGTGCAAAGTATGTCCCGTTTCTCTGTTTTTGTCTCATTGAATGTCAGTGTTTATGTAAAACTGCTGCTTTCAAGCCCTGCTGCATCTCATTAGCTTTCAAGATAAAATCCGAACCAAGCCGTCTGGATGTAAAGAAAGATTTGAAGGAGAACAGATAGCGTGCTCGCCCCCATTTGTTTTGCTGGCTGTTATGACCTCACCGAAGAGAAAAAAATGGTAAAAGGGAGAATCTGGCTTTCCTGCCGCATTTCCGTTTGTGAAGGACAAGCCATAAGTGTCGGTGTGTAAACAGCTGGCTGAGGCTCATGGAGAGTTGGTGTCTGCTCTAGGGCTTATCCCTCTCTCACCACAGTAGGACAAGCTGGTTGTTGAACAAATATGCAAAGTTTGTCAGGCTTGAGCTGGTGGCTTCATTTCTCAGCCCACTGGCTGCCTTGATTTGGGACTTTACCCATCACAAAGGATTATACAACTGCAGCAAATTCCTTCATAGTTTTAAGGAAAAGTCTTTGACTTGGAATCCTCTGGCATTAGGGATTGGACGTCGTGTAGGGAGAACAAACTTGAATGAATTCGGTTTAATATTTGGAATTTCACCCCAAAGCTGTAATCCTCTAAAGGCTCTGTCAGGGAAGAAAATGCTGATTCAAAGTCTAGGGTAAACTTTCTGAAAGAACTGGTCAGAGATGGTCAGGGTTGTTCTAGCATGGAGTGTCCCTCATTTCCGCATGTTCTTCACTGCCGAACAGCTAAACTGTTTGTTGGAGGAACGTTCCAACAAAGCAGAAGGATGCAGGAGGTGTATTAGCCCAAGAAATGCTGGATTACTAAGACAAAAAGTTGGGACTTTTGGGGAATTTGCACCAGTTCCTCTCAAGTCTTTGTCAACACCTTTAGAAACACAAAGATGAATGTTACAGGAGACCAATACCACTCTGGCTATTTTTATCTCTGACTGCAACAGATTTAATTACATGTTCATTTCATTCTCATTTTAACATAAAACTTTCCTTGAAAATGGTATACGTTTTCAAAACCATATGAAACTAGCATGAATACAAGCAGTAGATTTGTAAGACCTTGCAATGTGTTCTAAACTAGACTTTAAGAAGATTTTTTCCCCATCATAAACACTCGTATTTGCCATTGACCCAAATGCTTGAAGCCTGCAGTATGAATTGACCACGTTTACATTTTTTTGTTTTACATAATTCCTAAGATGCTTCACCAGAAATCAGTGCAGAACATGCAAATATAGTCTATGGATTCCTTCAGGCTCATATTTTAATAATGTAAAGCATTGTATACAAGCATCATCTAATAAAAAAATCTTCTAGAGAGGAGATTCTTGCTCTCGTTTTGAAACACCACACCTCGGTTTAAATTAATGGAGAAGATTGGTAACCATGGAAACACTACCCTAAGACGCCAAAGCCTAGTTTTCTCTGCCTCAAGACTGATTCAACAGGTCCCTTTCCCTCCGAGGCCTTGAGCTGTTAACTGGCCCCATCTGAATTGGTAGAGTGCATGACTGCACTAGCAGGGTCTGGACGAAATGAGGTAAGTGACAGAAGTCAACTATGTAATCTATATGACTGCCCAACCCTTCACACATCTGTATGGATACAAATAAAGAATGGCTACTACCTGTGCTCTCATATGGATTTCTGAAAATAGAGATATAGAATCTCACACACGTACACGCACACACACAGAGTCTTATTAAACAAAGGCCATCTGAAGCAGGAGGAAAAAAAACCTATTTAAATTGAACTAAGAGTTTGACAGGATTGTGAAGAGGCAGTAAGACCTAATGAAATTCTCCATCTGGAGATTAAAACACCTCCACAGCTCAGTCTCACGGTTCCCAAAAAGAGCTTCGAAGTGCAACCTTAAATAACAACGTTTATTCCTGTTCAAAAGCTGCTAACCTTAACGTGGAGGATTTACATAATCTCCCACCTCCAGTCGCAAACTTGTACTCGTGCAGATTCCTCCCGCTTGAGGTCATGGTTAAATACGGACCGGTGTGCACTAAATGTAACGTAGCAGAAGAATCACAGCCGGTCTTTCGACACCAAGCTCGGCGCCACACACTGAGTCTCGTCAGGTCTTTAAAGAAGCCACAGCGTACACTTTAGCAGCATTTTATATTTCCCCCTGAAGTCCACTTATATTGTTAGATAAGGTTTCATGCACCAAAACAGACATAATTTAGTTTTATATGACCATTTTCTTCCTCCTTTCTGACCTTTAGAATTAAAAGTGCTTTGGAATTCTACACATAAATTGTTCCTAATGCATGATAGATATTGAAATGGGTGTCTTGAGCAATTATGCCTGTCTCTGTGACTGCCTTTGGCTCTGCAAACATCAAAACAAGAGTCAAGAGGGCGGACCAAGCTTTTTGGCCAGAAAACTAGCCAATCAGAAACACAATCTGTCAGTGATCTATTTTGGTTTTGGGATCGTTGACATCTTTGGATGCGGAAATCATTTGGTAGGACATGTCTGTGGAGGGTTTTGGGTAAAGGCTGTGAGGCTGAATGGTGAAAGCTAACAAAACAGCAGCACTTTTAAACAAGATTTAAAAGATTTTATATGCAAATTATCTCTGTTATAATGACAAACCTATTTGCATGTGAAATGAGATCTACTTTATTCAGAGGCCAAACTGCTGAATACTGAATAAGGGTTAGCATGTAAATATGCTAATGCTTCTGGCGTCACAACCACTGACAATTTCCAAACGATCCACTGCAGCTTAGTTTCCATAAATGATACAGGCAGGAGATTTGCATTGTTTAGAGAGTATGGAACCTGTTTAGAGTACTTGTGCAGAGTAGCTAACTAAAAACAACGATCGTATTACAGTAATTTAGCTGTTTTCAAAATAGTGTAACTAGTAAGCTACCCAACAAGAAGCAATGTAAGGTTACAAAATGTTGCATCACTTTTTCTTTTTTTGTTCACGCATAGCATTGCAACTGAGTGAAAATCATTTGCTAGTAGAAGGTCTGACCCGATCGCACGAGAAAACATGACTATTTTACAAGGTGAAATTCATACAATATGTGATTCCAACTGAAACTTTGGAAGTTTGAAGGTCTATCCCCACATGGAGTGCAAGAAGATTCTATGGAAACGAACGAATGAGATTGTACAAATCAATACGAATTGGTCATGAATTTGCCCAAATATAAAATGGTTATAAATTGTCATGAGACTGTGCTGGAACGTATATTTTTAGCGAATTAGTTTAGATTGTTAAAAAGCCAATTCACTGATTCATTTGAATCATCAGCAAAATCATCAGCTTTTTGTGTACTTGTAGCTTGTAGCATAGCTACTTATTTGCAATTTTACTACTTTAAAGTAGCTTGTAGCTTAGCGAACTACAGTTTCAAAGATCTAAGGTGCGCCCAATGTCACGTACTGTCTAACTAGGTACAACATTTGATGAGGAACAAAGTTTGCAACAAGCTAAAAAAGTATGTTGTATATAGTATGAATGTATGTATTATAAATGAGAAAGTATGTGGACTTTGGAATCTAAGCGGAGGTAGTAGGTCATCCAGGTGCGTTTCGCCTACTGTTTAATGAATACTACAAAAATCGGACATAGTACTCATTTCACATACAGTGTTTTTTTTTTTTTCTGCTATAAGGAAGTAGGCATATTCGGATGCAAGGCTAGTCTCAGACAAAGAAAATGGAAGAAAACTATCTGAACCATGAAGAAGAAATAGAATGTGAAGGCTGAGGAGATTGCAGTTATCATCCTCTCGGATGCTTGAGATGTTTTCTTTTTTCTGTGTTAGGCAGGAGAACGCCTCTCTAGAAGGACTCAATCCAGCATTTTTTTTCTTCCTGTCATACAGTCCAACAGGAGCTGCCTCCCGGTGTTTTTCAGCCCTCCCTCATGCTGCAGGCTAGCTTGTTTTGGCTGCAGCTGCTGAGAGGCAGACTAAATAATGTGATAACGCGCCACTTCACAGTTGCGTCTTGCACTGCCAAGACCCGCCACTGCTCTGGACATGCAAATCACTACAACCGCACAACACCTGCAAATCAAGGCTAAGTTGTCAAGGAACAAAACAAAACAAAAAAAGACGGCGTTTTTGTGTGCATGTTTTCACATTTTTTATCTGTGAAAGATAGTGGCCGCTGTGTTGGAGCAGACATAAATAAGAGCCGAGTATAAAAGGGAGAGAATAGTGCCTACGGGGCCTGTCAATCATCACAGGCTTCATAGCGCACACGTTATGTGAATGGCCCCTCGGTGACTCCTATTCCACCCCTGCCTTAAAGTCACTTTCCTCTTCCGACGACGCTTTCCCTAAAAGAGAAAAAGAGACGGCTGTGTTCTTCTATCCTTATCAATGTTATGTTTACACTAGCAGTTTAACTTGCGGTTATAACAAAATGTTATGTCACATACTGGCTGGGCTTGTTATAATCTCTCGAAAGAATGAGCAGCTGTTTAAGCATTTACTTCAGATCGACATATGTTCTAATCCTTGCTTGTCCTATGAAAGAGTGTGCATTGTTCTTCCATACGTCAGTTTGAGGCAGAACAACATGCTATGTGTACAGAGCTAATCCTAATGTTAACGGCTTAAGCATCGACAGCACAATCAAGCTTCTCCAGAACACTTTCTCATTGACAAGAAGAGGACTGAAATCAGCGCTCATGACCTTTATTACATCGCCCTTCTATCCCTAGGTTGAACAGCTAGTGCAAACCGCCAATAATGCCCTTCTCCATGACAACCGCTCCCTGGGTAAATATTAGAGTAATGATGGGGCTCGTAGCAGTGAGGCTGTATGAATGGGGACTGACAGGTGCGCCAGTTCATCTGTGAAGATGCACAAAGCTAATTATGGGACTAAAAATATCGCTAATGACAAACCAAATCTACCATGCGCAAATGTGGCAGAGTGGCTTCCTGTTTCGCTTCGGACAAACAACACGTTCGCAAATTCACTGGTTGATCAACACACTCTAATTTTATGGAGAAAACTGTGGGGTTGTTGCTGTTGAAAATCAATGTGACAAGTGAAAAAAGCTGTGAGTAAACAAACAGTGCCAAACACCCTCATTTAAACGTGCAAGTCATGGAATAGCACAATAACAACAACAAACTAAACTATCTTATCCTTGAAATTCCTTGGTGTGGTCAAAGTTACTTCACGCTTTAAAACCTTCAGAAAGGAGTTGCGATTACCTCAGGGTGGGAAAATTCTAGATTAGATGCACACATACACACACTAATCAGACCTTCTTTCTTATCTACTCTCCAAAAGGGTGACATCACTGTCTGAGAGAAAAATGTGGTGCACAAACACTGTCTGAGAATGCTCACTCCCTTGCCATCCCAAACACTTGCCTTTGGAAGTGTGTGCGGGCACCTTGGAGAGTGAGCGAGAGACTGGCAGAGAAAGACTGCATTCTGTCTGTCTGACATCTGCTGTTGCTAGAATCATCAAGCTGTGAATTTGTTCAGAAATGGCATGGGTGATCAACCCAAATATTCATCGTAATCTTCAAAACTACTTCATGTAGATAACATTTCCTGTATTTACACTACACTGCTGAAAAAAAAAAAAACAGATTCAAGTAGACAATTTTGGAGAGCAATAGCAATTCTGAGATCCCACCCTCCAAAACACAAGAACACGCACAGCTAGAGAACAGACGCAAAGCGTCACGAGAGATGGCATTAAATTACCTCATGCCTCAAAGGACATAACATTACAGTAATAATGCAAGTAAACCACGTAAAGAGCGCTGACTTGTGCTACCTGACTGCTGCAGATTCATTTCGGCATTGATAGCAGTGCCATAGACATGAATGAATACAAGTCTGTGGATGTGAACCACTCAGTAGAATGTCACGGGTTGCTATCTCTTAATTATAGTAGTTCTAGCGTGAACACAGCATAAGCTCATTGTTTTGGTTCAGGAGGAACTGTAAAAGGCGTCTTCTGTTTGTTTTTGGCACTCGGTCAACAACTCTTGGCATAGGCTCATGGAACACGGTGATGACGGGATGTCTGCGCGAGCAGGTATGCAAATACATAGGTTGACAGACAGGTAGAACATCCTTCTGTGGAAGTCTCAGGACCAAAACGTTTTCTTCCAGTCATTGCATTTAATCACTGCACAAGACTAATCTAGATCATCTTGGCCAGTTTGAAACAGCCAGAGTTTCCAGCAGAGTATAGTCCGTGAGGTGCCAATGTGACAAAACCTATGGGGAAAAACTTCAAATAAACACAATATAAACTGAATTTAATAAGACTCGAATCCTCATTAAGGAATTCCGCAGTGAATAAATCTTATCACACATTACAGAGAACAGAAGCGAAAGACGCCGGCTCCTTTTTCCAATTAAAGATTTATAGAGACAGTTTCCAGCAGCCCAGCATTATGTAAATCAAATTAAAGGGATAGTTCACAAAATGAGAAGTTTTGAAAAATATACTGGCCACTCATTATCTTTCAGTATAATGAAAATAAATGAAGATTTGGGCTGTCATTTTTTAAATTATGACTTTTATATTCGAAGTCTTCTAAAGTCATGCGATGGCTTTGAGGGAAGAAAAAGGCTGGAAAAATTTAATTATTCACTAAATAACTCTCTTTGGCACAGTCATCCTCGGTGTTCAAGAGAACATTCACTAGAAAGATTTGTTCATGAATCAGGCTAATCACCCTGATTTAGTGAACTGACACTTAGTAATCAAGATTATCAGTGAATTTGTCTGTTTGTCAGTACAAAGACTTCAGAACAGGGGTTCAGAACCGATATACCGGTATTAACGTTAATCGTGCATTTAAATGAAATGAAATATCGTTACTGTGTTAATTAGGGGTGTCGTAATATATAGTAATATATACTGCCGCGTAAAAGCATGTCGTCAGATTTGACAGACATGACACTCCAAGAAAGTTAGCTTTCTAGTGTGGAAGTTTTCTTAATTGCATTTACATCCTTTTGTCCAAAAGTGTGGATAAAAACTTAAACATTATCGTATATACACTTCAAATATCTTTAGAGAGCCGTGTTTTTCTATTTTTACCCAAAAATAGGGTGATGTGAGAATTATGGAATGTTAAACTCTCACATGTAATTTATGTTTCATTCATACTCAACACCGGAGGGCGCCCTCATGCAGAAAGGCTACAAGTAAGACTCATAGGAGTAATACAATTTAAGATGTTCAAGGAAAGACACTTAACACACCATTGCGACAATTTATGGTTTATCCGTGTTCTTCAAGCTATCTCTGGTAATTTCATAAGGATAATGCATATTTATTATGCAATGCCAATTGACATAGCCTTTATCGCTGTATAGAATATTATAAAATGATATCATTTCTGCCTCATTCTGTGATCAGTTCACAGAAGGATGTTATTTCAAACTGGTTGCCATTAAGTGTAATTGTTCCTTTGTATACAATAGAGTGATTCTTCTAAAAACTGATAGCACTGTTTATTTATTTTTTCAAGATTTATATAAATATCGCAATACACTGTTATTGTGAATTCTTTTGGCCACGATAATAGTGTAGTAAAACATTTGATATCGTGACAACCCTACTTCAGATGATTTGAAATATAGCATTTAAGTCTTTATTTTTATAAAGCTTCAGTCTCCATTAACTGCCATTGTGAAAAAGCGACTGCGACTGATACATTATGAAAAATTTCTCCTTTCGTGTTCCACAGATGAAACAGGAGAAATTTCAGCATGGGCTGATGTGACCACTTGTTGTTTTCCCTCATCCATCCGCAGTGTATTCATCTGTTGTGTCAATTTGTTCAAGTCATGACAGTCTTGAGAAGGTCACTCATCTAATGACGTGCGAGTGATATCTTTTGAATATTAATCAGTTTCTGTTCATCCAAGGGGATGAGTTCATTTTCTCTTTCTGTCGCTCCTTCGCGTTCTCCCCCACCCCTCTCATCTGTGGAATATTAGATCAGCCTTTACACTGTACACAGCCACCGGTGGCCAGATGTTCAATTAGCCTGTATTTCTGTTCAGAGCTTTGATGCTCCCCGCGCTGCTCTCCGGCCTCAGCGCTTTGTTCTCAAATCAGCCTAAGGCTAATTTCACCTCCCGCTGTGAAGATGACACACAACCTGGCACCTCACACATCACACCGCTATTTGTGCTTGCTTGTTTATGTACATTCATGCATGGAAGGAAGGTGACTCCCCAAATTACGAATATGGAAAAGCAAGTCCTTGGGTTGCACTCTTTTCTATTTGTTGCTTCGTCTTTCATGTATTGTGTGCCCTAGGCCTGGTTATAGGGTGAAGCAGGAAGGAAATAAACAACTAGAGGGAAAGTGAGATTGTTTTCATGGGTCCCTTTATTCAAAGAGCCACTCATGAGCTTTTGTGTTTGGATGGAGCCTTGATTCTGTTGTCTTCCTCTTGGCGGTTGTCTATCCGCGAATATGGAAAAGGCCCAATGTGCGACATACGGCCTTGGTGCACGCTGATGTTTCCAGCTTTGATTTGTTGCTGATTTCCTGTGGCTTCCGTCCACCTGTCCCCTGCAGTCTCTTCATCTGAGAGAGTTCTCCACCACCTGCACACAGCTCTGCCCACAGCGACTGTGGGGTTAAGCTCTCTCTTTCTGTCCCAACTCTCAGCGCAGGTTTTATTAGTCAGTGATCTGTGTAGTGTGTGTGCTTATGTTTGCGTACGGCTGTGCACAAGGGGTAGCCGGTGCTTTCCAAAAGTGGGGAATCGCAGATGTCACTTATGAATGGCAATGTGTACTTTGTGTATTTGATGTCTGTAATATATAAATATATATGGAAATGATATATAGGGCCCCATCATACACCTGGCGCAATGCAGCAGCACACAAACATGCCAAATATTAAAAATAAAAGGATTACAATTAATATTGTGTTCATAAAGATATAGTGGAATCCAGCTTGTCCCATAGATGTTCTGCTTGCGTGCTTTTACCTCACGCACGAGCAGATCCGTTTGCTCTCTGGAGATGCGTTCAGTCTGCAAATTCCGTCATGTAAATAGCGAATCCGACATGGCGCGAGCGCAACTGGCTTTTAAAGGGAATGGGAATTACACTCTGATTGTTTTTTTGCATGTTACGCCCAAAACACAGCCATTACTCATTAATAGAATAGAGACAACCCTTTTAGACCATGCGCTGGGCACGCCGACCATTTTTTCCGGCGTTAAACTAGCAAAAGTGGATTCGGACACGACCTATGTGCACTTGTGCCGTGCGCTTTAGACCATGTGCTTAGATTGTTAAAATATGGCCCATAATGTTATTCCATCCACTCATGTGTCTCTCTCATTTTCCTTTCACACATCACACACGCCCAAACATATACTTAAACTGTAATGCCGGTCTAAGCCTCTTTTTCTAGCACCACCAATTCCATGCAAGATATCAAAAAAGTAGACATGAAGTTATAAACTTGCAGTGTAACAATGTTGTCAATGTGTTAGTAAAGGGCAGAGATAAACATTTTACCGGTGCTTTACTGTGCTTCTTTATTTTCATGTGTAAGAGTGTTTTCTCTCTATTTGTTAAAATGAAGAATGAAAATGCAACCTAACTTCAAATTCAAAAAAGAGGAAAAATACTTTCTCACTCATATAAATAACAACTCACAAAATCAAACTGACTAATGTTGGCTTAAAAAATATAAAATCTTAAATATACAAATTAATTTTGATAATAATTATAGCTAATGATAAACTCTGAAATTATCAGAATGTAGCTGTTCATTTTGCTTTAACAACAATGCTTAGATGACATTCACTTGTGCCTTGCACACACACACAACATAATTTGGGGAGAAATAATAACTATGTCTTTCTCGAGTTTGTTAAAGCCATTACATGCAAAATTAATTAAAATTAAAATCACTGCAAATTGATTGTGAAAGTGTGTATTTCCTGTAGTTGTGTGTATTTTGGGTAATATTCTGCTGAGGCCGGTCACTATGGCAGCAGCGACAGGGTTCTGCACACCGACTAGACGACCTTCCCAGTGCACCAACACAAAAACACTAATTAAGACACACAGAAAACAGAACCTACCGTTGACGCACTCAAACACATCGCAGCACCTCCCAGGTGTTCCGTCACCACGGGACACAACCTGAGGTGAAGTCCCTGCTGAGCACTGTGGGAAGGTGCAGAGGCCAGGCAAACACTCACATCTGAGTAGAACAGAGAGAGAGAGAGAGAGAGAGTCATGCCTAATACATAACAACAAAACACTCTCTCCTGACACTCTGATGTTATTAACTTTCAGTGCTGAAATAATCCATTCTTTATACTAGTGAAAAAATAGGGGAAATGTTTTAGTCTAATCTGGTTTATATGCATGAGACAGGTGTGATGTCTTACCTAGACTGCGAGTGTGAGACTTAACAGACGTAACATCTAACCTAAGTTAGTCTGACATGTTTACCAGTCTAACCTGGATTGTGAGTGAGAGAAAGGTGTGCCTAACATGGACTGTGCGAGTGAGACTGTGTATGTCAGACAGGTCTAACTGTGTAACCTGGACTATAAACATGCAACATGTAACATTTTACCTGTATTCTGAGGATTGTAACGTCTAATCAGGATTGTGAGTATGACACAAGTGTAACAGTCTAACTTGGATTGTGAGAGTAAGACAGGTGTAACATCTAATCAGGATTGTAAGTATGAGATAGATGAAATGGTCTAACTGGGATTGTGAGTGTGAGACAGGTTTAATGTCTAACCTGGATTATGGGTGTGAGAGTAGGTGTTACAGTCTAACTTGGATTATAAGCATGAGACAGGTGAAATGTCTAATCAGGATTGTGAGCATGAGACAGGTGTAACTGTCTAAATGGGATTGTGAGCATGAAACAAATGAAACAGCCTATCTGAAATTGTGAGAATGAGACGGGTGTAACGATTTGCCTGGATTGTGAGCATGAAAGAGATAAAACAGCCTTACTTGGATTGTGAGAGCAAGACAGGTGCAATGTCAAATCAGGATTGTAAGCATGAGACGAAATGGTCTAACTGGGATTGTGAGTGTGAGACAGGTTTAATGTCTAACCTGGATTATGGGCGTGAGAGTAGGTGTTACAGACCAACTTGGGTTGTAAGCATGAGACAGGTGTAATGTCTAATCAGGATTATGAACATGAGATAGGTATTACGGTCTAACCGGGATTGTGAGAGTGAGACAGGTGTAACACACTGCCTGTATTGTGCGTGTGAAACAGTCTAACTGGGATTTTGAGAGGGAGACAGGTGTAATGTCTAATCAGGATCGTGAGCATGAGACAGATGAAATGGTCTAACTGGGATTGTGAATGTGAGACAGGTGTAATGTCTAACCTGGATTATGGGCGTGAGAGTAGGTGTTACAGACCAACTTGGATTGTAAGCATGAGACAGGTGTAATGTCTAACTTCGTATTGTTGGTGTGAGAGTTGGTGTTACAGTCTAACTTAGATTGTATGCATAAGACAGGTGTAACTTCTAACTTGAATTGTCAGTGTGAGACTAACCTACATATTGAACACCAGACAGTTGTAACAGTCTAACCTGGATAGTGAGTCGGAGATGTAACAAAAAAACATACCTAAATTGCAAATGTGACACAGACGTAAGGCCAAACCTGAATTGAGCATGAGACATGCCTCGACTGTGAGTGTGAGAAAGGTGTAACATCTAACCTGGTAGGAAGGGTGCAGCAGCCGTCTGCGGTCAGTCTGACCTGAGTCTCATAGCTGTCTGCTGGACACTGGACAGGCTTCACTGGTGGACACTCTACTGTGCTGCAGTCTACACTGAACACTGAACACAAAACAAGAGATAAAACATTTATCACTGCTCATCATACCTCTCATTAACACACCTCATCAAACTCTCATCCAAGCAAATGATTTACCTGCTATAATCACACCATAGATTTCAAAACATACTGTTTACAGTGCAGTAAACAGTGCAGTGCAGGGCAGTCATCATATAATGAAAAACAAAAATACATAAAAAGCACTTGCTGCAGGTTAACATCAACCGATGACAGTTTCAGAGGAAGGCTATTATTGCATTTCGATGACCATTAAGATAAAACATGTATTAAAAGGATAGTTCACCCCCAAATGAAAATGTCATTACTTAAATGTTACTTAAGCCCTATTCGGACGGGACTAGTTTAACATGGAGAGGTGGGGTAAAGTAATAATTACCAGAGCTTCTCTGTGATTTTAGTCCCGTCCGAATGTGCCATCTCAGTAATCATCACGGACAATGTCAGTAAAGATTACGGCGACATTTACCTTTAGTAAAAAGGTCCGGAAAAATGACCTCAGGTAATACTAATCCCGTGCGAATAGACCCGCTGTAAATATGTACATAACTATTCCGTCATTTCCTGTTTAAAAGTAGTTTTCCACATTTTTTCAAGTATGGAGACGCTTGAAAAAGCATTCAGTTGCGTTCTAGACGCTGGGACGAGTCTGTGACAAAACTCAATAAATATAGGTTATGTGTTTGTGCACGTGATATCAGGAAGCAACGTAATACGCACATGACGACAGGAGGGTAACGGCGGTGTGTAAATCGAGTTACTCTTCCCACTTCTGCTAGTTTTACTGAGATATCTTATCCCGTGCGAATTGGCCATTAATATTACAGACGCCCAGTGGTAAAATTACATTACTCCATCTACCCTTGTAAAGTTAATCCCGTCCGAATAGGGCTTTACTCACCCTTAAGTTATTCCAAACCTGTATGAGCAGGCCCGGATTGGCTAATCGGGAGCACCGGGAAAATTCCCGGTGTGCCGGTCTGTTTTATTGGCCAGGAGGGCCGGTGTTGTCATGGCACTGGGTTGAATGCTTTCCTTATGGCTCCAGTCATAGCGCAGCCCCACTATTTTTTTTTTTATTATTATTTTATCGCAGCCCCACAAAAAAATGAAAATAAAGTCACTTTGTTAGAGATGTGCGAACAAAAAATAAGAGATACAAAACATGGATAATAGCCTATAGGCGCAAAGGCGGCGCTGAAAAGGCCAGAATAATAAAATATCTCTAGAAACTCAAGCGGCCAAGCCTACGAGTCAGGGCCGTACCGACCATTGAGGTCTCCGAGATCCGGACCTCGGTAATTTTTCCTGAGTGTATAATGAACGTTGTGAAATAATTGCCTAATATTACCTGCTGCAATGATTCGCATATCGCGACGATAACCGACCTCATCATCTGAGCTGCTTCAGCACTCAAACACCGCTCGTCGGCAATGGCAAAATGTTTGAGATGACCGATCAAAGCAAGCGGGATTTAAGTTCACAGAAGCGCGAGCCGCGGCCGCGCGCGAATCCCAACGCGACGCTTCACGAGATAAGGTGCGTGGCTAAACTAAACGGCTGTTTTATGATAGAAATTTTAAACGACCTACATAAATAATCACTTTACAAAGACTGTATCAATCTAAGCTCATCTTCAGGAAGGGGAGATTTACAGGTAAAGATAAAGAGACTGAGAGAAGAAGAACGAGAGAAGGAGATGGAGATGAGAGAGGAGAGCAGGTAGAGCAATAGCCTATTGCATAATAATGAGAATAACTTTATTACAATGGATTCCTATTTAACACAGTCAGATGTTTATGGAAGCTTGTTTCCGCCACAAAAAAAAAAAAAAAAAAAAAGATAATTGCAACTTTTTATCTCACAATTGCGAGTTTACATCTCGCAATTCTGACTTTATATCTCAGAATTGCGAGATACAAAGTCAGAATTGCGTGAAATAAAGTCGCAATTGCGTGTTATAAAGTCAGAATTGCGTGAAATAAAATCAGAATTGCGAGATATAAAGTCAGAATTGCGTGAAATAAAGTCGCAATTGCGTGTTATAAAGTCAGAATTGCGAGATATAAAGTCAGAATTGCGTGAAATAAAGTCACAATTGCGTGACTTGTGACTTTATATCACGCAACTCTGACTTTATAACACGCAATTGGGAGATATAAAGTCAGAATTGCATGATATAAAGTCGCAATTGCGTGTTATAAAGTCAGAATTGTGAGATAAACTATTCTGAGAAAAAAAAAAAAGTCCGTCTTTTTTTCCCCCTTAGAATAGGAATTTATATCTCACAATTTTATATATCACAATTCTGAGAAAATATGTCAGAATTGCGAGATATAAACTCGCAATTGCGTATTATAAAGTCAGAATTGCGTGATATAAAGTCGCAATTGCGAGAAAAAAAGTCCGAATTCTGACTTTATAACACGCAATTGTGACTTTATTTCACGCAATTCTGACTTTGTATCTCGCAATTCTGAGAAATAAAGTCAGAATTGCGAGATGTAAACTCGCAATTTTGAGATAAAAAGTCGCAATTATCATTTATTTATTTTTATTTTGTGGCGGAAACAAGCTTCCATATTGGGGGAAGTGCCAGATAGCCCTTGAAAGATTGGGCCTTATATACTGAGGGTTTAATTACATTATTTTAATAGTCAGTCGGGAACTAAAGTGGGCCGGTCTAAGGCATGAAACTCCAGGGCTGAAAATGAGTCCCAATCCGGCCCTGTGTATGAGTATTTTTTTTTTTAAATGTTGGTAACCAGACAGTTGACTGCACCCATTGACTTCCATAGTAGGAAAAAAAAACTATGGAAGTCTTCCTACTATGGAAGTCAATGGGTGCAGTCATCAGTCTGGTTATCATCATTCTTTAAAATATTTTCTTTTGCGTTCAACAGAAGAAAGAAACTCATACAGGTTTGGAACAACATGAGGGTGAGTAAATAATGAAAAACAAAAAAAAAATTTTTGGGTGAACTATCCCTTTAAGTAAATGTTCCATTTCATGTTCAACTTTACTTGTTTTTCAAAAAAGTGTACATACAAAAATAACCCAAAGACATATGTGTCCTATTTACCAAACAGGAAACATATTTTCAACAGCCCATGACTTTAGCGTGTCTCAAAAGCTTTGGCAAACTCCCAAATCACGAAAATCACTCTCTTTTATGTATTGGGAAATGAATTACGGTTATTTTTTTGAAGCCAAGTGGCTATCTCTGCTCAAGGCTGCCATACTGCAGCAAAATATAGCATGACAGAAGAAGATATATTAAAGTTAAGGTACTATGACAGCATCTTGAGATAACCTGCAAAGAATTCAAATCTATCACTATCAGGTTCCTGGTGTGGATCCCCAAGACTCCACAACAATCCATCTATTACTCGAGCAGGAAAAGAATTTTATGTTGCAAGAAAAGTTGACACGGCATGTTTTTTTTTATATACAGCATCAGAAAGACCATTGTAGAGGGACAGTCTCCCACAAATGAAAATTCTGTCATCATATCCTCAGCCTCATGTCATTCCAAATATGCATATTGTTCGTTGTTCTCTTCGAAGAATCTTTACACAGTTCCTGCCAAACAATGATAGTGATCGGAAATGTCAAAAATGGACATGAGGGATAGGATTTCCATTTTTTGGTTGAAACATTCCATTAAACCATGCTAGTGGAGACTGGTTTGTACTGGTTTGGTTGATGTTCACCGGCAAATCACACGGTGTGAAAATGGAATCAAGGACGTCACAACACTTAACTAAATATTGGATTTCTTTACCCGGTTTGCATTCGTAGAGATCACAGCACTCGCCGGGTTTGCCGGAGCTCTTGGATACCAGGATGTTGAGGTGCCCGGGCTGGCACACCTTCCTAAGACATCCGGCTGGGCTGCACACACAGCGGCTGGGCAGGGGGCAACATTCACCCGGTGGAGCGTAGCCCTCGATTAATATGGAGTCCTCAGGGCAGCGTGGAGAAAACTGCACCTCGCACCTCGCCCTAGAACAGTCTGGTCTTTCCTCTACGGAGAAAAAGAGCACAACTTATGTCATTCATGATGTTCAGCTATGCTTAATAGTGATTCTTTTCCTGTGAATAAAAACTGGTAAATAAAGTAAATAAAACAGAGTAACCTTATTAGAAACTGCAATATGGTTTAAATTGAATTGCAAGAGGGATTGTTAGACTCTCACAGATGTAAGTGATATACACGATTCAAATCAATAACCAAAACAAGCTATTAAAGAAAAACCATCTGTCAGGGCTCACACCACATATTTTTAACTCAAAACTCCATGTGGCGATACATATGTGGAGTATTCCTCGCATTAAACCTCTAATAATAAAATACGAGGTATTTGTCTTCATGTTTTTTTTTTTGTGTGACAGGTACTGTTTTAACAAGAGACAGACTAGTTTGTCAAGTATATGACCTGTGACACAGTGACATGCGATTTGTCTCATATATGCAAGGGAATAACATCTAAATAACCACACTGTCATAAAAAAAAAACTTTGTTATTAGAAGTTGGTAAAAAATGTTTTTGAAAGAAGTCTCATTTGATCAAAGATAGAGTAAAAACAGTCATATTGTGACCAATTGTGTACAAAATAAAATATCTCTTTTCTGTTTTAATATATTTTAGAATGTAATTTATTCCTGTGATGACAAAGCTGAATTTTCAGCATCATTACTCCAGTCTTCAGTGTCACATGATCTTTCAGAAATTATTCTGATATGCTGCTTAAGAAACATTCCTAATTATTATTAATGTTGAAAACAGCTGTGCTGCTAAATATATTTTGTGGAAAACTGTGATATAAAAAGAACAGCATTTATTGGAAACAGTCTTTACTGTCACCTTTGATCAATTTAATAGATCGTTGCTGAATAAAAAGTGTTAAATTCTTTCAAAACAAATTATATTATATTTTTGGCTGGTTTATTCTCAATTTACCTGCAGGTAATAGCATGTATGTCCATACATACCCTTATGTACAGTGTATTTTCTCAGTTTCTTTCTAGTAACAGACATGATAAAAGTAGGGCTGACTGACATTTGACTACCTTGAGCAGGCAGAATGATGAGCAGCAGCAGCAGCAGCACCATGCATGTCAAAGTCCAGCATTTTATGAACACACTCAATTTGACCTTCCTTCATTCAAGGCATGATTGCTTTTATTCATTCTTTACAAAGGGAACAACAAGCTAACAAAGCAGAAAGGCAGAGAAATTGAAAAGGTGCATGGGAGAGACACAGAAAAGAAAACTCATGCTGATGTGAATGTGAATGAATGGCAAATGTCAGCAGGAGAGAAACGGCTGACATGCTGTAATGCTCCTGTTGCTTGTGTTCTGTCTGATAACACTTGGCAGAGGGGTGTGTAATAACACTAAACGCAGAACTACATGTTAAAACACAGGCGGTAGTATTAATAGAGCCAGGGCATCTGAGTGTGTAATATGAGTAGACTGATTTGGGCCATATTGTGTTTTTTTCAATCAATATACTATATGCAGTTTTAAAGGGAGAGTTCATCCTAATTTACTCACCCTGGAGTTGTTCTACTGGACTGCTGTATGCCCTTCTTTCTTTTATGGACCGCAAAAGAATAATAAAAAAAAGTCCCACGTGCGCTCATCCCTATAATGGCAGTGAATAGCGACCAGCATCAAGCTTTTCACAGAATGGTCCCATGTGACACGAGCCGTCTATTCCAAGCGTTCAGGGGGAATACAATAGAAATCCCCATAAAAGTATCCGTGTACTTTCTTTATTGAGTTAAACACCTCCAGACCGGAACTTTGTTTTTCTAGTGACGGTCAGAATGACAGTTGACAGATTTGGACGCGATAACTTCTTGTTACGACGAACACAACGATCTATATTCATCTCAGAGAAGGTGGTACATGGGTTGTATTTCATGTTGCGTTTTTGTTAATCTTGATTTCTCATAACTTGTGTGTTTTTTCTGGGCGAGACGGAGTGAACTGCGACACTAATAGAGTCTCACGAGCGCGCACATCGAGCAGCTGTACAGAGAACAACAAAGGCAAAGGTCAAGAAATTCGTTACATAATACATTCAATTTTGGTTTGTTTTTCACCAAACCCTATCGTTTACCCCCAGAACACATGGAATGCACGGCACGTGTCGCATGGGATCATTCTGTAAAACTCAAACTTGAAATTTCCATTCTGCTCATAATAGAAAAATGTCTCCTTTTATGTTCCATGGAAGAAAGAAAGTCACATATTTGGAACGACATAAGGATACATAAATGATGATGATATACATTTTCAGGTGAACTATCCCTTTAAAAGACGTCGAGAGCCCTTCCCTCAGAAACGCAAGTATATAATGATCAAACAACTGCTCTGAACTGACGAACAGCAAGAAAAGAAATGCACCGCAGGGCAAAACCACTGACTTTGTTGACTGAGGTTACATACTACATTAACCATTACTCTGACGCTGATTAATTAACTAGCTAAACGTATTAAAGGCAATGTACTCCAGCCATTAAGCACATTGTTACCGCTTTGTTTGATCTTGTATGAAAATCAAACGTGATGTATGAAATGCATGTCTTACAAAGAGGCTATGGCCTATTATTGCCTTTTGATGTGTTATGATGTGCTAGGAGAGGAGAGTCCTCCATAGAGAGAGGGGGTGTAATTACCTCAAATGATAGACAGAGAGAGAACATAATGCTTGTAAATTCACAATAAGAGCAGTGAAGATAGATACCTCTTTAAAAAGCTCCTCATATTTAAGCAGTGTTTATGTGTCATTATACAAGCGCCCAGGCTTTTTGTTCTCGGCAAGGATTTAGGGGCAATTATGACAGCATTATTTTTTTTGTTTGCTGGCAAATGCCACTTGAATGTGAAATGACTTGATACATGAAGATGTGATGGGTGAAAATGAGACAAGAGTGAATAAGTGACATGGCGAAGTGTCAAATGAGGCCACATGTAACAGTCACCAAATGAGACAGAACATCACAACACCTTGCAGTGATGGATGCGACATTTAGTTTATGCTTTAGAAAGACGCTTTTATGGGAAGAGGCTTACAGTACTTTCAAAGTACTTTTATTAGTACAGTATATATGCTTGCCAGGGAATCGAACCCATGACCTTGGGGTTCCTACTGCAATGCTCTACCATTTAAGCTACTGGAGACAAACAAAACTCACATTATGTATTTTTACATATTGTTCTTGGCATAATGTGTACTTGTTTAAACTATGGCCATTAGCAATTTAGTATTTTCTTAGTGGATATGACTTTATAAGAGTTCATTTATAGTTCATATGTTTATATGGGTCTCAAGTTGCCATTTAAACATTTTCCGAGAAACAACCACAAATAAAAGCTCCTCCATCTCCTTTCATCATCTGTACATCCTCTCTGCTAAAACCATCTGAGAACTCTCAAAATATTCAACAATCCCCAACACATCAACAAATCTACCCTTCAGCTTTAGCTATATGTGTTTTCTCTCTCTCTCTCTCTCTCTCTCTCTCTCTCTCTCTCTCTCTCTCTCTCTCTCTCTCTCCCTCTCTCTCTCTCTCTCTCTCTCTCTCTCTCTCTCTCTCTCAAGAGAGTGCACTGCTTTAGATAAACAGCCTTTAATTTGTTCTTATACTTGGAGCACAACCCAGCCTCGCATTGTACTATACATACATCTTTTCTGGGAATATTTTTACCCCAAAAGGATTGTGGGAAATGCCTTAATTGACTTCCCCTTACCTGTTGTGTGCTGAAAACATTCAAGAACTCAATATAACTACAAAAAACACTCAAGACTTGTAGTGACTACGGTAAATACGCAAAGCTGCATATTTAAAATGGACTGGTTGATGGGTTGCTGTATAATTAAGTTGGTTTTGGTTCACTTTATATCAATTATTCAGTTAAACATCTGTCTGAACGTGCAGACCGTAGCGCTGGTGCTAAAAAAGGGATGAATTTAACAACACAACATACACCAATATTATAAAAAATAAGGTTTTTCATTATTTAAAAAAATATTTATTATGTTCTATGCAATAACCAATAAATTATGGAGGACTGAGAATGTCAAATAAATATAAAAATTTCCATTGGACGTTGATATATTTATTGACATTTTGGTTTATTTATTGACACTTTTACTTAAAGATTATTTTTTTTAATATGGTGCTCACAATCCTCTATAATAATTATAATAATAAAATAAATCATTTTAAATTATACAAAATTGTTATAAACATTATAATGTAGTTTGAAAATAGATATTCCTTTTGAAGTATTCTCAATATTTAACAGCAGCCAATATATATATCCAAAAACAACGTATTAAAAATATTAATATAATTTTTTGCTAAATATTACATCTAACAGTGGCCAATATATATGTGCAAAACCAACTGATATGGATAAATTAAAAGTCTAAAACTGACTAATAACCAACAGAGTACCAATATATCTTGTAACGAAAACTAAATTGCTGCTAAAAACACCAAATTTAAGAAAATGTACAAAACAAATCTAGATAAACGTCAACCTTACTGACTACTAGGTTGTTGGACCCTGACTAACTGATCATCACGACATATCCATTGGCAGTACTTACTGCTCGCTGGGCCTTAAAGGGGGGGGGGGGGGGGGGGGGGGGGAGAGATACTCCAGAAATACTCCATCAAACGTACAACTTAATTTTGAAACTTTGTCCATGTTTAGCATGGGAATCCAACTCTTTAACAGTGTAAAAAACTCAGTATGCATGAAATAGCATTTCACCCCCCCTTTAATGGTTCTTGTTAATTGTAGCCTGATGAAAGAAAAGGTGAGAAAAACACTTCCTCACAATGTGTCCCCTCCTCCACTACGACGAGAGCTACTGCTCAGTTCCTTTTTCATGTTTTTCACAGCCTTCGCTGTGATTTCTCGTTTGACAATGACAGCTGTTCACCACTGATCGCATGGACTTGGTTGCCAGGCATCTGCTGCTGAGATGGAAACAGATTGTTACATATAAATTCAATCTGGGAGCAGCCTCGACCCCTGGGCTTATCATACTGCCACTTCCTAAGATGCGACAGAACACACCATCTCCGGCCTCTCACTGTAATGAAGTCCAACAACACCTGGGACAGTGCGAGTGCACAAAAAGAAGCTAATGTCCATTTAGATACCAGCAGGTAATCTATACAGTTTCACATCTAAGACTAAAACATGAGGAAATGAAGTTAAAACATTGATTATTGTGCTATAATGAGCTTATTCATAAGGAGCACATAATTTTGGCCGATAAAAAGACTCAACGTGCCTATAGAAAATCTGTTTTTCAAAGCACATAATCAAATCAGCCATCATTGATGGAGACAGGACTCTGGCTGAGAGCAGCAGGTTGGCTTGGCACTGTAAAGTCATTACTTGTTATTTCACAGAAAATGTCCAATGGATCCAGGGAGACAAGGGAGAAAGTGGCAGAGAAAAGAAAAGTCCATGGAGAGTATGGAAAACCCAACAAACTGCAGATAAACAAGCAGACAGCTCCTACTAAGTAACTGTCTTCAAACTTCAAACAGTCTAATTCCACCTTTAATTACTACATAATTACTTTTACAACACCATTTCAAGAGCATCACCATACTGTTCGACAGCCTTCACGCAGTTAAATGTCATGTTTTTTCTCTGGTTTGGAGAATGAATCTTAATTTTTGATGACTTCAGTCTTGTTGGTAACCTCTATTATTCTCCGCCTACATCACAAATGAGTCAGCTAATCAAAACCCACGACATAGTTACGTTACAGGCTTACATGAAATACATTTTTTCATTTTTTTTCATCTGTCATGTTATGACATATCCTTGTCACGAGAAAAAACAAAACAAATATAATATGGATGCTGTTGGATTTATAGTGTTTATGATCACTAGTTGCGGTTTAGTACTTTGTTCAATTTAGAATTTTATGTTATCTACAATAAGCAGTATACATAAAAAATATCCAACATTTAGTACAAACTAAATGATGTAAAAATATGTTATAAAGGGCCGGTTTGCATCTGTCAGTTCACTTGGTCTTTCAACAATAGTGGACGTGCAGTGATAAATTATATATTTATTAAATTTGTATTATATACACTGCGGTTCAAAAGTTGACAGAAAGACATTTATGATGTTACAAAGGATTTCAAATAAATTCAGTTCTTTTGAATTTCCTATTCATTAAAGAATCCTGAAAAAAAGTATCACAATTTCCACAGAAATATAAAAATGTATATTCATAATTAGAATGATTTATAAAGTGACATTGAAGACTGGATTAATGATGCAGAAAATTCAGCTTTGCCATCACATATATAAATGACACATTTTCACACAATTTCAAAATATTAGTGATTTTACTGTATTTTTGATCAAATAAATTCAGCCTTGGTGAGACATACTTAAAAAAAAACAGAATTCTCTCTCTCTATATATATATATATATATGTATGTATATATATATACACACACACACACATATATATAAGTCATATACATTTATGTCATATAATTACGTTATATGCATATAATGTACGTGAGCTCTCAGTAAATTAGCTAAATAAACATGTACCGTAATGAAAACTAATATGGATTTGTGCGATACCTGTTCCTTGCACATACGGAACATTTCAAAATGAATAGTTCCATCTTTGAAACATAGAGCTAAAATCCATAAAAAAGCGTTTTATATCATGTATAAATTAATTAAGAACATCAGTCAAACTCTGATTTACCTTCCCACATGTCAGCAATCCATTTAAATGCAAAACGACAGAGAGAGGTTTGATGAAATGTAAATAAGGAAGGTGATAGATCAGCCTTCTCAGCCTAAGGCAAACAAGAATGAGGAAAGGATTGAGACGGTTCGTGTTTTTCTTCACTGATGGAAGCTGTTCTGAAAGAACCGAGGTAAATCTGCACACAGTGTGCAGTAAAAGCACATTAACACTGGAGTGAGTTTAGCTCTTATAAGCTGAATTCATATATATAATTGTAAGGCACTGGTTCTCAACTATTTCCCTCCTTTGTACTATAATATTATTAGGCCCCTCCAATCTTAGTTGATATGTACCTCTGGTACTTCTATTTTAATAAAAAATACATCCAATAAGGCATATGATGCCCTTTAATGTAGTACATCTTTATTTTTTTAAATAATAAAAAAAAAAAAAATTTAATATGGCATATTGGGGCCCTTCGAGAAGTTTGCTGTTTCTAGTGAGTCCCGACATGCTGGTTGAGAACGACTGTTTTAAAGGTACGCTCCTGACATAGCGGATAACCAGGCTGTGTTCGAAATCGCACACAACTTCTTGCTATAAATTGTATTGCATATTACTGCATTCATTGCATTGTAAACTTGGCAATATGCGAACATCAAATTCTATTTGAATCAATGGAGAGTTACTCTTTTATAGAATAGTATACTGCATTTAAATGCATCTTAAAAATAAAGATTCTTTATTGGCATCTACGATTCCATGAAGAACATTTAAAATCCATAGAACCCTTCCATTGTACAAAAGGTTCTTTTTAGTGTAAAAAGGCTCTTTCAATTATTCAAATGTTCTGGATTCCTTAAAAATACTTGAAATGGTTCTTCTATGGCATTCGCTGCAAAAATCCTCCTTTTAGGAGTACAGACACTCAAATGCACTTCCATAATTTCACACTGAATCCAAACCAAACCAGTGGAGAGACACATAAAGAGAAATGAATCAAAATGAGAGTAGATACGGCCCTCAGATGACTCATTACCGGCGCTGGTTGATTGAGACTGTCAGACTGAGCTCTCTACAGTCCAACAACTGTCCACTCCACAATACCCCGCCCCTGGAGAACATCACTGACACACTTCAACCAACCCATTATACACATCTGGATTTGGAGAGCCTAATGGTCCACATCTGTTGAGTGTGCATGCCCAGCAGCGAGGGTGATTGAAGAGCACGTATGGACCAGCGCACACACGCTTTATGCCACGGCCCACATTTGCTCTGAAAATCATTCCATGCTCAGAGGTGCTGTTAGCACATCATCATCATCATCGAGCATCCATATGGACACGGCAACACTTTGTCCCTGTGTTTCGTTTCTGTGGCAACCATTTACAAGTGTGTTTGGTGAGCCCTAACACACTGAGGTGAGAAACATCTTAACACGTTTGCAAGATGACCACGTAAAACATTAGATGGGGGAAAAAAGGTCACTGTGTGAGGGAGAGATATTTCTCTTTCCAAAGATGGTAACTGTGATTCAGTATTCATGAATTTCTAGCGTAGGTTCTTATGGCATCACAAGGAACTCATTTTTTCAATCATTCAAAAAGATTTCAAATGCAATTTAACTTCCACTCATGTGACTTTGATTCCCACCATGAAATCAAAATTGACAATTTATATTTTTTATGGATTATTTATTATAATGTTTATCCATGCACATATTTTTCATCTTTATCCAAGGTGTAAAGAGTACCTGTAAACCATACTTGAGAAAAAGTACAGATACCTTACAGCGAAAATTACAAGTTACTAAAAGTAAAAGTCTTAAAGTATCTGATTTTTACGATGCTTAAAAGTCCCCCTGTAGTCAATAATTTTTCCCCTTAAAACTCATCTTTGATCACCAAAATTACATATTTAAACGTTTTTTGAAAAAATGTCCTTCATGCCTTAAAATAGCTTGAATGTAACTCTACACCCTTGCCTCATTTATTATACTCGGTTCTGTGAATATGCAAATTAGCCCCGTCTCCACTCACTCACACTAGTTTAGAGATCCACTCGTTGACGATCACTCGTTGACGTGATTGGTTACAAGGTAGTTTGTGATGTCGGAAACACCAGTGATTTCAAACCGCATTTTTGAGACTGTCTTTGGTTCATTGCAGTTTTAAGGAGAAATTACTCAGCAATGGTGTCGCTGTCGACTCATGAATTTGCACATGGTTTGTCTTAAAGCAGGGGTGGGCAAACTACGGCCCGTTAGGCTGTTTAATCCGGCCCGTCGAGTATTTAAAAAATTGTCTTAAGATCGCATTCATTTTGCCTTTTTCTTGCAAAACTTTGAGTTATATATATATATATATATTGCGTTGCATATATTTGACAATTGGAATATCAGATATTTCATGCCATAGCTAACAAATGTAAAAAAGGAAAAATGACATAAAAGCAGATCATCATTCATTCAGCGCTGTTGTGGCTGCGGTGTGTCATGTAACAAGCAATGACGCGTCACCATGGAAACCAAACAGACAGCGACTTAAGCACATAGACTTGTTGCACGTTAATGTTTTTTCCTTTTTTGGAAACTCACAGAGAAAAAAAAGTTTGGTAACCGCTTGCACACCTGTTCAGTGTTTCCTTTGATTTGTCTGCTATTTAGTTTCTTTGCTCCTCTGGATTTGTGGATGTATCCTGACTGATTCCGTTTACCGACCTTTATCGCCCGGCTTTCGACTAACGTTACGCTCCCCTGTCTGCCATGTAACGTTACAGAACCCGGTTTTGTTCATTAAATGTTCTGATCTGCCTTTGCTTTTTATGTTTTATTTTATTATACTTAAAATAAATTTGTATATTCGTTTTTTTCGTTTTTTTCCACAAATGTATGACTTTTGGAAGTGCAAATTGATTGCCATATGCAGTTTTAATAAAGTTGAATTAACGTAACCTTCTGTCATTTTTACTCTTCTAAGTGTACACTTGCAGGTGTTTTGTTTCTAATTTACTGTTAGGCCCATTAAATAATAATAAGGATAAACAATATTTAAAAAGTATAGGCTATAATTATCTAACATCTAACTCTGCTACTGGGCCGGCCCTCTGTCAAATTTTAAAACCCAGTGTGGCCCTTGAGCCAAAAAGTTTGCCCACCCCTGTCTTAAAGCATATTAAAAACACCACATAGATGTATAAACAACATTAAAAGCTTGATTTTAACCACAGGGGGACTTTAAGTATTTTACTCATACTGAATGTAGGCTCAAAGATGCACTGGTCCTCAACACCTAAGAGACATGCCAGTGAAAAACAAGAAACAGTTGATTTGTTAAGGGAGCAATAACGTGTTAATGTTCTAAATTGCAATAAATCAAAGTTGACACAACAGTCTCTTTAACATCTACAAACACTCAAGTGTCAGTTAAGCTCAAGTGCTCAAAGAGGGCAATATAACGGATAAATAAAATAATGATAAGTAAAATGAAATAGTCAAAGCCTTCTTGCACAGGACTGGTTCCTCATCATCGGCTGCAGCTATGCCCTCATCTCACATATGAAACACCTGCGATTCACAACTACTTGCTAATGCGCTCGCATTTATGTGAAGTAGCAATATTGACAAGGGCAAAACACACAAGATATAGTACCTTCAATGCCCTGTAGATTGCGATATTGCCTTTTGTTGCAGAAATAAACTGCTGCAGAAAATGTTAGGTGCCATGCAAAATGTAACGAGTAATTGCATTACTCATCACAAATGTATTTGAGTAAAGAATACAGATACTTATTCAAAAATGTAGTCAAGTAGAGAGTAAATGTTGCTATATCTTAATAGCTAAGTAGCCAAAAGGATACTTAAATACAGTAACTAATTACATTTACTCAAATATTTACACCACTGATCCTGTCTTCACCTGCCTCTCACAGCAGTATCTCTTATTTTTTCTAATGATGTGTTTACTGGCGTGAGTGCAGGACAACCTGAGATCACATGAGCAATAGCAAACCACAACCATCCAATACATTTTTTCTTGTTCGAGAAGCCATTTCACTCGAATAAACGTCACAATTCCCTTTTCATATCGACTTTAAGTGTTTGCGCCAAAATTGAAGTATACTTTGGGCTTTAAAAGCAGGCTCTACATTATACATTTTTATATTATTTAGCTGAATGTTAACAGTTTACCAGACTCATGTGAGGAAAGGCACCTAAACCCCAATCGCTCCCCGGGCGCCACAGCAAAAAATGCCCACTGCTCTGGGTGTGTGTGTGTTCACTACTCACTGCTCCTAATGTGTGTGCACTAACATGGATGGGTTAAATGCAGACGACAAATTCCGAGTATGGCTTACCATATTTGGCCTTCACATGTCATTTTCACTTACACCTGATTGTCAGCAAGTTTATCTAAAAACCCCTCTGAATAATTACACATTTCTGGCACTACACCACCAAACAGAATATTTTAGGAACAAACTTGATGGGATGTTTTCATGACAGATGGCATCTGTCACTTACACATTTCAAAATGTTGGCATCATATTTTTGTGTACAGACACTCCTGATGCTTGAAACAGCGCTAACTATATACACTCACCTAAAGGATTATTAGGAACACCATACTAATACTGTGTTGACCCCCTTTTCGCCTTCAGAACTGCCTTAATTCTACATGGCATTGATTCAACAAGGTGCTGAAAGCATTCTTTAGAAATGTTGGCCCATATTGATAGGATAGCATCTTGCAGTTGATGGAGATTTGTGGGATGCACATCCAGGGCACGAAGCTCCCGTTCCACCACATCCCAAAGATGCTCTATTGGGTTGAGATCTGGTGACTGTGGGGGCCATTTTAGTACAGTGAACTCATTGTCATGTTCAAGAAACCAATTTGAAATGATTCGAGCTTTGTGACATGGTGCATTATCCTGCTGGAAGTAGCCATCAGAGGATGGGTACATGGTGGTCATAAAGGGATGGACATGGTCAGAAACAATGCTCAGGTAGGCCGTGGCATTTAAACGATGCCCAATTGGCACTAAGGGGCCTAAAGTGTGCCAAGAAAACATCCCCCACACCATTACACCACCACCACCAGCCTGCACAGTGGTAACAAGGCATGATGGATCCATGTTCTCATTCTGTTTACGCCAAATTCTGACTCTACCATCTGAATGTCTCAACAGAAATCGAGACTCATCAGACCAGGCAACATTTTTCCAGTCTTCAACTGTCCAATTTTGGTGAGCTCGTGCAAATTGTAGCCTCTTTTTCCTATTTGTAGTGGAGATGAGTGGTACCCGGTGAGGTCTTCTGCTGTTGTAGCCCATCCGCCTCAAGGTTGTGCGTGTTGTGGCTTCACAAATGCTTTGCTGCATACCTCGGTTGTAACGAGTGGTTATTTCAGTCAAAGTTGCTCCTCTATCAGCTTGAATCAGTCGGCCCATTCTCCTCTGACCTCTAGCATCAACAAGGCATTTTCGCCCACAGGACTGCCGCATACTGGATGTTTTTCCCTTTTCACACCATTCTTTGTAAACCCTAGAAATGGTTGTGCGTGAAAATCCCAGTAACTGAGCAGATTGTGAAATACTCAGACCGGCCCGTCTGGCACCAACAACCATGCCACGCTCAGAATTGCTTAAATCACCTTTCTTTCCCATTCTGACATTCAGTTTGGAGTTCAGGAGATTGTCTTGACCAGGACCACACCCCTAAATGCATTGAAGCAACTGCCATGTGATTGGTTGATTAGATAATTGCATTAATGAGAAATTGAACAGGTGTTCCTAATAATCCTTTAGGTGAGTGTATATACAGTATATCATTTTGGCACCTCATGACTGTAAACAAGACAAATGAATGCCAACAGTTTAACAGTAGCGACCACAGATGTATTATAGCTGGCAATTCGCAGGTAAACCGCCATTGTCGATGGTGGCATGCTTTGTTCGTACACATTAGCGACTACTTTTAAAATGTTGCTTTTCAAAAACAATAAGAGAATAATGCTAAATACAGATTTGTAAGAAATGTTTATGTCCAGTAAATTCTCAATTCACCCAGCATTAACAAGTGCAGTGAAAACTTAATTTTCTACAAGGCTATAGTTCAGTTCCTCTGGAGCTGGTTGAAAGATGGTTTAGTCGAGCAGACGATGAGAAAACAAGGCGAGAGCGAGAGCGAGAGAGAAAATTGAGGGGAGTTCAGGGACCGGTTTTACAGCCAGATAACTCGCCTTCGCTGTGTAAGCCACACACCCCAGTGAGCAGTTTACTCTCCATTAAATGACACAAACACTGACCCAGTGCCTGGCTTTCTCTCACAATACAGGCTTCTTTACCAGACAATAAGCTCAACATTACAGTTCACTGATGGGGAATCAGTCAGCTAAGTGCCATTGAAAGGATTATTGCGGTTCTCTCGCAAGTACCTGCTCTTTGGGGTACGTAACTTCAAATAAGAAAGCCACACAAAAAAGATAGCAAAATACGGAGGACTGTCTGGTACAAAAAAAAAGCCGTTTTAAACGTGTAAAAGATTACCCTGAAAGCAGATCTTGTTATGGAACAGACTGTGCGGAGGAATAAAGCTGTGAGAACACAGGAGGATAGGGGAGTGCAGCCAGGTGTGGCTTTGCGACTCCACACAAGCTCTATTCTTTGACAATCTGGCCACTGCTGAGGGATATAACGCCCAGCACAGGGAGTGTCTGAAACAACAGCATTTCTATCTATCAATGCTCTGCTCCCATTAGCCCCATCAGTAGCTTTTTTGTGGAGTGTTAGATTACAAGGCCCTTGGAGAGCGTGGTCTCTTTGTTTATCATTGGGTCTTTAGAGCTGACTGCACTACGATGTGTTGTCAACTAGAATAAAGACAGATCTTGTCCAAATGAGGCGCTAAGTTTGGGACCATTTGGTGTCACCATGGGTGCTTATCATCCCACCTGATTTAGTCACGACACTTGACCAAATTAGTATACTTCTAAGACAAAGACAGATTTATTCTAGTAGCAGAATCCACTTAGGCCTGAAATGTACTCTACACTTGAAAAATGATTGTCATTTGAACGGTATAAAGTGCTACTGTAAAAATCAGTTAATTTGTTAGCAGTAAGTTCCTTTCCTATATACGGTGAAAAACTGAAATAAATCTAATGGGACATTTCATGTAATTTTTACAGTAAGATACTGTTCATCTACTGTTCTAAGTCATCTTATAATTTAAAGTGAAAAACTGTAAACTGACAGCATTCCTGTGTGACACTTCAAATGTAATGTTTTTTCATTTAAATAAACGTTTCTTCTTAGTTTTTTCTTATCAGTTATGTACATAAGGATTCCATGTTAAATTAATGCTTATTGCATTATTTTAGTGTCAAGTGAGTTACAATGATGGTGTCTTGTGTTTGTGGGAAAGACACTGTGTGCTTACCTCAGCTTGTGGAAAAGCTACTTGTGATGAGCTTTGATCCATCATGTGGCTTTCTCTTTACCACCTGTGTTTTTTGGTGGTTGTCAGTGTACTATAAAAGTGCAAAACATTTTTTAGTACTTCAGTATGTTGGTATATATTAATATTATATCAGTTAATGATGGCAAAAAATATGTCACATGGACTAGGGTACAGTAGTGTACAAAAGGGGTTAAAGCCATTGTGTATGGCTGAACTGAACATTGATGGAGCAACAGATTTTGTGTAAAAATAAAATGTATGAGGTGGCAAGGTGGGCCTTTTACCCCACACATGACATTTAGCTTTAGCATTGCAGCAAAATGGTGCTTTAGTCAGAATTAGGGTTGCCAACTCTCTGAAATGAAAATAAGGAACGGGGGGACACGCCCCCGGACACGCCCCCCAAGGAATAATTTAAAAAAAAAACTCCTGAAATGATGACTTCTGGTGAATATTGTGGAAACTAATTGATATATTTAGATAAATATATTTAATACATTGTAGCATATTATAATACAACTTATAGGCCTATAGAATAGCAAAGTAGGCCTAATCAATATACAAGACTGAACCACATAAGTTAGATGTGAAATATAAAGCCTATCATGATCATTTTGCCAACAATGAACCATGGATTTGTTTAGTTTATAATACATTTTATTTTTAACTTAAACAAATACAACATCTAACATTCAAAACTTCTGTAGCCTTGTGCAAACTTATTCAATAGAATTAGACTTCTAGAATGTTCTTTCCAGTGCAAAAAAATATATTTTAATTTAATTAGACAACATTTTAAGGAGGTGTAGTGCAAATATATTTATATAATTATACTTCCATTATAGTTAACTTTCTTTCCAGTGCAAAACAATAATATAAAAACATAAATAAAAAAAGCTAATAAAGAAAATCTAAAATATTGCACTCAAATACTGCATTCAAGCAATACAACACCTGTATGTATGCACATGGAAAATCTCACAGAAATAAATAAACCTCCAGACTAAGCACATTGTGCAGCTATTTTTTCCATGTGTACTTTTTTGATTTCTTTACAATGTTAGGCTAAACTTGTAATATCTCTTTTAATATAATCACTTTCTTATGAACTAATTTGAGTCTTAAAATTACATAGCCTACCATATCAGCTGGAGACGTCTGACGGACAAGGAACCGTGACATCGCTCGGCCGTGTATTCATTGTTCCTCACGCATTCCAGCCACGGGTAGTCATTTTCCCATTCAATTCTATATTTTTGTTTTGCTCGGAGGAAGTCATTTTTACATTTCCCGCTGTTGTCACTTGTCGTCATCGTTGCTACGATACGTGACTCACAATGACTGAAACGACCAATTAAAAGGGCATTCTCTGATGATGTTCCAAGATGTTAAAAACGCTACGCTGATCATAGACAATCCGGGGGAGAAATTAGTAGCCTATCTACCGCACCGTCGGGGTTTTTTTTTCACTGCACTGAATTGATTCTCAAAAATACGGAACAAAGTGCGTTCCGTATCAGTTCAATACGGAACAAGACTTTTATGTGTCAAATACGGAACGATTCCGTATTATACGGAACGGTTGGCAACCCTAGTCAGAATTAGCACCATTTTTTTTATAGTACGTATTCTTTATTTGCCTCTCCTGTCAAGGTGCATCAGTAATTTGAAGAGAATCTTGCTAAGAAAATTTGACACCATCCATGTACCATTCATAGAATGTTTTATGTATATTGCACACAAAATGGCAATAGCTTTTTCAAAACGGCAAGCTTTTATCGGATTGTTTAAAAAAATAATAATCTGGCAGTCAGGGTGCAAACTATGCGTTTACAAGTTCCCAGGCTGATACAACGGGCACTTCCAAGGAAGAAATGATGACTAGATTTGACAGTTTGTGAGGTTCGTAGCATTGCATTTTGTTTGAGGCCTTGAGAACACCTGTATATTCTATATTTTACTTTGTCACCAAAAGGTCAACTTTTTGGTCACTTTACATGATAGATAACGTTTGACTGAAACAAAACTCTTCAAAGATTCAATTAGGCTGGCAAAAATTTGGAGATTAATTCTTCCTGCACCCTGACTGCCAGAAATCACATTAAGGCAGCCAATTGGATCGCAGCTTGCCAGACCGAGAAAGTGCTTTCCGTTTCTGAGTGGACTGTTTGCGATCTGTGTGCTGAGGCTAGGAAGCATTTAACTTCAGTGGTTGAAAGCTTAAGTCTCCTCACTACAGCACCAAACAGATCAACAACATAGTTTGCAGAGAAAGAATGCTGAGTGAAGAGAGATTTGTCAATCCCCTCCACTGACAGACTGATAGCCACTGCTGAGAGGAGAGAGATACAACAGATAAGGTGGATTAAAAATCTTATAAATGTTAACAATTTCATACAGTGGTGACTGGATATCTGAGACCACACCAAAAATCAGGGATTCAAAATGAAAGTTTTTTTCCTCAAAAATTTTTTAAATAAAAAAAAAACATTATGATGAAAAAGCGACAATATGTAAGATTCTATTCTTCTTCTAAGTCACTAATCTAGAATTTGATTTATAATAAATGTGACCAAATTGTGAATCTTTGTGAAAATAAAATAAAATTCAATATATAACGTTGTAAAATTGTCAATAATACATTTTGTAATGATTTTTTATTTATTTATTTTTTGAATAAACCTATGAATCTCACTGTATTTGCTAACTGCTGAATACCAGAATGCTGAATATGGGTAAAGAATACCACTTTCACCTTAAAAATACTAAAATCAATGTTATCTTCACCTGAGAATAACCTCAGGATTTGAATACACTTGACTGCGCTCTGTAACTAATTCAAAGCTGAGCTGCTCTTTAGAGATGCATGTGCCAAGCAGGTCTTGTCGCGTGGGCATGTAGCGCACTTTGCATTGCAGGTAAATGCTGAGCAACGCTCTTCCCGCAAACACTATCATCTCTCTGACAGTCGAACCACTGCCTGTTAGACGTTTGACATCGTAGCTGTTCAAGTAGAAGAGAGAGAGCAAGACGTGGACAGACAAAAATAGGAAAAAACTCAGACACAGTAGGAGGCAGGAGATACGAAAACCGCAGGAAAACAGAGGCAGAGGATAGAGCATGATAGATGTACAACAACGCAAAGATAGCAAGAAAAATAGAGGAGGAAAAACAGACGGAGTGAGGTGACAAAAGAAAGAGAAAGCAGACAGACAGCCAGAAAGAGATCTGCAGTTCTCTGGCCCATAGCCAGGCAGGGTGAGGATCAATCTGTCTCTGACTACGCCAGAAGTCTCCATGAATAATGCAGCCTCATTCCCAGGCGTAGTCCTGCCTGTAATCTGCATAGCGGGAATGACTTTACCCCCAGGTTGCTGTTCCGCACAATCACCGCCGGCCTTTGTTTATTTATTTATTTACTTAGTTCATCAGGACGCGCAGACCCGTAAGATCACACTCATTTCCTGACAGCTGAGCTCCCAGTGCCGCACGGACACGAGACACCCGTGAATTACAAGGAGCGCTGAACTCATTTCTGCGTTTATTCCTTACGTGTGTCTGTGTGTGCATAAAAAGAGGAAATCGGCATTCATTTCATGAAGAAATGTCCTGGAATTCACTCCAAACTCAAAAGAATACAATATGAAATTATATTCAGCATAAAAATTGAGATTACATTGCATCTTGTCGCACTTGAATGGTTTAAAAGCACTTGGATGAATGATAGTGTGATCATATGCTAGCCATAGGATGCCATTAAAAAAAACACTATGGAAGCTTGTTTCTGCCACAGATTAAAAAAATTATAAAAGGTAATTGTGACCTTTTTATCTCGCAATTCTGACTTTTTTTTTCTCTGAATTGCGTGATATAAAGTCGCAATTGTGTTATAAAAACAGAATTTAGTGATATGCGAGTTTAAAAGTCAGAATTGTGTGATATAAAATCACAATTCTGAGAAAAAAAAAGTCAGAATTGCGAGATATAAAGTCCAAACTGTGAGTTTATATCTTGCAATTCTGACTTTTTTTTAAACTCGTATTGCAACTTTATATATCACATAATTCTGACTTTCTAACACGCAACTGTGACTTTATCTCTCGCAACTGTGACTTTATAACACACAATTGCGACTACACTCACCTAAAGGATTATTAGGAACACCTGTTCAATTTCTCATTAATGCAATTATCTAATCAACCAATCACATGGCAGTTGCTTCAATGCATTTAGGGGTGTGGTCCTGGTCAAGACAATCTCCTTAACTCCAAACTGAATGTCAGAATGGGAAAGAAAGGTGATTTAAGCAATTTTGAGCGGGGCATGGTTGTTGGTGCCAGACGGGCCAGTCTGAGTATTTCACAATCTGCTCAGTTACTGGGATTTTCACGCACAACCATTTCTAGGGTTTACAAAGAATGGTGTGAAAAGGGAAAAACATCCAGTATGCGGCAGTCCTGTGGGCGAAAATGCCTTGTTGATGCTAGAGGTCAGAGGAGAATGGGCCGACTGATTCAAGCTGATAGAAGAGCAACTTTGACTGAAATAACCACTCGTTACAACCGAGGTATGCAGCAAAGCATTTGTGAAGCCACAACACGCACAACCTTGAGGCGGATGGGCTACAACAGCAGAAGACCCCACCGGGTACCACTCATCTCCACTACAAATAGGAAAAAGAGGCTACAATTTGCACGAGCTCACCAAAATTGGACAGTTGAAGACTGGAAAAATGTTGCCTGGTCTGATGAGTCTCGATTTCTGTTGAGACATTCAGATGGTAGAGTCAGAATTTGGCGTAAACAGAATGAGAACATGGATCCATCATGCCTTGTTACCACTGTGCAGGCTGGTGGTGGTGGTGTAATGGTGTGGGGGATGTTTTCTTGGCACACTTTAGGCCCCTTAGTGCCAATTGGGCATCGTTTAAATGCCACGGCCTACCTGAGCATTGTTTCTGACCATGTCCATCCCTTTATGACCACCATGTACCCATCCTCTGATGGCTACTTCCAGCAGGATAATGCACCATGTCACAAAGCTCGAATCATTTCAAATTGGTTTCTTGAACATGACAATGAGTTCACTGTACTAAAATGGCCCCCACAGTCACCAGATCTCAACCCAATAGAGCATCTTTGGGATGTGGTGGAACGGGAGCTTCGTGCCCTGGATGTGCATCCCACAAATCTCCATCAACTGCAAGATGCTATCCTATCAATATGGGCCAACATTTCTAAAGAATGCTTTCAGCACCTTGTTGAATCAATGCCACGTAGAATTAAGGCAGTTCTGAAGGCGAAAGGGGGTCAAACACAATATTAGTATGGTGTTCCTAATAATCCTTTAGGTGAGTGTATATCACGCAGTTCTGACTATATAACACACAATTGTGACTATATCACGCAATTCTGACTTTATGACACATAATTGCGACTTTATATCACTCAATTCTGACTTTATATAGAGAAAAAATGTCTTTATCTTTTAATTTTTTTATTCCATGGCGAATTCCATGGCGAATTTTATTCCAAAAACAAACAAACAGATGCTGCTTTTTTTTTATGCGTTAATTAACAAACTTAACGTTAATTGTGACAGCACGAACAAATACACATCGCATTCAAGCAGCTACTAAGAATGCTTAAGCGAATACACCAAAAACACACACACATATTTCTCACCAAAACGAACTGTTATTTCGTGAACAGTAGCCGTCCTTGAGCTATTCTTCCATGCAGAATACAAACAAAGCTATTTACAGTGATAGCACAGCTTAGCTGGCTTAGGAGAAAGTTTGTCATATTTTAAATATTCTTAAAAGATTAAAGTCTTAAAGCCTGAGAGCTGAGGTGTAGTGAACAGTATACATACTCCACTCTGCCTTCTACTCTGTGAAACGTGCTAAGAGTGAAAACAACACCTGGAAAACACAAGTCCTGTCTCAAGTTTCTCCATCGCTTCCCGCCAGGTTTGCTGTGAGTCTGTGCTGTGTGACCTTACTTTGTGTGTCAGCAAACGAGTATGTCTGTTTGTGTTTGAGGGGTGGAGATCTTCAGGAGCCAGACGGATTAGTGTGCTTCTATCTTATTAAAAAACCTTCAAAATTGAAATGCACAGCCACTGGATTTGGCTTGGAATGCAAAATGAGTGATTTCAGCATCGCCTAAAACCACGCTTCAAACATCCCATCCCTCAGAAAAAAGTGAACCTTTGTTTCATAGAAACTCCCCCTTGGCACAATTTTTGTTATGTTTTTCAGGTTAAGACAACAGATAAGAGTAAAAATGCCAGAAGTTCAACATAAAGGAAAGAACAGACCTTTCGAGTACCTTCATCCCCTCTGATACTGAGCTACATTCATTGAGCTACACGGCTAACATGATTATTTCTTACAGATGTAAAATGAGGTTTCCCAACTGAATTCCTCCAGAGATTAAGTGTCCTCACCCCAAAAAGTGAAGAAACAAGCCTTGATCATTTTTTTTTTTTTTAAAGTTAAAGCTAGTTAAAAAACACACAAAAAAAAACCCACAAAAAAAGCACACTTCATCATTTGCTTTGACTGTTCTGACTGCATACAGAGTGTCTTAATAAACACCATTGATTTTCTACCGCTTTCTCATCCGTAAAGTCTACCAATGCATCGATCACAACAGTCGGGTCATGGCACCAAATCTAGAGAAGCTTGGCGGGCAACTATCTAATGTAGCAAACACCTGTACACTGATAGAAATCTCCTGATTACTGATGAACTTCACGGAGAAACAAATCATGGGATGTAGCTCTTACAATAGGAACAAGAGATGGATTAACCCAAAACTTGAAGCTGAAAACAGCCGTTTATATTCTTCAGGGTATTTCCCTGCAAGAACTGGTTCTCATCGTAGCTTGCTTTGAATGGCTTGTAGCAGGTTCAAGCTTGAGTGTCCATGATAACTAAACTTTTTTTTAAACTAATGCACTCTGTATTCATGTTGGTTTTGATTGAAAAAAAATATATAATTATATGAATATTTATAATTATAATATTATTTTATGACTCAAAAATGTCACGTAGTGTAGCCATCAAGTAAAAAGTGTACACATCTTTTTGTGTTTTTAAGTCAGTGTACGTATGAATATTCTTTTTTAATGTTTTTGTTACAGGTGAATAAATTAATACACAGAACACAAAATGTGCATCACATCATACTTGGTTAACAGGGTTCCCATCTTACAAACCAATGGAAATCTGCTTGGTCGATCACCTGGACTATCGGAGTGGGACTAAAGTCAACCTAATAGACCATCTTGGTCAAGCAGAAAAAGACTGACATGTTCTACAGAAAGCTTGAGGACCATAAGCTGGTACGACCTGGATATTCCAGCAGGTTTGGGTGGTATTTTCAAACAAACATGTTTGATCGCACTCTGAGAGGGGGGAAATCTCAACATTAGAATTATCACACTGGTCCATTATAAACCATACGTAAAGTGGAGGGCATAACAGGAGAGGGGAGGAATGTAGGAATGCTTTCAGAATGACTCTGTTCCTCAGTACTACACTCCACCTACACATGGTGGGAAAGCATTTTGACCATTTATGTCATTCTAACACCCACATGCTCTCTCCACAGACTGTCCTGCTCTAGTCCCTGGGTCTGGTGAACCAGTCTTCATCAAAAGTAAGACAGTGAATGAGTCATCTTGGGTAGAAAGGAGTGCTGGAATGCGATATGAGCGGTTCAGATGGAAGAGCAGATGAAATAGCTCAGCCGAGAGTGTGATTTAAAAAGGACCTGTTCAGAATGAAATCGGCACCCAGTGTGAGGAAATGACTTGAGAGATTGTACAGCGTTGTGTTCAAATGAAAATAGAAGCTTAAGATTCTTGGCTGCAGCCGTCTCATTTCTGTGATCTGGGCACTTGAGTCCCATATTTTCCAAATCATTCAACTTGATTATGAATATCTACTTCTTAGTGTCTTTTTTTTACTGAAACGCAATCATCACTATTAGATCTGTTCATACTGGAAGTTAAAGATTTGAACAAGCCTAAAGTATTAAACTTCAGTGCGTAACTTGTCTCGCACTATTTATGCTTCAGACGTGAATGTCTTAAATCGAGTTGCTTTTTGAGAAGAGGTGTGCTATACCTTTCTAAGTGTTCAGACTTACACTTGATGGACAACTTTTGAGTATAAAAGTTACTTACTTTTATAAGTATATATTTAAGTAATTAAATTAATATAACCATGCAATTAGTTGGCTAATGGTTCAAATGAGAGACTAATAGTTGACTAGAAAAATCTTTAGTCAGGGGCAGCCCTAATTACTGTGCAGTGAATTAGTTTGGATAATTTCTTTCCCTAAAAATATGGCAAACTACGGCCACCCAATATCCACCCACCCATCCACCAATCATATCAAATTTGAAATAATTTTTAATTCTGAAACTAAAACTGCTCATAAAATGCTCATCATTTTATATATGAATAAATCTGGACAAAGGTCATCTTACCCCTAAAACTGTGAAAATTATTCTTTATTATAATTACACAATTCAATTTTTTTTTTTTTTTACACACGCCGGCTTAACTAACTGTTAAATTGGCAGAGCATTTGATTATCAAACTAATCAGTCGTTAGCCAACTTTTGTCATCATCATTCTCACACCCTGCAGATCTCGACAGCCCGTCTACGCTTCGAAAACTAATCCACGGTATAAAGCTTTTGATGAAAGGAAGGAAACAAAACAATTCTGTGAGATGACAGAAAAATATGTGATGCGAAGTATGATTCATTACCAAAGTGACAAAAGAAACCCTGCAAGCTGTAGACATCTCATCTCCACATTATTATAGGCTGATAAGAGGCGCTTTTAATGCAGGAACCAATTATGAGGAGTGACTCGGTCTGATAAGCCATCTGCTCAAACATCCAAACACTCCGACAGTGGTATTACATGATGAATCAAACATATTCGTAATTCCAGCACAATCTTTTCTGTCCCCTCCACAATAAACTAAACGTTACGAAGACAAGAATCACACCGCTAACAGCTTTGTCACAATGCGTCAGCACAGAAAGTTGACATCTACTCTGTCCTTCACTTTTTCTCTCTTTCACTCTATCCTGAAACTCTCTGTCCCCCTCATTCGCTGCGTTTTTAAAATTGTCCTTGATGCGCGTCATCCCGCTACCTGCTACAGCGCCACACTTCCTGCATTCCAGCATGGGCAGTCATGCAGAACGCAATGCCACTAGGACTCAAAGTCACCAATGATTTCCCAACATGTGTTCTGCTGGGTTATTAATAAACGCTGTGGCACGGAGCAAGGAATGGCACTGAAAGGGCTTACACGGCCTGGAAAACAACAGGGGCCAAACAGAAGAGCATCTGTTTATGCGTGTTGTGCAGGGCTGGACTGCACAACCCATTGCAGAAGGTGATCTTTTCGGTCACTATGAGTGGTATGGGAAATGAGCAGGAAATGGGGTTAGTGCAGATTAGGGGACGTGCCCCTGGGAGAATATCAGACCATATGGTGTAGTGCTTTGCGATTACACAACAACAACCACAACAACGACAACAACAACAACAACAACAACATGGATCTACTCGCCATTCTGGTCTCTGAAAGCGGGACTCTAGTGTCACAGCTAGTTGTGGCCGTCTGAGGTTGAGGGTTGTGTTTGACGGCCATTAGCATATGCTATTACATTTAAGGTTGGGGTCAGGTCAATATAAAAAGAGTGACATGCAGCCACTTTCCTCATTCACTGTCTTTATGTTCTATTTGAGTACAGCTTCCCTTCAGAAACCTACAATATCACCAGTATCCACATGACATTGTCAAGAAGAAAGAACGTGATATCAATAACAAGTAGGCCTATTTTTAAATGATCAGCATTAGTACAAATTTTTCAGCAAATAATCATTATCCATATTTTCTTAAGTGAATTTTAAAGTTTTGATGCCTGATTTTGTTTGTGCATTTATTCACTTTAATGCAAGCATCAGTGTTTTTTCATCACTACATGCATACTATGGGAATCAAACACATGACTATGGCGTTGCAAGCATAATGTTCTACCAGTTACAGAAACAAACTTTACTTGAAGTATGCATCTATATCTGAACTTATTTTTGGCACTTTTTATTTAGAGCTAAGTATAGTAATATGGTATAGTATTAGCATAGTACAATATGGCGGTATAAAAGTTATAATATAGTAACAAAAGCAGGCATACAGTATACAGTAGATATATTGGTTATATCTAATTTATAATATCAAATCTGTAGAATTACGAAAAGTGGAATGCCCATTATTATTCACATTCAAGTCTACACAAACATGCCCCTGTTGCATGTTCGTTTTTAAAAATAGGTCAGCTGATTTTGATAATGCTATTTAAATGAACTCCACAAATGTATCCACATTTCCCCCTACAACTAGTCCAGAAAATGCAAAACAAGTCTGCAGATCCAGTCTGGCCTTGACCTTAACAAAAATAATTATCAGCGATCGTAATGGCTAAAATTCCTCCAAATTGCTCCTTTCAGGGACATACTAAGTGCAGCAAAGCATACACTGCAGTCCTTCAGAGTAGACAACATAAAAACATCCAATAACTAACTAACCTTAATAAAAATTGCAAGTACAGTCTTAAATACCCCATGCATTCATCTATTCATCAAATCTTTTTTATCCTTGACTAATATGAAAGTGAAACACAGCATGCATGCATGCATGGAAAGAAATCCCTCTCAAATCATTTTTCAGAAACCCAGCACGCGCTCCCTCACACACACAGACAGACGCAGCACTGTTACTGCACAAATGCTGCGACTGAAGAAACAAAACAACATACTGAGTGAATTAATCATTTCAATAAGAAGCTCATTTCAATAAGGCTCAACGGAGAAAGATCAGCTGATTGTCATTGTCTAAGTGCTGCAACCCCTGGCTTTCTGTTTTCTTCGCCACTTTCCTCTCGCTTTTTGGCAAGGCGTCCCGCTGTAATCTTTCTCCCTCAGTGGCTCTCTAATTGAATCTGTTTAATAAAACATTGCTCTAATTGCTACGTCAGATCTGAATCACTGTATGACCAACCGTGTAATTTTGCCAAGTAAGACATGTTCCTGGATTAACATATTTTGTTGATCCTGGAACAATATTCCTACCCAAAAATTTGGTCCTAACCCTATCCTAACCCTACCCATATCTTATAATTTATTAATCCCTAAAATCAGAGGGAAATGATAGGTTAATAACCCTGATGTAGAAGCACATAACCCTGGTTGTAAGCGTAAACTTGACATCAACTGTAAACTTGTCTCTCAAATCTGATTGGTTGATTGAAATTTATGTTGCATTTGGTGAAATCATGTTCACCATGAAGCAATATAGTCTCACGTTATTCAGTTTAGCCCGGAGATAACCAGTGAACTTAACCCTTTCCCTGCTGCGTTTCCTCAAACACTGGAAGATGGATGATAAGCTGAACAGTTTTGAGGTAGCAGACTCTCCATCACTGACAGCCGCACATGCGATGCTATCACCCAATTAGCATGCTATCCATTCTAATTGGAATGTAAGATTAAGATTAGTGTGTCCCAAATCAGAGTGCGCTAAAAATAGTAAGCCAAAGGATCTGGATGTTGTGCTAATTCTGTTGGATTGTCAAAGAGTGCAGCTGTTTATGCAAGTGAGCTAATATCCCCCACAATCCCATGCCCTACAGAAGAATAGCTTAATTGTATTTAGAATAGGACTAGATTAGATTTTTTTTTTTTTTTTTTTTTTATGAAAAAAAGAAAGAACTACAGACTTGGTACGACATGAGGGTGAATAAATGACAGAATCATTTTGGGGTGAACTATCACTTTAACAGTGTTTAATGCTTGCTTGATGCATGGAAACTAAAGTTTTAGCATTGTCAAGCAAGTGTGACTGAGCTTCTGTTTACCATATCTGATGTGCTCTATGTTAATTGATCAGTGTTTATATGTGAATAAACCTAAACTAATGCTGCCTTTACATACTATCGGAATTATCGAAAATACTAGTTTCTTAGTTAAAAAGTTGGATATGAACGCCCTCTCAAGTCAAAATTTGAATGAAATGAGCTCGTAATCACGAATTCGAAGTGGGAAGTAGGAAATTTCCGATAGCATGTGAAGGCAGCACAAATGTGTTTATTACATAAAGCGGTCATGTCTCTTCAGAAGACTTGGATTAAACCGCTTGATTCAAATTACTTTTACAATGTCTTGAACTTTTTGAAGCTTGAAAGTTTTGGTTGAATGGACTTTTGATGGAGGAAACAGCATATGAAGAGTTCAGATGCAAAAGCCTCTAAGTGCCATCTGAAATTTTCTTCTAGAATGATCATTTTTATAAAGCTTGTATATTTAGGTTAAGTGATTTCACTTAAATGACAATTAATAGGTAATTTGCATTGCCATTTAAGTGAAATTATTGAACTTAAATATACGAGCCTGATAAAAATGATCATTCTAGAAGAAAATTTCAGATGGCACTTAGAGGCTTTTGCATCTGAACTCTTCATATATTTTTAATGAAACCTCTCAGGTCAATTTAGTCAATTTTCATATTTGTGTTTTAAAGGCATGACATGAGGGTAAGCAATTTTTTTTCATTTTGGGGTGAACAATCCCTTCAAGACTGTCGGTATCTCACAATAAATGTATTTTATTCTCGTGAGAGCCGCAAACATGAACTCCACAAGAGACCTTTCATAAATGTTATATCACTATTATGCATGGTTGAAGTCACAAGAAACAGTTTGGGTTGAAAATAGTTTAACTGTCAAGCAAAAACTAGAGAAATGTAGAGAGAAAATGATTTGTGAAATTTACAGCCCTGAAGCCACAAAGAAATCGTGAACAGTATGGGAAAGAGAGAGTGAGAGAGTTAAAAGTAAAAGTAAAACCAGCATTCATTTATTTCCCGAAACTCTTTCACATACACTGACGTAATATTACAGCTGTTCCTCCAAAACCAACAATAAAATTTCCAAAAGATTCATCTTGTGTCAGTCACACATCCTCTTTCTTTTATTGCTTCACATTATCTCACGTAAATGCACAGATGTATGACGTTCAGCAGTAGGAGAAAAAAAACCAACTGGGGCCTGTTATAAACCTTCTCACTAATGCTGCAACTGCATCTCACTTTACTAACGGTCACAGAGTTTGTATAGTACATTTAAAATAGTTTGGAGAGAGAGAGAGAGAGGTGAAGGAAATGCTAGGATAATTGTCTCAGAAGTGAGGTAAGAAAGCACATGTCTGTCCTTGAATGGTGATTGACAGGATTAGAGGAACTCGATCTTCATTTAGAACTCTGTTTAGCTGAATCAGGCAGTTTATTAAAAACATCTCACGTTGCGCTGTAAATCAAATGTGGCTCCAAAAACACATTAATCTAACCTGCTTGTGCAAGTTATTTACTTTACTCAATCACTATAGAATATCAAAGAATACTGAACGCACAGCTTCCATTCACCCTGTGAGTCCAACTATAAGAACATCACGAATACGTTACTGTAAAAATATGAAACAGCATATGACTGGCTATAGGAAATACATAAGGAGGTCTCCTTTCACTTTTGTCCCCTGGTTACACAAAGAAAAAATCTCTCACAATAACTAAACCTTTTGGACAACGTGCAGCCCATTTCTTACCATTAAAGTGTAAGTTGCAGGTTAACCACCACAGCCAATAAATGTGTAAATTAAAGTGCTCTATATGTATATATTTAATTATTTCTGTCTTAAAATGCGTTAAAATAAAAAATTTTGGGGTTTCTTCAAAGGTAGCGCGTTTTTTCAGTTACTGGGTGATGACGTCATAAGAGGAACTCGCAACCCATACTCTGCTAGATTCCTACTATATTATGGCTATTTGGAGAACGACTGAGGATGTGGGAAACCATCAAATTCTTTATGGACGACAGCCATACAATTTTTAACTGGTCAGGCGTGAGAGAGGGGAGCCATGGCACTCAAAGAGTTATTAATGCTTGGTGTGAGGAGAATTAATTAGTGGAGGGTTGGCTTGGTGTCCAGGTCATGTAGAATAGCAAGGAGGGACAACGACTGAAGACATTATTTACTTACAGTACATGGTGTCAGTCAAAATCAGAGCTGTAGAGATGCACACACTGCACAGGCATCAATCGCGAGTCTCATCGACGCCTCAAATGTCATGTAAGTTAACTTTATTAATACCCTTCCTCAATCCACGCATTATCAATTTCTCACGATTTAATTAGCGATGTTTATTGTCAGAAAAGAAAAAGAGAGATCGATGTCCCCATCACTGTGTTTTTGTGGGCGAATCAGCAGTGGAGAGTATGTGCTGCCGTGAGGTGAACGCGAACAGCTTGACCTGCGACCGGCTGATCTAACGTGCTTGAACCCGTTTGTTTTGCGATTAGCTTACTCTCATTTCAGGCTGGATCACGTTCCCCTTTTAGTCAGCACACACGAGCATGTTTACAATGGAGTTATTTTATTCATAATTTTTTTTATCAAATAAAACATACAACGAACTTTTCTGAAGTTATGTAAGGCGAATATAGCTGCTAGTGTACGGTAACTCTACTAGTGAGTTCCTCTTATGACGTCACGCCCCATCTAGTGGAAGGGAGCGGGAGCGGTTAAAACCACTGTTAAAAGTGCCAACTTTTCATATTATATCAGCATTTTGCTATAAAAAACAATGGTGGGCGGTTTTTATCTTTATGTTTAATAAACACATTGCATTACTTCGTGAAAAATTTAACCTGCAACTTACACTTTAAACAAAATGTGTATATTTTCTGAAGACATTGTGAGTGGTGCTGTGTTATGGGGTGGTTGAGTCAAAAGAGCCCAACCCAAAGTTCTCTAGAGTCGTGAACACACTGCAAAGCTTAGGGAGTGACAACCGATTTTAAATACAGAGTGAATCTGCAAAATTGTCATTGCAAGGATGAATGGAATATACAACCAAAATGGAGCCAATACCAAATTGGCAGATTTTTTGTTTTGTTTTGTGGTTGTAAATAAGAAACATGGATGGCAAAAGTTTAACCCCTTTTGCTTTTAGGTGGACTTTATCGTTATTCAGTTGTTTCTACCAAAATTGATCAGGAGTAAATTAGGCTTCAGAATACTATTCTCAATCACTCAAAAACCTAAAACTTAAACTGAAATAAAAATAAATGAAAACTATATTTGGATTATTTAACTATTTGAAGAATTTTTTTTTTATTACAAAAGTACATAAAATTACAAAAAAAATTAAAAATAAAGCTGAAAATATTTCAAAAATAATTCAAAATATTAATAAAACTAAATAAATAGTGCTGTCAAATTGCATACATATATGTACACACACACACACACATATTATATAAACACAAATTTTAATGTTAGATGCGGTTAATCGATTCGACAGCACTATATATATATATATATACAGACCCTTTCCAAAAAATTAGAATAGCATGGAAAAGTTTATTTATTTTCATAATTCCATTCAAAACATTAAACTTCCATAGATTATAGATTCAGGGCCCACAACTTAAACGATTTCAAGTATTTAGTTGTTTATTTGTACATAATTTGGGCTTCCAGCTCATAAAACCATAGCTAAGGAGGCTGGCTGTTCACAGAGTGCTGTGTCCAAGCATATCAATGGAAAGTCTAGTGGAAGGGCAAAATGTGGCAGGAGAAGATGCACCAGCAGAAGAGCTGACCGTGGGCTTCAGCGGATTATCAAACAGAGAATCCTGCTGGAAAATGAAGTCAGCATCTCCATAAAGCTTGTCTGCTGAAGGAAGCATGAAGTGCTCTGAAAATGTCCTGGTAGACGGCTGCGTTGAGTGGACAGCACAGTGGACCAACACCAGCCGATGACATGGCTCCCCAAACCAACACAGACTGTGGAAACTTCACACTGGACTTCAAGCATCTTGGATTGTGTGCCTCTCCATTCTTCCTCCAGACTCTGGGACCTTGGTTTCCAAATGAGATGCAAAATTTGCAGGACTTTGCTCCACTGTGCTTTATTAAATCCAGAGTCAACGCAGCCGTCTACCAGGACATTTTCAGAGCACTTCATGCTTCCTTCATTTTCCAGCAGGATTTGCACCTGCCCACACTGCCAAAAGAACCAAAACCTGGTTCAATGACCATGGTATCACTGTGTAATTACTGTGTGATTTCATGTAATATTCACATTTTTTGAAATCCTGTTGTTTTCGTGGGTTTTATGAGCTGGAAGCCCAAATTATGTACAAATAAACAACTAAATACTTTAAATCGTTTAAGTTGTGGGCCCTGAATCTACAATCTATGGAAGTTTAACGTTTTGAATGGAATTATGGAAATAAATAAACTTGTCCATGATATTCAAATTTTCTGGAAAGGGTCTGTATATTAATAATACTAAAATTACACTTGTCCCTCCATGAATGTAAATCTTTTTTTCCCCCAAAAGTCAGAATGCTTAGGAAAGAAGCCATGCCACCAAATTTGAACCCTTCAAGCTTTATCACAAACAGTGTTCTAAAGTTTCTTTCTTATAGTTAAGAATTAGTTCAAATGCATAACCCCAAGTACAGTATAAGCAATGGTAATAATAACGCCTGTCTCAGCAACCACTGCAAATTACATCGACCCACCATAAATGATAGTCTTGCTACTGACCAAAATGCTACACACTACATATGAGGCTGTTCTCTTGACAAGCTCTCTCAGTAATTATGGAGAAGATTAAAGCTGCTCCTCAACCGGCTTTCACACCTGGACAATGAGCGAATGATGCAATATCAGGCTATTGATTTTTGTGGTAATGAAACAAAAATTGGATCACCAATGGAAGATGTTTGAATATTAAGCAAATCATCTGCTGTGATAAGCTCTGATTGTCCGTTCAGTAGGTTTCAGTCACTGTTTCCTATGGGACCTAATGGAAGCAGTTGAAAAATTATGTAAATGCGGTGATCAAAACTATATTTCTTGTTTATATGTCACACAAAATGTACTGAGGGGAGCCCAGGAAGATTATGCTGTGGAACTGCATCTCTTCTGCTGTGATCCTGCCTATTGAATTTACCGTTACAATCTGCTGCGACTCTCGGTTGTCACAAACCTTCCTGTCAAGAGCAAACCGGTCACACGTGACGACAGCGAAGCACTATGGGAATTCATTACGCTTCTGGCTGGGGCTACTCTCTGCTTTAATGTCCTATATTTCTTCAATGCTCTGCTTGTTCAATGAAATCCATTCCCAAATTGAACACTACCTCAAATAAAGACAGACAGACGTCAACATAAATAAAAAAAAAGTCCTTCACGAGAAGACTCGGAGGAGGAGCAGTTTCAAACTTTGATTTAAACCACCTTTAACTCAAATTCAGCAAATTGAAGGTAGCACTGGTGTAATATTTACTGGTTTAAAGGAATAGTTTACACAAAACTGAAAATTCTGTCTTGCAAACATGAAATTATCAGTGTGTTTGGAAGATTGTAGTGCTGTGCTGAAAGGGTGATTACAGAGAGGGCAGGTGGAACGTCGTAATGATCATGTTGAATTAACTATTATTAACAGTCATTATGAGTCTCTCAGTGGAGACGGCGCTCTGCCTAAAGAAACTGGGCTGATATGTTAACTGGGCTGGGGTGATATAGCACTTGAGGTGATGGTTCAGAATGTGATTGCCCACTTAAACCAGCTGGACAGCTTAGCTGTAAAATCCTAATCACGTCAAAGGAGAGGAACATCTTTCCGACTAGTAGATACAGCAGAACAGAAAAGTTTTACAGCCCACTCCTAGTCTCAAATTTGAAGGGATGCCTATAGGAGGGGGGTGTCACTAGATTTGAATTTTGAACACAATTTTTTTTTTTTGTGTGTGTGAGTTTTGTCAGTTTTGTCTGTGAAAGTGATAGCAATTTTGGGCACACAGAAATTCTGACTGCACAGTTTATGCACATTTTATGTGCACTTATAATACAAAAGCAGAGCAAATCTTCAAATAGGCACTATCTTTATAAATAACCTGCAGATGTGAGCTTTAAACAACTACATTCTCACCTGAAAAACTCTTTAGACTACATTTTGTGACACAATAGCAGTAGTATTTTTAAAATTACACAGTTTTCCACCATGGACGCTTGCTTGGTGTGAGATGCATTCTAGGATAACTGGCTGCCTCAAGGTCGCACAAGTCACCTCCTGATGCGTTCTCGACAAAAGGAGTGGAGCAAGAATAAGCGACCGATGATGTTTCACAAGTCCACAACAACATATATTGAAAACACATATTGAAAATTATGCATATTGAGAAAAGGCTAATGCTGCCCCGCCATTGACAGAATTTTCCGGAAATCCATGTTTTCACTGTTATTTGGTAGGGGGCTAATAAGCATCTTCTGAAAGAGTGCAAAAACATGGGAAGAAGAAACTGAAACAAGCGATCGAAGCATTGATTATGCATATACGCGATTAAGCATTAAACGGCATACAATTCAAAACTGCCTAACATTACTGAATGAGATGTCGACCCCAGAATGAGGTATAGAACTGTGCAAGCTTGTTGATGGATGCAATCTACTTAAAGGGATACTCCACTTTTTTCGGAAATAAGCTCATTTTACAACTCCCCCAGAGTTAAACAGATGAGTTTTACCGTTTTAGAATCCATTCAGCCGAACTCCGGGTCTGACGGTACCACTTTTAGCATAGCTTAGCACAGATCATTGATTCTGATGAGTCCAGTAGCATTTCTTTCAAAATGACCAAAGAGTTTCAATATTTTTCCTATTTAAAACTTGACTCTTCTGTAGTTAAACCGAGTACTAAGATCGACGGAAAATGAAAAGTTGCGATTTTCTAAGCCTATATGGCTAGGAACTACTCTCATTCCGGCGTAATAATCAAGGAACTGTGTGGCTGTACCATGGGTGCAGCAGGCGTAATGATATGACGCAGCGCCTAAAAATAGTCCCCAGCTCGGTAACTTCTTCCAACGTGACCGGGACTAAGTTTGTTTAACCTATTAGACCTATTTTCAGGCGCTGCGTCATATCATTACGCCTGCTGCACTCATGGTACAGCCACACAGTTCCTTGATTATTACACTGGAATGAGAGTAGTTCCTAGTCATATAGGCTTAGAAAATCGCAACTTTTCATTTTCCGTCGATCTTAGTACACGGTTTAACTACAGAAGAGTCAAGTTTTAAATAGGAAAAATATTGAAACTCTTTGGTCATTTTGAAAGAAATGCTACTGGACTCATCAGAATCAATGATCTGTGCTAAGCTATGCTAAAAGTGGTACCGTCAGACCCGGAGTTCGGCTGAATGGATTCTAAAACGGTAAAACTCAACTGTTTAACTCTGGGGGAGATGTAAAATGAGCATATTTCCGAAAAAAGTGGAGTATCCCTTTAATCCAAGGTTTCAATATTGTTCCGAATCTGATCCGGAAGTATTCTTTGACACAATAGCAATTTTCTCTCTTTTTTTTTTTTTCAAAACGTTGCTTTTTTTTTTTATCGAAACTTACCCAAAATCAAGTGCTGATAAAAAAAGAATCAGCACTTGTGTGATGAACTCCCACTTTGTTGCTCATCACTTTGAACTTAGACTTTGTAGCTGAGTAGTATTTTGGTGACAATGATTTCAGATTTTCCACCTCCTAAACAATCTCAAAAAGAAAGAAAGAAACAAAGAACCAAACAAACTGATTGTTCAATTTACAGATGGTTGGTCAGATGGCCAAGTGGGCAGTTCTTGGACAGTATAGGCTACAGAGTGGACCAGATTTTAGGCCAATACTCAAAAGTCTGGCTCTGTCAGACTAGACCCTTCCAAATTTTAGGACTGGCTTTCATCCATTGTTTCATCTGAAGTTTACCCCTTCTTGTGACGGTGCCTGTGGAGTTCTAATCTGGAGGTACAGGGTGCGATTGGCAACGTGCCCTTTCAACCTGTGCCTCTGTGTATTACAGCTTCAGCCGTTAGCCTTGACGGGCCACATCAATCCACCCACTTCCTGCCACATATGTGTTATAAATGAAGGACACCGGTGGCAGAACGTAGGGAAGAATTCATTTTTCCATTTGTGTTCTTTCTGCTGGCAGGGCAGATGGAAGGGTGATGGATGTGTCCATGTGAGGTCTGGGTAAGGAGCGAATGCAAGAGCATGCAGTGCCAGCGTGTACCGCCCCATGTCGTCAAAAACCCGCCAGCCGCGCAGCATGCATACATCAACGGGAACCGACATGGCGGAAAGAAGGAGTGAGCTGACAAGCAGATAAGTGTGGCACTGACAGGTCTATCAATCACATGTCTTTATTCGTCATGTTAAGGTTTGTTTTTTAAAATAACTGGACATCTGTGCATTTGTATATATTTTTCCACTGAGGCTTTTCTCTTCATTTGAGAACTGAATATTACAGAAAATTATAATAAAATTCTGTCAAACTTGAAGTATAACATTTTAATTTATATTTAAAAGTTAATTTATATAACTTGGAATGTTAAAAATGTATTGTGGAAATTGACATTAACTATTGTTGTTCAATGTCAGTTCATGATACCTAATGAAATGCATTAAGTCAGGGGGAATAGCGATAGTTCGCAAGGGGATACTGTATCGATACACAGATGCCAAGGATCGATATTTTCAGGGCCTGAATATCGGAGTATTATGCATAATTTTACCATTAGCTCTGTGTTTATAAAATAATTTCAGACTGTAATTTCACACACAGTGCAAGTAAATCAGCTCTTCTGGATCTCTCTCCCTCTCTTTCTCTCTCAGACACACGCAGTGAGTTGTGTTTACAGGAAACTTGCTTTCTCATATTTCTGAACATGGACTGCTCGGTCCATGTTTACGTGTTAATTAGACGTGTTAATCTGACACCCAAATGTAAGCCAGCTGCCCATGACGCTGCTTAAAACAGCCTGCGAAACGAAAATGGATGGATGACATATTAAGGGCCAGATTTACTATATAGGGGAAATTAACGTGAGAGCGTAATTCCAAAAAAGCGCAGATGGGAGTGGAAAGTTCTGCGTGTGATCTACTGACGACGCACACATTAAAGAACACAGACACAGCCGAATAATTTCCATAATGACCAATGCAATCTACCAAGAGCACCGCAAATTGATTGTCTGATTTAAGAAATGTTTTTTTGTAAATTGACAAGCGCATACCTTAGTAAAATAACCTTGCATGATTCATTTAAATACTCTCCTCCCATAAATTTTGCGTCTAAAAGGGAAACTCCAACAAATGCATATGCAATGAAGTCAGTCGCAAAAATAACCCTGTCCACGCCTTTCCAGCGCTAGGTTTTCACTGGGTGTCTTTAGTAAATCCTGAAAGTGTTTTTTGAACTAAAAAATCTTTTTCTTTTTTTTTATCTCTCAAAGTAAGCCATGTAGTTTGTAACGAAATGAGGTTGTGTAAATAATTTCTTAAAATCTGGCATATGGAGACCTAATGAGCAAATTCTTGATTCTAAATAGAAAAATCAATAAACAGACACCTTAACTGTCATATCAGTGGTTCAATTCAAAGACATAACATTCAGTTGTTTGACACAGAACCTTTTGACATTTTCACTTTGTGACAAAAGCGATAAAATGAAAACATTGAATTACATTTGACATTTCAATTCAAAGTATCTGATGTTTCTTTTGTGCCTTAATCTGGTGCAAAGAAATGGTAGCCATTTTGCATTTCCCTTGGAGACCAGTGCTTAAGTGGAAGGATAAGGATCACAAAAAAGGCCCTTACAATTCAAAATAACATCTCTAGGATAAATGAGACTCTTAGAGCGCCCGTATTTCACCTGTTACAAGGAGTATTTGAGATGGATACTATGCCAGTTGGAAAAAAAAGAGTTTCTCAGCAGTCGATCTCATTAATGTACAAGCTTTGCACAGACAGATAAATCTGCAGTTAGCTATGTGGCATTTCTAGCATTGCGTGCCTGTCTTGCAGTGAATCAATATTGTTGACCTTTACTGATGGCAGTCATATTGAAAGCCGAGCCATCATTTGCCTGAAAACACACAGACAGGAGTATTGAAATATTGAAAGATACAAGGAGATTATTTTCCCTTGGGGTTTCTGTACAGTAGCATTACTAGGGCTCTAGGGAGGCAGTGGCTCTTTTCTAGAAGCGTCTTAAATTCAATATAGTTGTCAATTACTGGCTGCTTCAATTGTATGGGCTAAGCGATATACCGGTTCGGCATAATAAACCAGTAGAAATTTATTGTTAAGCTTTCTACATTTATTTAGATTTTTTTTTTTTTATCTACCTGTACTTTGGACTTTATTTTAAATCAATAGAACCTTTCTGTATTTTTTGACTAACTTTTCATTTAAAAACTAATTTGCATAAAATGTCACATTATACAATTTCCTGGCATAAATGTAAGCTTATATCACCCACCCCTACTGTGACCAATAGATTTGATTAAGGGTCCAGCCTTGCGTGATAATGGGATGGAGCTTATTATGGAGTGAAGGTCTCACTTCCCTATTCCTAACATCGTCACCAATCCTCCCAACAGCAGGGCATTCTCTCATTCGCCCACAGTGACATTCCTTCATCAGACAGTTCAGGCTTTCCAGACTCAAGGGTAGCCTCAAGTCCAATACTAATATACTGCGAGGGGTGTGTGTCTGTGTGTAAAGAGGCAATGAGGCAAGAGAGGACAGAGAGCGAGAGATGAATTCGGGCACTGAGAGAGAGAAGAGGATGAAAAGAAGCTCAATTAAAGAAGCTGTGGCATGTTACACATTCCAAACGATAAGTCGTAACATGCTCTCCGGGATAAATCCACAACAAATATTCGGTTACAAAACCAACATAACCATTAGACTGCTAATGCTGTCTTCTTACAAGAACATCATGCATTTTTGAAAAATAATGGTTATAAATAAATCTTTTTAAGGAGATACCAACCCCCCCACCACCACACACACACACACACACACACACTTACTGCTCTTCAATATGGCTCTCTGTAAAATAATCTCATTTGTGATTCAAATGTTACTCCAAAATGTATGTGGCATTGAGATGTTTTTAGAAAGACCTCATAGATCTTTGCTTGTTTTTCTACTGAATGTGTATCTTTCTTCATAAAAAAAATGCAATAGTTTGTATCTCTATGCCAAGATGGAAACAATGATGCAGGTAAATTACTGCAAGAATAAACTGAGCTTTAAATTCCCGTCTCTTGCTATGTCTAAATCAAATGTAGCCTGAAGTGAACCATGTCAAGTTCCTCCCTGCGTCTGAATCAGGGGCCCAATTTTCCTTCCAAACTTCTTGCTTCTTTTCCTTCATCCAGAATGAGCTCACTGAGACGAAGATATACAGAACGTTTCCTCTTTTTTTTTCTTCTCTGCACTGAAATTTTGTCGCAATGACACAACAAACTCTCTTTCTCAGCCAGACTGCCAGTCAAAACAGCACATGACCCACTGGGCCTTTCCGCAATCGGAAAACAATAAGGCCTTGTTTTTCTCCCCCTCACAGTTACTTCGGTTATGAATTATGCGCTCTGAGGAAAAAAAGGTTAATTTTTCTCCTTGTAACCCACACACACTTTTGTCAAAACAAGTACACACACACACAGGCTCACAGTTTTCTGTGTACACTTTAAACAGGCAGCACTGACCTCTCCGGAGCTGAAATGGGTTGGTCACTCTCTAACAACAATTCAAAGCTCTTTTCCGATCTACAAGTAACCTTTGCCAAAGACCACAAAAAGGCATTCGTTTTTGAATAGCTGACAGCAGTACGCACAGGTGAGCGCTAAATATATATAAATTAAAAAAAAGCACATTAAACAAATGTTCAGAACAAATGAGATCAGCATTGTGCTTCTGAGAGTGAGACCTGAAACGGTACTTTGCGTCCCGCCGGCCTGTTCAGTTACTTGATTGTAAAACATTGTTTATTGGTATTTCTCATCCTCAATTACTTCACAGCAAGGGTGGAAAACATAGTAAACACAGATTTAAGCCCCATTAGCCAACAACAATTGGCAAAAATTCAACAGCTTTAACACATCTTATTAATTCTGACAGTTGTTAATATTCAAAGCTAGCAAAACTATGAAAAACTAGCATATTACAATGTCATAAATTCTATGAGAAAGCATCCAAGTGTTAAATTATAACCCATTGTCAGACAACTAAAACAAAACGGTGACGTAGTTACATAAGTACTGAGTAATATTTATTAACTACATGTACTTACAATAGAGTTATGGACCGGTTAGGGTTATTGTTTGGTTTAGGGTTAGTTACTTGTAATTATGCATAATTTACTATTATTACTATAGTAAGTAGTCCTACTTGTAGTAACGTGTAACTACGTCACCTTAAAATAAAACGTTACCAATTATTCCACTAATTTATTTAAATTTAAGTGGATGTCTGTAAAATGAGGGTTTTTTTCCCCCCCATTAACTCCAGTGTGTGCTGGTAAGGGACTCCTTTAAATTCAGGTGTGCCAAATTCTGATGCAAATCCTAAATGGTCCTAGCAAAAATATGAAAAACTAGCATATTGCAATAGCAAAATTTCTATGAAAGAACATCAAACGAGGAATCAAGGAGATGTTCAAATATAACCCATTGGCAAACAAAACTAAACAAAATCAAAAGTCTTGTTTATTAAAATGGATTTCATGATGCAAACATCCAGATCGCACGACTTAAATTAGATCGTTTTAACTTCTGACACTCACAAATTAGCAAAAAGGACAGTGATCTCAAACTCGCCTGCATTAGTACATTAAATGGCAGGTATCCTATTTAAAAAAAATAATTAAACTACGTTTGGAAAATGAATCCTGTTGGAATAGTATTATGCCAGGATTCAGCACTGCTCATAAATATCGGGAAGCTAAATATTCAAAACCATCAAAAGTTGGCAGCGATGATTAATTATTTAATATATTCTAGTAATCCTTATAAATATAACAGAAGCTGAGAAAAGACGATAACTAATGTAGAACATGTTTCAGGACTTTGACAATTTGAAAAAGTACAGCTTCTTTATTTTCCCCCAACTGATCATTTGAAGAACTGTCAGAATAACTGATAAAGCACTCAAAATGAATTGTTAGTTGAAGCGTCGTCTGTTATATCCATTCAGATTCCTCTTTCCTGCCAATTTGACAATGCGACCTCTTCCCCAAAGCAACAATCAGAGTGTCTTCGTAAAATGGCAGATACAGAAATCTTTCTGTTATACTGACATGCTTGCTCTGTCCCACATATACATTTTCCTCACCATCTGATCAAATGCTCAAAATACACAGAGCGAGCAAAAGGCACCCAAGGACCATGCTGTGAGCCACTGTGTGTGTGTGTGTGTGAGAGAGAGAGAGAAAAGTTCCTTAAAGGTTCTGTGTTATCTTTACCAATTTAAAGGACAAACGAGTGGCACGCTTCGAGAGGCCGCTGTGTGATTCATCTTTATCAGCGAACCACACCAAACCCTCAGACCAAGCATCTACTGCCAGACACCACAGGGACACCAGAATGTCAACAATTGACTTACAAACAAAACGCCTCACTTCTCTTTAAAATATCATCACATCTACCATTTCAAGTCCATAGCCGTTGCGTCCCACCTCACCACTGAGTAATTGTTGGCCTGAGGCTGAAATCACGAGGAAATAAGCTTATCACAAACGCAGCAGTTTTAAAGCTCTTACAGGAAATGAAAGAAACTGACAGAAGTAAATATATTATCTGTAAAGGAGGCAATGATTGTAGGCAAGTGTCAGTCTAAATGTCAGACTTTTAAAAGTGCGGTTCGAGGTGCACATAATTTATCCTTTTCTGCCCTGGAAAGTTTAACATTTTCCACCTTCGATGCAGTGTTGCATTAAAGCGATGAGCTACAAGAGGCCGTGAGATCTTACTCCCCTATACTAAAAAAAAAAAAAAAGTACGATAAAAGACAACAAAGTTCAATACAGTTGCAGGAAAAAGTATGTGATTTACCTGCATTTCTGCATAAATTGGTATATATATCTCTATGACTGTAGATGAGGTCCATTAAAAAAATAAAAAATAAAAAGTTTATTCCTTGTGGGCCCCATTGTGTAGCTCCAACATGACGCCAGAGATCTTTTATTTTTATTGTAATAATCATTAAAATAATATAATTTGTTGGCCTAACTGCAGACCATTTAAGGTGCGGTCACAAAATTTGAACCCGACTTGAACCCAATGCATAAGGTCTGAATTAAACAGCTTTAACTCCCCGTGTTCCCCACAAGTTATATTAAGCAATGAAATTTGAAATGAATTTGATTGGCTTTCATACCGAATGGGTTATGCTTCTAACAAGTGTCACTTTTGTCAAGCTCTAACTGTGCACCCTGCCCCATGTAATCCATCATTGAGAAACAGCAGCACTCTCAATCTGATGAGATGAACCAGGCTGGTGGACCCGTGTCAATATCCATCCGACCTGTCCTACATGTGTCAGAGGCTTGAAATCTTCCACGCCAGCAGAGCTGTCAATACAATGAACGTATAGAGCAGGAAAAACCACAGGGGACTGACTGTGAGGATGCTAATAGATTAATTATTGGAATAAGGCCACTGTGCTAATGGTCATTTCAGATAATGTAATTCGATTGTCATTGTTCCAACCACAAAAGGGAACACTTTTTTTTTTTTGCGTGTTGTATCATAGAGGAATGTAGTTCACTGGGCTCTAAAGTAAGAGTAAGAGTATATAGCTATAAAATGATTGTGGAAAGCATCATTCAAATAATTTGGTTTAGGGAGGATCTGATTAGAATTGTTTGAGTTCACATCGAAATGTTTGACTTTTGAAATCTGAACATGGTTTGAGACAGAAGGCCAAACATTGAAAAGAGTGTCCACAATAAATAAGAGGGGGAAATCTCTAAGGTCTTAGAAGTGTAATTTTTGCTGGTTTCACAGTTTTGAAAATGTATAAAAAATTATTTTCATTGTTCACGATTCAGTTTGATTCATTCAGACAGATCGCTCATGCACTGAACCATTTGCAGCAATTTCTCACTCTGAAATAGAAACGGGATACTATATAAAACAGAAAGAGCACTTGATGAGATGGATATTTGCCAAACTTGCAAACATATTTTATATACAGTATGTGACACGTGCTGGCAAAATGAGTCACAATGAGCACATTTTCTCTATTAAAAAAACCTTCAAAATGATGTATGATTTGTTTGACAAAGAGTGACTGAGCTACACGCCTACACCTATTTGAAATCGATAGAGTCAGCAAAGTAAATTTTTAGCAAAATATCTAAGCAAAATATATATATTCCACTTTTTTTCTATGATACAACAATAGTTTGATTAACATTAATGAAACAGACAGCCTATATATTAAGACCTACTGTATGTATATATGTGTATACACACACACACACACACACACACATATGTGTATGTGTGTGTGTATATATATATATATATATATATATACACATAGATGCATGTAAATAAACTCTTCAATGCATTAAGACATTGGCAACTGACAATTACCTTTCTTGGGAGAAAAAAATCTGAAGTTTAAGCAACATTTGCCCATAAGTAGTCAGTAAATGGTGACAGTGCTGCAAAATACCTTGAAATCAATTAATCTGCTAACATGACACTAAACTAAAGGTAAATGAAAAAGATTTGATTTTAAAAGGCAATAAGCTCTAAAGGAAGTTCTACTGACATGTCTCTGCCAGAAAACTACACATGGCAAAGGTGACGGAATCAATGGTTTTAACACCTCTAATTTTCCGCCTCAGGAGAAGGAAGGGAAACTACTCATGTTGTGCGCTAGAGCTGACCCTGTAGATGTGACGGGGCCGCATCCAATTAACACCTGTTTGCGATGTGGTGGCGCTCTGGTTCTCACAACATCGAATATGTCCAGACGCCTGGACAGATTGATGCGAGCGAGTTTCGAAAGCCGCATCGCCACTAAATCTTGGCTCCTGTGGAGAGGAAGAGCACATTCGTGCTGAACAGACAGTTGTCCTCAAACATTTACCACTGCCAAAGTCAGGGGAGGATAAAATAACCCGTAGCAAGAATGCTTTGGATAATTTTGCAGACCTTTGAAAAACCACAGAGGTTAATTACACTCTCCCCCCACAATAATTAATTAATGCCAACAGCAAAAAAAAATTATATATATATATATTTTTACGTTAAAGAAATTAAGCTGTGCATAAATTAGCGTGCTGTGGTTTTAGACAGCTGGCATGAGCAAAACCCTCCCAGAAAAGTTTATTTCAATTAAAAATTTAATTCAGCCCTCATAAAAAAAAAACACACTAGAGACATACACACCCCACACACCACAAGCTACACTTGTGCAACAGTGTTTTTCAACCTAAAAATAAGCATGAGAAACCCATGCTTTCAGTTTCATTCTGTCTGGCTGCTTTGACGTCTGCTAGAAAAGCATCCAATTGATGTCAGGTGAACCTGAAATCAGCCAAATTATACAGGGTTTAATATATGTTAGCATTTTAATTTAATTTTAATACACTTTTTATTTTGCCATTAGGTTTGGGAGAATAAAATAAAATAGCATATATTCTGTAGCAAAAACGGCATTAGAGTAAGTTTGATTTATCTCTTTGAAACTTTGATCGATTCAAAACTGTATTTGCATCATTATATATTTACATAAGTCATTGCATTGCATTTTGTATTTACAATTAGCAAATATTGTTGTTTTGATGCATTGTTATATTGGTGCATACGGCATAGAAATGAAAATGGTTAAATATCATTCTTACGACAATGCTTTGATTATTTTTTAACTTGACTTTACATTTTTTCACAGTAAATACATCAATCTTGTGACATATTTTGAATATGGAAATATTTTCATATTTTTTTAGCCATATTACCCAGCCCTAGTCATCGTTACTGAATACTAATTTTTCAACTAGTAGCAGTTTGTTCATGGTGCACAGCACACACACACCCACACCGTCACACATGGAGCTCTGCCCATGTTCCACATCAAACGGTTGAATGCCTTCGCGTTTTCCTCTACGGGACAACAGGGAAAGTCAAAGTACAGTACTTTCAGGCATTCCGTTCTTGGGTTGGCCGACCCCCCACGCTCTCTTTGAAAACAGGACATTGTTAAAACAGAAACATGTTGCTTTTGGCATGAAGCTGCTCTCTGCCTGCGTACAACGGGCCCTGCAATTAGCATGGCCGGCTCCCCAGAACAAATATTCTCCACTGTAATCCTGCCAGGGCAGCAGAGACACAGCTCCACTGCAAGAATGCTTGGCATTTCCTTTAATGTGCTTTGGCTGAGCTGGGTCAGAGAAAACCAACAGTAAAAGCAGAACAGAGTCCCACACAACAAAACTTCCTGTTCACACTCAAACATACACGCTTTTCCCATAAAGAGAAAAACATATTTCCATCCTCTCATTCTTTTTAACTGCTACGGTTATATAATATATACGATAATATAATATATCCCTATAATATATATATAGATATATTATAGATATATGGGGCTTGACATTCACATTTTTGGTCACCAGCCACTGTGGCTAGTTTTCCAAAGTTACTAGCCACTCAGTATTTTCACTGGCCACAACTGCCATATAGATATTTTTTATATTATCTCATAATTAGGCAGCAGGTATATTAGGCTGTTGTCACTTTAAGACTTGACACACAGATCCATTATACTGTTACACATGCATTTTTTTTCTCAACTGTTTACGCTCACTTAAAACATAACTGACTGTGTTTACGTGAATACTCGCCAAGACTGGCATTTTGTCATTTTGTGTGTATTTGACTGTTTAAGAGCAATAAGCAGCCAAAAATAACTACATTTAGTACTGAGAGGCGGCTTTATGTGCTTTGAGTGTTAGCACAAAATCTGCGTGAATGAGTAAAATGAAGCGCAACACACGCGATCCAACGTAGAAATTCAAGCCCTGTAACACCAACAATATTCATGCGGAGCAAATGAAACGAGTGAGTGAGGGGAGGAGGGTCTGTTTTGTCTGAATTGGAAGCGTTTCAGATATTTCAGTATCGATATGTGTTGAAAAATCTTACCATTTCAGATGCCTTTTTAAAAGACTACAATTGAACAATGTAAATATTATATATAAAATTCAACCCGCCAAAGTTGCTATAGGAGTGACTGTGTTACACCACTGCTGAAATCCCCCCGCATTTGGCGGGTTGGTGGGTATATATATATAAAAATATAAAATAAGCTTTCTATTTCCATAGCTGGCAAAATTTCAAGTTATATCTTTTCAAGCGACAGTTTCTAAAAGTAGTGCATTCATACACTTACCAAATTACTCCAACCCCTAGGTCAGGGGTCTAAACTGGATTAGTTGAAGACTACCATTCACCTCCATGTTAATTTCAAACACAGGCTCTCTCTAAAAGAGCTCCAGCACATACCCTTACTGCCGTTTAGCACAATCATTTCAAGTTGACGGTAAAATTGCCTTGACTAATTTAGACCCAGAGCTCAGAAGTCTTAATTGATCCAAAATCCTGCATGTTCAAAAGCACTCTACCATTAAAACAAAGTGTTTGACACTGTGAAACAAGCCCTTGGACCTATTTCCCATTTGTATTTCCAAACTTTAGTTAGTTTACAAGATAAAATGTGTTTTTGAAAGAAATATGAACAAAAAATTGGGACAATTCAGTTTTTTTATGTTTGTGAAATAAGTCTCTTTTGCATTTATTTGATAAAAAAAAAATACAGTAAACAACAGTAGTATTGCAAAATCCTATACCATTTAAAAGAACTGTTTTCAATTTGAATGCATTTTAAAATGTAAGTTTCCACAAACCAATTAATAAGCCAAAAAATGTTTCTTGAGCACCAAATGTTATTACACTGAAGAATAATGGCTGCTGAAAACTCAGCTTTGCCATTACAGGAATCAATTACATTTGAAAATGCATGATTGGCATACTGTGTGTGATCTGAAATCCCTTCAAAGTCATTTCACTCTGCAGCCATCTAAACAAAGGCCACACGAGTTCAGCTGCTTTCTACAGTAGTTGAATGAAAAAAAAAAAAAATCACTATTTATCATGATTACATTTCAATGACATTTTAAATAAGCAAACAAATCTGACATCAACAGTGTAATATATTTTCATTATTTAGGCCATTCTAGAGTAAATAAAAACAAAGACAATGCCTATATCTGATCTTAAAATCAGTTTTTACCAAATTTAAATCCATTCCCTTTGTATAACACACATTTTCTCCCTCAATAGATGCAAGTGTAAGCCTATCCCGGTTGGCCAAAAATGTAATTCCTCAATATGTCATAGTTTAAGTATTATTTTCTCAAGCAAATGGACATCCCTAATTAAATCTGAGACCCTGAGATCTGTTGGACAGTATCTGGAAGATCTTCAGTTTTACCATCCTTCTAATCTCACATAGACAGATTATATTCTGTCGCTTCGAGAACCGCCCGCTTAGAAAAGACACGGAAAGAGTGGATTTACCTAAAATAGATCATACTACAATACTAGAAGAGAGCTGATCCGAAGACATGATGCGAAGAACATCTTTCCATCAGGTCTGGTGATGATTTACTGCTCTGGGATTTTTACCCAGAGACAAAATCTACTTAGACATCAAAGGTCAACATATTATTACTGTTTTATTGAGGATTGATTTCCTGTAGTAGCAACGGTAGAAGAGACTATAGATGTTGTTAGGGAACCTTGAAGAGGGCACTGCGACGGCATTATCAATCTTCACTGTCCTTTGAGAAAGACCCACTCCTCACAGTTTGGCTAAAGAAATCCAAGAGGTCACCGAACCTTTCAAAATGGGGCCTGTTCTGATAATATCAATAGCACTTATCTATTCAAAGTTTGCCCTTGTGCCTGCCAGCTTCCCGTAAATACAAAACACTCCCTTGTGAGGAAGGATGTTTTTCCATCGGGCTGAATAGGGTGAACGACCTCAAAGAACAAGCCCATATTTCTGGTGATTTAAAAACACTTCTGTCTCCTTCTTTCACCAACAGCGCAAAGAGAGCAACAGAAGTGGAAGTACGAGATAGAATTTGATCATATTACCGTGACGGCTCCACTATCTGTGTGACAGAAGCAATTGTTTAATGTGAAATCAATAAAATCTCACAATGTCTGCTGACTGTAGACACAAAAGATGGCCAGGTTGATGAATCAAGACAGTAATGTTTTTCTTATGCAAATGATAACTGCTGAGCGCATACCATTACAACACTGCGAAACATGTGCTTTGGCCCACGCTCCTCACGGCACTGAACGCAAACAGATGTATGAGGAGATTGGAAGAAAAATAACTTTACGCAGCTGCCAGAAAATGCATCACATTCTCTAGCAACAAAATGTGTATTATGTACGCCAAATAGGTGGGCAGTGTCTATGCACGGTTTATTAAAAACGTACTATGTTGCTTTGGGCCAACATCAGCAAAACAAACTGTATTAGCAGTGACAAATTATTATTATTATTATTATTTTCCATATTTTCTGAAGGTAATATGCATTAGCCTGTGCAAAACTTCCTGTTCTGAGCTTTAGGCACTTCTTAGACTCATTGGGGAAAATGTGCCTCTACCTACATAACTGTACAACCCACTGCAGTTTCCAGTTAAAATAAACACTACTGGCAGTAAAACACCAATAACTTTTGGTTATTTCAATGGTCCACTTTAAACATTCTGCTAACTATTAAGTAACACTGCAACTACATGTCATCTAACTCTCATTAGAGTATTAGTAGACTGTCGTCTTAATATCTACTAACACTTTAGCGGCATGGTCCCTTAACAGACATTCTACTAGTAAGTTTGCAACTACATGTCAACTTATTCTACTAACCCAAACACCTAACAGTCTACTAATACTCTAATGAGAGTTAGTAGACATGTAGACGCAAAGTTACTTGTAGTTGTCTAAAGTGCACCATTGAAATTTCACGAGTTCACATGTTAAAGGGACACTTCACCCATGGGAACATTGATCTTTATTGAAAGTGGGTCATATATGTAGTCGAAATGTAAAATTAATTTTGAATTTGGTGCCTTCTTGGCCGAGGAAAGAAAGAAAATAACTTCAGGACGCATTTGTATGAAAGACACCAACTCCCACAATGCACCACATTGCACAGCTGCGCAAGCCACTCCCACTAATCCAGAAAGCGCATATCTGCCTAAGAGAAATAACTCTTCCGTCTACAAGGCTAGCTACCACCAGAGCTTGAAATTAATTTCACACAAAATGTCTAGTTAGTTGGCGAACTCATTAGTGAATTACTCTTCATTTGTATTTCTTTCGAAGTGGTGAATTATTGCATTGTAACGTTACCTGGATGTTCAGTCAGATGCGGTGCGAAACTAGGATAGTTCACAACACAAACGTCCGTGTCCTCGTCTGATTCACAACACAAACGTCCGTGTCCTCGTCTGATTCAGAGATTTCATCCAGGAGAAGTTGTCATTGTTGAAATTCTTTGCCACAGTCGGACTCTATCTCTGTGTTCGTAGCGGTTCGTAGTTGCATAGTGAGATCACCGGCGCCACCAGTCCGCCCTAACCCGAGCCAGTCCGGGCTCCTCGTCCGCGGCAGGCAGGTCTTCTGCCTCGGCTGCTCTTCGCTATAATGCGGCTTGTAAAGGTAGCCACAAACACCTGATTCAAGCATCAGACTTCTGAAATCCTCTTCCTCTATATCATATTGAGCACTCTCCTCCGCTATTGTCATAACTTTACATCTGTCTCCACAGCGCCTGTTAGCTTAGCTTCCAAACAAGATGGAGGATATTGCTTTTAGTTTTCAGAGTCAAGTCCCACCCACTGATCTGTAATAGGCCTGTAGCGTGAGCGGTTCCCGCCCCCTGGGAAAGATGAGGAACGAGTGTCTGTAGTCTCTACACTTTTCAATGAAATGTGACTTCCTGCTTATTATGACGCAAAATGATGATTTTTACGTCATAATAAGCAGGAAGTAAAACACTTAAATCCTTATTTCTCCCATCTCAGGGAAAAATGGATGAAAAATCCACATTTATTATAATATATGACTGGGTTTCTAACAATACAAAGCTTAATGCAAATGGGTGAAGTGTCCCTTTAATGAAATCTGATGTAATATTATAATGCGTATTTGGCTTGCTGTCCGGGGGGAGGGCTCCGAGCTCGGAATTCGGCCCGACCCCAGAGTACTCCCCCCTATGAATGTATAGATCATAGGTATCTATGAGCAGACCCAGCCGAGTGTGAGGTGAAGGGGTGGTGGCGGGATGCTGAGAAATTTGTCATGAGACAGGAGGTAAGGGAAGGCTTTATTTATACTGGCTTCTTCTTGTGCTGATTGGATGATTACCTGAACATGCTCCTCCCGAACTTTGTTACATAAAACTTCATTAAGTGTAACCCAACTTTTCACGCATTATGATTACAGGGCATATTATTGATTAATAAAGACATATTTGTGCATAGGTCCTTGCAAAATACTATGTTATGACCTCAAAACTTTTTTTACCATAGGGAATTATTTGTAAAATAATACTTTTTTTGTTTCCTGAACAGACTGAACAGCTGAAAAGTGCATTTAAAAAACACATTTAAAACCAGCCAACAGACCAGCTTAACCAAGCTAGGAGAAAAGCTAAGACCAGCAAATCAGCTTTTTTATTTTTTTCAGGTATTGCTTTGTTTCATTTTTTTCCCCACCCCTGTTTTATTAGCCTGGCACCACTGTAAAAGGACAAAGGCATCAAAATGATAGGCTGACAGCCACTAGAAAAAAAAAACCCATCAACAACGAGCTACTCATCAAGAGAATTAACTATCTATTAGACACTACATCTCTAGCAAATTGACAACTCTACAAATAGACAAGCAAAACAACATCCCAGACTAGACACAAAATCACAATAAACAAGTGACAACTGCAACAACTCTAAAGCACTAGTCAAAACAACATGACAAGCACCTATTAGTAAACTAAAACAGGGGGTAAACCTTCAAAAATAGCCACAGCCGGCTTCAGGGATGACGAAAAGCACACCTGTCGCTATAAAACAACAAGGCCCTGCACCTGTTGCTATGACCGTTGTGATAACAAGCATGTATTTTTATGTTTAAATGCCAGTGTGCCACCATCTAGTACTGATGCACAGGCACGCTCAGAGAATGCGAGCAAGTATCCATCAGGGACTGTTTTTTTCAACGCAACATTTGCATTCTGATAGCTCTAAAAGGAGCCTTATCAGCCTCTAGTAAATCAGATTTGTCTGTTTGTTTAATCACAGGCTTCTAAAAAACTGTTATTTAAGCAGGATTCCATAAGAAAAGAGGAGAAAATAATCTTTTGCTACCCCACCCTTTACAAAAGAAAGGGAATTAGAACAAACAACTATGTGAAAAAAAAAAAAAGGCTCCAGGTATGACAAACACGTTGTTATGCAGTGGCTTAGCGAATGCAAAAAATATGTTGCTGTCTCAAAGTAAAAACAAAACAAAAACAAACAAGTATTTGTTTAGGGTTCTTATTTAGGGTGACAAAAAATATCTTGGCAAACCTACTGCACTTTTGTACAAACAAAATAAATAAATAAATAAAATAAAATAAAAAATGTACCCCGCAACAATTGTACATGTACTTATTATAAAGCAGGTTTTTTGTGTGTTCATAAAGTCAAGCGATCGAAAGTTCAAACACACATTTTAAAGATTAAACCCATCAAGTACGCATTAAATAGCATGATGACATTTTGAATACTGCAGAAAGACATGCGCATGCAGGTACAAGTATGTTGCACGCTGGAAGTAGATAGAGAGAAAAGATAATGAGAATGGAGAAATAAGAGGTACCTTCAATCTTTTGCAGGGCTGTCTGACAGGCTTCCTGGCTAGCGAACTCGAATGGGTTGTTGCATGTTCGTACACTGTCACATTCACACTTCCCATCAATGATGTTACAGCCCGTAACCAGGTTTTCATTGCATGGCTCAAAGCCCAAGAGCTGGTCGTCATCCCAGTTTTCATCTGAACGAAAATGAAAGAGACACATATCAATGAGAATGCCACAGCAACAGAAATTCATTACCAGATCAAACAGAGTATTTTAAAATTCAGAATACATCCTGATACATTTTTACAGTATCATTAAAATCGCGGGTTCCCAAAAGCCAACTGGTCTGGTGATGCTGAAGTAATGAGGCTACTGAATGCTAGAAAAGAGCACATGGCCAATTACATGTGCATTTGAGGTCCAAGGGGTATCATAGAACTCAGGAATAGGAGAGAAACGCAGACTTGTTATAAAGGATTATGCAGTTTCTACGTTCCTAGCCTCTCTCGACTTACACGATAAATAAATGGTGGCAGAGAGCGGCACATTTTCAAAATAAGAATGACCCCGACCCTGAAGACGCTTGTATCTGCCAGGAACATTATGAAGTCTTATTTGCAGTGCAAACACACATTGCTGATACAAGCGCTGGTATTTCAGCCCACTGAATGTTCACCTTATCAGCGCGCACGCATGTTTGTGTGCTTAGTACGGATGAATACACACTCAAGATGGGCACATACCAGGGCTGGCTGAAATATTGATTTTTTTTTTTATATATATATAAATTATTTTACAATTTATTTGATAAAAACCAAAATATTATTATTTTTAAATATATATTAAAATGTTTTTTTTTTTCTATGATATTGTATTCCCTAGAAAACATACTAAAAAACAGCTTAAACCAGTCTGAAGATGGTTTGAGCTGGTCTTATCAGGTTTCACAACCTAGTCAAGCTGTGCAGCCAGCTGGTTTCCTAAACTGAACAGCTGAAAAGTGGCCAAAACCCCTAGAGAACCACCCAATAGACCAGCTTTACCAGGAAATCAGCTTGGGGTGGTTTATTTATTTATTTATTTCAGCAGAGTATTGCTCAGTGAAGGTACATGAGAATTTGTTTTAACAGCCTGAAACCACTAACATCATATTAATGTATGCTGTTGATCCTGGAACAACATTCCAATCAGTTTTAAGGGACAAGTTTACAGTTTATGTCAAGTTTAGGCTTACAACCAGGGTTATGTGCTTCAACATCAGTGTTATTCACCGATCATTTCCCTCTGATTTTAAGGATAAGTTATGGGTAGGTTTAGGTTTAGAGGTAGGGATAGGACTACATTTTCAGGCAGAAATGTTGATCCAGGAACATGTCTTACTTGGCAAAATAGAGTTGTAAAGTAATACATTATTACTAAATTATTTTAATACATGTCATCTGACCATTAATTTCCCATACTAGTCCTTAGTAACATAAATGACAGTAGAGTAGTAGAGTAGAGTTTTAATGAATCGGCCCAAAACACGGATTTATTTGCATACACATCAACCAGACCCGGTGTATATACTAAGTACCAGGGCATGCATGTAGATGCATCTGAATGCGTGTAATTTGTGTCTTTCGGCCTCCGAGGAATGCAGCCCGCTTGCCAATAAATAACAGGCCTTGTGCTTCTATGAGCAATTCGGCTGTTGAGTCAGAAAGATTTCTGTAGAAACCTGCCTGGTACTGCAGAGAAACCTTCAATTTGATTTAGCAGAAATTAGACTACTAAATGACTTTGTTTTGTATCCATAACTTCTCAACCCCTGGGTGGGTCGCTTTAAATACTCTGAGGATAAACAAGTCATGGAAAAACATTCCTTTCACCCGCCCTTGTATGTTCACTGTAGGGTCAGTCACAGCTGCACACTTGCGGCCCAGTGTTTCGGTCATCTGCATTTGATGGGTGTGATTCCAGCTGTACGGCACAACACCCATACCGTGGGCCGCAAGAACACAAGGTCCCTATATATAGGGGACTGTGAGTGTGTGATCTTCTAACAATCAAGGACTAGAAGCTGATGTTTCAAAGCCTTGGGCGCTTGTTATTTTCACCAAAGCCACAGGGGTGAAGTCCCCAAATAGCTGCTGTCAACAGCTGATTCTTCCGTAACTAAGCATGGCTCTCCAGACCAGCTTCGGGTCGTTTAGCTGGGTGTGGAGGGTCGAGTCCCCTGCCAAACAAGGGTTGTCAGTAGCCTGGCATAGGGTTCACATGATAAACACATCGCGGTGGTCCAAACCACACAGCGGGATTCAGCTTGGCATGTTCACAGACAGCGTTGCCTTGAAGACCTCCTGGGAAGATCCTCCTTACGAGTTCAGAAATCATAATTACGACGTGATGTGCATTCAAGTGATTTCAGTCAGATTAAAATGGATGCAATTTCTCTTTTTCACTTCCTGACAAACACGGGATGTTTTTAGTGCTAATGCAACAAAAATATGAGTAACTGATGTGTTAACTATATATTTTATCATTCTTGTGCTCCAAGCACAATGACTGATAAGAAATGCCAAACCAAATCAGCCCATAATAATAATCCATAATCGAGCTACATGAGCCGTATTTACTGGCAAGCTGTATTGTATTCAATACAAAACTGCATACTAGAGATGTCAATCAATTAAAAATGTTAATCGAATTAATTACATGATATGCTTATTACAACATAAACTGTTTGTTGTATTTCCATATTAAATGTAAGCCTATCACTAGTGTTTTCAGTTCAAGGTTCAAGTTTTTCCATTCATGACCAAATGTAACTTGTTTAATGTAATTAATCACAGAAAATTAACATGCTAAGTTGATAACCCTAGTACAATGTAATAGGTACACATTCACAATTACAACTTCTATCATGACCAATTTGCGTGTATCATGATGAGTATTTAATTGATACGCCTCCAAACCCCAGAAAGACAATCAGTGTTCAATAAAATATAATTTCCCACTGGAAATTACAACATTGCGGAGGATTCCATTTACATTAATTTTGAAAATACGATCATTTGGAGACACTTGACAGCAGGATTACAGTAGTGTTGTCACAAGTCTAAAATGGTCTTAGTTTTTACATTCACTCAAACCATAAAAAAGGTAACAAAAGTATTGACAGATCCTTTGTTCTGTATTGTGACAAACATCTGAGAGAAACAGATTATCAAAAAAGAAACAAAAAATGGCGCAGGGACTGTCGACTGGACGGAGGCAGATCTGAATGCAAGCTTTGGGTTGACTGTAAGAAAGGGTGGGGTTTAAGCGGATGAAATGATTGGAGAAGTCTGGTATATGTCACCAGAGAGAAGTCTGTCGTTTCACTGGAAGACTGAGTTGACATTTTGACAAACAAATATTGAGCTCAAAATATGTTTTAATTTGCATGGATGAAGCTTTTACAATAAGATAAATAATACATAGGATAGAGAGTGAATTTACACTTCATGCCGACTTTAAAATATTCTTCTTGAATATTTTACATTCTCAGTTTGAAGCATTTCACAAATGTAATCAGAGATGTGAGTTATCGCAATAACTTAGTAACTGCTCCTTCTATCATATTCTCTCAAGACTCAATATTTGTATTAAAGCCTTGTACTATACGAAAACACAATCCTCTCACCTCACGTTACCTAATATAGTCTGGTAGATGAAGAGGCAACTAAAAAAAAATCGAACAAAAGGCTTGTAGAATCAGAAAAACTGAAGGAATAAAATGAAGCCCCATTTAACACAGCGGTTCTTCAAAAACAAGCACAGTGAAAAGTGTTGTTTTGCTGATATCAAAGCATGATATCGTCCTTTTCTAGCTGATACATGGCCTTCCCGCTGTACTCTGCAGTGGCACCTGGTTGTTATCAAGGCAGGAGTCCTTCCTCGAGCAAGAGATGCTTGCTAATTTGCAACCAAACCAATTAATTACTCTGTCAGGAAAAGACAGCATTTTCAACACCCTAGTCGTTAAACGCTACTCTGCAACCAATGAAAGACAGTGAAGATAGGAAGACAAATGCTAGTTATAAATCAGAAAAGCTATTAATACCCAAAATCTGGTAATAAATTCAACAATTTCAACATTTAGCATATACTTAATGCATATTCCTGATGTTGCTGTGGACGATTCATCAGTGCAATTAATCTTAATGTAAGTATTTTTAAAAGTTACTGATATTCTTTTAATTATATAATTTAAAATAAATGTATAATTAATAAAAGTAATATGTAGGTCACCCAGGCTATCTAATGGATAATGTCAACCAATAACTAAATAGCCAACACAATATCTCTTTTACATTTTGGCGAATTGGTGGCTAACACGTATGAATTAATTCGATCTCATTCATACATTTACATACAACCTGCTTACTGTCGGTTGGGTTTAGGGGTGGAGTTATGGGATAAAAAAAAAAAAAAAAAACGGCACATTTTCGTACAGGTCAAGGTGATTTTGTCAAGTAAGACATGTTCCTGGATTAACATGAATAACCCTGAGAATAAAGCCTAAACGTGACATAAACTGGAAACTTGTCCCTTAAAACTGATTGGAATATTGTTCCAGGATCAACAGAGATGTTGATCCAGAAACGTTGCATTTGATGAAATCACGTTCACCTTTCCATATAAATCACATCGTATGAATCCATAAGAAATCACCACCTTGAAAAATCTTTACTTTTTTACAAGAGTTTAGGCCTCAGGGTTGATTCCATTCCCTTTTCCTTATTGAATATACCATTTCACTCTGAATTGTCACATTACAGAAGTAAATGGTCTGCAAAGCCAATTTAGAATTGACTTTAGGGGAAGAAGTCTTTTTTGCAACAGTGTCTACGGTCTGTATCGCCTGTTCATTGTTCAAATGCAGAGCCCCTTTTGACACTAACTTTCCAGCCTCTGAATTATAACCACGAAAAGTCCCGCCGGCCCCTACGCAGAACCCCCCGAGGACACTTAGTACTCTGAGGAGCAGAAGAGAGACTTCAGGGAAGTGCTTGACAGGGAGGCTGCCGAGAGGGGGTACACATTTCCGCTTGTCTTCACTGACTACACCAGACAACCGGTTCTCTCTCAACAAATTTCAGCCTGCCTGTGCTGTCCCTTTTTGTGAAAAAGAAGAAAAACATAGACACAGACATGCACTTTGGCTGGCAGCAATGCTCTACTTTAAAGAAATAGTTTGCCCAAAGATTCTGTCACAATCTACTCACCCTCATCATGTTACTCCAAACCTGTATTACTGTTCTGGTCTTTGTCCCCCCGTGCCATTACAAAGAATAGAGCTTCAAACCGGTCACCTGATCCAGGTCTCAACTGACTCAGTGTTCCGTCAATTAATAGCTCACTGGAGGAGAAGAACGTCAATAAATAATGACTTCAATTTCTTCAAATAACATTGTTTTCTCAGTAGACTTGGAATATAGCACACATCTCTCACAGCATTTTATGATACATTTACAGTGCTTTTGTGCAACCCATCTTGTTGGGAGATGATGTTTACATTAACTCAGCACACAATTATCTGATTAAGCACTAGAAAATTGCAAAAGAAACCTAGCTAATTATGGATCAGTGGCGTAGAGAGTAGGAGGTGGTGTTAGCTTTTGGCGCGACAGACCCGAGTTCGAATCTGCATTCGACTCCCTTTCCCATTGCATATCAGGTCGGAGTAGCATTTATGTTATATAAAAATCAAGAAAATAATCAAAAAAATGGAAATAAAGTGCCAAAAGGGTATAGAGGGAAACCCAGGTAGGGTTAGATGTAGGTGTAGGGTAATGAAGGGCATTTTAATTTTTTACAAATTCACTGTGTTTGAAATAACTTCCGTTTGGGATCTGGCTTCTTTTCACAGAATGAGGCAGACAGAATATTAATTTGTAGTATTCTATACTTTAATTAATGCTATGTCGATTAGCATTGCATTATAAATATACTTTATTCTTATGTTGCGGTGGTGTGTTTATTGTCTTCATGTTTAATAAGTCTAAGTGTTTCCATCTTGTTATTTTTCAGCTACAGCGATAGATGAATGCCTTTGTCCATATTAGGAATTTCCTTGATCGTCATAAGTTTTATTACTTCGGAGAGGCATGTTTAGACTTACAGTAAATAAAAAATAAAAAAAACATGCAGATTCCGAAAGCACCTGCTAGTGAGGAAAAATGAAACTAGACATTAAAATGAGTGGAGCTGCTCTTACATCACTTTAACTTGGAGCACCTTCTTAGTTTACTTCTATCACAAAGAGCATTGTTTCCCAATCACAGCATAACCTTTATTTAGATGGGTAGAGTTTTTGGCAGAAGAATGCCTTAGACAAAAAAAGAACGCCGTCTGACAGTGATTAAGGCCAATGTGGAGCTGCTTTGTTAGCAGACAGAGTCCAGGGTTTGTGTGGATGATATTAATAAGGGCAGGCGTGCTTCATTCTCCAGGTGTTCTCTGCAAACAGATTGTGTATAATCACATCCCATTCTTCCCAGTCTGAATCCATTTAAATGATAAAGACCACTGCTTTTCTCCTAGCCGGGAAGATTATGATTTGAGCCCAGTGCTGTATTAACAGTAATGTGGTGCAGTCAGTTGGGGATATGAACTGTCAAGCTCAGGGCTCCAATTCCAGATGGGTGGACAAGGTGAAGCTTTAGTAAATATACTGCCGCACAAATGGTCAGAGCGAGTGTGTCAAAAATTTCAACCATGCATGTTGTCAAGGATGTCAGCTACACAAATAAATTACAGCACAACAGGAGAGCATCACAAGTACAGCAAGGGAAATGTCATTTACAATGTTTATAAAAAAACAAAAAACAAAAACTAAAAGTAAATATGTGTGTGTGTGGGGGGGGGGGGGGGGGGTTCTAAGGTACTAAGTTTACATATACATTTAGTTATGTAGAAATACGACTACCAAATTTCTACATGCATTACATAGTGCATGAAAGATGGATAAAGATCCTGTTGAAAAAATGCTACAGAAAAAAACATAGTATCTGAATAAGTGGAAAAAAAAAAAGTGTTCAAAATAAGTGACTTTCCTGTTATGGTTTAAAATAGTTTACTGTGTGCATTTCAAAGTAGTTAATTAAGTCTGTTGTACTTTGGGCACAAATGCACACAGCTAAGCTATCGTTGCATGTGAACAGCAACTCACAAAGCCATTCTTATGCACCGTTCACACCAAGGACAGTAACTATAATAAGGATAAAAATAAAGATAAAGATAGGCTAGTTCTAAAAATCATTCTAAATACAGTCCACGCCACTTTTATAATTCACTTTCAGAATTATTTTATGAGATCACAGCAATAGCAAACCACAACCATCCAATCAATTCCCAATGGACAAAATCAAGTCTCGCCCTACATTTTTTGCTTGTTCGAGAAGTTGTTTCATTTGTATTTACATCACAATAGGGAAAAATATTATCTCAAAAAATGTATCACCTGATAACCAACGTGGCGCTAATATATTGTTTCCCTAAAAAAGCAGCATGCAAATTTTTCTAAAGACTCAAGTTAAAGTATATGTTAATTTCTGGCTCCATACTAGGTCTCCCACTGCCTATCTTCATAAAAATAGAGCAATCTGTGATTTATAAGTCACATTTTTCTGACACTGTTAAAATCTTGTATAATCATCAGGCAACATATGGATGGCCAACAAACAAATAAAGCAGTTCTACAAGAAAAACACGGTAAGCTAAAATTTCATAGATTTGAAACATTTTCAGTTGAATTTTCAAATGTCTCTAGGATTTTGAGTGCAACAGTTCACTTACAGATGTAAAACACTACGACTGCTCCTGAACCCTTCCAAATTGATGCAGTGACCAGTATGATGAGCCCTAAAGTAACTTTAATGTCAAGTCCAGCCGGCTTCACACTGGGACCCCTGACTGCTTTCTCTGAATAGAGAAGCAGCACATCATACATCACTTCTCAAGGAAAGCTCACCTGGAGGGGTCCCCCCCCCCGGGTTCCATGTGATGTGCTTGGTAAGCCGTCTCCAGAGAAGCCCACGGGGCATTTCAGGACCATCATCTCGAATGTATGTGTTCACTTGTAAACAGCCTGTCAAAGTAATATCATGCACAAGAATGCACAAGAAAGTATAGACTTGGATGTGAATATTACGGTCAATTCGAACAGAAAATTTCTTCTGTTGCTTTCTCCTCCACCCCTGTGGATTGTGGTGCTCCATTTAAAGGAACAGTTCACATAAAAATGGAAAATTCTGTAATTATCATTCAACATTTAAATGTGGGTTTGTTCGGCTTCAGGAAACTTTAAAGATAGTAATATGAGCTATTTTGCTTTTGTGTCCTTTTTTAGGCTCGACACCCCTTGTTGTCAATCTATTTATTTTTATTTCAAACACAACCAGGAGTTATTTTTGTGTTCCACATAGGATAGAGTGAATTTACACTTCATGCCGACTTGAAAATATTCTTCTTGAATATTTTACATTCTCAGTTTGAAGCATGTCCTATATAGTCAGAGATGTGAGTTATTGCAATAACAATCACAAAAGTGCAACTGCTCCTTCTATCATATTCTCTCAAGACTCAATATCTGTATTAAAGCCTTGCACTAAAACACAATCCTCTTGTTGTCAGTCAATTTCATTTTATTTAAAACACAACCAGGAGTTCCTTTTTGTGTTCCACAGAAGAGAGAAAACAGGTCTTGAATGACATAAGAGCATTTTGGAGTAAACTTCTCCTTTAAATTCAGAGCAAATCTGTAATGTCCCACAACACACTGGACTTTGAGATATTCATAATTCATGGTGACTCACGGCAGGCACGGTCTACAGCACTTGTACTTTCTAATTCACTGTTAAGACCCTCTGAGGTCTCAGTTTGTTAGGAGGTGAGGGTGGAGGTTAGCAGGACGTGGCCTATAGTGGCATTCGCTGCGCTCTCTCATCTGACTCATTTATCTGACAGCCGTAGCTGTGGCACTCAGTGCCGCAGTGTTTTCTTGGCTGAATTACAGCAGATGTCACCCCGGCAGTTACATGTCAAACGGTCGAGACGCCTTCAATTTTCATTGCCATCCATGCTGAAACCTGACCCGTGACATTGCAATGCATGTCCTCTGACCAAGCCGGCGTTCCAACTTGGACTAGACCTAACAAGCGAGAGGACTCTACAGAGGAAAAAGTATACCGATACAATGTGCAAGCATTAAGAAAATGTTACAGATTGTGAGAAATGTGCCTAAGAGTCTTGATAATTGCTGTGCCAGTTTTTCATCTCTCGGGGTAATTTTCTTCAGATGACAACACATTCTGGTAGTCGCTTCATTAACATGGTGATTCAGAAAAGAAAATTCAGAAACATGAAACAAAAGGATCCTCTACCCAAAAATAAATCTCATCATTTAATCTCCCTCATGCTGTCCCAGATGTATATGACTTTCTTTCTTCTGTGAAACACAAACTAAGACATCTTCTAAGATTTTTAGAAAAATAATCCATCTCTGTGAGTCCTTGTAATGCAAGTGGATGGGGATCCTCAAAGTTTACACTTGAATAACTATGCAAACAAAGCAAAACAGTAATCCATACAACCCCAGATGATGAATCAATGCCTTCTGAAGAGAAACAATAGGTATGTGAGAAGCTCGACTCAAACGTTTTGTGAAACTCACTCGAGAAGTGACGTAGAAGCAGATCCTCAACCCACTACATCACGCTTCACAATATACTGGCGTTTACCTCAGGCATGAACTCATGAACCTGCATTTTAAAAGTTGTACGGAAACGATGATTTATAGTTTATGAGGTTGAAAATATTAGTATTTTTCTCTCACACACCTATCGTTTCGCTTCAGAAGACATTGATTCATCAACTTTGAGGGACCCATCCACATAGATTAATCTCTGTCACAAAATCTCAGTTTGTGTTCATCTGAGGTAAAGAAAGACATATGGCACGAGAGTGCGAAAATGATTATTAAGCCTCCATGATTAGAATTTTCAATTTTGGGTGGAGTCCCTTTAAGTCAAATGGTGACAGGCCGATAAATCGGCTGATATTTGACATTAACAACACTGTGAATGAATTTCTGTTTTCAAAAATGTTGTATAGAACTATATTGCATAGAATAAATGTGCATTTTATTTCATAAATTGCATACATGTATAACCGTGGGTTTACGTTCTCATTTGTAGCCTATATTATGAGGTCAATAACATTGATTGGACAAATAGTCTACAGTTTAAAACAGGACATTCATCTGTAAAATATCAGTCAATTCTGGATATTCTAAAGTCTCCCAAACAATATCCAGTTAACGTGTTTTCCATTTCATATATCTCAGGCGAAGAAACTAAACAGCATGTGAAAGTTTAGGCTATGTGACTGTTCAAAGCTCATGTATTATGTAATCATAGTTTCACTTGAGTATGGCTTCATAACTCAGGATTTAAAAACACCCTTTCAAAACTACAAATATGAAATGTACTAACCCAGGATTAAAAAGAATGTTACAGGGAGAAAACCCCTACAGAGAAGACCCTGAGCCAAGACGTGCTTGACAGCACAATTAACTGAATCAAGGTGAGGTGAGAAAAACGCATCCCGAGAAGCAATGCCTCATGACTGAAGGTATTAGAAGCGCACGTCCCTCGACGGTCCGATGTCAAATAAACTGGCTGAGGCACAAGTTAAGTTGCATAGCAGACATTCCGATGAAAAACCAACAAGCCTCGGCGGAAAGAGCGAGGCTGGCACCTCGTCCAAAAACAGCACGGAATCCGTTAGCCATACCCAAAGAAACGGAAAACCGACATGCTGCAAACACATTAACCAGCTCGCTGTCTCTCACTCTACTACAAACGACATAGCTTATAAAGGCAAGGGAAATGTGTTGTTGTACGTACACAGTACTGACGCTTACATTCTGACTCATGCTGTCACTATATCCTCTCCATAATGACTTTACAGTCACATTACGAATATCTAATGAGCCCTGATAATGGTCCATTTCTACTCAAATTAGCTGTAATCATGAATCATAATGTTCAGGAGTTTGTTTTTCTTTCTTTCTTTCTTTCCTCGAAACTAAAACACTACTGTACTGTGAACCAGGTTATCCTCTAACATCTCAAACACAGCACATTGCATCACTGATTCACTACACTTTACACATTTTCTTTCCCTTTCCATATAGACAGATAGTGTGGCAAGCCGTTTTAACATCCATTCTTTAAATCTATTTAATGTTACCAGTAGCCCTATTTTTTATTCCTCCAATGGGGAAAATATTTCTTTCAGTTTCACTATGAAATATATCTATCCACTAGATAATATGCCAATAGAGGAATGTAACAAATTCATTGCTACTGGCATTTTTTTCTATTGAATTCTATAGGGAATCTGTGGCTCAGATAGGGACTATTAACTTAGCAGGCTACTTATTCCAATGTTGCTGTTTATCAAACCTATACACTTTATTGGGATCTATTCATTGAATGATAAAACTTTCATTAAATTCATTCTAACTTGGAATTTCAACTGTTACAAACATTTCAATCATGGTAAGAATTGTAATTTGTTAGGCTTATAGTAATTGGGATAGAGTCACACGATCTAATAAACAATGTATAGGCTACTGGAATGTACTTGTAACTAGTTGGATGGATACTACTAGCTATGTACTACTACTACTACTACTACTAACAAACAAGTATTAGTACCACTGGGAATAGAAGTTAATAGTTCATATCTGAATCAGATCCTCCGAATTTAGAGATAAATCTTTGCAATTTTTTAGCAGTAACAATGGAACCGTTAATTGGCTATATTGGGATGTGACTAGCACTAGTATGAAATAATTACTAGGTCTACAAATGAACAGTAACAAACAATGCTAGGCCTATTAGTTAGTTGTATTAGGCTAAATGAAGTGTTAAAAGAGCTTGCCAGAAAACATCCGCTTTGGTTTAGTTTCACCAATACAGATGGAGGCAGAAGTGATGTGATTTATTTAATTCCTCTCGCTATCATTAGCCTCGATTAAAGCAATGGACATAGATGGCAACTTTTCAGAGAGTAAATGGAATGTGCATACAGACCTTCACAAACTCCAACCTCGTACTGCGTGATGGAGCCGCCGTTTAACGGGGGTCTGATCACGCACCGGAGTCCGCGGTCGCAGGTCCCGTACAGACCGTAAACCCCGCCGCAGCTCTCGTTCTTCTGCTTGGCACAAACCGAGCAGCAGCCGCAGATCCCCAACACCACCGAACCAGTACAGTGCTTGGGCTCCTCGCATTTGGATTTATCACAGGGCAAACAAATGAGCGCCCGACTGTTTTTCGCGATCAGCACCACAAGTTGGAAAATCAGCATGCATTTCATAAGAAGATACATCCTGGAGGAGGCCATGAAGGAAAAGTGAAAAATATGGATATATCCAACCCAACCCCTGTCCCCCAAACTACGCGATGAGGAACAAATCCTCCAGCCAAACCAACAAATAACAGAAGAAAACAGCGACTCTGGACGAGCGCGAGAAATGTTCCGTTTAGAAAGACGCGTTTTCTTGTCGAACAGAATAATACGACGTTCCTGGCGTTAAAGTTTTGTTGACAAAAGCCACCAAAAAGGCATCCCCCTTCAGATGAACGACACCAGAAGAACTATCCCACGCTGTACAACCAGTGCATGGCTTATGCGTCACGATTTCTGCACTGTTCCGTCCAGTTTGTTTTTTGCGGAGGAAAACTTTCCTCACGCGCCTCTTCCTTGGAGTCTTTCGTACACACGCCTGTCCTGCGCCTTTAAAGACAAAGCGCGATGTTTTTCAGTAGTTCCCTGTCGAAGAAAAGGCGGTCCTGTTATTTTTCTTTTTGTTGTTGCCAGAAGAGATTCATTCAGCTGTGTGAATAAATGTTTCCAGCTATCGCGTCCGTCTCATGTCTACCGCTTGCGCTCGCTGCTGAGCGTTCAGTTCAGTCCCTCACCGTGACCTCATAACGGAACCACTCCCATCTCGCATTACTTTGCTCCATTGGAGAGTTCGTTCGTTCCAGATATGAGACACAGGAAATGCTGGTAACACGACACGCTCAAGCGCAGGAGTGTGTGATATAGTTCCCACTGGTGAAGGTGCATGTGCGGAATGTGGGGCCCGCATAACTTTGAAAGAATCTCGAGTTTGTGTGGCTGCACATCTTTAGTACGATTTTGTAGAAGGAATTGTTATGTCTTGGTTTGGCCATGTATTGTTTCCTATCATCCAAAACATGATTTGTTTATATAGTATGACACACGATATCAAAGAGAGACAGCACGTTAAAACAAATCTTCCCATCGCAAAGTTCAGTAGCATATATTAACATAGCCTAAACATAAATAGGTTTTGTCAGACAATATCATTTTAAATGTAATCAGAGATCATAATCTTGAATGTAGCCTAGGTTTAAAAAATCTTTATGGTCTTATTGTGAATCTTGGACAAACCCATTGCAACAATTTCTCTTACACTGTACATTGAGGCCTGTGTGAACTCACTGATCTCTCCTGGTTGACTTTGAACTCTGCCGCTGAATGTAAAGAAAACAGCACATTTACAAGAAGCAAGCATTGGCAATATTATGTTGTTTGTCATTTTCATACATTAAGTAAGCATTTAAAGTCAATGTGAAATCAAAATAGCCACATTTATTAATATTACATGTTCCTGGTCATATTGTGAAAGTCAGTTCACCTTTATTTATATAGCGCTTTTTACTATGCAGCTTTACAGTGATAACAGGCAAATAATGCAACAAAGTTTGTTTCGGCTGTACAGCAGCTCTAGAAGAAAATAGTATCATTGTCCAGCTTAAGTTCAGATTCATTTCAGTTGTAAAACAGTGATGTCATCGTCCAGCTCAGTTCTCATACAATGGTGTCAATGCAGTCAGATCAATAATATTGTTGAATATTAAGTAGGCCTATCTTGATTCCAATTAGGCAAGCCAGAGGCGACAGTGGCAAGGAACCCAAACTCCATCAGGTGACAGATGGAGAAAAAAAACCTTTGGAGAAATCAGACTCAGTGGGGGGCCACTTCTCCTCTGGCCAAAAAACGAACAGTTTATGATTATGATTCAGGCAGCATTACAGGATGTCCCTGCCATATTGTGAATGATTCATTATATAGTGCATATTATTCCTAAGAAAAAAAATCTGTCTTCATGGTTTTTTTTCAGCAAAATGTAAAAACTTCCTCTTCCTCTGAAACAACTTTCCTTTTCGGCTGATATCCCCAAACCCTTTTATTTTTCAACCCCTCACCTCCAACCACCTGTGAGACCTTTCAAGATTCAGTCAAGCTACATTTTTTCGTTCAATATCCATTGCTAGACTGTAACAGTAAATATTTATATCTAAATCTTAGAATCTTAAAGAATGCTATAGGTGAAACGGCTTTCCCAAAGAAGAAAAAAAGTCTAATTTCATCCATGCAGATTTTATGTGATGTTTTATTAACAAAGTTCAGCAGGATCACGTTCAGTTAATCAAGTCAATTAATGATATAAGAGGTATACAGCAGACTTTCCATGCATCCCAACACCACCCCATCTCCTCACTTATAACTTATAACTATTCCTATCCCAACCTGGCCAAATTCCGAGCTCAGAGCCCTCTTCTCGGACAGCACGCCAAATACACATAAACTTTACTCTATTTAATTATATGTAAGCGTGAACTCGTGAATGGATCATTGTCATCTTCAGATTGCTGTGATCTTATTTGAGTGACAGGTTGCTGGAGGGAATGGATTTTCGCCCAGCCCTCATGAAATCAGAGAAGAGATGTTGTTGAGAGGGGAAGGGGCTGTTAACGTTTTTGCACAGATAAATCATTTACAATAAACTGAAAAAACAAACAAGAATTGTACATTTTGATTTCATGGTGACTTTAAATCACAATTGCGCAACTGAGCAGTTATTTGTAGCATGCTTTATCTTACATTCGATGCTCCATACTGAAGCTTTTCTCTGTAGAGATAGCTATCAGTGCTATCAGATGTCATAATCATGTAGATGATGATTGATACATGTGGTAAAAGGCAAGAACAGGGCCTCTCTTCTTGCCTTGAGAAACCATTTGTACAGCAATCTCTGAAGAAATCAGATATCGTTGGATTATATTTACTGGTCTTTCATCTCAACTCTTTTTACTGCAACGGTGTCCTGGCTTTGGGCTGTAGCCAATTAGCAATAGCAGAAGATCAGAGGCTGGAGTTGGCATATACTGTAGATATAGGTTTAGGCTGTTTAGTTGCTGCTAAATGGATATGATAGCAGACACATTGCTTCTGTTAATTCTGTTATCTATGCAGGACATGTCGATCCCAAGAGGGGCTCAAACGTAAGACGTGGAAGCCTTTTTGATGCTGATGCTGTTCTTATCGATCAATAAACCACAGTCTTGGCTACCTTCAAATTCTATTTATTTTCTTTCCTTTCTCTTTTCACATCAAATTTGATCTTGTCTGAAGGATGTAAGATTTTTTTTTATGTAAGATTTTTTGCATATACTCAGTGGTGTCAGATTTTTCAGAGAGTATTTGAATACAGTCAAACACATAAGAGTATATAATAAGGGGGGGGGATTTCTCATGTGGGCCTATGCATTGACGCTATTTCCCAAAGGCAGTAAAACTGGTGACAGTTCTTGGAGCCAATGGACATAGGACTGTGAGAGTGTCTATTATGTGAGAAATCCTATAAAGCATTCCCTTTAAACCAGTCCATTTAAACCCGAACAAATAGATTTTTTATAGAGCTTCAAAATAATTCCTTTTTATAGCTACCTGTGGTACTGTTATCACTAAAGGTTGTATTATGTTATGTCAAAGAGACACATCCATGCTCCTTAGAGATTATTTTATTTTATTTTATTTTATTATACTTTGGTGTCTTGACAAATCTCAGCACAGGTTGAGACATTAAAACAGAGAGAGAAGCAGGGGATTTAAACCAAAATCCAAATTTTTCTCTAAATATTATCTAATTTATGTCTAGAAAACATACGGTTACTTTTACTCATACAACTATTAGGAGATTTTTTTTATTTCTGAGTGTTCTATTTTCTTTGGGAAATGACACTGACATTGTGAAGAGGAGATAACTGGTACGATGCTTTGGGTTGTTTTCTTTTGGATGTGTGTGTCTAATTGTTTAATGACGTTAGGTGCTGGCTAATTGAACACCCACTGTTCCAGTACCACTGTTTGTTGCTATAGTTCCTGGGGAAACAGCCACCGGTGTTCCTGCACCCTATTGAATTAGCCCTGATGAGCAAGGTCTTATCAGCCATCTCCTTTAAGTCAGAATTTGACCCTCAGAAGTCATCTCTCCAAACCGACAACATTATGTATGCCAAGGACGCAGAGGAATGCTTCCCAACGAAAGGTCCCTCGTGCACTCAGCATAATCTTGCTCAACAGCCCCCACGTTTGGTGTTCAAATGAGGGTAGAATCTTTCAAACGTCTTGGGAAACAGCTCATATTTAGTCAAACCACCTCAGTCTTTTAACAGCAGTAGCCATCAACAGCTCAAATATGTAGGTGGCACTCCCACTGAGGAACAAGATTAGATTTTACATTAAAACAACCAAGGCTCTGTCTTTCGTAACTCAAGACTCAACTCACTTCCCTGCTATGATTCTGCAAAGTACTGACATGTTTACCAGTCTAGGCTGTCACGTCGAAACCGAACTCTGAGCGTCTCCCCGCAGCGATACAGACGTCCGTCAATGTCTAATGCAATTAAAAGACATAAAACACAAGTCTTTTTCTTTTTTGCCTCTAAGCCTCATTGTGGTTTCCAGGTACTGAATGACGGTTGGCTATTGTACGCCAGACAATGTCCTAGACAGCGTGTTTTTTTTTTTGTAACTCGGAGGACAGTCTGTGGTTGTATTGTGTTGTATGTAAATTATAATCTCTATGGTATCTCTTTTGTTGGAGCAGCTGTATTTAACGCAGATGATTTGATATAGTCTCCCAGCGGCGGCACTTGTGAGCCTGTATCAAATTCATGGAGGTCAGTGGGGAAAGAGAGATGGAGTGTTGGATAAAGCAGTGGAGCGTCTGATGTTTTATGGAGATTTGCAGCCGTGTGTGTGTGTAATCGGTGGCTGATCCTACTATTACCATCAGGTCCGTTTCCAAATTTTTAGTCACCTTGTTCATTCTCCCGCAGCTGCTTTTCGTATCATTTGCTCAAAAGTGTGTTTGGCATGCACAAGCAATGTTTTTGTTGATTAGATGCATACTACATTAATAGTTGTTATTCTCGTTGTCCCTCCCATGGCCTTTCTGCACAGCAAGTGTTTACTTTGGCATTTACTTCACTTTTTTTCCTCATGCACCACAACAACGGCTTAGATTAATGGCATATCTTAAATTAAATAACAAAAGCCAAATGCTATCTGCTCAGGATAGGGCAAAAAAGAAAAGCAACTCACAAGAAAACAAATAATTAATGTCGCACAAGGAGTGACGGCTCCAATTCATGAAGCAATTTTATTCCCTGGCCTCAGCCACGCAGAAGCTGTAAACGCTGGGCCAGGGAGCAGCGTGAGGGTGCAGAGGAGCGCAGATGACAGCCTGTAGACTCATCGTGACTGGGCTAACTGCTCCATTAATCATCCACACAGGCCTGCACATCACCCCTCAAATGCACAGCAGCACAAAGCCAAGCCAAGCACCCAAGGACCCTGCTTACCACCATCTTAGGTAGTTCCTCAATGAAATAAATCTGCTTGTAATGCCAATGATTCAATATGAACTCTAAATGATTGTGTGGACAATAGAATCTATCTATCTATCTATCTATCTATCTATCTATCTATCTATCTATCTATCTATCTATCTATCTATCTATCTATCTATCTATCAGTCTATCTGTCTATCTATCTATCTATCTATCTGTCTATCTGTCTGTCTGTCTGTCTGTCTGTCTGTCTGTCTATCTATCTATCTATCTATCTGTCTGTCTGTCTGTCTGTCTATCTATCTGCCTGCCTGTCTATCTATCTATCTATCTATCTATCTATCTATCTATCTATCTATCTATCTATCTATCTATCTATCTATCTATCTATCTATCTATCTATCTATCTATCTATCTATCTATCTATCTATCTATCAGTCTATCTGTCTATCTATCTATCTGTCTATCTGTCTGTCTATCTATCTATCTATCTATCTATCTATCTATCTATCTATCTATATATCTGTCTGCCTGCCTGTCTGTCTGTCTGTCTGCCTATCTATCTATCTATCTATCTATCTATCTATCTATCTATCTATCTATCTATCTATCTATCTATCTATCTATCTATCTATCTATCTATCTATCTATCTATCTATCTATCTGTCTGTCTGTCTGTCTATCTATCTATCTATCTGTCTCTATCTATCTATCTATCTATCTATCTGTCTGTCTGTCTGTCTGTCTGTCTGTCTATCTATCTATCTATCTATCTATCTATATATCTGTCTGCCTGCCTGTCTGTCTGTCTGTCTGCCTGCCTATCTATCTATCTATCTATCTATCTATCTATCTATCTATCTATCTATCTATCTATCTATCTATCTATCTATCTATCTATCTATCTATCTATCTATCTATCAGTCTATCTGTCTATCTATCTATCTATCTATCTGTCTATCTGTCTGTCTGTCTGTCTGTCTGTCTGTCTGTCTATCTATCTATCTATCTATCTGTCTGTCTGTCTGTCTGTCTATCTATCTGCCTGCCTGTCTATCTATCTATCTATCTATCTATCTATCTATCTATCTATCTATCTATCTATCTATCTATCTATCTATCTATCTATCTATCTATCTATCTATCTATCTATCTATCTATCTATCTATCTATCAGTCTATCTGTCTATCTATCTATCTGTCTATCTGTCTGTCTATCTATCTATCTATCTATCTATCTATCTATCTATCTATCTATATATCTGTCTGCCTGCCTGTCTGTCTGTCTGTCTGCCTGCCTATCTATCTATCTATCTATCTATCTATCTATCTATCTATCTATCTATCTATCTATCTATCTATCTATCTATCTATCTATCTATCTATCTATCTATCTATCTATCTATCTATCTATCTATCTATCTATCAGTCTATCTGTCTATCTATCTATCTATCTATCTGTCTATCTGTCTGTCTGTCTGTCTGTCTGTCTGTCTGTCTATCTATCTATCTATATATCTGTCTGCCTGCCTGTCTGTCTGTCTGTCTGCCTGCCTATCTATCTATCTATCTATCTATCTATCTATCTATCTATCTATCTATCTATCTATCTATCTATCTATCTATCTATCTATCTATCTATCTATCTATCTATCTATCTATCTATCTATCTATCTATCTATCAGTCTATCTGTCTATCTATCTATCTATCTATCTGTCTATCTGTCTGTCTGTCTGTCTGTCTGTCTGTCTGTCTATCTATCTATCTATCTATCTGTCTGTCTGTCTGTCTGTCTATCTATCTGCCTGCCTGTCTATCTATCTATCTATCTATCTATCTATCTATCTATCTATCTATCTATCTATCTATCTATCTATCTATCTATCTATCTATCTATCTATCTATCTATCTATCTATCTATCTATCTATCTATCAGTCTATCTGTCTATCTATCTATCTGTCTATCTGTCTGTCTATCTATCTATCTATCTATCTATCTATCTATCTATCTATCTATCTATCTATATATCTGTCTGCCTGCCTGTCTGTCTGTCTGTCTGCCTGCCTATCTATCTATCTATCTATCTATCTATCTATCTATCTATCTATCTATCTATCTATCTATCTATCTATCTATCTATCTATCTATCTATCTATCTATCTGCCTGTCTATCTATCTATCTATCTGTCTGTCTATCTATCTATCTGTCTGTCTGTCTGTCTGTCTGTCTGTCTGTCTGTCTGTCTGTCTATCTATCTGTCTGTCTGTCTGTCTGTCTGTCTGTCTGTCTATCTATCTATCTATCTATCTATCTATCTATCTATCAATCAAAAGTGACACAGAAGAAAGCCATACAGATTTGGAACAATGTAAGAAAATTATCCCTTTAATTTCTCTGATGGTTGGAGAATTCCTTATTATAGAATTAGCGTGTGGGTCCGGAAGCATAATTAATTGCATACATTTTCTAACACAATAAATCTGTGATCATTTTAAGGGATACTCCACCCCAAATTGAAAATTCTCTGACCATTTACATGTCGTGCTAGATGTAGAGTATATGACTTTATTTCTTCTGTGGAACACAAACAGTGATTTCTCCAAAAAGAATCCACCTCTCGGCAGTCCATGTAATGCAAGTGAATGGGACACTCAAAAGTTCACGCTTCAAAAAACACACAAAACGAATACGACAATAACCCATACGACTCCAGTGGATGAAGAGAAATGATAGGTGTGTGTGAGAAAAATACTGATTGTTTTAAACTATTTTAAACTAAACTATTTCAACTAAATTATTTTAATCTAAATTTGCTTCTGCCCAACTGTCATACGCAGGTTTCTGAGAGCATCATGAAGAGCTATGACAGTACATTGTGAAGCAGGACGTAATGCACTAGAGTTTCACAACGCGCTTACATCACTCATCACAGCATGCTGAGGTTTACGTCAAGCATGAACTCATCAACCCGCACATGACAGTAGGCCAGATAAGATGGTTTATCGATAAAAAAAGTTTAAAATATTAGTATTTTTTTCTCTCAGACGTACACACACACACACATCTATCATTTTGCTTGAAAAGACAGATTCATCCACTAGAATGGTTTGGGTAATTGCTTTATGTGGTTTTTGAAACGTCAGCTTTGAGAGTACCATCCACTTGCATTAGTATGGACTCACAGAGATGGATTATTGTTCTAAAAATCCTTAATTTGTGTTCATCTGATTCTGAAGAAAGAAAGTCATATACATATGGGGTGGCATAAGGGTGAGTGAATGTTGAGAGAATCTCTTTAACATCTAAACTAAAAATCCAATTATGGTATATATTATATTTAAACTTGTGCCCCCATATTACTAATTCAAAACATGGCAGAGCCTCCTCTTATCTAGACTCAAGTATGTGAACCATGAGGCAGTACACTAAGAATAACCCCTGCAGAAACTGTCTCATCTTGAAAGCATCTACACTGAATAAATGTTTTGTGATGACAGAACAATCACTTCATAATTGAATTTAAGGCTCATTGTCCGCGAGGCACAGAAAGCTTGGGCTAATGGCTTTCATTCAACTGACAGGCAGCATTCATCTGCACTCATCAGAGCATTCCAAACATCTCAACCATTCCGCAACGCTCCAATGTTTATACACTGGAATGCAAAGTAATATGGGCCTGATAATTATCAGCATAACTTTGGATCTGATGATTTTAGACTGCACAGTTGAACTTATTGTTCTCTGTTAACAGCCCATTATAAGACACAAATGCATGAATGAAAGAAAAGAAAATATATAGTAGAACTTCCCAGACTCATCCCATATAATACAGGAACACATAAACATATTCATTTCAAGGTTGCTAAAAACATGATCATCTCCTCTTGTCTTCCAGATGTGGTCCTCTTTTGACACATCAGCCAGTTGCAAACACTTTGACACACTATAACGCAGTAAGGGTTAACCCTAACTGTACTTTCCCTCTTGTCTCTCATTCTTTTTTCCCCTCGTCTTTTTGTGAGCACATGATAAAAGAATGCATGGAATGCCAGTGAGCGCGGCGCCAGCAGCGTTTCCAGTCGCACTGGCCGATGAGAACTGGAAGGGTGGAGGTGGGGTCGAGCCTGGAGACTGGCCTTTCTTTACTGTGTTTGGGGAAATTACTGCTTTTTTCCATATAAAGTAGTGCATTCCACAGCCTGACTGGCAAACTAAACCTCCTCTCCCTTCATAAAGGGACAGAATTAGAGACATAAGGCAAAGAGACATAATAACCTAAGAGGGGAAACGCATTCCTAACTCGAGGACACATACAGCACTTGAAAGTATACAGTTACAGGAAAAGACTTTGAATCAGACTAATAAAAGAATTTGGCTGTATGACATCACAGTGCATTCAGAGGTCACAATCTGAAACAAATCATGAAGTGTATTTGAATTGTGAACGATTATGGTCTATATATGCCACACATGGTCTATAATACACACACAGTATATTTATATATAATGTAGAGCAAAAAAACTCAATCCCATCACACTCAACCCTGAATTTTTCACTTCATTTTTGAATTTTTTTAATAAAAAGATATAAAAGTCACGGTTTCAGTAAATATGTACTTCCCAAAATCATGAAAACTCATAATTTTGTTATAAACAGAATATTTTATGTAATGCATCCACTTACACATTGACAAGCATCCTATGTCAGAGATGACACATCAGCAGCAGAAAGACTGTTGTGTATGCAGATATGTTGACCGAGAAAGAAGGGCACAATATGAGAAAGAGACAAAATTAAAAATATCAAATTGAAGACAATGTCTCCCTTCAAACCTGTTACAGTCTTCAACCCCGTCACACTATTCTCAACCTTGTCACATTAATATAAAAAATATTTTAAAAAAATTATGAGGGACACATGAACAGTAGGTAGATGTTTGTTTTATAACAGTCTTTGTGTAAAATCCTTTTTAAACCAATTCCAGTCAGTTACAGGGTTGAGAATAAAGGGTGTTTAAACCTGAAAAAAAAAAAAAAAAAAACACAAAATAAACAAAGTTCTTTAATGCTTGAGGTGGTAAAATATGATTTGTTGGAGGTTTGATATGTGCCTAATGATGTGGGGTATTTAGAAAATTAATATGTACTTAAAAAAAAAAAAATCCAACTTAAAATATTACCGAATCCCAGGAATGACATGAAATGACCTGTAGTAGCAGATCTATAGGTGGAGCTGGGGAAGATGGAGTGTTTCAGAGGAAATTTGAAAGTGCTGCAAACAGCTACAGCAAACACTGACCAGCTATTTAAATGTTGAGTAGCAAATTCATTGGCTGCAGATACAACAAGGACCAATCAGCTTGTGCCGAGTAACCGCTGGTTGCAGCACAAAGGGAAGTGGTGCAGCAGCGTCTTTTATTAAACAAACTTTACAAAACACTGAAGAATCTCTGGAACTGGAACAGAACAACCAACGTAATGACGTAGAAGTGAAGAAATACAGGGCTTAAATAGACAGAACAAACAAAGGGATACCCTAACTAAACACGCCTGAACTGAGGACTCGAATCAAATCAGTTACCATAGAAACAAACAGGCAGGGGACAGAACTAATTAGCAAACTAGAAAGGCTGTTTACACGACACCATTTTCAACTAAAAACGTAAAACTTTTTATGCGTTTTGGCCGTTCGTTTACACGAGAACAGCGTTTTGGGTTTTGAAAACGGGTTTCAAAGTGCACGTTTTTGAAAACGGCCTCTGTGTAAACGACAAAAACTCGAATCTCTGAAGACGATGACGTCATGGAGATGCGTATTACGTGTTCAGTAAGACCTTATGCACCAGAGAAACAAAGGCGCCGCCATCTTTGGAAAACTGTCTTTTAACTTCCGTTTTGCGGTCGCTCTGTATATTTATATGGCATTTCTGTCCAGGAGTAATTAGCTTTTTAAGTGGATTTACTTAATGTAAAGTTATCATGAGGACTGTAATGTTTAAAGCAGATGACTTAACAAATGTAAATCGACCGGGAAGATTTTAAAACGAGCCGTTCATTAATAAACACGCAAAACGCTGTGAAAATACAGACCGGAAGTCAAAAGACAATGAGCGCAGCGCAGAAAAGGGGCGGAGCTACATAAGGTCTATAGTGTTTCATCGCCATCTGACGGCCTGGCAGCAGAATACAGGGTTTTTAGTCGTTTTCGCGGATCCGTGTGAATGGGGATCGTTTTGACAATGGTGTCGTCTGTACGCGGAAAACTCAAGGAAAAACGTATCAGTTTTAAGAATATCGTTGTCGTGTAAACGGCCCCTTAGAAACACAGACATGCACAGAACAGGAAAACAGATCAAAAATAAACTCTAAATGTGACGCCATCAGCCTACCCAGTGGCGTAGCGTCAGGGCATGCAGGGTATGCACGTGCAAATGGGCCCGGGCCAATAGGGGGCCCGCCCATGAGGAGCTTTTAATTAAAACGAGGAAATTAATTTTAAATTCGTGGCCACAACAATAAATATATTTCATTATTTTTTGTATGCTTGTCATCTGTAGTAATTTCTTGTTTCTCCCTAATGTCTACTTTCTCCGACATTTAAGGTGTGCATTTTTTTTTTGCACCCCGCAGCTGAGAAGAACTACGCTGTCATTTTTTATATGACGCACACTACATTGCCGCGCCAAATTAAAAAAAGAAAACACAGAGTGAGAGGTTACTATCGGCTAGCTAATTGAACATTAAAGGATGGACAAATACAAACATAAAAGTGGGGCATTAAAGAGAAAAAGGAGGGTGGAGAAGTTATAGTCGCGACACAAAAAGTACCCAAAATAGACCGTTTTTTTGTGCAAACCTAGTGTAAATGACAACGATGTCGAAGGTCCCTGTTACTGTTGACATCGTGGATGAATTTGCCGAAAGAAAGGCCCGGTGAATGCAACTAAAATGAGTGAGTAGTTTTATGTTTTTACATTTTGGGCCGCCGTGCCAAGATCAGTAGGCCTAGTTTATTATTGACATTGGCAGTGCCTTGGTTGTTTTAGATTTGTTTTTGTTCCGTTCTGGTTGTGAAAAATTGTTGGGTAGAGTGTGTTTTTTATGGTATTGTTTAGTATGGTATTTTCTTGATACACTACAGTGAACGTCTATATATGAACGTCTAGCCTATATCTATATCTTCGATGTACTTGTGGGCGGGGGGGCCCGTAAAATTTATTTTGCATATGGGCCCGGGACTGACTTGCTACGCCACTGAGCCTACCCCATCTTGACCCAGATAGCATGTAATCACTGAGACAATGTTGAGTCAGTGTTGATGCGTTAACACTAATTACATTGAATTAACGTTACAAAGTGATGTTTTTGCATCACTCTTGCACCCTCAGTTAATGGTGAAGCAATGTTGAGATTTCAAACAAAAATCAACAGTAATAGTATTGATTCAACATTACAAAGTGATATTTTATCAACATCACTTTTGCACCCTCAGTTAATGTTGAAACTGTTGAGCAAAAATAATCAATGGTAATATTGAATCAACATTACACTAAGATGTTGAATCTACATCACTGCTGTTGAATCAACTCTGAAATGAACAAAAATAATCAATGGTAATATTGTTGAATCAACGTTACACTATGATGTTGAATCTACATCAGTGCTGTTGAATCAACTCTGAAATTAACAAAAATAATCTTTGGTAATATGGTTTGATCAATGTTACAATGTGATGTTGATTCTAAATACATTTTGTTGAAACACTAAACTGAAAAGGAATGTCAAACAATGTTGCCATCTGATGTACCAAGTTAATGTTGAAACAACATTAATATTTCAACTACACTTCAATGATGAGTCAACAAATTCCTGACCATTTAAAAATTTGGCAAAAACCTTTTAAAATATAAATGACACCTTTCCAGCAGTTGAGTGAGTCAATTTATTTTATTCAATCAATCAATGACAAAAATATATTAAAAGATCATTCTTTAAAAAAGAAAGGGGGAGAAATAGGACAACAGCATTTCAACCTTTAAAAATAAAATAGGCTTCAGAAGTCTGATGTCATAACTACAGGTGGTCCAACGGGTAGTCTTACATCAGACTACTGCCTCTTTTCCATTGGGTTCTCTGAAATCTGAAATAGAAAGCATGATGTTACTCAAGAACAAGTCAATTCAGTTGCCACATTCAAGAAATTCAAGAATGTTAATATACTAAACACAATATGATTCACTTTAAAAAAAAACTTGCTGAACACAAAATATTCTAACTACGATTAAAGTATCGGTAAATTCTGTTTATTTAATTAACTTTTCTAAAATCTATTAATGCTTCAATATCAAAAGAAAGCACTATGGCAGGGGTGTCCAGCCCTAATTAAACACACCTGAGGCAGCTAATCAAGGTCATTAGGATCAATGAAAACTTCCAGGCAGGCGCTGGAGCTAAACTCTTCATGAAGAGGAACAAACACCTATGCGCTATAGCCATTAACTATATCTCAGTTCATTTTCCGTGAAACTACATAGCATTCAAGTAACAAGTTTATCTTGTAGAATAAAAGAGCTTTGATGAACATTTCTTTAAAGGGATGGTTCAGCCCGAAATGAAAATTCTGTCATCATTTACTCACCCTCAAGTTGTTCCAACCCTGTATGAGTTTCTTTCTTTTGAACACAAAAGAAGATATTTTAAAGAATGTTGATAACCAGAAAGATGATGGTGGCCATTGATTTCCATAGTGGAAAATAAATACCATGGAAGTCAGTGCCTACCATCAACTGTCTGGATGCCAACATTCTTCACTCTATCTTCTTTTGTGTTCAACAGAAGAAAGAAACTCATACAGGTTTGGAACAACTTGAGGGTGAATAAATTATGACAGAATTTTCATTTCGGGCTGAACCATCCCTTTGAAGCTGCAGATTCACCTTATGTAGACCTTAATCTCTTTAAATATCACAAAATAGCCATGTCAGTCACTTATTTTTTGTTATTGTGTTTCAGTGGAAACAAGCTAAACTGAATGGAAATCAGTTACATTTCTCAAATTTAATACAGATTCAGGAATATGACCTGATTAAGCAGTGATAAGGCACAGGATATCATCAAGTCCCAGGTCAGGTGATTATGCTGTCGACAACAACTCGGTGTATAATCAATGTCAGCATTATCAGGAGGGTGCTTCTTTTTTTTTTAAATTGTCCATCTTCGTCGGCCTTCATTCCTACTAAAGGAGCAATGTGCTCTGCATGCAAGCACTGACAGATGCAAGACATGGGCTATGTTTGCAGTGTAACTTTCTTGCTCATGGTCATGTCTCCTGCACTTCAAGAAATGTGTTAAATGACGTTTATTCAGGAAATTCGTAATAAACTTTACTAAAGCAATGTGCGTTTTTTAAGAATGTAGATGCACCACTGTTTGAAACTGTGCTAGAGAAGTCATGTAAGTATGTCAGGTGCTTCAACAAACTTCTGTATAGGATGCACCTATGTTTTCTCTCTAATGAGGAAGCATTACACTACTGAGAAGTGCATGCAAAACCAAAATGGGCGTTTACCAATCAGTGGCCAATTTCAAACTACAATAAATGTTTTTCAACCATTTTTTAACAGACTTGCTAAAATCATGAAGGCCCACCCTTAAACCAAGCCCCCAGTGGATTAGAGCAAATCGGGTAAAGCGGTTGAAAACGCCCTACTGATTGAAAAACACCCACTAGTGTTCTGCAGAGATACATGCCTGAATGATCTTGTGCTCATCACCTACAAATCACTGTTAGTTCAATGTCACTGTCTCCATCCATGTGTGCTGTTGGCTTTTGTCAAAATTTCAATGCTGATCCAACACACTTTAAACATTGAAATGTCAATCTCAACCAAAATGATGGTTTGGATCAAAACTCAACATTGTATCAATGTTACCATGCTGTCTGGGGAGTTTCATGACATATATATCTTTAAGTATCACACGCTAATAGTGTTATTGAACAAAACATTTAAGCAAAAAAAAAACATTTAAGCGAATTATTGAATGACTTAGGACTAAAAATATGTTTTATAATGTGAGATGTTTTACTTGATTTTACTAAAAGAAACAGCATTGCAAAACGTAGTCTTAGTCAATCTGTCTATTAGTTAGCGATTAAACTTTCCCGAAGAGAAAGATGCTGAAGGGTGAAAATGAGCCTGAGGAACAAACACAAAGGTACCCATTTCATAAACAGCTCTAGGGTAGGACAGCCATTATTCTATGTGAAATTCAAGGTGATAATTCCAAAGTTCCCCTCTGGTAATTCATGGGACTCAGTCTGGACCATAGATGGCAGTTCATTCAGATTATCTGAAAGAAGATTAAATTGAATTTCACGTTCTGTGCAGATAAAATTCAAATCACATTTTGTCATTATTTGATCTTTTCAAATTCACAGGAGGAAAATGTATTTTCTTGCAAAAGGTAATTTTACACCGTTGCCTCTATGGTCGTACGGTTCAATCTAGTGCAGCATTACAGTCTTTTTTAAAAGTAAATGATATACTTCCCACCTGCTTCAGATCACACAGGCTTGAAAACGGCTCATTTTTTAATAAGCTCTTTGCCTAAATATATAGGGCCTACTGAATATACTGATACCCTGACTTGATTGATTGTGTCAATCAAATCATAAATACTTGCAAATGAGTATCAAAATTGTATTAGCAAAGTTTCGGTCTCACAACCTTCATCAGGCATATACAACAATTCAAACTCAATCCCTTCGAAATGATCACATGACCAATCACCGTAAAGATCCATTTGTGACCAATTAGGCTCAATGAGACTGAATACATAATTAACACCACATCATCATGAACAGTTACAAACATCGTTATTCATTATATCAAAGATAGAGGGAAGTCTCTATGAATGATGAAGCATTATTTAATGTGATGTTATAACTTTTTTCTTCAAATTTTAGTTTTCATTATTGAAATGCATTATTTCCCCCTTATATTTGCAGTTTTAATGAATAGCAAAATTCTGTACATGCATTATTTTTTTTCGTTTCTAGGTGAAACCTCTCGGAACATCTCAACACAGCAACAACGGGAGTGAAAAAGAGATGAAGGCACAGCACTCAGCACTTCTATCTTTATTACACTGGAGTGCTACTCCACCTTTACTCATAGCATGAGGTCGATTCCTCCTGAAAGCGCTGAGAGCCGAAAGAACAAATGCTCATTCCGTTGGAGTTTCTGAGATGCCATTAGAGAAGTCACTCGGGTTCATTCTTCTCTTGACACATAATGAACAACAGTAGCCAGACACAAACCCATAATCTGCTAATGTGTTGGGTCCTCATAGCAAGCTTCACTGGGCAGCTATGCCGTAATGACGCCTTTGCCCTCTCTTTTCCGTGTGCATGGAGACGTGAAGCTTCACAACATCCAAACAATATGAACATAGATGATGTTTGTTTCTGGCCTGGTAAAGTCAAAGAGAGGATCACTTCTTATCATGTCTGATACACCCATCCCTCTAAAATACATTCGGTAAAACATTGCTTTTCAATTTTCGCTTCAGAGACCACAGAGAGTATAATAAATAGTATAACCTCATAACACCCATTATGAAAAAAGAACTATAATAAAAGCTATTTGTACTTGAAACTTGTTTTGTTGTTACACCCTAATGCACTTTTTCTCTTTTAACACATGCAGTCCATAACTTCATAAACCTTCATAAACACGCTGAATTGTTTTGGCTATAACGTCAACAGTGCATTTTGGTTCAGCTTGTATACTGATTTAATATGCATCCATTGCTATTTATAGCGACATGTTGCTTGTCACATTTTAGAACAGACAGAATTCCCTCTTTAGTGGATGGCGTCTTGTCAAAGTGATATAATTAGGTGTTCTCTTTAACAAACCGCCGGAGGCAGTTCTGCATCCCTCCATTTCTGGTCCGTGTTCAGCCCGTGTATCTTTCTAAACAGGGTTTAGATTTCATCAACCTCATTTGTTTTCTCAGAATTGTCTGTTGCTGTTTAAAAGACAGATTTGCTTGAGTCTCTGTTCAACATATTTGGGCTCCTTCTTGAACGCTAGTGTATTATATTTAATACATCCATTTATCAGGGCTCTAATGACCTGCATGATCAAAACTATCTGAAAAACCTGTTGCACACAGTCTACTACATGCCTCTTGCTCACTGATTGATGGTTTATACTTTTTTAGTTAATAAAGGACCTTAATTCTAAATTCTAAAAATGTAAGTATGAGACTATAACTCAAAAAATGTCCCCCTTCATGTTTTTTTTTCTTTCTTTTTTTTCGGTGAAATCTTTAATGATCTTTATTCAGTAAACGTTAAATGTTATATTGTTAGTAATATTTCTAGATCAACATTTACTGGACTGAAGCAAATTATGTTTACTTGATTATCCATACATCATTTTTATGCGTTTACAATTTATTCTTGCATCAGGCTTTTGGGTAAACTTTATTTGTATCTCTTATCTCTTATTTGTATCTATATCTATATCTTTCAGTCATCACTGTACTGCATTATATCCTGTTTTGCCCCCTATTCAAAGTACAGAGCTTTGATCATAAAATTAAGCATTTAAATATCATTGTATTAAAAGATATGATATATTATAAAGATAATTTACGTAACAAGCTATCAGAATTTCATCTTGCTTTTCAGCCATAACTGCACCAAACCGTTTTTTTCTCATCAAGTGTGACTGTGAGCTATCATATACAGGTCATAAAAGCCTGATGTTTCAAATATAAAACACAAACAATTTTTCAGATTGTGTCTAAAGGTTTCATTTAAAGAAAAATGGATTTTTCCTGACTATTATTTCATATGCCAGGCTTTACAGGGATAATTTTGTTATGGTCTTGTGTCTCTTATTTTGAAAGTCTCTTTTTTGGTCATCTGTTGTTTTCTTGTCGTCGCCGCATTTTTACAGTGCCTCTTAAGTCATAAGTGGCTTAGCTATAGTGAAAATCTGCACATAACTCTTCATGCCTTCTCAGTTTTTGAGCTGAGAGGATTTGAAATGTAACTTCCAAAAAAACGCCTACTTTTAACTTTGAGAATTACATTGCATAAAAGCCACATTCACAATCTCATATCTACAATTAAGTTGCAACTTCCAAATTTCATTTGCGTTCCCACTTTATATTAAAGAGATTGATTAACCAAAAATGAAAATTCTGTTATTAATTCTTCACACTCATGTCGTTCCAAACCCATAAGATTTTCACGTACAAACATTCACCAACTCAAGGATGTTCGCTTGACGTGTGAGAACCAATGAGGTTCATTCTCGTGTGTTAAATTAAAACTAGTAATTGAGTCTCTTCAGAAAATTGACAAATGGACTAAAAAATTGACTAAACAGCTTGATTCATATGGACTAGATTCACGATCTCTTTATGAACTTTTTGAAGCGTCAAAGTGGTAGTTGCGTAGCTGTCAAAGGAGGGACAGAAAGCTCTCAGATTTCATCAAAAAAGATCTTCACTTCTGTTCTGAAGATGAACGAAAGTCTTACGGGTTTGGAACGACACGAGGGTGAGTAATTAATGATAGAATTTTTTGGGTAAACTATCCCTTCTGTAACTACAATGCACTAACATTTAAATGAATCATTGATACAATGCACTGATTGTGAACATACATGTTTTTACATTGTACATATTTTCAATTTGCATGTAATTAGAGTTGCAATTAATTTATTCAGTGCTTGAAATGGAAAAAAAGGGCCGGTACTCCTGTTGGGTGTTCAGACCGGCAACATGTGAGAAGTGCCGGCACGCAAGAATAAGTGAGGGTACGCTACAGATTAAAATATAGAAGTTCAGGTACTGTGTACGGGTGTGTAACGGCCCACTCTGAGCACTGATTCCATCTACAATTACCCTGTTGACCCTACACGTACCCCTTAACCCACCGTTAAACCTATACCAACCACCAAACCCGTACCTAACCTTAACCGTATCCCACCTCAATGGCAGCAATACACCATGAACACAATACTTAACAATACATTTTATTGTTAAATATTAGTAAAGACACCCAATATGTGTGACCTCATTTGCTTGCTTTATTATGAAACATTCAGTCATCATACCAGAAAGATTTCTTTTTATTCTGTGGCCTCAAACAAAATAGGAGCATGACCCTGGTGCTTCTCATGTGTTCTGTGTGTAACATGTTTGGGAAAGCAAGAGGACTGGCTCTCAGAAGAACAGGTCATCCGACCTTCATGTGTGCGCAGCAGGGTTCGCGATGGCTCCCCGTACGCCGCAAAAAGGTCCCTTGACACACAGACTAATTAATGTTTAAGAGCAAGAAAAAAAGAGCAACCTTGGACTGTGTCCATTTACTCATGTTCTCTCGCCTTTATATTAGTACATTCACAGCGCAAATCACACACGAGCAGTCCATACATTTCACAGGATGTAATTTAAGCCATTTTCTCTCTCTTCCAGGAAGATCCCTAATGTGTTTTGATATCTTTTTAGTATAATGTCATGAGACTCGTAGATGTGTGTGTTGAGCGGGATTCGGACCCTTTTGGGACGTGATGCACATGTAATAAGAGCTGTTCCCTGCGTGTCTGACCTTGCAGTGCATTTGGGCTGAGCTCATGCATAAATGCAGCCTTTTACAGTCCTTTTGGACATCATTATCAAACGATACACCAACTGGACAGATATTATTTGTTGGATGTTACGTATCAGCACTGTCGGCGTGGCTCCGAATAAGCTAGCACGTTACACAGATCTGTTTCATATCCTTTGTTGTTTTTATCACAGTGCTCATTTACAAAATTATTTTTCATTTGAACAATATTAAGCTCAATCAAATGCATCCAAATGTTACTGAGAACGTACGCCTCATGAAAACACATCCCACAATTCCTTCACTCTACTGCACTGTGATTGTCTGCCGCTAGATTTATCTTTATGTGAACTGAAAACAATGTGTGCGTTCACTGCCATGGTCTTTAGGTATTCCAAGACTGTGAAAATGTCTTGCGTGTCAAGAAAGTGATATAAATTGAGAATGTGTTTGCAGTGAAAACAATCGCTGGTAGCAGGAAATCTACTAAATTCATCTGTAGAAATAATTACAGTTTGTGGAAGCTAATGGCAGTAATAAAAATGTTAAAAGCCTTTGAAGACGAGGCCAAACCATAAGACATCAATTTGGTGGTATTAAGGCACATTTCTACTTAGTTTAACACTGAGCACTTGGAAATGAGGGCAATAAAACAAGACTGAGTGCAAAGTCGTCTTGGTTCATAATGCATCTGCTGAAACTCATCATCCATTCGCTGCTGTAAACAGTTTTTATTTGTTTGAAAAAGAACGGCTTTACAGGTCATATTAACTCATGTAAGTTTAATTAAAATGGTAAAGAAGATAAATGAATGGTTGGATAACTATGCATTTTGGTAGATAGATAGATAGATAGGGACTCATCACTTATTGGTGTTCATAAAAAACACACTAACTAATAAGTTCATGTACATGCATGAATTCTTGATTTATCAGCCTCAGCGTGAATGCGGTTAGGTGAGAGACCAGGAACTGTTTTATGTAGAGGTGAGGCAGAATCCCAAGAATTGTGATGAGAAAGAGAGACAGACCTGGTACAACGCATCAACACTTCGAAAAGACATTTCCTGAATTAACACAGCAAAAAGAAATAGGGATTATATGAAAGCATTTGAGCAGAAAAGACCAGATCAGAGACCTTGCCCGATGATCTAATTCACATATAATATAATGCAATTGCATTTAAAGCTAATTTTCTTTTTTTTGAAACCGCATATAAATTGAAAGCAATACAGTATAGAGTCAAGATCAGGTTTTGTGGCTGAATGGGAAATAGAACAGAAAACCGTGCAAAACACGCCGTAGCGTGACAGAAAACCTGCTCTGCTGAGAACACCATTTTCTCAGAGAAAAGAAAAACGTAATAAATTCTTAACAAAATGAGTGAACTAAGACCAGGAGATGACATATGATTCACTGCGCATCGGAAAAGAATAAAACAAGCGAGAGAGGTTTTAAAATGAGAATCATTTTCTCTCATAACAGGTGCATGCGTACGTTACTCTGTTTACAGTGAGGGCATTCCTGTTTCTTGCATTTTGTGTGTGGCTCTTATGCACTTAAACCTTTATCTTTTAAGAGTGGACGCTTGTGAGTGTGTGCCCGGTTCATCGTGCCTAACAGCGGTGCGACATTTTCATCAAAAGAGCAGCACTGCTGTGACCTACTGCTATAGCACTATTACAAACTTTGTGCTAAATACGTCGGCCGTTCAGTGAAGGTCAGACCATTAATCTCACCCTTCAGGAGAGCTCCAGTGTACTGGGTTTCGCACATGAGCACACAGTCCTAATGTATAGCGTGGCCGAGGTCCAGGGAAAAAAACTCTTTCCCTTTACAGAGCTTTTATGCTTGCCATTTTATGAGGTAATCTGCAACAATTACAGTTTTCAACAAGTAGAATATGCATTCATTATTCACTGCTGTCTCGTCAGGTCAGTGCAGTACGGTGTAGAAAAAAAAAAGGGTGACTTTTTTTTCTTCATATTTGCGACTTCACGTCTCACAATTGTAACTTTATTTCTTGCAGTTGTAATTTCATGTCATGTCTTTTTCCAACCCGACTTTGTATCTGTGATTTTATTTCTCACGACTGCACATTTAAATCCAACAATCTGACTTCATATCTTACTATTGCAAGGTTGTTTTTCAGAATTCTGACTCATAATTGCGACTTTATGCATAATTTCTTGTATAATTGTGACTATTTCTCAAGATTGTGCATTTATTTCTCACAATTTTGACTCATAATTGCAACTCCACACTTTATTTCTTGTAATTGCGAATGCGACTATTTCTCACAATTACAGATTTTTTATCTCACAATTGTTACTATTTCTCACAATTTTAACTTCATATCTGATTATTGTGATTTAATTTTTCATAATTGCAAACGCATACTTTATTTCTTGTAATTGTGACTTTATTTTGTCACAATTGTGCATTTATATCTCACAATGTGACTTCATATTTACAACTGACATAATTTATCACAATTTTGACTCATAATTGCAACTTCATACTTTATTTCTTGTAATTGTGACTATTTCACAAGATTGTGCATTTATATCTCACAATGTGAGATATTTTACAATTTACATAATTTATCAAAATTTTGACATAATTGCAACTTCATTCTTTATTTCTTGTAATTGTGACTGTTCATCACAATTACACATTTTTATCTCACAATTGTTACTATTTCTCACAATTTTGACTTCATATTTGATAATATTGATTTAATTTCTCATAATTGCAGCTTCATACTTTATTTCTTGTAATTGTGACTTTATTTCTCACAATTGTGCATTTATATCTCACAATGAGACTTCATATCTTACAATTGTGACATTATTTCTCACAATTTTGACTCATAATTGCAACTTCATACTTTATTTCTTGTAATTGTGACTGTTCATCACAATTACACATTTTTATCTCACAATTGTTACTATTTCTCACAATTTTTACTTCATATTTGATAATATTGATTTAATTTCTCATAATTGCAGCTTCATACTTTTTCTTGTAATTGTGACTATTTCTCACAATTGTGCATTTATATCTCACAATGAGACTTCATATCTTACAATTGTGACATTATTTCTCACAATTTTGACTCATAATTGCAGCTTCATACTTTATTTCTAGTAATTGTGACTTTATTTCTCACAATTGTGCATTTATATCTCACAATGAAACTTCATATATTACAATTGTGACATTATTTCTCACAATTGACTCATAATTGCAACTTCATACTTTATTTCTTGTAATTGCAACTATTTCACAAGATTGTGCAAGAAGATTTATATCTCACAACGCGACTTCATATTTTACAATTGCGACTTTTTTACTCTTACAATTGTAACTTTAATTCTCACAATTGCGTATTTTTATTTCACAATGTGAATTCATATCCCACCGTTACAAATTTATTAAACTTCGGCATGAAACGGATATTGCAAAAATCTATTCCCCCCATTGTGATGTATGTCGAATAAGAAAAAATATGTATGTGATATGTGAAAATATGATGTGTATGTCGATGTCGAATAAGAAAAAATGTCGGACGGGACTTGATTTTGTTCATCAGCAATTGGTTGGATTGATTAGAGATGTTGCAAGAGGGAGGGGGCATTTCTTTGACTGAAGATTATGAGGGCACATGAATAAAAAAAAAGAATGATGTGCATGGATAAATCATTAATAATAATACTCCAATACTCCAATAAAAAACAAGAATTGTCAATTTTGATTTCATGGTGACTTTAATTGACTAAATATTTGGTAACACTTTACTTGAAGGGGTGTGCATAAGACTGACATGGCACCTAATCATGACATGGCAGATGTCATAAATATGAAGGAGGTCTTATGCATGTTTATGACAACTGTCATTAAGTGTCATTCGCTCAATTATGACATTTTTAATGCAAATATGACATTGTTTGAGATGTCTTTGTTATGACAACTTGACATAAACCAATACATCATAACCAGTCAGTGTCTTTGTCATGACAACTTGACATTACCAAGACAACATAAATTGTCATAAACATGACATAGCAGATGAATTATCAAACTTCAGAAACTTTATGGGTTAGCATTTCATTAAACTGTCAGGTGGTTGGTTTTGACATTGGCTGTCATGAGGCCATTATAACTGTGTCATGAATGTTTTTCTTGACCTCAAGTACAGTGGTACAAATTTAATTTGTCATAAATTTTTTATAATGGCTTCATGACAGCCAATGTCAAAACCAACCACATGACAGTTTAATGAAATGTTAACCCCTAAAGCCTAAGTGGTTTCTTAAGTTTGATAATTAATCTGCTATGTCATGTTTATGACATATTTATGACAGGTTGTGTTGTCTTAGTAATGTCAAGTTGCCATAACAAAGACATCTCACACAATGTCATATTTGCATTAAAAATGTCATAATAGGTTGTTTGCATATGACGTCGCGTTACTGCGTTGCCATGGTGCGAAATGCAGATGGAGGGCAGGAAGTGATTTGCAACACTTAGGAAGCACTATAACAAACTCAAAATGCCTATGTTTTGCGTCGTTTATGGTTGCTCAGATCGATCAAACCGAGAAACCATGAGGAGTTTTTATCGTGTACCAAAAGTTGTTTTTCATAAGGGGAAAAAATGCAAGAAATTAACCAAAAAACGACAGAAAAATGGCTTGCAAACCTACGTCTGCGGTCGGGAGGAGCCAAAAATGCCCGTGTGTGCAGTGATCACTTCATCAAAGGTGAGTTAATACAGCTTATGTGGCTATGTTTGTGTAACGTACCAGTTTCCGAACTTTGTAAAGTCAAAATAATTGTTTCTTCTTTTCTTTGAGTTTGTAAGTTACCCCTTGTTAACTGAAGACAAACGCGTAACGTTAGCAAAGCTGTAACAAAGTGTTTTGAGAATGCAGCCTTCAGTGGTTTAGTGGTGTTTCGGCGGACCTTTGAGAGTAGTTAACCTAATAACGTAAAGTAAACAGCCGTAAAAGTAACGTCGAGAAGCGCCGCAGCGTTGAATGGTTAGGGTTAACGTTACGGATTAATCCACAGGACAAAAAAGAATGACAGGCAAATCTTTCAATTCAGTTGAAAAATCACTCCTCTTCATAATGCAAGGATCACATCCAACATATGTTTAGATTTTTTGTCTATATCTTTCTTTTGTAATAGCGTCTAAAGTAGTACAGTACAGACTTTCCACCATCTCGTCCATTCCGCTCTTCACTTCCTGCCCTCCATTTGAATGTCGCGCGTCATCACAATCACGTGACTGCAAACCACCTATTGAGCGAATGACACTTAATGACAGTTGTCATAAACATGCATAAGACCTCCTTCATATTTATGACATGTGTCATGTCATGATTATGACGGTGTCATGTCAGTCTTATGCACACCCCTTCAAGTAAAGTGTTACCGAATATTTTTAATTCATTACACTATTTTTTTTAAATCTTAACTAAGCTTGTCGCAATGTATTCTGGGATTGCTTTTTTCAGCGAACATATGACACTACCATCACATCTATAGCGCACTCCGTACGAACAGCGCTGATTCAGATCCTATGGTTATACATGGGAAATGTGGAATAGAGGTGATGTACATACAGTATCTGAGTGTATATGTAAACATGTGCATACACAGTTTAAGTATATATGTACACAGCATGACACAACACACTCACATTCGACATGAGTTTTTCAAGCTGAATAATGTTTAACGATAAACATTATAAAATATTTGAGCAGCAACAGAGGCAATACTGAAGAAGACAGATCTAAGAGAGTGATGTATGATAGACCAGTCCCTTGCGCAGACAAATAAGACTCCTCAGCCAGCGCGCCTGTGTAAATATTTGAACTCTACCCAGCAGATATCAGGGCCTCTAGAGAGAAAGACACTAGTTCAGGTGAGAAAGGGTTCATTCCCGTACTGCATGCCTGCTGCCTCTGATCTCTCCCGCAGCTCATGTATTCACGCTCTGCATACAATAAGTACATAAACAGAATGAAATCATCTGGGGTGCTTGTGTGTGTGTGTGTTGTGTTAAAGGGGTAGTTCACCCAAACATTTTAATTCTGTCATTAATTACTCACCCTCATGTCGTTCCAAAACCATAAGACCTCCGTTCATCTTCTGAACACAAAATGTCTTTTTGATGAAATTCGAGAGCTTTCTAAACCCCCATTAGACTGCAATGCTATTACCACTTTCAAGGCCCAGAAAGGTAGTAAAGACATCGTTAAAATAGTCCATGTGACTACAGTGGTGCAACCTTAATTTTATGAAGCAATGAGAATACTTTTTTTGCGCACAAAATTATTATATATAGAGCCGACTCACCTAGTTACCTCAAAAGTTTTCTGCATCCCTCCGCCACCTCGACGACTCACTCTCGGCTGGTTCCTATTCCCAGCCAGGGATACGGGGGAGTGCTCTGGGTTTGGGCTACAAATATTCACAAATATTCTTTATTCTTTATTCTATTCGATCATTTGCCAGTGGGAACTCGTGAAAACAACTGGCACAGGTAATCAGACATTATTTCCTTTTTTCTTTTTTTGCCTTTTTATTATCATAGGACAGTGAGTAGGCAGGAAGCGAAGTGGAAGAGAGAGAAAGGGGGGGACGGGATCGGGAAAGGTCCACGAGCCGGAACTCGACCTCGGGTCACCCGAGCTGCCCACAAGGCTATCAGCGCAGACAATATACCCAGTAAACAATTACCATCTTTCAACGTTGAAATATGGTCGAAAATATGACAGTCCGCTTTGGACTGGTTTACGATGTGATTTCAACTAAGTAGTTTCGGCCGGACTGATTGACTACGTGTTTTCAACTGATCATCTAAGATACCACATGTTTTCAACTTATAATCTAAGACAGGATAAGTCTGTTATACATGCTAAAATAACAGAGAAAAACAAACTACCAAACCATGTTCATTATTATCTCAAATAAATTGAAAGAGTTTTACATATTCCATCAAGACGTTGAAGATCGACCTGTTTTCAACGCTTAAAAGTCGTAATTAGACGTTGAAGATTTACGTCTATTCAACGTCTAATAGGCGGCTTTTTGCTAGCAGGATAGCATTTTATAGCTTACACAAACTTATCTTCAGAAGGCCTTCATTAACCACCCAGGGGTGCGTTTCCCGAAAGCATCGTTAGCCAACTATGGTCGCAAGTTCCGTCGTTATCAGCATAGTTCAACGATTTGGTGTTTGCCGAAACCATCGTTCCAACGAACGTTCGCAAACAGCATCGCAAACTTCTGTGGTTGGAACGACAGCTCTCGAGCTGTGGTTAGAAGCATAGTTTCTAGTTTACATGAGATGTAGACTGAATAAATCCTTATCTTTAGCAAAATAAGCAAGCTGACATTCAGTACAACCCGTGTTATTTATTTAGAATACATACAAATGTAATTTACGTCTTTTAGTTTGTCAAGAGATTTAAAGCACCGTTTTTGAAGACTGCGCATGTGCGAACGTGCTCTACTATTTAAGAACGAGCCAAACATTGAGTCTGGTAATAAAGCAAAATAACTGGGAAAAATTAGAAATGGTCTTCAGATGCCTTGTCTGTAACTTATATGACAAAATCTAGCGTTAATTCGATCTCAAACAGATTAATTAAAATAAGTTATTAGTCCACCACGTGCGAGACGTCATAAACCAACGTGGTTGAACGATACTTTGCGACATACGGTTTCGGGTAACAGTTGTTACTAGATAGTTGATTTCTCCATCGATGCATCGTACTATGGTAGTTAAGCAGCGAGCTATATAGTTGTACGGGAAACTCACCCCAGAGCAGTGTGGAGCACTTTAATCATGGACTTTGATGGACTTCCAAAAAAATATATACCCATTCACTCCCATTATAAAGCTTGGAAGAGCCAGGATATTTTTTAATATAACTTCGATTGTATTCATTCTGAAAGAAGAATGTCATAAACACATAGGATGGCTTCAGGGTGAGTAAATCATGGGCTAATTTTCTATTTTTGTGAACTATCCCTTTAAGGAGCACTGAAAGAGCGATTGAGTGAAGGAGGGATGGTATGGGGGGCACATTTGATGTCCCTTCACAATTAGAGATTACGTGAGTTTCACCCACAACAGGAATTTTTAAGTCAGGTTAATTGAGTCTGGCGATTAACTATTGATGCTTGTTGTGTGTAGACAAAACAAGAGTGAATAAAGAGAAAAGAGTATGTAGGCTATTAATAATGGTCTTGACTGAGATACATGGGCAATACATGTTTTAAGGCAAAAACTAGCATGGGTGGCTATGTCATCCTATTACACTGTGCGGGCTATTCATATTTATAGCTCATCTTTTTAACAATTTATCAGTAATAATCAAAGACAGAGTAAAAAAAGAATCATAGGCTATAAAATAAAAAAAGTTTAAATGACTGAAGAGGAGTAAAATACAGATGAAATACTTGAATATATTCAAACTACAGTACATATTAACAAGGAAATATACAATCATGCAAATACGATTTAAAACATAATAAATCAAATCAAAATGTTTCTGTTAAGGCACTTTGTGGGAATCCCGAAGCTGTCAACTGTGATGTTTTAATGTTATTGGTCATACTACACTTTATACTGGAAAATTATACAAAGAAATCTCTGACAGGTTGTAATGAAGTACTGAAAAAGAAAATTGTCATTGTTGCACCTCAGTATATTTGCTGCTATAACAGGAAATGTTTGCACGATTCAAAGGAAATCTCACTTTGCAAGTTTAACATTCTGAAAACGCACACTGTAGAAAGAAGAAGAGGATTCTCACCACTCTTTGTTTTTGCTGCAGGGGAAGCGGGAATCTGTGGGGGTTGTGTTCAAAGGGCAAATAAAGGCCAACCACTTTTACAACCACACAGTAGAACAGTTCCTGATAAGAAATTGTCGAGAGAGACAATTTCCTCCAGTTACAGCTGACATGCATGTGACTAACCTGTGTTTTAACTCGAAAACACTTCCCTTGTCCACTATTCCTTTAGGACAGTATGAACATCTGCACGGGTTTGCTCTACCTAACACGGCTTTAATATTAAGAGACGGTTTCCTTCTTCCTTCCTCGTCTCTATATCTGTCACTGCGGAGCTGAATATGTCGGCATGGAAAGAGAAACTAAGGAGAGTTGTTACAGTGGAGCCGGTGATTTTCCTCTACATGACCAGCACTTTCATCGTAACACCTGCATATCAACAGATGATTATCACAAAGGTAAGAGAGCTGCTACTTTTTGTGATTTAAAGCAAGGGAGAGAGTGAAAAGAAGAGACATTAATCAAGTTGGTCCGGCGAGTCAGTGTTTTGTTCTTTGAACTGAAAAACAGGTCAGCAGGGTCCAGTTCTAGTACACAAAACGGAAATGCCCGAAGCAGAACCACGGAGCGCTTGGAGAATAGCAGTGGAGCTCGAGATGTACTCAAAACCCAAAACTGCAGCGGGCATTAATCAAGGCGAACCAGCCATGACAGTCCCAGAGCAAAACAATCACTCATGGACTAGATTAAACAATCGCTGACAGTCATTAGTCTGTATTCTGTTGCTGAGCTTCAACATAGACTGTGCCTGAGAAACTTCAGGATCTTGATTTTAACTTTGTGGGCAACACTTTTTGGTAAGTTGACATGTCCAGCGTTGTGACATACAACATCTGCATTTTTTTTTTAACCATCTTTTGCAATTTCTTTAAAAAAAAGAAATGAAATTAGAACTTAAAATAATTAGGAGACTACTTTGTATTTGAAAAATCTATTTTCATAATCATTTTTTCATGGATTAGAAATGAATGATTAAAACAAATTTTAAAGTAATTTATACTTTTTACTTAGTCAGTGCAAACTCGCACATACACAAACACACACACAATTATAACATATATACAGTGCTATGCATAAGTTTAGACACCCATGCTAAAGTTGACTAAAAAGAGGAATAAAAAATCATCTTTTGGAAATTGAACTTAATGCCTTAATTCAAAAAATGAGGAAAATTTTCTTTGTGAATGAATAATGTATCGTAAATAAATAAATGTTCTTCCTTAAAATACAGGGTGCATAAGTCTGGACACCCCTATGTTAAATTCCCATAGAGGCAGGCAGATTTTTATTTTTAAAGGCCAGTTACTTCATGGATCCAGGATATGCATCCTGATAAAGTTCACTTGGCCTTTGGAATTAAAATAGCCCCACATCATCACATAGCCTTCACCATACCTAGAGACTGGCATGGAGTACTTTCCATAAGATCATCAGCTATTAGGCTAACTGAAATAAAACCATGCCAATCTCTAGGTATGGTGAAGGTACATTTACATCCTAATAAATAATAAAAAGAGATAACTTATGTCCAAAAATAACAATAATAAATAAATAAAAATATTATTTAGTATTTTATTTTTTAAAGTAAAGTATAATAGAGAGGGGAAAATGCAGGAAAAATAATATGTGAACTACAAAGACATTTCTATGAATATAAATAATGCTGTGAATATATGCATTTGCTTAAGGGAGACGCTCTCCAAAACATGCAGCTGTTTTTAGTTCCTGCTTCTGTCACTTTGCTTTTTTTTCTGAGTGAGTGTCCTTCCTTTCCTCTCCCCTTTAAATTCTCTTACCCTTCCAATGAACTCTGCAGCTCCACACATAACAGCTCTCAGAAAAATGTGGATGAATATATCATATGAATGAGCACAACTCCACGCAGTGAAAACTGTGGAAAGATTAAAGAGGGTCCAATCATTTATTGCAAAGTGCTCATTTACGCCACTCTTAATGGCCTCGATTCTTGCCATTTGCTCCTTGATATCATCATATTTGTGAGGTTGCGGTTCGTGAGGTTCCCCGAGGCTTGTTCTTACAATAACTGAGGGCGTCCCCTGGTGCGATGAGTTACTGCCCGGGTTGTGCATCATTCCCATAATGCCTCAGAGCATCATTACTGACAATGAATAAAAACGTAGAAGTATAAAATCCTCAAAGCTGACCTAAGAAGCAATACTCGGTTTTCAACTAAAAATAAAGACTGTTAAAGCTCTAGTCTTGTACAAAATGCTAAGGCCCACCTTAAAAATAATGCTGACCTAACTTTAGCAACTGTTGTTAGCCTGTACTGTTATCTCATCTAAACATGTTATGAACACTTTTGTTCACTTACACTATGTTATACACAATATAATACGAGCAAGAGTACTATTGAGCGTGGAGCCAAGGTTCTCAGAAGCAGAAGTCATCATAGTTGGGTTAACCTCTAGTGGAAACTACAACAAATATGTTTTTTTGTATTCCTGTTTTCTCCAATAGCAAAAGAAAAATCCATGTTCGTGATTCTATGATTTGATAGATTTGACAAATTATGTTGGACAGAAGAGAGAAAGATATATTTGTTTTCTGTAATTTAATGCCAAGGTAATATAACATAATATAGTTTTTATAAGTAGTGTATACTGTATAATGTTGTAAATGCATATTTGAAAATAATAATAATAAAAAATTAACAATGTTAATAACTCGTCATCACAGTCTGTTAAAAGCTGATAATTAAGCTGATAATTGGAAAAAATAAAATCATGATTGCAAATGTGATATACAACTTCAATTAGGTTTATTAGGCCCCATTGAGTTAGGGGTGGAACATTTTCATACGATTCACATCACACCAATCCATACGCAATCAAACGGGCTGCAGAAACACGATGCATTGTAGTCCCCCAGCACGTGTTCTCCCAAAGTTTAAATGATAAGCATTAGCAGTGCCTTCCCTGTGTACAAACAGGGAAACAAATAACTCTTTTAATGAATCTTTTCATGAATCGTTCAAAACAACTCTCAAGAGTGGGGTTATACATATCACCTGCAGATTAAATTAATTTAGTCTCGAAATGAATTTTGCTGAAGATTCGTATCATTACTGACACATTTGCAACAGCTTTTTGTACTAATTCAATTCAATTCAAATTTATTTGTATAACGCTTTTCACACTACACATCATTTCAAAGCAGCTTCACAGAAAGTCAACATTACAATTTAGAGTCATCAAAGATTCAATTTTTGTAGCAAAAAAAAAAAAAAAAAAAACGTACACGGTTACACACCTCGGGTCGTAAGTGACCCTATAGCCTACAATTTTTGCAAAAAAAATTATTGGAAAACAGGCATTCTTTTATAATTTAATAATTTATTTTTGTCGTTATTTTGTCTATAATGAATTGACTGAGGAATACTAAGAAGGCTGATTTTAAAAACTGAATAAGGAGGAGGGTAGTGAAAGTGTAGTTCTTGTGAGCTTGTTATCGTATAGGTATTAGCACATTATCTAGCTATGCATATATGAAATGAAGTTTTGATGCTGTTAAACTGTACGTTTCACCCAAGTAAGTAGTTAGTAATATAATAACTCGCTCTCACTTAAATTACTGACCTGCTCGAAAATCTGTAAGTGACTTAGAATAGAATTTTTTGTTTGTTTGCGATAGACCTTAGTCATGGGGTAGCACCCTGACAAGACGTTAATTTATTTTTTGACAGGAATGAAAATGAGGCTGCAAGCACTGCGTTCAATGAATCGTACTGTTGTTTAACATACTGATTGTTCAGCTGACGAAACTGGTTTTTCTTTTTAAAACAAAGCTTTCAGCAGACAAAAAGCTCAGGGACATGCGATTTCGTTGTTGTGTTTAATAGACAATGTTGTGGTGATTTAAATATCGATAATGATATGAATTTGAATCACTTTTGTCTTTTGTAGATATGCCAAGAATTGCTCAAGAATGAAACCCTCTGCAGTAACTCTAAGCACAAAAAAGAGGACGAGGAGATTCAGACGTCAGCCTCCTACATCTTACTTCTGTTCAACGCCACCCTGAGCCTGGTCTCCATCCCTCCGGCTATAATGCTGGGCTCCTGGTCAGACCGCGCTGGCCGTCGCTCGGTCATGGCGTTCCCTTCTCTGTTGTCCCTGCTGAGTGGGGGTTTGCTCTTGGCTGTGGCCCTGTTGGGAAACATCAGTGTTTACTGGACCCTGCTGGCTGCTGCCCTCACAGGCCTGACAGGTGGACATGTCTCCATTTTCCTCAGCTCCTTCAGCTACCTGGCCGACCTGACCATGGGCTCCAGCTCCAGTCGCACTTTACGTATGGCCGTGGCCGAGTCCATGATCTTTGTTGGCGGTACGGTGGGCTTCCTGCTTGGCGGATTTTTGGTGCAAGAATTTGGGCCCAAGGCAGCGTTCGGGGCTTACATTGGCTGCCACGTCCTGGCATTACTTTATATCGCGCTTTGGCTGAGAGACCCTTCGGTGGGGAAAAATACATGTATATCTGCCTATAAAGAGGACACAGATGAGCAATGTTCTCCAGCAGACCAGTCTCGGCTGTATATCCTAAAGTACGCCAAGCTGTCTTTCAAAGCAGTGTTCAAGAGGAGGTCAGGGCAGCAGAGACTGAAACTGCACCTTCTCATTCTCTGCACCTTCATAAATAACCTGGTGGCTGTTGGTCAGTGCAAACACGAACATATACACACACACACACACACACACACACACACACACACACACACACACACACACACACACACACACACACACACACACACACACACACACACACACACATATATATATTCAGTGTGTCACAGCAGGAGGTTAATCTCAAGAAACCTGTAAAGAATATGTCAAGATCACATTTAACCCCCAAAAAAGAAAAATTGTTGCAGTCTTTTCATGACAATTAACCACATTGTCCCCGAAATACTGTAAAAGTTCCTGTAATAGTAATAATAACTATTATTATAATTAAATATTCAAATTAAATTAAAAATCATTTTTATTTATTCAATTAAATAATTTATTATTTATGATTTAATAATATTTGTTTATTTCAAATCGGTATGTATACACTATATTATAAATTATATTAATAAATTAAATAATTACTACCATGACAATTTATATGACATATTTACATATTTGTAATTCATGCAAGTAAGCATATATTAATATAATACTACTAAAATAATTGACCTACTCGAAATTATGTCCATAAAAGTAGATTATTGTAATTTTTATTTTTTATTTATTTGTAATTAATTGTAATAATTGTTGTTAAAATGTCACACACACACACACACATAATATGTATACATTGTATATATATTTAAAAATACATTAACTTTTAGTAAAGAGAGTTTGAAATGAAATATACATGAGATAATGAAGTAACACTGCATAAACATTCATTTAAAAATAAAACTTTAAAAATAGTTGTTCCAGCTTTGAGAAGGCTGTAATGAATGATGAGTGCATCTAATACGTGCCCTGTGGTGGAGTCGGCTGTGATGATGACACTGAGCCACTGCAGGGAGCTTTTAAAGCACTCCATCTGAGTGCTGTCACTCCTGAGGCCAGAGGGAGACATGGGGATTTCTATAGATGTCTATACCGTGTTCCATAAAGTCTTAAAATGAGTTATTAGTGGTCTTAAATATTAACAGCTGTAATTTTGTCGCATTTAATTGTCGTTCATAATTAGCGTTCAGTCATCTCATTTGAATTACACACTGTATTGCTTTGAAAAACATTGATCTTTGAAAGTCATGCCAACAAAGAGTTGGAGAGAGGGTGGACATAAATAATAATGTGTTTTTATGTGCATTTGTCTCTGCAGGGGAGCAGTCGATCTTGCTGTTGTATTTGATGTACGAGCCTCGAGAGTTTACGACTGCCATGTTTGGGGTTTTTAACTCTGTGAGGATGCTCTTATTGGTAAGTGGTCTTGTTTAATGCAGTAATGCTTTCTCTGATGACTCATGTCTCTCAGCTCTCTCTGAGTGGAGATCAGTGGATGTCCTTGAAATGCCACTAAATCTGTGGATTTCAGGCTCAAACGGCAGTGGCCCTGCAGAACGGCCATTGACTGGACTCAGCTGTGTATCTTTGCTTTCTCTTCATTTGATTCTCTTCTCTGCTAGCACACACAGCTGAGCACGAGCACAAGGTTTGCGGTCTCGGGCCACCAAGGCACCGTCGTCGTGTAAATGGGCGGCCGGAACGCATAAAACGTTTCCGGTTTTCGGTTGAAAACGGCCCCTAAATTAATAACTAATGATTTTTACAACCGAAATGAATCAATGCTGAACTTACTTAAACTGGACTTCCAGACTTCTTAAACTTTCTTCTAGCTCTTGTGCTGTGTTGAAAACCCTACAACACTTGTGATGTTCCCGGTCAAAAATGACCGACCTGCTAAAATTTGCTTATAAATATCTCGTTATGCTATACCGTATCACCAAATTTTGGATTCAATCTTTTTGTCAGCTTGTTTTCTTTCAATTAGGACGGGTTTTGTATTTATTTTTTAAACTGATTGATCATAGGCCTCATTGATCTGAGCCTCACTGTTTTGAAGATAAAGTTCATCTCTGTGAAAAAGCCTGTAATACTCAAAATAGTTTGTTTGTGCACATCAACATGTGTGTGTGTGTGTGTGTGCGCGGATGCACGAGTATGCATGTATCCACACTTGCACAGGTCTGAGGCCTTTATTTTTGCAAGCCCACATTGTACATATGTGAACATGGGCATGATGAACACACTATTTGCTTCTCTGATTGTCAACATTTTTGACCAAATAAGTTCAGATCAATGAGGCCTACGATCAATCAGTTTAAAAAATAAATACAAAACCTGTCCTAATTTAAAGAAAACAAGTTGACAAAAAGATTGAATCCAATATTTCATGATAAAATAACATAACAAAGAGATTTATAAACCATTTTTTTTGTAGGCTGGTCATTTTTGACCAGGAACATCACAAGTGTGACTTTGTGCCATTTTGTACAAAATCAAAGCATTTCAAAACAAATTTCCTGGTTAAACATGAAAGCGCACTAGTGTGATAAACAGTGCAAAATTTTCCCCCCATATTTTTATGTAAAATTGACAAAATTATCCACAGATAAAAGATGTTTCACTCAAAACCTGAGGTATGTAAGCTCAGACAAAAAAGGCCTATGCTAGATCAATTCCAAAAAGAAATATAAAACCCATCCAAATTGAAAGAAAACAAGTTGACAAAAAGATTGAATCCAATATTTGGCGATGATGTAGCATAATCAGACATTTATAAGCAATTTTTTGTAGGCCGGTCATTTTTGACCGGGAACACCACAAGTGTTACAGTGTGGAAACCCCCCCACAAAAAGTATAAAGAAGTTTTTGGGAAGTTGTTCGACTCTGGGTGAGTAAAGTCAGTAAATTTTAGTCCAATGCAATAACATTCCAAAATAGCAATTTCGGGTACGGGTCAAAATGACCCAAACACAAAATGAGGGCTAGAGCTGCTCTACAGCCAAAACAATCTTTATTGCATTATTTTCCTGTTATCACTGTAAAGCTGCTTTGAAACAACCTGTATTGTAAAAAGCTCTATATAAATAAAGGTGACTTGACGATGTCCTTGCTCAAACACCCCTTTGATAACCAAACGTGCTTTTTCTTGAAAATAAGTTTTGAGATTAGTTAGAAAGGAAACGATGGAGTGAAGATAAGGTAATGACACAACTCTTAACAGACAACACAGCTTCAGTTTCAGCATCAGTTAGTTCAGCTCCATACGGGCTGCAGTGAGATGGGACAAAGGCACATGTTCATCACATGCTGTCAAAACAAGAATGTAGGTTTTGTGGACAGCAATGTTCCAGTCTTTATGACTATGACTATAAAGATGTGCCATCTGAAATCATACTAAATGAGCAAATGATTGTCACATGTCAAATGTAATTGGGACTATATTTCACAATTTCTCATAGTCGTACAATTGTAATCAACAATGGATAATTAACATGATTGCATTGTTTGACGGTTTTATAGTATTTACAACGTTGTTTGTTTTTTGTTGTGCCATCTTATTTGATAAGTGATATTTTTGGTTTGAATCAATTTGCTTTCCATTTACACTACCATTTGGGGTAAGTAAGATTTTTATTTTTTTCTGAAAGAAATTAATACTTTTATTGAACAGCAATGCACTAAATTGATCAAAAGTGACAGTAAAGACTTATACATTGTTACAAAACATTTCTGTTTCAAATAAATGCTGATTTTTAAAACTTCTATTCATTAAAGAACATATGGAAGCTTGTTTCTGCCGCTGAATAAAAACTAAAAAAGGTAATTGCAACTGTTTATCTCACAATTCAGACTTTTTTTCTCAGAATTGCATGATATAAACTCGCAATTGTGAGTTATAAAGTCAGAATTGCAAGAAATAAACTAAGAATTGCGAATTCAGAACTCAGAACTTTATATCTAGCAATTGTGATTCTCAATTGTCAGAATTCTGAGATGTAAACTCACAATAGTAAGAAAAAAAAAATCCTCAGAATTGGCCTTTGTAACTCGACTTTTGTAAAAAGTCAGAATTGTGAGATAAAAAGTCGCAATTATCTTTTAATTTTTTCTTTATTACATGGCGGAAACAAGCATCCATATGAACAAAATATATCACGCTTTCTATAAAAATATTAAGCAGCACAACTGTTTTCTACATAGATAATGCAAAACGTTTCTTGAGCACCAAATCAGGATATTTGAATGATTTCTGAAGACTGGAGTAATGGCTGCTGAAAATTCAGCGTTGACATCACAGGAATAAATTATATTTAAAAATATATTAAATAGAAAACAGGTATTTTAATGGTTTTTACTGTGTTCTTTTATCAAATGAATTGCTGAGCATAAGAGATATCTTTCAAAAGCAGAAAAAAATCTTAAAGGGATAGTTCACTTTGAAATTAATTTTTGATATGTTTTAGCTTACCTCAAGGGCATCCAAGATGTAGGTGTCTTTGTTTCCGCAGTAGTTTCAATTTTGATATTTTTTTGTATACACTAGATGTCGCCTTCGCTACTGCAGTTCATTGGAACGAAACCGTAGCCAAGGCGACATCTATGTATATATCTATACCCGCCCGCGCCGTCAGATCATTTGGACGTGTGCTGTGTTCAAGAGATAACAACGATATAAATACTGTTCGTTTTCTCACACAAACCGCTCGTTTCGTGTCTTAGGCCATCAATGTGTACTTATGATGGGGAATTGTTTCATTTGGACGATGGGGAATTGTTTTAATTTGGACTCTGTGCTTGTGTTTTGAGACAATGACCATCGACCTGCATTATATGACTGACAGACAAGAACGGTTTGACCTAAAAATATCAAAATTGAAACTACTGCGGAAACAAAGACACCTACATCTTGGATGCCCTTGAGGTAAGCTAAAACATATCAAAAATTTATTTCAAAGTGAACTATCCCTTTAAGACCCCAACATTTTTAACTAGCGTACATTTCTCACATGCAGATAGCGTGAAATGAAGCATACTGAATACTGCTGTATGTTCTGTTTTGGGAAGAAAGTAAAACTAGCAAATTGTGAGTTTCACTATTGATTGAGGTGCTCCTTCACCGTGGCATTAGCTGAATGGCTCTGCAGTTTGAGGCGGTCTGTACAGCAGTAGGGATGGGAAAGAGGTTGAAGGCAGCTTTGTTTTTGTCACCTGCCATGGGAAACTCTTCTTCTGAGCAGGTCGATGCTGTGTCTTAGAGTGACACTTAAACAAAGCCTGCCAGTTTAAAGAGCACCCTTCCTGATTGGTGAGGTGATGGCTCTCCATTGATACCGGGATGCACCACTGGGGTTCCAATCGCTTTGCTGCCTTTTGTGTGGAAGCCGAAGGCATCGATCCTGATGGAACCTATTATACACTCTGTCAGTAGGGGATGTCAGCTAGCGAGCCGCCACCCAATACGTTAAGCAAAAAGTTTTAATTAACCGCAATTGAAAGAGTCAATTGAGGGAAAAAAAGGACAGACAAAGGAACTTTTTTAAATACAAAGGCATCGCGGAGGGGAGCTGATCTTGTGCTTCTAAAGATCTGAGGCTTCAAAATCTTGGCTCACACGGCTCCACGCTTGCGGTTTTTATAAATGGCTGCAGGGCTGGAATTGACTTGTAATTAGGGTGGCGTGGAGTTGGAGAGGAATTATTAAACACTCCAGGCTCTAATGAGTTGATGAAAGTAAAAACACGGAGCGTTGACCTTTTCCGTGGAATGTTTATGCATTCCCATTATGTTTTCTGCTGCGAATCAGAGGCGGTGGCAAAGTCTGTTGACACTGGGTAATTAAATCAGAACTGTTTGCATGAGCAGGCAGGGCAAATGAGTCACGCCACGTCTCGCGCACCTCTCACGCGTGTTCACACGCAAACGTGGAAGCAGGTGAGTTCGCTTTCAAGTGCCCTCAGCCGTTCTGAGTGAAACAGCCTGACTGCTTTTGACACTGTTTCATCAAGCACAGAGCTTGAAGGTTAATTAATGCACTGGTTAGACGCACCTGAGAGAATCTAAATATGTATGGGCTTTGTTTTTATACAAGCTGAACCCCAGAAATGTCTAGTGTTTAGTGCCGTGATCATGCATTTCAGATATTATGCAACTTTTATATTACATTATTCGACATCAGCATCATTTTAACAATTTTGAATGATCATAGTACCACCTAAATAATTGGTGATCAAATACAGGTGAAAAATTCCATAGATTTACACTGTAGGAGGGACCTGAGACAAATATCTCTGAGCCTCCTAGCTAATATCAACAATACTCTAGCAACCACCTAGAAATGAGCTACAAATCACAGCAAATGCATAGCAACATTATGGCAAATACACATAACCAGGGCTTGACATCGATACCATGGGGAAAAACTGCCATATAGATATTTTTGAATGTTATCTCATATTTTGGCAGCAGGTGTATTAGGCTGGCTTAGCTAATATTCAAGTTTTTACAAGGGACTCTGGATTACATTTATGGGTAATGCTTGTTAAAGGTTTTTAATTTTTTATACATGGATCTTAAAGTGAAATGAATTTGGGTAAGCTAACAATGAACCCATAGCTGATTAGATAATCATGGATCCATTTAGCTTTTGTTCCATTTACATTCTTTGCTCATTTTCAAGGCATTTAAATACAATAGGGTGCTTCAGTTATAATTGACTGAGCGTCAACCAAATAATGGCAGTTTTTTTTAATCCTGGCTCAGATCTAACCTGCTGTGATGCTCTCTGACAGGGCTTTGGTCTGCTGGGTCTATTCCCTGTGCTGATGAGGTGTATTAAGGAGATGACTTTAGCAAAACTCAGCGCTGTGTTCAGAATCGCCTCTTACGTCCTACTCGCCTTCTCAAACAACACATGGATGGTCTTCCTTGGTAAGTTCCCATCACTCATATGACTCATTTAAATGATGTATTGACACAATGAAGCTCCTTGAAGAGCTATTGTGCATGAAGAATGATCCGTAAAATCATTGTCAAGTTAATTTTGCAGAAGGGTCAATGACATTACGCTCATTTATTTTGTCCAGGCCTGTTCATTAATTCAAAAAGACATTAAAAATGCAATTCATACATACAATAACTTGAATACAAATCTTCTATGATAAGCATGTTGTTGCTTTCTGAATTCAAATTCATTTAGATATTTTGTTAGTAAAAAATGCCAGGGTGAAATGTCAACTCTCCTGATATCATAATGAAGAAATACTGTAATTATTTTAAATATTATATATTGCACTACTGTCTAATTTTGAAAAAAATATATACTTTTATTTGGTAAGGATGCATTAAACTGATCAAAAGTAATAGTGAGGACATTTATGTTACAAAATATTTCTATTTCAAATAAATTCATCTATCCTATTCATCAGAAAATCCTGAAAACAAAGTATCATGCTTTCCACAAAAATATTAAGCAGTACAACTGCGTTCAACATTGATAATAATAAGAAATATTTCTTGAGCAGCAAATCAACATATTAGACTCATTCAGATTTGCCATCACAGGAATAAATTACATTTTAAAATATATATATTCATAATAGTACTGTTTTAGTCTATTATTTTAGACTATACATTTTTTTTAATCAAATAAATTCAAAGAGATTTGTTACAAAAAGATTTTAAAAAATCATTAAAAGTAAAATGTGATTTACCGTGACACGACAAGGTTTTACTCTCAACACAACTGACCCTATTTTAAGTCTGTCAGCGAGCCTCAAAGCACATCTCTCTTTCCTAAAACAATGTAGATTTCTTTTGTCTGTATGTGACATGCACAAAGCGATTTCCACTCGAGGCCTGACATTCTTCACTTCAGCTGACTGTTTTAACAAGACAGTCAAATGGGTAAATGGGTAAAAAGTCTACCTGATCAGACTTTTTATGGTTCACATCCTCACTGCTGTCTGAACTCCATGCCTTGTTCCAGAAGGGCTACACCTCTAAAGAAGAGTTCTCAGTGTGGTAAGTAATGATAACATTGTGGAAGACTGCCACTCTCAGGGAGAGACAGCCGGATCAGAGTTAATACTGTTAATTAATTAAATGATTGAGGAAATTGTTATTCTAATCGATGTGGCGGACTAAAGCCATTTAAAGGGCGATGAGTGGCGGTTCTGATGAATAATCAGTGCCAGGGAAGGTGGAATTTGCTTGCTGGTCTTTTCTTTTGGCTGCGATAATGAGGGGCACAGCGGCGGCACACGGGAGTCATAACCTCTATTCTGCTAGTACAGCGCATGTGTGGTGTGTGCAGAACCGGCACACACACTGACGCGTGCACAGATACACCTCACCGCATACGCATCAACGCAAATGCAGAAAACATTTTGTTCTCTTGAGGATCTGCTTTTCTTGATCATGCACGATCAGGCTGCCGAGACGAGCGAGTGACTTTACATTCTGAGCTATTAGGAAAAGCCCATGCTCTGTAATCACAATTACCTCTCAGAATTCCATGCATATAGATTAAGCTCATGAATTATTGAATATTCCATTTAGATTCACTTACTTCAGAACTGGTTACATTCTTCTAGTCTCACCAGATTAGTTAATTGTGGCTTATGTGTAACTTTAAGTGATGTTTTTGTTGTGTAAGCTATGTTTTATATGTATGTGTAGGTCTATGTATTTAATCTTAACAGTTTTCTAAAGTGGTATTTGTCCTGTGGTTTTGCAGTTGCTGTAGTCGGTGCTCCAGCTGGTATCAGCCAAGCAGTGATTCGTTCTTTGTCTTCTGCCATCGTGGGACCTGATGAACAAGGTACTGTGTTAAAAATTCACGTTCACACAGAACCATGCTAAGACAGAGAGAAAGCTGAAAGAGGTCAAATGAGAGAGAAAGAGAGACACACATCACAAACAAGAAAGTACTAAACGTATGGTGGTACTGACATGTTGTTTTGTAAATTCCTGAATCTTTTTTTTTTTAGTAGTCCTTTTGGAAATGAATGTACAGTATGGTGTGAAAATGACAATGAATCTGCCCAAAACACATGGTTACTACAGTTTTACTATAGAAACACTATGGTTAATTTAACCATAGTAAAATATGGAGATACCATAGTAGCATTATGATTTTTTTTTTTTTTTGCTATGGTGTCAAGGTATTTATTTATTTGATACCATAGAGACCAACGATAGAAACCAATGGTAATACTATGGTTTTAGGATACGGACACAGCACATATTTTTAGACATGGTAGCATGGTCAAATCTTTTATTTAAATTTTTTTATAAATATCTTTTTTTGGATAGTCGTTTTGGAATTGGAAATGAATCAGTGATAATTGTAGTAAGACCACATATTTACCATTGTTTTCCTACAGTAACCATAGTTTAACTATGGTATTCATAGTAAAACTGGTAATACAAATTGAATGAATTGAATTGAATTGAAATGTATTGAAAATGAATTGTTCTGAATCTTACAGGAAACACCATGAATATAGTAATCATTCAGTACTATGGTGTTACCATCTAATACCATCACTGTGTTTTTTTGTGAGGGCATGATCCTTTATGTAATGTGTAATAATAATAAAAAATTTTTTTACATTTATATATTTTCTGGGTACTCAAAGTGCTTTACATGGAGGGGGAATCTCCTCATCCACCACCAATGTGCAGCATCCACCTGGATGATGTGACGGCAGCCATATTGCGCCAGAACAACCACCACACACCAGCTTACTGGTGGAGAGGAGACAGAGTGATGAAGCCAATCAGTATATATATATGGGGATGATTAGGAGGCCATGATGGATAGAGGCCAATGGGCAAATTTGCCAGGATGCCGGGGTTACACCCCTACTCTTTTTCGAAGGACATCCTAGGATTTTTAATGACCACAGAGAGTTAGGACCTCGGTTTAACGTCTCATCCGAAGGACGGTGCTCTTTGACAGTATAGTGTCCCCGTTACTATACTGGGGCGTTAGGACCCACACAGACCACAGGGTGAGCGCCCCCTGCTGGCCTCACTAACACCTCTTCCAGCAGCAACCTGGTTTTCTCAGGAGGTCTCCCATCCAAGTACTAACCAGGCTCAACCCTGCTTAGCTTCAGTGGGCAACCAGTTTTGGGCTACAGGGTGATACACGACATCATGGCTTTCTTCTCCCTGTTTCGATCTATAAGCCCACAAATGAGCTGAAATACCGTGAGGAAAGTGTTTTGACCTTCACCATGACGAATTGAATTGAGTCATGCTTTTACTCTACATCTTTACTTTCTTTGACATTTGTTTCTGCCTGATAACGTAGCTAAAAGCCCAAGATTTAATCTCCATTGTCCTTTCACAAATCCTTAATGAGAGGCATCGCAGTATGCATAATTAACTGGGAAACTGAACACCGGCTTTCTCAAAAAATCATAGAATTATCAAACTCGGCTAAGTGGAAAACAATGCAAGAGGAACAGAGAAACAACAAACAACATCTTGAGCGGACTTTCATATTCATATCCACCCTCGTTTCCACTCAAGCAGCATGCAGCTGAAAGCCAAACCGACAGGAAACATCCATTTAGTTTGTGGACACACAAACATCTTTCTTCCCATTAGTTTTATTTATTTTCATGTTGATGCAAGAGTGATACAACTGTGAAAGGACATAGTGATGACAGGCCATGTCCATCCATAAATGCACTGTTTTCACTGTGCAAGTTGCCCATTTCCCCTTTGACAGCCTTTTCAGTGCTTGTGTCTTAGATTGCATGTGTCACTGAATCTATTGCAGTTACCAGTCATTCAGGGGCACTCACACGACTTCTAGCTTCTGCGAAGATCAATACGTATTGCGTGTTCCAGGCACTTACAGGCTGCCCCGATGCTCCGCGACTCATTCTGCTCCAGTTAGTCAGAGCAGTCACGAAGTTCAGAGTAGCACAGGGAGATATTTTATCAAAATGGTTTAAACCATTATTCATGCCAACAATCTACTGCACAGACCTCAGTTTCCGCGACCATTACTCTTTCATTCAGATAAAATCATGGGTTAGGAATTTCAGGTGCATCCACGGCATATTAATGAATCGGTACTGGTTTTATCCAGAATTGTTTAGATATCTTTATCAGTTAGTAAAGGAGAGTCACAGATTGACTACTTAAAAAAAATCATGTTTTCAATGTAGGGGTAATATTTGAGCTCAAATAATATTAAAATAATATTATAATCCATCCATCCAACTTTATTATACACTTTAAAGTCCCTCTGTAGTCAATAATTTCATCCCTTAAAACTCATCTTTGCTCACCAAAATGACATATTTAAACTTTTTTTTTCCTGCCTTAAAATAGCTTGAATGTAACTCTGAACCCTAGCTTCATTTAGCTTTCACAGTTCTACGAATATGCAAATTAGCCCCGCCTCCACTCACTCACACCAGCTCAGAGATCCACTCGTTCAACGTGATCGGTTACATGGTAGCTTTTGAGGTCAGAAACACCAGCGATTTTAAACTGCGTTTTTGAGACTGTCTTTGGTTCACTGCAGTTTTAAGGAGAAATTACTCAGCAATGTTGTTGACTTATGCATTTGTACATGCACTGTTAGACTTTTCTGTAATTTCTACAGTTATTTACTTTAAATCCCCCAGTATTATACTGCTATTTCTCTTTACAGTAAATAACTGTGATTCCCATTGCATCATGGGCATGACGTCTAACACCACATACAGAGACTTACTGTATTTTTTAAATTCGCTGTGTATATTACTGTATTTGACGTAACGGTCTCTCTAGCTGGCACCATTCCATCGTGCTTTTTATTTCCTAATTTTTGCCTTACACCGCGTGTCTACAACACTATAATAGCCAAAAGGCTGTCTATATTGGACACATTGAAGCGACCGGACCATTAATACAAAATGCAAACCTGTTTGTCCCTTGTCAGAAATAGCGCGAGTGTTTGGACTCGGAGTACCGTACGTCAGAAATATAACGGTGCATCACTACACTGTCTGGGAGCATCCAGTGTAATATCACTGGGTTCTGACTGTCTTTTGTTGGATCGCGCCGTTCGTGTCTGGCCCGGGGTAGAGACGGAACTCACTTCACCGAGAGAGAGAGAGACCAGCAAGCAAGGTAAAAAAACATTCTTAGTGTGTTGACAGGATTGTGCCCAGTTTAACCTATGTTATAACGTTAGCCTAGCTACTCGTCAACATCATGGCGGTAACGAACTTTACCACGGTAAACTGCGCTAACGTTTCATTTTACAGACTTTGTTAGATTATTCAATTGTCGAGTTAAAACATGCCAACGAGCAACGCGTTTACATTAACAATAAATGTGAATAAACTAATGTGAAATTCTGTTTTGGTTGTAGATAATGTTGGCCTACTGATGAGAACCTTTATAGTTTTAGCATTAGTGTGCAAACTATAACATGTTATTTTTTTATTTTTTTTAATGGAATTTAAATTTACTTCCATTTTTGTATGTGTTTAAAGGCAACTAAGCGGCAATTCGCGCCAGTGACTTCTAGCAAGATTCCGGAGGTAGGCCATTTGTGATATATTTTGAGATTAAGTTTGCTGAAATGATTAGCAATATGTGAAAAGTGCTTTGGCGCCACTGGTGCAGACTAGGTAGCATACAATATCTTATAAAATCTCTATACAATTGGCTAACTTTATATCAAATAAGTGACCTTTGCATCATGTCAAACTGTATATTTATTACACAGCAAATGAACCAATCAGAAGATGGACCATTTTCTTTGTTCAGTCTCACCAGATTAAATGTATCCAAGTAAGCACTGCAGTAAAACTCTAATTCATTCATACCAAATCTAGCACTCTAAACAACTTAAGTTTATATTTTTGCATTATTTTGCTATTTTATTAGGCCGAAGACTCTACCTTTGCAGTCCCACCTGACCAGGAAGGTCCTAACATCAGCGCACAGGTGGGTTAACTACTGTAGGAAGGAGAATGATCATCGCTCAGTGATTTCTTGCATGTGTCTTACTGTGTATTTGTCTCAAACAGGGACCCCTTCACTGCAGACTAGCTGAAATGGGCTAAAATTATCGATTTCAGTCTTTCTCTCTATGGATCTCAGCATTTTTGGACAGAATTTAGGATTTGTAAGTATTAAAATTTAATCTGGCATAATTTAATTTAGTTATTTTGTATGCTATTTATTGACCAAAGCTGTTTACAAATATATATTCTTAAGTTTTTGTGAAAATAATAATAAAAATGTGAAAAAAGGAAGTTAAAAATAATTTGACACTAATATTTTCTCTCTCTCTCTCTCTCTCTCATATAGTGTTGGAACCGGGATCTCCTCTGAAGGACTGAGTACATTTGTGTTTGTGGACACACATATAGACCAGGGAACATTCTGATGTTGTCAATCAAGTTCTGAACAGGAACCAATCTTTGGAGGAGTTCATTTATTCGCAAAGGTGGACAAAAACATTGTGTTGGCTTTTTAAAGATTATTTTGATGATGACTTTTACTCCTATGTTGTAGAAAAGATGGAGGAGTAGACAGTCAGACATTGATAATAATAAGAAATGTATCTTGAGCATCAAAGATTAACATTAAGACTTAATTCTTCTTTTGGCCACCAGTGTACATGCAACAAATTTTTGTAAATAAGTGAAATTATTTTTAAGGTGGGGTTATGTGTCATGTATTGTGAAAAGAACTGTGTTTTGTCCTGTGTTGGACATTTCCTTTTTGACTGCTTAAAAATGTATTTATATTCTGCAGTTTTATGAACGTAATGGTTGATATTTCATTATAATACTTGTATAAGATAAACAACCAATGACTCTACAATCATTTTGTTAAATGCTAACATTTTGTTTATGATTTTATGTATGTTTTTAACAATGTGTGCAGTGAAGGACAGCACATAATGTGTTAATTTAACACGTTTACACATCTTTGTGCTAACCTTTCTGACATATTTACTTTGTTAAAATCATTAACACAATGAATGAGTTAAAATGAACACAAAAAACGTTATCCCTAAACTCAAAACCCGAAAAATTTCACACATCATTTTCAGCATCGGCAGACTGTTTATTTTGTGATATATATGAAATGTTTTAAATAAATAAAAAAATATTTTGTGATAACTTTGTCTAATTGGTTTGTATAAAAGTTGAATACTCTTTGTCAGTAGTACTTATGTAGGATAAAAATAAAATTAATCATATATCAAAATTATGAAATCTAATTTATATTTAGTACAAATCATTTTTTTATTACAGTAGTGTACTGATTAGCTTCGGTTTTACAGTAATGCACTGTATTACACAATTACAGTACCATGTAGTTACTGTAAAACTGAAATACGGTTTGGTACTGTAAATCTTAATTACAGTAACTTACTGAAAACAGTGTTGCCAGTAAGTTACTGTAAAAACCCCTTGAAAAGTCTAACAGTGTGGTTGTCAAAGCATATTAAAAACACCACATAGACATTCAAACAACATTAAAAGCTTGATTTTCACAGGGGACTTTAAAGCTGTAACTTTTTGTGTTCAAAATTGATCTGAATCGATTTTCCAAACCGTGTTTTTCTCTTATCCTGAATCACTATGGTACACCTATAATAAGTGTTTATATTAGGACTATTTTAGACTGGTTCGTGTTGCACTGCTGCGGAGTAGCCCGGTACCTGTGTGACTCGTCATGAACATAAACAAAGAGAAGTAGTTCCGGCTACAATGTTCTTCCGCAAGACACATGCAGTTCTGTTTATTAACCGCTAGAGTGCCAAAAGTTACGGACTGTAGCTTTAAACATCCAACAAAACAATTCCCACCTCATGCGTTAAGGCCATTTATTATTTTCTATAGTCCGATTACATTTCCGAGAGACCCCATGTACTTTAATGCACTTTGGATAAAAGTGTCTGTCAAATGTAGCCTATCAATATTGAAATTGCACAACAGGTGTTTGGTCTGAATTTTAGTATAATACTTTATTGAGACTTCCGTTTCATGCATGTATTGCAAAAATATTCCAAGAAATCTGTGTTAATCATGTAAAATGCAACATGAATTCACTCAAATGTATTTCCCACAGCCAACTGAGTCTGGTTCAGCTGAATTTCTCTAGATGTCTGTTTCATGTCTTTATTGACCTGAATTTTGCTGTCCTCAGGTGCCATGTTCTCCTTCTCTGCCTCAGTGGAAGCGACCTGCATCCTCATTGCTTCTACGATCTTTAATGGGCTGTACCCCCTGACCCTGACTACTGTTCCTGGGATGCCCTACATCATCATGGCGGTCTTCATGCTCATCGTGCTCATTCTCTTGCAGTAAGCTATCATTCTTTTATATGTAAACTGAATATAGAGACTGCAAAATGTAATATATTTTTATTATTTAGTTTATAAACCATGCAAAAGACAGGGTAAAATTGTCTTATCCTTTCTCTTATGCTCACAAAGGCTGCATTTATTTGACCAAAAATACTTGCTTTTCCGAGGAGGGACAAACCATACACAGGGTGTTGGGCACCCAATGCATAAGGGCAAAAAGGCTATCTCTTCTGGTCTAAGCCAACAGAAGGTCTATTGTGGCACAAGTTACACAAAAATGTAATAAAGGTTATCAGTCCATCAAACTCTGCTGTGTATGGGGCTGCATAGCCTCAGACCAATCAGAGTGCCTATGAAGACCCCTGTCCACTGTCGAAAACGCCTGCAGTGGGCACGCGAGTGTCGGAACTGGACTTTGGAGCAATGGAAGAAGGTCACCTGATCCGATGTGTCCCGTTTTCTTTTACATCACATGGATGGCCATGTATGTGTGCACCGTTTTCCTGAAGAAGTGATGGCACCAGGATTCACTGTGGGATGACGACAAGGCGGTGGAGGGTGTGTGATGCTCTGGGCAATGTTCTGCTGGATATATATCCATAACAGAATATTAGGCATGTGGTCATAATGTTCATTTGTATATATATAACTAATCAGCAAATCAAATGGTCAAGATGATATGCTGAAGTTAGGACTGAGCATTAGAATGGGGAAGAAAGGTGATTTACAGGTAAGTGACTTTGAACAGTGGCATGGTTGTTGGTGCCAGACGGGCTGGTCTGGGTATTTCAGAAACAATTGATCTAATGGGATTTTCACACACAACCATCTCTAGGTTTTATAGAGAATGGTCCGAAAAATAGAAAATATCAAGTGAGCGGTTGGGTCAGAATTTGGCGTAAACAACATGAAAGCATGGGTCCATCCTGTCTTGCATCAACGGTTCAGGCTGGTGCTGGTGGTGTAATGGTATGTCTTGGCAAACTTTGGGCCCCTTAGTATCAATTGAGCATTGCTTAAACGCCACAGCCAACCAGAGTATTGTTGCTGACCATGTCCATCCTTCTTCTGATGGCTACTTCCAGTAGGATAACGCGCCATGTCACAAAGCTCAGATCATCTCAAGATGGTTTCTTGAACATGAACAATGAGTTACTCACTATACTCAGATGGCCTCTACTGTCATATCTCAATGCAGCAGAGCACCTTCGGGATGTGGTGGGACAGGAGATCCGCATCATGGATGTGGAGCCGACAAATCTGCAACAACTGCGTGATTCTGTCATGTCAATATGGACCAAAATGTCTGAGGAATGTTTCTAGCACCTTATTGAATCTATGCCACAACTAATTAAGGCACTTCTAATCTGAAATGTTGCTATGGTTGCTTAAGTACACATCATTCATTAAAGCAGGCAGTATTGTTGGGGCTGTTTTCAAACGTTTATATTAGCCCATCTATTCAGTATTTGAAAGGGATACATTAGGACTACAACCTGAACAGCTCTATTTGAATTATTTGTATAGATCTTGTCACAATACTTGTTTTTCAAAAAGAAGCTCTACAAAGAATAGTGCCTTAAACCCCCAGTGAGCAAACCAAGTCCACATTGGCAAGAAAAAACTCTCTAAGATATTTAAACTGATGAGGCAAAACCCATGGGAGGAACCAAGGCACAGTTGGGGAAGCCCTCTTTCTCAGGCTGGCACATATTTAAAAGCAAACGTAAATATGTACATACATGCATACATAAATGTTCATTTGAACAGATGTCATCCAGCTACATAATATTCATTATAATAATATTATTTTAAATTCTGGCTAATTTGTTTTTCAATTAAATGTCATGATCAGTGTTCTCCTATTTTTTGCTTCCACAATTCACAATAGTACCTCAGAAAAACTGTGTGATTGTTGGCATGGCAACCCTTATGATCACAGTTATGGTCTAATTTTAATCTTAATTGCTTGCTTAGTGTCTGGGATAATTGTATTAAATAATTGTTTTTAAGGTAGTGACAAATGGAGCCATAGTTCAATTGGAAATACTGAAAACAAACGATTATTTTAATAGCTGGTTAATAAGATACTCAAATAAACAGATTGAACCACATTGTCTTTCAAAAATATTTGAATTACCTTCCTACCAAATCAGGTTTGTCATCTGGTGGGCAACCAGGAACACTGTCCCGTGTCCATTATGTCCTTCTGTGGTGGTATATCTCAGTGGTTCTTAAAGGGATAGTCCAAAGTTCTGTCATAATTTACTCACCCTCATGTCGTTCCAAACCTGTCAGCATTTCTTTCTTCTGCTAAACATAAAAGAACATATTTTGAAGAATGCTGGTAACCAAACAGTTTTGCTTTCCACTGACTTCCATTGTATGGACAAAAAAAAAGAAAAAAAAAGAACTGAAACTGGTTACCAACATTCTTCAAAATATGCAATACCAAAATATCGCTTTAAGATCTGGATTTTGAAATCATTGGAAATTATTGGAACAAATCAACATGGTAGCACAATTGTTTATCATACTTAATAATTTACAGTTTCAAATGATAAAGGTAACTAATGTGATATTTTAATGCAAAGTTCTTGTTAATATTGTATGCTACGTACTGTAGTAGGCTTAACATGTGTTTTACTTTGAAGTATGTCTGCATCTCCACTGGTTTGATTTTTATTTAGTTGGGAAAGATGAGCATGACATTGTGTGCTAATAAGTACTTGCATTTGTCATGTGGAGAAATACAGAGGATGGCAAATTAGATATTGATCCATCACTAGCGTATTCTTCAGCATTTACAATGAGAGAAGGATGAGCTTAATACACTTCCACTTCTCCACATGTACTACCTGTGATGTGACCACTACAGGTCTAAAGTCAATCTAGAGATTGAGGTCTAGATTAGTTGCTTAATGTTTTCAAAAGCAAAACAATCTGGAGTGTTTTGAAGGTCAGTCGTTATTTGGTGATATCAGCATTATAGAAATGACAATTCACTTTTAAGGTAGTTAAGCGTGGCTACATTGGAGTTTGTGCTGGTTTGAGGGTCTACGACTGTAGAATTAAATGCCTTGTTTGTTTATCAAACACTTTCTTCTAACATAATAGAGCACTGTTTTACAATAATGTGCATTACAATAATGTGATGGTAGTGATGGCTCTTGATAAATGCTCTTTATATAATGGTCTTTCCATTTGCCATTATGGACAGATGGGCTATGTCTATCAAAACACATTAATATCTCATACTCAACCTGAATACATTGTTACATTAGAGCACGGTGCTACTAGCAACATCAAGGTCAAGGGCTCGAATTCCAGGGAAAGCATTAAGTGATATAATGTATACCTTTAAGGCAAATATAAGTTACTTTGAATAAAAGCATCTTCAAAATGCATACATTAACAAAAGTACAAAAGTACATTAACTCAAAATAAAGGATTATGTAAAGTTATAGAAATTTATATGTAAAGTTATAGAAATTTATATGTAAAAAATGATAATAATTTAAATGTTAAATCACATTAAACACAAAATTAAAATAATGTATCAGTCTTTCTTTCTTTCTTTCTTTCTTTCTTTCTTTCTTTCTTTCTTTCTTTCTTTCTTTCTTTCTTTCTTTCTTTCTTTCTTTCTTTCTTTCTTTCTTTCCTTTTGTCCATACAGTTAAAAGTGGTATCTAGTGTATCTATCTTTCAAAATATATCATATCATGTTTTATAAAAGGGACACAGGGGTGAGTACTGTTGAAAAATTTTGGGGTGGGAAAAATATATATTTTTAATTAATACTTATTAATACTTTTATTCAGCAAGGGTGTATTATATTGCTCAAAAGTGACAGTAAAGACTTTAACATTGTTACAAAAGATTTCCATTTCAGTAACACTTTATTTTACAGTCCTTACTTTGGGTAATGTACTTACTATGTACTTATCATAGTAATTGCAATAACTGGGTAATAACTGTTCTAACCCTGAACCTACACCTACACCTAATGCTAACCTTTACCCATTACCTCATATTACCAGTACTTTATAGGAACACTAAGTACACGTTAGTGCATATACTGTAAAATAAAGTGCCAACTCTATTTCTTTCTTTTGAAACTTTCTATTCATCAGAAAATCATGACTTCCACAAACATATTAAGCAGAACATTGATAATGGCACCAAATCAGCATATTAGAGAGATTTCTGAAGGATCACGTGACATTGAAGTCTGGAGTAATCACAGAAAAAAATGTTTCTAAAATAGAACACAGTTATTTTAAATTGTAATAATAATTCCCAACATTACTGTTTTTACTGTGTTTTTTGATCAAATAAATGATGACAGAATTTTCATCTTTCTTCTTTCAAACATTTGACAAGAAAAACAAAATTAATAGTATGAAAGTAAATTCTATTTCAGTGAAATCCATGAGTTTACGGACTGAATATGTGCAGTCTGCATTTTATCTCTAGTATATTTAGTTTATTGATGAAAAAAGATAACCTGCTATGCACAATCACAGTAATATCCCTTTCAAGCGGTTCCTCGAAAAGCTTTGATCTAGCTGAGCACTTGTCAGGTTGGCAATAAACAACTCTACCGCCTCCATTATCAGCCTTCAAATTGATTCTGACGTGCATTTGATGTTCTTCCTCAGACTATATAATTAAGTGATTGTCTTTGGTAATGAAGGCATTAAGTAATGTACACCTGCAATAAAGCCTGTGTGTGGTGGGTAGTGAAGTGTAGCGTAGTTATCACACCCAAGCTGTAATTACACCTCTAATGGGCTGTTCCCAGAGGCAGTGCCCGCTCAGGGTCGCACAGTCTCCTCTGAGTCCCAAGCAGCCCGCTATTAAACCTGTGCAATTCAGAGGAAGACATACGCTCCTTAATCCATACTTAATCCATTATCCTGCTAGGAAATGATATGTGTCCAATCATAAATTGCAGGCCATCTTCTGAAAACTCAAATTACACCCTTTGACGCGTGGCTTTTTTATTTGCGTTGAGTGAATTTAAGCATGGCACCCTTTAACACACAGTAGGCTCATTGGAAAACATGGACATTTGATTTTCCCGCCACTCCTTTGTTACCATGGTCACCGTCATTATGAGTTTGTTTGTTTCAGTTGTGTCTCGTTAATTACCTTGTCAGTACTTAAGTTCCTCCTTTTCCTCTGTTTTTTGCCCGGTCACGTTTACGCTTACGGTACCCGTTTGGATTTCTGCCTGTTTTTGACTATTATTATTAAATTTCGCATTAGACTTTATTAATCTGCCTCTTCATCTGTCTGTCTGCACACACCTGTGACACCTGGGCTATCAGTAGATTAATATTTTTAATTGCATACTTATCGTGAATTAAGCATACATAATGAATCTTGTTTAACACATTCATTTTGCAATCATTTGCTATATATCAAGCAAAGTAAACTATCAGATTGAAGGATAAATCTGACAAACCACTAGTTATTTTTTTCATCATCATCAGTGCCAAGAGCATCACCACAGTTCCATCTCAGCCTTAAGTGACATTTTTATTTTATATGTGTGTGTGCTTGTGCACGTCTTAGAATGTCAGTCAAACTGAGGAGGAATTGCGGAGTGCATGATACCTGACCCTATGGAATATTGATGAGTCTGAGGAGGAATAAAAGCGAATAAAAGAAAAAATAATGACAGAGTCCGGGTGGGTGAGTAAGCGCAGTCTGCCTCTGTGGTGCCACTGACTCAACTCAAGTTTACACAGGGACTCTGGAGACTGCAGACTTAAGACCGGTCTTAATCCATCCATCAAAGCCTCTCTCTCATTACGCTCCACAATTACTGGGACTACGAAGGGCTTGTCTGTTAAAATCTAACTTCAAACAGTCTTTTTTGTATTTAAGCGCTTAGGCCCTCTTTCTTTCTCCTTCATCTCTGGCCTCATATTCAGGATTTCGAATGTGATTATATCTGCTCAAACATCGTAACTAGAGCTGTACTGTTTGGAGAGAGTGTGGCACATGACTCAACACGGATGCAAAACTGGATTTCATAATTAATCAAATCCTCACAATGGCCCTGTCACCCTAAGCCTCATCAAGTCCACATTTTGGTGACGTAGTACCAGATAGACGTGAAAGACCAATGGTGTGTCATTTGAGGCAGGACTTATGTGTTATTTAAGCGAGATACAAAATGGACATTCATTCTTTAAAAAAAAAAAAAAAAGGTTTTAAAGCCTGTGTCACATGAGATTTCTGTTTTACCAGTGTTAGGTACATTTACACGACAACAATGTACTAAATACGGAAACGTTTTTCCTTTGCATTTGTCGCGTGCAGGCGATAACGATCCCCGTTCACATGGATCCGCAATTTTTTTTTACAAAAAATGTTGTATTCTGCTGCCAGGCCAGTAGTTGGCGATGTCACTATGTAAAGAAACACTTCGCGCCTAAAGACTGAACACATAATACGCATGCACATGACTTCACCGTTTTCACAAATTTGCGTTTTTGTAGTTTACACGCAGACAATAACAATATTGTTTTCAAAAACATTTTCAAAAGTTTGCATTTTCAGGCCCCCAAAAAGCCATTATCGTGTAAATGAATGGCCAAAATGCATATTTTTTTCCGGTTTTAGTTGAAAACAGTGTCAAGTAAATTGCCCCATAGTGCTTATTTTCATTGTCCCTGTTCATTAGTTGTCATGGTTTCTATGTATGTTTCCATTTGTTTCCATGGTTACTCATTTGTTAATTGATTAGTCCCACTTGTTCCTTGTTTTCTCCCTTCACTGAGGGGCCGTTTACAAGGGGCATGTAATTCAGCATTTTTAGTCGCTGGGATCATTTTAACCAACATTTGCACGCTTCAAGAAGTTCATAAATACATCATACACTGAAAAAAAAATGATTTTTGCTGCTTGTTCAAATTGCTTGATTAAAATGAGCTTAAGCAACACAATTGCTTTACATTTTGTCCAAACTTAATTTGATTGTGTTCAATCTGCTTAAATATAGGTAAAATTTAAGTTTACTTAATCCATTTGTGTTGGATTACATGAATGATTTGTGTTGCATTACCTGAAACTGGGCGGTGCTTGTTAGTTCCCAGCATGCTTTGCATATGGCTGAATTAAGAGAGAATAAATGTTAAAATTAAGTGTTATTTTATGTGTTTTTGAGAAAATTAGAAAAGGGGAAGACTTGATAGTGTGTAATTGTGTTTAATGTTCAATTACATTCAAATTATTAGAACCATTTAAATTACAGAGGGTTACCATTGTGGAGAAGATTGGAGCATTTGGTTAGGTTGTGGACTGATTCAGCAATACTAATAGTAAATGCTTTGGCTGAAAGAGTGTGTAAACTTAGCATTTAAGATTGGTTCATGCACTGAAAAGATTTATCAATTTATATTTAATATAATTTACTTTGTGTTGATTGAACATGAATAGTCTGTGTTCGTCTGTGTTGTCTAAACGTGAATAATCTGTGTTGATGGAACACAATTGTGTAAGTGGCCACCAAAGCAAACAATTTGTGTGCAACCAATGTCCACTATTCAATTGAGTAAATCCAATGAATTATTTTTTTCAGTGTACATGTAATCCATATAAATCTAGCAGTTCATCCAAGTCTTCTGAAGAGACTCACACGCTTTGAACAGACTGGGGGAAACAAAGAAATTATTTTCTTTGATAATTGACAGCATGTAACAAATGCTGTTGATGCAACTTGACTGTATGTACATAGCATTATTTTTTTTTAAAGTGTTGGAGCGGTATGATTGTAATTGTGGCAGTGGCACAATAATGTGCCAAGATGTTTAAGACATCTTGTTTTTTCAGCCATCCATAATGTAGAGTGTGAGGTAAAACTCATTAAGAATTCAGAACCTGCTAAAGATGTTTTGCTGCTCATCCAGGCAAAAACTGGCAGAAAGCCTTTTTCTCACATTTGTATTTTAGAGAGTTGCAAGAAGGATAGTTTTTCATACTTCATTCACACAAATATGCATAGCATACGTATATTGTATGTGTAAACAATACAATGTGTATTGTATGTGGAGTTAGATTTTGTTTTTGAAAGAAGTATGCTCATAAATACAGTAAAAAAAAAGTAAAAATTGTGAAATATTATTTAGTTTTATAAATATATATTATTAAAAATTTTTTTTTATATATATTTTTTTTTGAATTTGTGTCTGCATTGTATTTGTTGAGCCCATTCTTTCTTGATGAGGCTATGAGATACTGGCAGCGGCATTATACAGAATAGTTTCAGGTAGACATGACTGACATTTGAAACCATACATGGAGTTTTGCTAAACCTCCTGTGATCATTTAAACTGGATTTATTCTGTTATTCATTGAAAACAAATCCACAGGTTGGACCTTTATTGCAGAGCTTGAAGCTAAAACATGCATGGCAGTTGGTCAATACATTCCTCTTGTTTTAATTGTTTATTTATTTATCGGTTCTACTGAAGAAATGTGTATTGGCGTTAGCCTAGAGGGAAGTACAGTGTTGAGACCCTTGGAGTAAACTGTGTGTCTGGTTACCATGGCGGCACCATGAAAATTAGTGTTGCTTTGTGCTCTGAATCTATAATGACGATGAGTTCCAGCCTGGAGATTATGAAAGAGATTTGTGAGGGCTGTGGCCAAAATATACACTGCTTTGACATCTGCACCTCAGGTTTTGTAAAGCAACCATTTTTCATGTCTCAAAAGTCAATTCATATTGCAGAACGTTGTTAAGATTAATGTTTGATGACTCTTGACTTTATTGGACAGACACGGGATGAGTATGCGCAATTTTGAATGCAGAGAGGAGGGCTTTTGCACGGCTGCCTTTAAATTTGCAAGACCTCTGAGACTTTGCTTGTTGTTCTATTTTCATCATGAATAATTATGCTTTTTTCTCAGCCAAACAAACAGCGTGGAAGTTTTGCAGGTGTAGGTTATGGCCCAGTGCCTCAAATGATCCTGTGAACCAAGGCAAAATCTGAAGCCACACAGGGTACATTTTAAACCTTGCATTGACTAACATTCCAAAATGTGCAGAAATTAAATAGAATAATTGTTTACACGGCACCGTTTTAAAAACAAAGACTTTTTATGCATTTTGGCCGTTCATTTACACGACTACGACATCTTGGGCCTGAAAATGCAAATTGGATGAGTGGATGTCTCTTTATTATAGCTGAAGTGAAGCAAAATAATGCAAAATAATGCTAAAGTGACGATGACGAACGAACCACAAGAAAAAACTAAAAATTAACACAGTACACAAGAGTAAATACAAGCAAGAGTTGGTTGTTTGTCACCAGCAACAGCACACTAGCTTCAGACAAACAATCGCACTCAAAACTGTTCTGTTACTAAGAGACTTACCATTAGGCAAAGGTAGGCAACCGCCTTGGGCCGCCAAAATCCAAGGGCCCCCTTAAAATGCTTTTTATACACGGATGCGCAAGCGGTTGATGTGGTGTTTGTTACCACGACAACTAGTGGTCGACCGATATTGTTTTTTTGATGGCCGATGCCGATGCCGATATCTTAGAGAGCAGGGTGGCCGATGGCCGATATAAAGCCGATATTTTTATATATATTTATTTTAATCAATATTTAATAAATTAGAAATAAATTAGAAAACAAATCTTTAAAATAAACATGCTTTTATACTTTAGATGGCAACTTCTTGAATCTGCAATCCTATTACAGTATTTTTCACAAAGTAATTATTTAGAAATATATGAATATGTGAATAAAAAGAAGGTAAACACTGTAACAGGGCACTCAGTAATCTGGTAATTTCGTGCTGGTAACGTTAATCATATTTTTTCAATAAAGACAAGGTAACGCAAATTTTACATACAGCACAGTGAAAACGATATGAATATGACACAGTTGGCAACTGGATATATCACAGATATGAATATGACACAGTTGGCAACTGGTTATCAGCATATTTTAAAATGAAGGATTTAAAGTTTTTCGATCGCGTCTCCTGTGAAGCTGATCTTCTGCTCGCATTCACTCACTTCGCACGGACCGACCGTCACTTGCAGACAGTAATGCACACTTCACAAGATATCACAGCTGGATTCGATTAAATCTGCAAGGTTTGTGAAATTAAATGTTTATTAGATATTCAGAGATTTGTTTAAATGACGTAGATGCGCATTTGCTGAATGTTGACGGCAAATGAGAAAGTATTTTAGCCTGAATGTTTGCCTTTTCTGTTACAAATAATCTAAAAGCAAACGCTTTACTTTACTTACTTCGCATATCATTTACTTTCTTTGTTTACCAGTTCTGTCTAACAAAGTATTAGATATGACTTACAGAGATCGTAAATTAATGACGGAGAATGTGAGTGAGCGCTGTGTGATCTGAGGAGCTGCCGTTGCCGTTCTCTTCTGGCGCTGGTGTTCTCAGCGCCGCCCGTCAAAATAAAAGTCCGGAGCGCCGTCAAAATAAAAGTCGGGAGCACCGTCAAAATAAAAGTCCCGCTTCCAACACATCAGCCAATCAGAAAAACTTATCGGCCGATATTTGGCATTTTTGAAATATCGGCATCGGCCGATAAGTTTTTCTGATTGGCTGATGTGTTGGAAGCGGGACTTTTATTTTGACGGCGCTCCGGACTTTTATTTTGGCCTTGGCGATATATCGGTCGACCACTAACGACAACCGTATGCACGTCCACGTTGAACATGCTTCTTCCCAAATCCGCCCCTGCTGTTACTATAGCTAACATTACATACTAACAGCATATCTCGGTTCTGTGAAACACAGCAAAACCAATGTTACTCGCTGTTACGATCCTCGGTACCTGTTTTGTGTGGGTTGTTGTTTTGTGCATGTGTGCAGTGATTGGCTGCCGTCGGAGGAGCCTGATTGGCGGATCTACTGATGCGCCGCTTTAAAAGGGCGGCGCTAATCGAAGATGTCGAGCTCATTCAGGCGTTGGCCTGGTGGCGTGAAGAGCTCTGGATTCCTCCTCCCGTCGGCAGATCCCAAAAACCTTCTGTTGATCACGTTCGTTTGTTTGTGATGATTTAATTCGGTTCTTTCTTATGTTTTAGGAGCATAGGGGTGTCCTGCCATTTATTTTGACTTAGGGAAGTTTCTTTGTAATTTTTTTTATTCCCTGATCAGGTCATTTATACATGTTTTTTTTATACAAGTCTATTTTGTTTATTATTTTGGCCTTGGGGCACCCTGAAGCAATTCATACTTTTTCCACCTTAAATAAATAAAACTTTCTGTGGAGCTAATAATTGTGTCTTTGGTGATCTGTCGGCTGGGGCTGGTTTCCTTTTACCAACTGCAAAAGTTCACGTCAACCCCGTCTTTATTGTACGGGTCGTAACACTCACGTATGGAGCAGAAACAACATAATCTCTGCTTCCGTTTTTAGGCCTTCCCGCTTTGTTCTGTCCAGCGCTCTAAAGCTTTTCCAATTTTAAAGCTCTTTTCTGATCATAACACTTCTTTTTCCAGTGATATTCCTGACTCTTTCTCTTTTGTAATGTCTCTCAGCCATCTCTCTTTCTACAGTCCTTCTTCAAATCTCCCTCTTGCTCACTCTGTCTCCTCCCCCATCATGAGTGGACATACTACTGATTGACTTCAAGTGTGTGTTGCTGCTCTGTTCAATCCAGTTTCAACGTTTCTCAGAAATAATTTACTGCACCTTTAAACAATCAAAGCACAGTTTCCCTCACTCTTTCTCAATACGACTGTAATTTCGAATGTGCTGAAATGAACATTTCTGATACAATTTTGCAATTAATGTCCTATTCAGCCTCAGTGTGGCTCAGACAATGAGGTTCAACAAAACTTGGGGAAAATGGCAATGCCAGTGACCACTGTTTAGTGCCTGCACTCTCTCATTGAGCATGAAAATAAAGGCCTATCTCACTGTCTGCCAAAAGCCAAATGCATTCAGACTGAGCCGCGTGACACACCTGCACTCGCCTGACAACAACAATTATCTGTCCACACTGCAGCGCACTCCAACCCTCCGCAGAATCAGCACTTTAATTACTGTATTGTTAAAGTCTCTTTTCAAGATTGCATGAGGAGGGAATGGCTTCTGCATATTTATTATTGACCCTTCCTAGAATAAAAAAAATATTATGCTCATTCTCATATGCCCATGCCTGGAAAAGCAAACCTAGAATATTTATTAGGATATGGAGATGGACTTAGATTAATGTGTCTGAAAATGGGAAAAAGTGCTTCTCTGATTGCATATTTGCGAGTTGCAAGCAAAAGACTAATTCACCCAGCTGTTGCTGTCAAAAGTATTAGTCAAATTTATGGATAGCCCTTATTTACTAGCTTGAAATCCTGGCATTCTCTCCATTAGTATCTCCTTTTGTGGAAATCGCTTCAACCTGGTTTCTCCTGGATGTCGTAACACTTTACTTTTACAGATGTACTTTCAAACAAGAAACACATACAAATATATAGTATACTGTATAGTGTACATATAACTACATATTTATATTGCGTAAAGGAAACAATACTAGGGTGTTGTGGGCATTGTTATGCAGTTGCTACAGTGTTCTAAGTGTTTTTACTAAGGATATTCTGAGTGGTTTCTGGTTTCCGGTTATTATGTATGGCTCAGGTCCTTCTTTTGATGTAAGTCTATGGGATTTTTCCATATCTAGTGGCAAAATGAAAACTAATAGCACACCTTTCCTCAATTCAACCCCCTAACCCATCACTAATAATATTTGTAATAGAATTTGTTAACATTAATGTCACGTGTATGTTCTGGTTTGGTTTTATTCTAGTTCCAGTCTCTTTTGTTCTGATTTTCACGCCATTGGTTGATAATTAGTTCTCCACACATGTTCTGTTTCTCCCTTTATTACCTCTCGTGTTTATGAGCCCTGTGTTCTTTGTCCGATCTCGTTTATGGATAGTGGATCCATGGATAATGTTTATGGATAATGAATTAACTAATGCTAAAAAATTCAGCAGCTATTAATATTAAGATGCATTAGTGAATGTATTTAGTATATATCATGCTACATACAGATGTTTTTTATTGTTAGTTAACGTTAACTAACACATTAACATTAATTATTAACAAATACAACCTTATTGTAAAGTTTTACCGAAGTATAAATACAAAAGTTATTTAAAATGTTACCTAAAACTATACAATTTTAATATTAATAATTTCTTTAATAAAACATATAAGACAGTTGTATTATTTAATATTATTATATTTTGATATTATTTTAATATATTGTACATAAATGTTACATGTATAGTTTTTTTTTATTTAATAATGAAGAATTTACTTTAATATCATTATTATTAGTAGTAGTATTTTTTATTTAATAATAATTATTATTTATATAAAACACAAAAACATAAAATATTCAATTTAGTTACATTCCAAATATACAAATATCTAATTAAACTACATTCAAATCTATTAAATGAAAATACTCATCAGTAATGCAAGTAGACCTGTGCAGGAAGTAGGGGGCAAAACCAGTGGAAAACATATCAGTTGCATTTATGCATGTGGCCAACACTTTTATTCAAAGCCACTTATGAATGCAGTCAAACTATACAGAGGAAATGAAACCTGTGATCTCACTTTCCACTGAGCTAGTGAAAGCTACAGAGGCTTTAGTTTTAGTTTGCCCTTGACAATGCATAAACCTTCATGTGAATTATGAATGGCCTATTTATGACACCTGGTGGCCTGGTGCCATTCCTAAGCCAACACTGAATTACACATACAACAAGTTGTTATAATTAGGGGACGACCAAGCACTGAAGGTGCGAAGACACCTTATGTATCTGTTAGTATTCTTCTTCCGCTCTTGAAGTCCATGGCAGTCCTTAGAAACGTTTGCGGTAGAATTATGAAATTTGGCACACAGATTGACATTTAAGCTAATAACATTTGAACCGCAAGGACTAGAAATATTTTTTTCCTCTGATTCCTTGGCTCTAGACAAACACTATTTAGAATTTCCCAAAAAACTACTTTTTCGAGCTCCTCCTAGACCGTTGGTCCAGTTTTGACCAAAAAACAGCTCAGATCTTCTTCAAACCATGCCGGCATAAAGTTATTAAAAGCTTTTAGAGACCGTTCTGGAAAACCGTATCAACAAATTTGATGGCATGGTGCCAAGCTGATTCTGAGGCTCTATCTTGCAAGCCTTTGGCATATTGACACCACATTTTTATGTCATTGTCACCTTACACTGACCACACCATATCAATTTGGAAATATTCACTGTAAAAAATTATCGTGATTTTAACGGTCAAAGACTGCAAAAATGCTACAGTGAAAAACTGTTAATTGGTTAATAGAAAGTTTCCTTACTATATACAGTAAACAACTGTGATAGATCTAACGGTACATTTAATGTAATTTTACTGTAAAATACCGTTACATTTACAGTTTTTGGAAGTGAAAAAGAACAAGTCATTGTATAATTTACAGTGAAAAAACGTAAATTGACATTCCCACAATTCCCTGCGTGACACTTCACATTTGATGTATTTTTGTTGAAATAACTATGTTTCTTCATAGTTTTTTCTAATCAGTTATGAAATTAGGGTTTTATGTTACATTTAATGTTGTTAAATTAATGTTTATTGCATTTTTTTTATTTCACGTGTGTTACCATGATGGTGTTTAATGTCTGTGTGAATGACACTGTGCAGCTTCTATATATAAGTATTAACTTTTTTGTGAAAGAGATGCTTGTGATGAGCTTTAATTCATCATGTGATTTTCATCTCCACTGTGATTGGTGGTTGTCAGTGTATTACTATGGTACAAAACAGATATAAATACTTCAATAGGTCAGTAAATTAACATTATATCAGATAATTAAATACGGTTTACTAATGTAAATTTAAGTTAAGTCTGTAAAATCTAAAATGCTGCTACCGTATTTTTTACGGTAAATTTCTGGCAACCACAGCTGCCGGTAATTTACCGTAAATGTAACAAATTTATTTTTTTACAGTGTTCGCCATCTAATGTTCAAAAGAGATAAGCAATTAAATCATATTAATAGTAGCTACTTGTATTTTTTAATTGCTGCTTGTTTATATATTTTATTTTGTCCTCTTATTTTATTGTTGAAAATGATGCATTTCCTCTCAAATGGTTTCATTTTATATAACATGATATGGTCAGACTGGTCAGGGAACACTAGTGTAACAAGTATAACACCTTGAAAAAACAAATCTCCAAAAAGTAAAAAAAATTATGTAAAAAAATGTTTGGCAAGTTGTTGTACCCTGTGTGAGCAAAGTCAGTAGATTTTAGTCCAATGCGAAAACATTAACTAGCGTTTTGGGGGAAAATAAAATCCTCTCACACAACTGGTTTAAACAATGAACAGAAATATGTTGCAAGTGTTGAGTTCTTTTGTTTTGTGGGAACTTCTCTTATTGTGACATGTCTCTTTGTTGGATTTTAGGTGGATTAGCGAGATGCCCGCCACTCATCCTCGCCTAGTGCTTTCAGATTGAATCTCCTACTTCTGGGTAATTCTTCCAGCACAAAGTGGATCCATGATTGGATATTGCACCCTTTTCTGTGACAAACTGATCTTCTCTAAAAGTCCAACTAAATGATTCTGCATCCAGGGAAAAAATTTATTCATTTGTAATTCATGTAAGTACTGTATAATACATTTCAAACTACAGAATGATTTCATGCAGCAAAGACTTTTCTTGAGTTATTTCGTGAGCTGAAATGCAGTGAAGGCTGATTGAGCGTGTGGTGAGAAAGCATTGATAACCTCTTAATAAAATTTAAATGCAAAAAGGTCAAATCCAGAATTGGAAAAAGTAAATGAGAATCGCTGCACAATTAGACTGACACAGGATAGAATCCTAAAATCGTTTGACAATTAAATAAATTTCAAGTCATCATGGAAAGTTGAGATAGTTAACAAGCATTTCCTCTATTAACTGGGCCACAGACGTCTCTTTGCATCTCTTCATCTCAGAACTCAGAGTGGCAGAAAACCATATGGGCTCTGAAGGCAACCGCAAAACTTCAATCAAAGGTGGTCTGTTGGGGAAGGAACTAAATATGGAGAGAAAGATTAAATGGGAAGTTTGTTTATGGACTTTTGAAAAAGGAATATTTCTTTTTCCAAACTTTACATAAGCATGCCATGAATGAACACAGACGCTGTTCATGGTACATAAGCGTCATTGGTAGCCTACATGGACAAGCCTTTTCAAATCAACATGGAACGATGTTCACAACCCATTTCACTTCTGAAATCTGACATATTTGCAAGTGAAATATTTTTAACGATGGAATTGATTGGATATAGTGAAAAGTGGTCTAATTTTGGTGTTATCCTGACTTTAAATCATGCTAATACAATTATCGATCACAGATGCACTGTGACAAGTCATCGAAATGGACTGTGATACACTGCAATTATTTTTGTAACACTAATTAGCTCATTAAGCTAGCAATAATAAATATGTTGAGGAACACAATACCATTTCTTTGAATGACACCCCTTGCTGCAGCTCATCCCAATCAAATCTGCAGCGTTACGATGTAAAACAGTATCTTGAGGCTGTTTGATACTGACTGGCTGATTGTGATGAGAATGAGAATAAGAGAGCCCCTCTCAAGAGCCTTGGGAAGTTTGGACACATGCAAACACATCCAAACACACATTAACATAGGCTACACGCACAAAGAGCGGTGAGGGCCAGCGTCTCCCAAAACTACCAACTCTGATAAGGCTGAAGAGAATCTCATTACAAGCAATACACACACACACACCGCAAACGGTTCCCATCAGTTGTAATTATCATTGGTATACCCAGTGCAAGCGCTGGCAAGTTCAATCCAATCACGGCACTGCAGCGTGACTGAAATTGAATTGTATCGTATTTAAATGATCAGACCGATACCAACCGCATCAAGACGGTTTTGCACAACTGAAAATGAAGTAATCCTCACAAAGCCATTTAGTGTGTGGCTCGGTTTTGTTCCTCCAGAATATGTGCACATCATAAAGCCAGGGCAGCTCAGTGTTTGTGTTTCAGGAGACTGCACTGCCCTTGAGCCCCAGGTACAGATGATGCTGACACCTACTATAATGAGAAATAGAAGACGCCATTGATTGCCTGGCACACATCGTGAAGCGGTCGAAAAAGCCTCTCAGAGCAATATCTATGCATAAGTATAGAAGAGAATCATTATTTTTCAATAGTCTTCTCTAATTGCAGCTCTGATCAATACAATTCCACACGGCCGGATGGACCTGTGGAGGGTTTTCCATGGCTTTATTGCATCACTGCCTGCATTAGTGCTGACCGCAGGGGGTTCGTGCGCCAATATTGTTTGACAAAACATATCATTTGAATTGTATTGAGTGTCGTATTGAGGCAAGTCTAGATGGGAATAGAGATATGACGCTTGAGTGACGCTATCATTTTGGGGTTCTGAAGATAAATGTTCAAGAGGCTGTTTTAAATGGATTTTCAAGTCACAGTCTTGGCTTGCAGGCTCAAACGAATCTTTTTCACATTTTCTGTGCTCTTTGTAGGGGGAAAATGCTAAAAGGATTTAAATATGGTACAGTAGTATGGTTAAACCGAAAAAAAATTATTTGGCATTATTAATTAGTCAAAATATATAATAAACACACATGCAAAGGAACGTGTAAAAATTTGTGGATGACAGACTTTCCAATTCTATTCAAAGCTGCAGAGATAATGTGTGGGTCTTTATAGAAGTGTCAACTGATCCTGTCATTGTGCAATGCTTGGTCAAACTTTACCTCATCTGTTGTGTGTATATATATATATATATACACACATACAATAGATGAGATCCTACATAAAAATAAGATCCTACACACACACACAAATAGTGTATATATACACACACACACACACACACACTATTTTTAACCTACAGTTTGAAGATATAGCAGGTCCTGTATCTTTTGTTTTTAACTTCTTATATTTCCTCCAAGCCTCCAATTGCAATTGTCAGTTCATGCATCAAACGAAGCAATTACAACACAGGCGAGCTTCTGTTTTCCGGCAGTCTCCTCAAGACTTGCTGTGTTGTCGCTAACACCATTGCTGCATTTCACAGATGGTAAGAAAAACAACATTCTCCTCTCCAAGGGAGGCATTTATACAGTTAATACTGTACAACGCACTGTCTCCCCAATGCCAAACACATAAAAAGAGTCTTCAAACTGTGGCCCCTTGGCCCTGAATTAAATCAGATACTTGTGTGAGGCATTTACCATCATAACTCTGAATCTGAAGTGGGAGAGAAAGAGACGTAGAAATGGAAGAGAGAGAAATGGAAGAGGAAGCTCGCCACCTTGACACCCACAAACTCAAGACAATCACATCTGACACGCAATTTATCACTTGTCATAGGCGTCGTGTTTTGTTAACATGTCACAGATGGACTTGCGGCACTGAAGACACGTGGCTTGTAATTTTAAAGCACTTCAGATGTATCAGTTTGTGGCAGAAACACACAAACAGAGAGGTTCCTCATAAATACTTCAGACGACGCACCAGTAATAAGAATGCTTAAGCTTTTGGGTTATGAAACAACAAAAAATATGAACAAATATTGAATTACGTCTTATTTCAGTGACAAACACAACAATTGCGTTCCTTTGTGAAAGCCTTTGTGATTAGCAGAGCATACAGCTAAAAGGTTTTGCCGATCCGGGTTATTTTGTTTGCCCGAGTCGGTCCGTGTTTTTCCTGTTTGTCAAAAACAATCAGTCAAGGAATTGCTTTCAAGCACGGCTTCAGGAAACAGCAGTGCAAATGGTGCATTGCTTCAAATCAGTCAACTTCAGGTAAAGATATGTTTGTAAATGGCATATTTCATGATGTTTATATCTAAAATTAATTTTAATACATAGGTAATTGTGCCAATTTACAATTTATTTACTTTTTTTTTTTTAGCTTAGATAAGAAATATTATCATCCACATGTGGAAAACTGTGTATATCAGCGGTCCCCAACCTTTTTTGCGCCACGGACCGGTTTAATATCAGACAATATTTTCACGGACCGGCCTTTAAGGTGCGGCGGATAAATACAACAAAATATAAAAAAAATATAACAAATAATTAAATATAATAATAAACGTGAATCCAATGTGTAGGCTTACTTGCAATTTTATTAGCAGGGTACTCGTAATATCGCGCCTAAAGACAACTGAGAAAGCCTGAACACAAACAAAAAGCCCCCCAAAAGAAAAAAAATGTTTACGGTGCTGATGCGATGTAAGGGTGGCGCTGCCAATAAAGCACCTAAAAGCTGTCACAAAGAACCGATTTTAAGAACCAAAATTAATGATTATGAATATGTAAAATATAGCAGGAGACATTTTAATTGTTTAATAATAAACAAGTGTTTTCTGTGCAAAGATGAAGTTGACAATGCTGACTCGATCTTCGCAGTATGCCTAGTGAACGCGCCAGAGAGAAATGCACATTTCATACGAATTACATAAGCAGAGAACAGTCAGTTTTCTGTTGTTTTGAATTGTTCTGTTTAAAATTAGACATTTCAAGCTTTCTATGTCTCAGGTCTGTGAGGCAAGTAGGCTACCTTATACGCTGAATTTCGGTTAATTTATGAGATCAGCTCCAGTTCACGCGCCCGCGCCTCCGTGTCCTGATTAAATATTTTCTATTATATTTACTTCTTATTAAATCCAGGCAATTGGGTGATGAAACATTGATTAAAATTAAGATACAATTAATACAAAACGAAATACAATTTAAAGACAGGCTTTTTGCTTTCTGTCTGAGGTCTCTGTGAAAGTTTTAAAGCAGTCTTTTTGTGCCGCTTTCAGAGCGCTCACGTCCGTAAGGGTGAACTGTCCCATCCGAACAATTATTATTATTATTATTATTATTTAATTTTTTTGTGAAATAGGCTACATTTCTAAATTAATGCGACTTATAGTCCAGTGCGACTTAGGCTATATTATCTTTTTTCTTCTTCATGACGCATTTTTTTACTGATGCGACATATACTCCGGAGCGATTTATAGTCCGGAAAATACGTTAAGTTATATATACTTTCTGTGAGGCCCGGTACCAAATGTCCCACGGACCGGTACCGGTCCGCGGCCCGGGGGTTGGGGACCTCTGGTGTATATGACTGCACAAATATGTTTTGTGTGTTTAAAAGACTATTAAAAATACAACAAAAATTTAAAAGTAGATGTAATTAATATAAAATAATATAATATAATATAATATAATATAATATAATATAATATAATATAATATAATATAATATAATATAATATAATATAATATAATATAATGAACCACCTGGTGTCACAATCACGTTAGTCTGGACTCGTTATGTGTCGTCATCGTTTGCCTTCGTCACTCATTTGTTGTCACGGACACTATTATGTTCAGCTATGCGCTCATCAATCACCTGTATCAGTATCTGTATCTGTATCACTGTTTAGTTCGGTGTCCAGTGTCGTCTATTGTGGAAGTGTAGTATGTTGCTCTGTTCCTATTCAAATTACCCTTTGGATTTATTCAATTTTACCTTATTCAATTCATCTTCTTCTTCATGTGTTTATATAACCAGCCCCGTGACACAAGGGGCCATGACATTATAATTTTTTTATTATTTCAATCTGGTCCTTGAGGTTTGTTTTTAATGTTAATAAAGTTTTTTACACTATATATATCTGTCCTTTAGGTCTTTTCAGTAAAGAGCCACTGTTATGATTGCCTAACGTCACTGCATAGAAAACAGTATTAACTCGCTTTTTTTTTTTCAAGTTTATTCTATTATTTTTTTAACAGGGACAGTGTACATTAATACACTTTTCAGTAAATGTGCCAGAGTTAGCCAAGGGCTATTCTGAAGGTTTTTACAGAGGGGTTTGTTGAAATATAATTTGCCTGATTTTATAAAACATTTTATTCCTAAAAATGTTTCGATTTTTTTTTCTGGCTGTTTATAGTATTTTCTGATTCATGGAGTGATAAAAAGAGACATACAAAATCCCCTCTGTAAAAACCTTTAACTCCAATATGTAAAAAAAACATTATAATAATTAAACAAGAATTTTTAACCTGACCTGAAATGTATGCAAATTAGTGCATATTTAATAAGAGAATGCATCATTTGCATATTTAAACATAACATTTCAATAAACTTTTTTTTATCAACTGGGGAAGTATGGTGATATCTATTTGTTCATTCCTTTTACCCTATTCACCTTGGGTGTCTTGCCTTAAATTTAAAATCCTTTAGATATGCAGCTGAAATGGCTAAAATGTGCAGTATTGGTAAATGAGGGGGCTGTACAGCACCTTTTACCTACATCAGTTTGCAGTGTTTAAATACCAAGCACAGAAACACTTTCAAACTCATTCATGAGAGCAGGTTGCCATCTTGCATATTCAGTCAGAGCAGATGCTCTCTAATTGAATCACATTAGACTTCCTAATGTGACCTTAAATTGTGAATGACGTTTAGATCAGATACTTTAAACACTCACTTATTCAGATCTGGATTTTCCGTTTGAGACAGTTCTGCAGTCAATTGAGTAAAGGACACGGCTGGTCCTCCTCCCAAACCCCCTCCGGCTCCCCCACCCCTCTCATTCAATCTTTCAGAAAGTCATTGCCTCAAGGTGTGTAAAATTAAAGTTGTCCTACATGACTCATTCACCCTTGCCATCCACTTGCCATTGCCTCAGTCAGAATATCAGGCTCAGCAGATACATTTTGACAATCTTATACGTTTATAAGAATAGTTCACCGGAAAATGAAAACTGTCATTATTTAGTTTTTGGATATTGATGAGATTCACATCTCTGTAAGGTCTGTACTAAGGTGGGAATGTCAGGTGTCTGATAATGTGGGTATTATTATGGTCATGTGAGGGAGAAATGAAGTCAAAAACTGTGAGATATAAAGTGGCAGTTATTAGATTTAAAACCACACTGAGTACAAGAAAGCAGCAATTGCTGTAATGAGGAAGACTCTGGAGGTCCAGCAGAATCCATGCACAGTATTTAATAGGCAAACACAAAGACAGGGTCATAAGATGAAGGTTCAAACCAGTCCAATCAGGCAAACAAATCCAGAATGAGAGGCAAAGGGTAAACACAAGTTAAGCAAGATCCTACACTGTAAACACAGCAGTGGAAATAACGCTCAGTAAAACTTTGCAAAGTTACTTCCGATTCTGATTCCGATTCCAAATCCGATCCTGCTTATCAATTCTAGTCAGTAATACAATAAGAACAAAGAAGCAGACTGAACAAGGCTCAGAAATTGAAATCAAATCTAAAACAAAGACTATATATATAAAAAAAAGATGAATCCTTATAAAAGTTACAAAAGTTATTCAGTCAAGATCAGTGAGTGAGTTTTTTTCCCTCTAGTTTATTAGTTTGCTGTCACTTTATGACCTATCATACCAATCCAATATACTGTTACAAGTGTTTTCGTTCACTTAAGACATAACCGACTGTATTTACAAGGATATTTTGACATAATGTTTGTATTTGTCTGTTCAAACACAAGAAGACGCATGAGAAAACTCAATTCAGCATCCGTGCACTAAATGAGAGGCGTTTTTTTGTGATCGTTCTCTGGATGTGGCCAGCACAGAAAACAGTGTGGGAGTGCCGAATTGAGTTCTCTTTCACGTCTTCTTGCGCTTGAATGGTTTAAAACCACATTAAAATGCACACACAGGAATCGAAATTTAAATTTTACAACAAGTATCTGATTCGTGACTTTAAGCATCCGATTCCAGAATTGGAAACGATTTTCGATCCTAACCCACTGATGAGGGAAACAAGGTACAGGTGGGACAGAGTTTCAGAGTTCATGGTTCCCTCATGTGGTGAGTTGGGGTAATGACCTGGGCTGAGTTTCCCGATAACGATGTATCTTAGCTCTTAAGAGCGCTCTCTACGTGCAAGGTTACGAACGCTCGCCGCAATTCCACGCGCGTTTCCCAAAAATGCACGCGTTCTACGTGCTACTTAAGAGTCGCTGTCCATTTGTCAAGTGCTGAAATGTCACCTTGTAGAATGGCTCGTAATTGTAGCACATGCTTGTATTTTGAAATGTTTAAACTAATTGTTTTCAACTGATGTGCATTTTCTACGAGGCCAATAATCTACAAAAGCACAAACCTACAAGTGTTTACCAGCAAACCTACACCAGCAAAATGGCTGAACCAAAAAAATCAAAGAAATACTTCTTTTTTTTAAGAGGAGATTAATGTCATTTTAGAGCTATACAAACATTATTTTCAGCAGGTTTAAGGGAAGTCATTCAAATAAACAAAAACTGAAAATCTGGGATTTTGCTAGAAATCTGACTGCAACTAGTGGCATTAGAAGATCAGGGAAGGAGGTCAGGAAGAAGTGGCAGGACTTTGCCAGCCTTGCTAAAAGGAAAAGGGCACTGCAGAGGACAACATTTAATAAAACAGGTGGTGGGACCAATGAGTCCTCCCTTCTCACAGCAGAGGAAGAAAAGGCCTTGTCAATGCTTGGCACAAGTGCTTCAGATGGCATTTGTGGTGGTATAGTCATCCATGGAGGAGTAGGGGTAACACAGCTTGAGCCTGAGTCAGGTCCTTCATCAGTTTCATCTGCCATCTCCTAGTCCTCCAAACAACCCTCCCAGGCCTCAGCCTCCATCTTCTGTTGTCCAGACTGCAGCCACAACACCTCAGCAGTTTGAGAATGTGTGTAGTTGTTGTCAGGGCATATGAGAGTGTCCTTACTTAACAGGGAGGAATAAGATGAAGAGGTGGTGGAGGACTAGGAGGACAAAGATGGCATGGGACCACATGATGGCCAACCAAGAAATGCCCAATACATGGCTGGGTTTCGTGCATATCAGCAAGTCATTGTCAGATTTTTTCCTGTTTTTCCCAGTCTTTGAAGCATATCACATCTTTTATTTATTTTTTTGTTCATTCGTTTAATTTTTATAAAAATTATTAGATTAAATTATTTCTAATTTTTGTTTTGTTTTCTGACCTTTTTAATTATTTTATTTATACATTCATTTAACCAAAAAAAAAAAAAAAAATCACATTATAATCACATTGCATTTGAATAAAGTTAAAGGTGTAATCTGCCGGTTGTCCTGCAGGTGACCTCATAACTCTGTCTTCTTACGACGCACTTAGGGATTTACGATTACTCCAGAGCACTCGTAGATCTACGATGATTTTCAAGTGCTACTTAAGTTACGATGTTTTTGGGAAACAGACCGTAATATTAAGATCAGTCGTACGATCGTTTTTACGATCTACTTAGGCTTACGATGCTTTTGGGAAACGCAGCCCAGGTTGAGTGAGGATGTAACAATTGCGAGATATATTCACAATATATTCACAACGTGAAATATCTGTAATCATGAGATTTAAACTGTAAAAGCTGCAATTACAAGAAACCAAGTCGCATTGTGAGATATAAAGTCAGTTACAAGATTTAAGTCATGTTGTAAGATACAAAGTCGAAATTTCAAGAAATCTCTAATTGCGAGATTCACAATTATGAGAAACAGTCGCACATATGTGATTTAAAGTCAAATTGTGAGATATAAAGATACAGTTAAAAGAAACCAACTTGCAATCATGAGATATAAAGTAGCAATTACAAGATTTAAAGTCACACTATGAAATTGCAATTACAGGAAAGCTGAAACTGCAAGATATAGTCACAATTATGAGAAAGGGTCGCAATTACAAGATTTAAATAGTAAAATAGTCCCAATTACGAGAAATGGAAAGCAAGATATAAAGCTTCAGAAGTTGTAATTACAAGATTTAAAGTCACATTACGAGTTATGAATTTGCAATTACAAGAAAGAGGCAATTGCGAGTCACAATCTATAATTAGAAATAGTCCTAATTATGTGATTTAAAGTCCAATTGTGACATACTGTATAGTCACAGCTGTATAGAAACACAGCTGCAGTCGCGAGATATGAAGTCAGATTGTGAAATATAGTCACACAGTGATGTGTAGTATTGAATGTCACAATCGTAAGATATAAAGTTACAATTACAAGAAACAGTTGCGACAAAGTCACATTGTGAGATCACTTTCAAGTTCAAAATGAATATCCACTATCACAAACATTCCTATCCAAAAGGCATTACACGTCTAAAGGCCTGTTCACACCAAGGATGATAACTATAAAAATAAATAAATAGTTTTAAAATCATTCTAAATATAAAAGAATAGCAGAGTCCACACTACAACTATAAAGATAACAGCACAGAGAATCGATATTGTTGGAATCACTTTCAGAACGATTTTTTCCAGCTGATGAACGATTGAAACAATGACAGCCAATCAGAATCCACCCGACTTTAACAAGCTCGAAGATTTAAAGCGGCAGACGACATAACTGCAGCGTGCGCTGAGAATAAACAGATCAATATCGTTTGTTGGTGTGGACGCTATTGTTATAGTTATCTTTATAGTTTTCATTCTTGGTATACGGACGGGCCTTAAGAGGGCGAGAAATCTAAAATAATAATTCCTTGAGATAAAAAACAACCTCACAATTGCATGTGATTGACGCCCCCATATAGGCTACTAGCTGTGCTAGTTATTAAGTAAATTATTCATGTCACTCATATGTATGGCTGGTTTGATCATTAGAAGCATAGGGAGTATGTGAGAACATTAACATGTCACTGGCACAACAGGTATATCACCTCACAGTGAAAAATGCCAAAAATGTCTTGTATTTGATGGTTGTGTGTGACGTGTCGACACGCTACGGCATGTAAATTACATACCAAGCCGACAAAAGCATTCAGGTTGATCAAATAGAATATAGACAGCATGGCTATGGCATAAATCTAAATTTCAATTTCAAATTTCAAGTGCAATAGACAATCCACGAGTGGTTTGCATCAGTGTTTCTCAACTCAACCCTGATTCAACACATCAGCTTTTTATTGTGTTGAATAGGGAGACATGTAAAGCATTCTGAGAGATGGGTCCCAAGGACTGGACCTCCAACTGGTTTACAGTAAGCACAGTTTAGCATTATGCTATTCATTTACAACCAAACAGAAAACATGTCTTCATCTCCAAAATCTATTCAGGGTTTCTGCAGGAAAGTCAAATTTAAGACCTTTTTAAGACATTTTAAGACCATAAAGATTGAAATTTAAGACCTACACGACGCATTATCCAAGTTAGATAGATAGTTACCTCTGGATCATTAGAGTATCTATCTATCTATCTATCTTTCTATATATCTAGGATTATCTGATGTGTGTGTGTGAGAGGTAGATATTTTTTTTATAGAAAATTTTACTTTTGCATATTATACTGTAAAAACACAATTATTGTTGATTTTAGTTGATCATAGTTGATCATAACTAGAGAGGAAATGATGAGATGATTAAAGTGACCAAAATTATCACGGTTATCACAGAATCATGTTCAAAAAGTACTAATACTACAGAATGAAGTCAATTCAACAAGTTTTATGTCGAAAAACAGCAAATAACAAATTGATTAGCATCAATATGCACTTTTTGTTTATGTAAACATTAAAATACCATTAAAAATGATGGCCAGATTTTAAAAGAGTGTCTTGCAACATGTTATCTACTAACATGTACAAGTTCAAATAAAGTTTTGACAAAAAAGGTTTTATACAAAGAGTGTTTGGGTGCACCCCCATCCTTCATGTTGACTGAGCTTTCAATGTTGTTATGGAAAGGGGTGATTGGTCGGTTCCTGTCACATGACCTGCGGTGCGTTTGCGGCATTCTGAAAAGTTTAGATTTTTTTCATCTCGTTGCGCCTGGTAAAACAATTTGCGCGTCGCTTCAATTATGAGCGCGCTTGCCACGCACCTACATTTGAACAAACTTGAGCGCGCAAAAGACGTGATATGTGAACGGCCTGTGGCGAGCTAGCTCATATCAAGCCACGAGCTATTGGTAGCACGCGAGCGACGTGTTGGAGACCCCTGCTCTAGGGCTCCGCTTTGTAGGCTACGACTCGATACTTTTTTGCTACTTTGTAATAACTTTCTGCGGCCAGCGTTTCTGGAAATGAACAAAGGTAAACACTTTTTTTAGACCTGGCTAAATGAAATTTAAGACCTAGGATGAAAATCTGGCCGGTTTTAAGACTTTTTAAGGCCTTAAATTTAAAGTTCAGAATTTTAGACTTAAGACTTTTTAAGACCCCGCGGAAACCCTGTCTATTGCATTACATAATGAAATTGGACAAGCTCAGTTTTCTGCTAATTCGTTTTCATGAATTTGAATGTGTACAAAAGATTGTGTGTGACTGAAGGATGTGACGGATATTTATCCTTCAAAATAAGCCAAATGAAAGATTTGAGATGAAGGCTGCCTTTCAAGGATTCTTCAAATTGAGATGGCCTTCAGCTTGATGATGTGGCAGCCAAGATACGCAGACTTACTATTGAGAAGGCAAAAGGTGTCGACAAGTGACTTATGGAGTCAGTGAAGTTCACAGAAGTTCATAGCCGAAACAACTTTATATTACATAATTAAGATTATATTAATCTTATATTATGTGAAAATATGCGTCTGTAAATTTTACTAGGAGGCTCCAAAAAGAACGATTAAGCATCATGCAAAAGATGAGCCTGACTGAGAAGACTGACTGACTCGCAAGCTTTAAAGTGCCCCATTATGCTTTTTCAGATATTACCTTTCATGTAGTGTGTAATACAGCTGTTTGTGAATGTAAAAGGTCTACAAATTTTCAAAGATCAAAGTGCACGGTAAATTGATTTATTGTTTCCCAAAAGAAAGAACCGATTTTGAACTGCCTGAAACTAGTAGTCAGTAATTCCAGTCTTTCTTCCTGCATGAACTTAGGTAGGTTTGTAACAAATTAGCATAATGCCAGTCTACGTTCTTCATTGGCTGCCCACAAACAACGTCTACATTGACCAGAGATGACACTGTTTCTGAGCTGCGAAACTGCTGAGCTGCTGTTTATGTATGTCACTGTTTATGAAGTGCTGAGGAAGCCTCCGGAGCTGAAGTTCAGATATGGTATTGGGTGTTTTGTTTCCGACACGCACTGTAAGCAGTAGACCAATCACAACAGACTGGGCCAATTGACCAATCAGAGCAGAGTAAGCTCTCAGAAAGGAGGAGTTTAGAGAGACTGGATCCTTTATCGAACCGTTTCATACACTGTGAGAAAAGAGGTGATGCTGCAATGTATATTATGAGAGATGTAAACCTTTTTTTAGGAGACTTCCAAAACAAAATTAGAAAAAAGCATAATAGGATTTTAAAGCATGAACATGACATGTAATAAACATGTATAATATAGTATCTTAGTTTAATGCTACTCTTGACATGTTTTGAGAAAAAGAGACTTTAACTGTCTAATGGTAGAAATCCGTTTACACTAAATACAACAACAAAAGAATGCATGTAATTTATATAACAAATTTACATAACTGAGTTGGAATAAACAGATGAACTGCAGCACTGTTAAAAAGGCGACCTAAAGTGCTGCACATGAACTTGAATCTGTGACTCGTTCTTTGACATGAACTGTCCAAAACGAACTGATTCTCAATGAATCCAACACTACATACAAGAGAGCAGCTAAGGGGTGTCCTAGTATTTTATTTGAACATTGCATTTACACTTGACCACATCAATGTCTGCAAAACGGATGTATATTCAAGCCACTATTCCCACGCTGTATGCAAACATACACGTCTGTGAAGATGCTAATCTGAAATTTTCACTTCTTCACCTCATATGGCAATTAGCGTTTGAATTTTGCAGTTGCTCAAATGCAAATGAATCACCCTAGTATTATGAATGCAAAACTGCACAAATTTCACTAAGGTGCCAATGACATTTAGAAAATTCTCCACCAGAGTGAGTGAACATTCTGAGATATCACATAAATATAAATAGCTATATGCTAATTTTATGTATGCTGGAAGCAAGTCTGAATGAATAAAGGTTTGAAAAGTGGTACAAAGGCCATGATTTGTATACAACTGTGGGTGCTGACCGTTGCAGTGCATACAAACTCCCTCGCAGCCTCAGACCAAACATTAGATTGTAGTGAAACTAGAAATGGAGGCGCAGCCAATGAGGCGAGATTTCCTCATTTCTCAACTTAGCTCATCAGGCCTGGAAACCTAATGTGATCTATAGTATCACCTCACACTTCAATACAACTTCCATTTCGAGGCTGCGTTTTCACATTAGCGCCACATGGACAGCTAGCCTGCACAGACCAGTGCTCTTCGCCAATCCCAGCATTCCCTGAATATCAGCGCTGAAGAATTAAGTTACACAGAGCATCTTATAAAGGTTTTATGACTTTTACAAGGATATGGGGATCCATTTTGTTTATACATCATGTGTCTTGGTGCATGAAATTGCTTTTTTCCCCCATGTTTCCTGTTACAATAAAACATCGAGGTATCAAGAATATTTTAGCAGGAGGAAATGCCAAGACTCTTGATTATGACTGCAGCTATGAGTGACGAAGGGTTCACCTCAGGCCACTGACACCATAAATGACCAAATATGTACTGCAATTTGTTTTGTAGTACATTGGGGATATCAAATATGCCTATGCCACTTAAACCGCTTGAAGCATTTCCCTTTTCCAGTTCAATCATACAAAAAGTGGCGATTTCCTCCTGATTTAACCCATAAAAAAACTATTGGTATGTATTAATGCATATAGATTGGTTCAGTGATGTTCAATATTTTTGACTTGAATAAAACCAGTTAAATTAGATGTTACCATTTTTAGGTTATGCTTTTAGGATGGTTTTAAGATTTAAGATGTTTCTTTACAATCATTTGCATAATTTGATATTCAGAGCGTTCTGTTCAGACAAGTAACAGCAAAAAAAAGGTAATTTGGAAGACCCTGACTGTGCAGGTGAGAGGCAATCAAACATGAGGGCAGAGAGATTAATGAAAGTGCATTTGTGGCTTTGTCACGTTTAAACAATAGCAGAAAGGCGACAGTGTTTCTGCCACTCGGTGATGCATTGTTTGACATTAAGGCTAATTACACTATACATATACCTTTGTAAACATTGCTTTATCCTCCTCTTCAATGTCGCTGCATAACCACAGAATCATTTTCTCAAACAGACGGACACAAATTGAAATCCAAAGCTCATTTTTGCTCTTGTGGCCCATTATGTTGCATAGCGCATGTTTATGCATGATACCTGGAGAAGCTGTTGTACCAGTGGAGCTAGCAAAACAGTGCACTCATCTTTGAATTATTTAAAACAGTGCCTCAATGAAGAAAACACACAGCTCCAATTTATGTTCCACATCCACCTCACCACACATCAGGGAATATAAGCCTTCTGAAACCCACACAAGCTCTGTGTCAGCTTTATTTGATTTAGATCAAATAAGATCCCCCGTTCTGATTGTAGACGTTTGAAAAGAAATAGAAAAGCTAAAAATGAAATAAAAACACAGTACAGTTCTTCACTTCGACAATGCTTTTTTATTATAATTTATTGAAACTATTTGAATTGATCATTTTATGTAATAATAAAATAATTTATTATTTTACATATTTTTTTCATATTAAAATATATTGATTAATTAGTATAAACATATGATAAAATATTATATTTATGTAGTATTAATAATATAATATTATACATTATTTTATTATATAATTCATTAACTTATTAAATGCATTATTTGATATTTTACATATGTATTAATTTATTTAAAAGTAAATAAAATAGGTTAATATAATGAATATACAAATATTATAAAATATAAAAAATAAATATATTATAAAATATAAATTATGTTATATTTAATAATGTAATATTAATAATATAATGTATTTTTATTTCATATTTGTAGTTATTATTAAATGTAAATAATATATTTATAAGTTTGCATACTTATATATTAATTAACTTATTAAATATTTATATTTTTTTAAGTATAATTTATTGATATAATGAATCTATATTTTTTCAATATACAAATATATACAATGTAAAATTATTAACAATAATATTTATTTTATAATAAAGAAAATTTATTAAAGGGTTGGTTGATTATTATTTCACTTTTCTAACTTTAGTTAGTGTGTAATGTTGCTGTCTGAGCATAAACAACATCTGCAAAGTTACAACGCTCAAAGTTCAAAGCAAAGGGAGATATTTGCTTTTAAAGAAATTGCTTTTTAAGGACTACAACAAATTAGGGCATTATCAAGACAGAATATGCTAATCAATGACTAGAAGATAACTACACATAAGCTACATAAATTCATCAACTAACCATTCAGAAACGTCCTTTTGCTTTCTACATGTTGTCACTTCTTCTTGAGTCTCTCCATCTTTGTCTGACTCCGGTTTGAACACAAAAGGCTAAAAGTTTTTGAAATGTTCAGTGCATGTCTGTGTGAGGTAATCTAAGCTGCTAAGAACAAGCTGTTGTAGCTCCGCCCTCTGTGCCGGAAGCAGCAGCTCATTTGCATTTAAAGGAACAGACACGGTGCGTTTTTGCTCACCCTCAAAAATTGACAATTTTAACATGCTACATAATCTGTGGGGTATTTTGAGCTAAAACGTCACATACACACTCTGGGGACATCAAAGACTTATTTTACATCTTGTGAAAAGGGCATTATACCACCCCTTTAAATTGAGCACCAGTCTAAAGACAGACTGAGAATACTGTATCTTCATTCTTGTTCAAAACTGTCCAGTGACCAAATTATGGCAGACATCTTTGAAATATAAATTTTTTCTGCAGGAGCTTTGTTTGCAAATGACATCTAGTAATTTGCATCTGCTGGATTTAATTATGCTTTAGAAGAACTAAAGCTCGGGAGATTAATTGGAATACTTTGAAATCTTGGATTGCTACCTTCCATATTAACTCATGTTTACTTCTAAATGCTCAAAAATGGCAAAAATCATCTGAAGATGCACACGCACGCCAGGAATATCCGCTTAAATGCCTGCATCTATGCACCGGTGTAAAAGATATCAAAGAGAACACGTTCCCTGGGAAATGTTTGCTATTATGACTTGTACTAATTTCCATGGGACAGGATGAGTTACAGAAAGACAATATACAGGGGTGGGCGGGAAGAACACATCTTCAGAGGAGCCAGGATTAAAGTGATGTAGATGAACATCAAACCGTGCTGAGGGACTTGTGTTTTGTGTGGGAACATGAAAAAGAACTTCCTGATAGCGAGGCCCATTATGGCATCTCTCTCATCGAATTTTAACGAGCTCTCCAGCAGTGGTAGTTTTTGTCTTAGCGCTCTTAGAGATGACTTTAATGTGCTCCGGAGAAAGGAGACAGCCTCTCTGCTTGAGTTTAACAAACTCGGCTTCACAGAGTCCTCACGTCCATGTGCAGTGCCATCACTGAGCCTCTTTTCTGAGGTTACAGCGCTTTCTTCGCCGTCAAAAACTCTCAGCTGCAAACCCAAGTGATATCCGGGAATATTTCGCATCAGTCGGCTACTTCTCAACTGATTTGATGCAGGACCAAGATTTTACACTGGACGTCTTGGCGCCACAGCACAGTGCCAAAACTGTTTATTGTATAAAAGTAAACAAAAATGTCCTTAGAATCAAACTGCGCATGAACTGCACGGGCCAAACAATAGGCCAACATTAAAATGACATAGGATTTTGACCGTTTTGAATTTTATATCTGCAATAACTTTGTTGAAAAAATAAATAAAATCCTGCTGGTTCCTGACTTTTCCTAAAAGTGCTAAAAATGTTTTTCATTTAAATTACACATAAGGCAAAAAAACAAATGAACATATTTACCTATTTCGGCCATAGACAGTCATATTGACCGCACTGAATTTCGCGGTATTATTATACATATACCAATATACACAACAACAAAATGTGGTAAAAAATACACAAAACATATTCCACAACAAATCATTTAAATGTAATGATATTCAGAACAGAACAAGAATGAAAAAATAACTATAAACAAGCCAAAATGAAATACTTTAAAGCGAAAGTGAAAGTAAGCGGTGTTGGGCTCACGTAACTCTCTAATTAGAATCAAAATGTTTCAACATCTGTGATGTATTTGGATGGTAAACTATTCTTTATTATAGGCTTTGTACTTCACTCACGTTCCAATATCGCCGGAAAAAATCATCCTCTTCACACGCGCAAAATGGTACGAATTGTACGAATTGCAGTGGAATTTTTATATGTTAGGTTGACTATTTTATTATTATATTTTATTATGGCTATAATGAACAGGCTGCAATGTCAAGATTGCAATGCTGGAATATGGTGTGTGTGTGTGTGTGTGTGTGTGTGTGTGTGTGTGTGTGTGTGTGTGTGTGTGTGTGTGTGTAAGGCGCGGGCGCGATCGAACAGTGGAAACATGAAAACATGGGCTACTCCGTCATTTTGTTCAGGACATCTACGGATATTATTATTTATAAATGTATAATTAAACTTGTTTAAATGTACAGTTTGGTGTTGTTTTGTTTTTTAAAAGATATCCTAATACAATAAATGCATTAATCTCTCAATTGGGTATTTATCATTAAAGATATAGAGTTTGGAATCTAGCGGTCAAAATGACCGCTTGCGGCAGTTCTAGTAGTTATGGAATTCTGGCACTTCTAGTGTTAACAGCTAATAATTCACAAAACAATTTTAAAATCAATCAATCAATCAATGGTTTATTGTTGATTCCCTGCTTGTCTACAGTATACTAACACAAAATAAGAGTTGGCTATTCATTGAGCAAAGTATTAATCTTTGTTAATGTTAGTTCATAAAAATCCAGCTATTCTTTGTTTCTTCGTGTAACTTCACAGTACATTAACTAATGTTAACAAATACAACCTTTGATTTTAATAATATATTAGTAAATGTTGAAATGAACTTTAAGATTAAGAAATGTTGTAGAGGTATTGTTCATTCTCAGTTCATGTTAACTAAAGTAGTAAACTAATATTGAACTATGAAACCTTATTGTGAAGTGATACCCATTTAACATACTATAATGTGTTTTGTATTTTCTTTTATCATTTTGTACATGTATCATTTTACATGTAAAATGTATGAAACCTTATTGTGAAGTGATACCCATTTAACATACTATAATGTGTTTTGTATTTTCTTTTATCATTTTTGTAGCCACATAACCTGTCTGTGATAGAGCTGAATAACCACTGTTTTACATGGCCAAGCCTTTTCGGGAAGCATATCAAATAACTGACATAAATACAAATGAAGACATTGTCCATTCTCTCTGGCTTTGCTGACAGTTTTGGAACTGTGTTGGTGTATTTTAAGGTCCCTTTTTGTTACAAAACAGGTTATCAATCATGTTGCGGAAACGCGCCTTAGAAAATGTTGAATTACACAAGGTTCTTTATCTCTATGTAAATATTATGCTAATAGAGCTGAGCTTGTAATCTTAGATGCTGTGATGCTTTTCATAGTCGACAATAGAATGAAAAGCAAAAAGCGTCGGCTGCCTCGTGCTATATGGAGAACGATAGAACTGTGGAGACACATGATTGATGAGGTAATCCATCTATAGGGTTATCAGTCCAGAGCAGTTGTATTGCGTCTTTTCATACAAGCAAACCCACCTCATAGCTTTTTCCTCTTCCTCTCTTTCATTTTCGGTTTCCTTTGGCAAATAAACACGGCTGTCCAGATGCTGTTGTGTTTATAAAGCACTGGAATGCTGTTATCTAAATAAAAAGAAAGAAAAGGACTCCATTTATTGATTCCACCACTCAGTGGGCTGTTCTTGAGTCAGTGCTTATTTTGGGTTTAGCCCAGACCTGTGTGCATGAGGGCATCTTTTGTGAAAATATTGGAATATGATAGACTTTATAAGAACTAGGGCCATTCAATCAAACTGGCTCCTTTTTGGTAGGAAGTATATTTGGTATTACTTGTTTGAAAAGTGAAATATTTGTGAAAAATATTTGATAAGTGAAAAATGATTTGAAAAATGAAACATATTCTACCTATTCTTCAACCATCCAAACTATTCTGTTTAACCTATTCAAAATCATGGTAATATGGCTGCCATTTTGAGACTGTGTCCTATAGAGAATAAAAAGCGCCTCAAAAACTCATCCAAATGAAGTGCGTAGACCAAAACTACCAAAACTAAAGATTCAAAAAGGCCCATACTCTCTAACAATTAAGAAAATCTATACTTTAATGAAAAAACTGCAAACGTTTCGATCACATGTGACTTTTCTCAATGCCTAATAATAAAAATGAAAATTATTAGGCATTGAGAAAGGTCACATGCCGAAACGTTTGCCTACTTTATCTCACAATTGTCTCTAAGGTTTTTCTTCGTTGTTAAAGTGTACGGGCATTTTTAAATCTTTTTCAAGATATCCTACACACACAACAAAAGAAAACAAGATATTCTCGTGATAAAAACGAGAAATAAAGAGTTTACGTCCTGAAAGGACGATGATGTCATGAAAAATTGAGTTCACCCAAAAATTCTGTCATCATTTACTCACCCTCATATCGTTTCAAATCTATAAGACGTTCGTTCATCTCTGGAACACAAATGAAGATCTTTTGGTAACACTTTATTTTAAGGTGACGTAGTTACATGTTACTACATGTACTTACTATAGTAATAACAGTAAATTATCATAATTACAAGTAACTAAACCTAAACCAAATCCTAACCGTAACTCTATAGTATTTACATGTAGTTAATTAATATTACTCAGTACTCTTTTGAATAAGTACAATGTAACTATGCCACCTTAAAATAAAGTGTAACCAATATTAAAAAAAAAAAATTCTTATACAGAAATCTCTGATGCTTCAAAACGTTCATAAAGAGATCGTTTTATAACTGTTTATAACTGTATTTAAAGTGTTTCATAATGTGACATACACATTGTATAAGTGACACTTTTGTGTCAGTTGGTTTTCTGAGTGTCTGGTTTGTTTAGAAGGTACAAGGCTATTAAATAGGTACGTCTGAGAAAAATATAATTGCTGGCTTTGTCAAAATGTAAAAGATTCCTGGCATCTTTTCTTAACAAAACTAATTTTCTTCAAGTCTTAAAATGTCTAAATATATTCCAGACACTGTAAACAAGTTGTGTATATATATATATATAGCTGATACGGTGGCAATGGCAGATGCTCAGAATAGAAGTGTGATGTCCTGATCTCACTCTCCTCTCTCACTCCTACTTTCTCTTCTCACTTACCGTCTCATAAATGAAGTAAAAAAAAAGAGAAGATTTTCCTAAAAACATCCAGCGTGAAAGCCTCAGAAAACCACCCTTAGTGCCAACCATGCTGCTAACCCAAAGAAACCCTATTGACAGTGGCTCACAAACCAAAATAAAATGCAAACAACCTGGTAGTATTTCAGGCAAAAACACAGAGCAAGAAATTCCAAGCTGTGTCGTTGCCGTCAGGCGAGCGCGAGGGTGTATTCTGAGGTTTGGATGCTGGATGCCCTGTGGAGAGTAGTAATGCGTTTACTTCATTCACGGGCACCTCAGGAAAACCATGATGAGGATGCGCTGGTGCAGCGGCTTCTGAACGATATAAAGTGACCTGCTTATGGTGATGTCACCAAGTAATGGCATGCGTGATGGCGGTTTGATGTTTAAGCTCCTGCCAGCGTGCTATCGCAGCTTCTTAGCAGGTGCCTGAGGCAGAACCACAGGCTAGAATTCACTTAGAAAGGATAGTAAACTACTCTGATGTTGTTTGCAACGAAATTCACGCTGAAACTCAATAAATGATGCGCCCTCCTCAGGCTTATTTGCTTGATAAATAGAAGTGAATGGACAATGACTACATTTCGCGCAGAAAAAAAAAAAACTTTTGCAGAATGTCTGGGAATAAGTGCTAGAGGGGGTTACCTGGAAATTGCCTGAAGCATCTTGGCTAACAATCTCAACACTTCAAAAAAAAAAAAAAAAAACTTTCTTGCCATTCTTTGATGTTTGGATTCGCATCTCTGTGCTAGCTTGGGCTGCTGTGCAATCGTAGGAATGTGTCAAAGACATTCGCTTTGTTTATACAGTGAGGAAAATAAGTATTTGAACACCCTGCTATTTTGCAAGTTCTCCCACTTAGAAATCATGGAGGGGTCTGAAATTGTCATCGTAGGTGCATGTCCACTGTGAGAGACATAATCTAAAAAAAAAAATCCAGAAATCACAATGTATGATTTTTTAACTATTTATTTGTATGATACAGCTGCAAATAAGTATTTGAACACTTGAGAAAATCAAATGTTAATATTTGGTACAGTAGCCTTTGTTTGCAATTACAGAGGTCAAACGTTTCCTGTAGTTTTTCACCAGGTTTGCACACACTGCAGGAGGGATTTTGGCCCACTCCTCCACACAGATCTTCTCTAGATCAGTCAGGTTTCTGGGCTGTCGCTGAGAAACACGGAGTTTGAGCTCCCTCCAAAGATTCTCTATTGGGTTTAGGTCTGGAGACTGGCTAGGCCACGCCAGAACCTTGATATGCTTCTTACAGAGCCACTCCTTGGTTATCCTGGCTGTGTGCTTCGGGTCATTGTCATGTTGGAAGACCCAGCCTCGGCCCATCTTCAATGCTCTAACTGAGGGAAGGAGGTTGTTCCCCAAAATCTCGCAATGCATGGCCCCGGTCATCCTCTCCTTAATACAGTGCAGTCGCCCTGTCCCATGTGCAGAAACCCCCCCCCAAAGCATGATGCTACCACCCCCATGCTTCACAGTAGGGATGGTGTTCTTGGGATGGTACTCATCATTCTTCTTCCTCCAAACACGTTTAGTGGAATTATGACCAAAAAGTTCTATTTTGGTCTCATCTGACCACATGACTTTCTCCCATGACTCCTCTGGATCATCCAAATGGTCATTGGCAAACTTAAGACGGGCCTTGACATGAGCTGGTTTAAGCAGGGGAACCTTCCGTGCCATGCATGATTTCAAACCATGACGTCTTAGTGTATTACCAACAGTAACCTTGGAAACGGTGGTCCCAGCTCTTTTCAGGTCATTGACCAGCTCCTCCCGTGTAGTTCTGGGCTGATTTCTCACCTTTCTTAGGATCATTGAGACCCCACGAGGTGAGATCTTGCATGGAGCCCCAGTCTGAGGGAGATTGACAGTCATGTTTAGCTTCTTCCATTTTCTAATGATTGCTCCAACAGTGGACCTTTTTTCACCAAGCTGCTTGGCAATTTCTCCGTAGCCCTTTCCAGCCTTGTGGAGGTGTACAATTTTGTCTCTAGTGTCTTTGGACAGCTCTTTGGTCTTGGCCATGTTAGTAGTTGGATTCTTACTGATTGTATGGGGTGGACAGGTGTCTTTATGCAGCTAACGACCTCAAACAGGTGCATCTAATTTAGGATAATAAATGGAGTGGAGGTGGACATTTTAAAGGCAGACTAATTGAGGGTCAGAATTCTAGCTGATAGACAGGTGTTCAAATACTTATTTGCAGCTTTATCATACAAATAAATAGTTAAAAAAATCATACATTGTGATTTCTGGATTTAATTTTTTAGATTATGTCTCTCACAGTGGACATGCACCTACGATGACAATTTCAGACCCCTCCATGATTTCCAAGTGGGAGAACTTGCAAAATAGCAGGGTGTTCAAATACTTATTTTCCTCACTGTACCATTTTAAATGTGTGTTGTAATCAGAAGGTAGAAATGCTTTATGTTATTTACAGTCAAACCAAAATTTGTTCAGACACCTTCAACATTTCTCACATTATCACAGTTTATTCGCTATAGTTTAGAAAATGGTAATAAAATATGACAAGAATGTGAAAGTTATCAAATCAGTTGATATTTCACTGGTTTTGGCCATCCTTCTGTTAGACTGTCTCACAGATGAATTAGGTTGAATAGCTGTCAGCGGTTAAATTTAAGCACACAATTAGATAATATCAATTTAGGACAAAAAAATTACCAAGCAATGCTTAATTTTGTTCAGTCTGTGGTGTAAAAGGTCACATTAGCAATAAAAAATAAAAATAAAAAAACACTTAAGCAAAACATGGTCGATTTTTATACATTTTATTGGTAGTCCACTGTATAAAGAATTTTTGGGTATAATATGTCACAGTTTATTTTATTTAGCTATACCTCACTTACATAAATGAACTTTAGTGTCCTGCACTCACTAGTAAAAAAAAAATATCACAAATGATATCTGGTGTCTGAATAATTTTTTTGGTTTGACTATGTGTGAGTGAGGAAGAAACAGTTTTGACATCAATTTTATTGTAATATTGAAATAAAAAATATAATTCTATTATAATATATTCATTATATATATTTTATGTTTATAACTCTGTTTATAACTTTTCAAAGTGTGATGCTGGTTTTACACTGATTGATGACTTTTCATAAACATGAATAATTATGGTTAACATCCATCATCCGTCATGGAGGAAATAATGAAATTGTATTTTTGTTTGTAAACAATAACAACATGTTTTAATTATTAGGGGTTCAAGCACGAAGTGCTGAAACCCTATTGTTATTGTTAATTTTCCCATGATGCAACATTCAGACATAAAACTGATCGGGCAGACCAAACCGTAAGTCGTAGAGACTTGACACTTTGGGGGCTGGTAGTACTCACACCGCCTACAGCGTCACCAAGGCCCGCCCCGATCGGCCTGACGGGGGCGCTACAGCGCTCAAAAGTACGAAATGGCTCATAACTCATCAACCGTTAGGTCTAGGCTCAAGTGTCTTATATCGTTGGATTCCTTGGCTCGAGTCGGACCAGATGCGTGCCTTGGATTTGCTCGCCCTTCAGGCGCCAATTTCGAGTAAATTGCATTTTTTTGAAAAACCTATTTTTGCAAACTTCTCCTAGGTTTTTGGCCCGATCGGAACCAAACCGCTGCAAGAATATTCTCTTGAGTCTGACAATCAATAATCATCCAAAAAATTCAACATTTCAAATAACGGTCGATAAGGGGAACCAAAATATTTGATGGCACCAGGGCCACTTTTACTAAAACGGTTATAAATTGTGAACGGAAAGAGATTTTTTTGCTAAACTTGGGATACATCTTCCTGAGCTCAATCTGAGATCACTTGAAAAAAATCGCAACAATTGGCCACTTGGTGGCACTATAAAACGGTTATAACTTGTGAACGGAAAGAGATATTTTCGCAAAACTTGGGACACATGTTCATGAGCTCATTCTGAGGTCACGTGAAAAAAAATCATGACAATTGGCCACTTGGTGGCGCTATAAAATGGTTATAACTTGTGAGCGGAAAGAGATATTTTCGCTAAACTTGGGACACATGTTCATAAGCTCAATCTGAGTTGACATGAAAAAAATCGTGACAATTGGCCACTTGGTGGCACTATAACAGTGAAAAAAATCATGAAAATAGCTATAAGCGCACCCAACCGTTAGTCTACTGAAAATTGGCACGCAGTGTCTTTGTCTAGGGTGCCATGATAGTCTATGAGATCATTGGTGAATCTCAAAAAACTCAGTATACGTCATTGGCACAATGCCTTGAAGGAGCCTTAGAAGTTTCAAGCCAGTGTTTTTTCACAGGAGTGACCTCCTAAGAATCCCTGCCGAGTCCAACAATACCAAACATGCCAGGTTTCGCCTTATGGTTTTTGTAAGTGTCATTTAGAGCTTTAAAAAATTGTGGTTATCTTCAAAGCCGTTAGTCCGATCGAGACAACAACAAAAAAACAAAGGAAATTTGAAAACATAGGTAAATAGCTAAACAATAACGCCAAAATGTTAAAATTATGATAGGAACTGACAAAAAAATTAATTAAATCCAATCAATTTCACCCATGGATCATTTTGATGCTCTCACATGTTTGAAACGAACAATGATGGATTGTGATGAAATTTGTTTCCAGAAAATCCCGCTATAATGTAAGAGAGCATCTTTTTTATGTATTTGGACATAGGCCTAACAATGTGTTATGGTGCGCTGTCACCAGTGTTTTTTTTTTTTTTTTTGGTGAGCGTAGGCTACTCCTGATTTTGTTAGTCATCTCATCTCTTATGCTGTGTATGATCATATCCTGCCCTATTCATGGTAGCCTACTCGCGGACATTGCGTCATCAATGTCATCAATTGCGTCATTAAGGGGCCCGCCTTGATAATCCTACTTAAGGGCCCGGTGTTGGCTCGTTACGCCACTGAATATAATTGTCTAAACTCCTTATCAAAATTACATATTTACAACAAATTTGACACATATATATGGGCACACTTTGAGTACTACTAATAAAAGTGGTGGAGATCAGGCAAGACTGTAAGAAGACTCAGGCAAAAAGGTGCTATAACTGTAAAAACGCTTTAAAACCATATATTTCCTATGGTAAACTGCCTGTATTGGCTGTAAATTGTTTTTCATCTATGATGGCAGTTGTTAAATGCTTGCTAAATAAAACTTAATGTCTTTTGATGCTTGTGTGCTTAAAGGCCTTAACTGCTTGAACCCCGATAAATGCTGCTTGCAGCTTTAAATATTATTATTATTATTATTATCATCATTATTATTATTGTTGTTATTACATTTCAAAGCAGGTAAGCTAAAAGCAGGTGTAATAATAATAAAATAATAATAATAATAATAATAATAAATATCAGAACCTAGTATTAGCTTACCTGCTGCAGAATTTTAAATTGCAGCACTTTTTTAGCATCTGGTAAATGAAAAAAACATAAATATTCTAAGCTTGCCTGCTGCCAAAACAATTTCTGGCTTTGAAACAGCTTCTCGATTCACAAAAGAGCATAGACCTTGCAATTACCTGTGAATAAACAGATGGAATACACACTGTATTGTCCCATATTTGAAGTGGAAGTTTTAAAACAGAAATTTCTTTTTCAATGTTAGCACTATAGCATCAGAGACTAAAACCTAACCTCAAATCATTCAAAAACACCACTTAACACATTTACTATCAAAACTCCAGAGGCTATTTAGAATGAGAGAACTGGACTGGAATTGTAATTGTAAAAAATGTTTCAACGTGTATTAAACATTTTGTCCTTTGAAACGCTCAACACAACATTATTTTTTAATACCACACACACCAAAAGCATACTATATAAACCATTAGTGTGAAAAGGCAAAGATACACCATTATTATAACCATTTACTAACAAAGTGAGAATTATGGGGGGTTTAGTGAAGGGGTGTCACAATCTAACCATAATAAAAATATCAGAATCATGTCACATCACAAAAATGCCTATATCATAAAACTCCATTTCCCCTTTATTCTCTATGGCAGCACAAGTAGAAGTCATGATAAATTACATAGATAAAGAATCAATTACACACCTAATGCTTATCATTTGCGCTTCGTTTTTTTTTGTGTTGCATTTGTTGCCTTTAAAAACCTTCCTGGGCCCTATTTTAACGATCTGAAACGCAAGTATCAAGCGCGAAACGCAAGTAACTTTGTGGGCGGATCTCTAAGATAAATGACTCTTGCGCCCGACGCAAATCTAAAATGGGTTGGTCTGAAGTAGCTTTATTATTCATAGGTGTGGTTTGGGCGTAACGTGAAATAAACCAATCAGAGCGACATCTCACATTCCCTTTAAGAGCAGGCGCGCTTGTTCCATGGCGGATTGCTATTATAACAGCGGATTTGCCAGGCGCGCGCCAGGAGCGGTTCACAGCCGAGGAGACCGACGTTCTCGTCAGGGCCGTAAAACACAGAGAAGTGACATTGTATGGGGAACGGAGAAACACACCCAAATTAGCTTCGGTTAAACAGGCGTATACAAATTTGGGTAAATGTGTAAGCTAGATTTATGACTATTTTTTCACATCTTCATGGACACAACAATGATTTCCCTCGTGTGTTAATATTGTTCCTTGTAATAATGTATGGTTTTCTAAAAATGAGAACTGCGTCTGTGTGTAGACGAGATAAGCAAAGTGCATGCGCGTTGTGCACACGCTACATTGATTATGGCCAAGCATGCGCCCTTAAAATAGCATATGAATAACATGCGCAACACGGAATTATTTTCTAAACCTGCAAAATAGCACCAGGGAACGTTTGCGCCGGAACACGGCTCCTCTTTGCGCTGAACCGCCCCCGGGAGCGCAAATTCATTTCCTAATTTACCGACGTGCGTCTGTGGAGGGAAAAGTCTGCTGTGCGCGGATGCAAAATAGGAATGATACATTCGTCAGTGTACAAAGTCAATTGCGCTGGGTGCAAGATAGGGCCCCCTGTCTTTGTCTCTGTCATGTAACACAGGGGCAGACAACAGGAATGCAGGTAACGGATGTTAATTGAACAAAGCAAGCAGAAGGCAGGCAATATGGCAGACTTAACTTAGACAGTTCTTGGTCTTGAGGAGAGGATGGCACTATGAAGGCAGGTAAACAGTAACACCATACACTAGTGAATGATGAGACCAGACAAAAGGATGGCATGGGTGACTATAGGATAGTCCTTCATGAGTTTTTTGGTGAGAGTGAACGAGTGGGGAGAGTAGTAGGGTCTGTTGCTGATGGCATGGTTGAATCCGAAACAACATCCATTTGTTCTGACATAAATCAATTGAACATCTTAATTATGACTTCCAAAGTGAGTTGGAACTTTCAGGCAAGATTTAAAGGCAGCATGACAGTGTGGGTTATATAGCATATTAAGGTTATTTTGAATCCTTGTAAAAAATAAATAAAGGTGAATTGCACTTATTCAGTCATCAAAGATTCAATTATTGTTTTGCAGAAAAAAATATATACTTACACGGTTACACACCTCGGGTCGTTAGCGACCCTATACAATTTTTACAAAAAATTAATGGGAAATCAGGCACAATATATATATATATATATGTATTTATTGTTTATAATTAATAGATTGAGGAATACTAAGAAGGCTGATGTCTAACTTTAAAAAATGAATGAGGAGGAGGATAGTGAGTGACGTCCCGGGTTACTAAAGACCTGAGGGATGCGTTTAAAGTTTAATACTGACTGTTGTCCATGGTGACGCTAATAACCGTGATTCAGATATTGACCTCAGTATTAATATTACTTAAATGTGCAGTGTTCATCTTGTTGCTACACTTTAAGAAAAAAATTTGATGAAAAATGGGACAGGACATTATTTGTCAATTTTACAGACATTTCCTTTAACCCTAAAACTCCACACATTGCAATGTATAATTCAAAATACAAGTAAAACTACTTGGAAAATTACTTCATATTAACACAGCTTTAAGACAAGTAAGATTATAAAACTTAAATGTCAAAAACTCAAATATTCTATATTACAGTATTTTGTCATGTAAACTTAGCTTAATTTCGTATTTTTGCATTAGTTACAAACCTGAATTCGATGCAACTACACAAACTGCCCTCAAACATCAGGGCAATGCAATTTAGACAAGGGCTTGGATTATCATAGTACAATACTTCAGCTTAATGTTATATTTTTTAATCAAGTACAAACCTAAAAAAAAAAAATGTATAAGGTTGCTGATCTTCAATTTTTTTCTGTAAATCTGCTTCCAGACACTGATTGGACTTGAAAAACTGTCAGGTTTTTGAGACGTTGAGGGCAGTTTATGTGTATCTGTAGCCTACTTAGTGTATGTCAAAAATGTAGGAGAATATGATTTGTGAATATGATTCACAAATAGTTTTGTTTGAGGAAAAACATGAAAATATTATGGTAAAAAAAAAAAAAAAAAGGTTAATTTTGATGATTTAGTTGATTAGTTTGGCCTCAACTGCATTCAGATGGTTTTCAGCAACAGATTTGGCAACCGTAGGCCTACATCATTTTCTGCTTGGGCGAGAACCTCAAAGTAGATAAACAGCTAAGGTTTCACCTCATATGACAAGGAAATGTATATTTATGATAATATTAAGAAGCAAATCCCCGCAGAGCGCAGTTTATGTAAAGCATGCACTGCTAAACACCTGCAACCAATAGAGGAAAGTTGGCATATTTTAAAATAATTTTCTTGGGTCCATTCGGTAAAAGCACCTTTATTTTCACAGAGATCCGAGACTACTAATATCAGACCCGAATGGTGTCTGAGGCACTCGTCAAAGTTTTGGACCCGTGCGAAGTAAAGTTGGGAATTTGGAAAGCAGGTACTGAAGAATTCCCTGGCAGGCTGAGAAAGGCCATGCACTGGAAATGAAATCTGTTTTGTGAGAATAAAGAAAATACGGCTCAGCGGTCCGTCGCCGCTCCCTGGTCTGAGATGCCCGTTTCATAGTCCATTAGCCAGTCATGGGGAGAAAGGCAGGCGGTCTCCTCCCGCTGCGTGCATTCAGAGCGATGTCATTTCCCTCCACGCGCCGACGACGGCCCGCGCCGCAGTACCGCGGTGACACGACCTCCATCATCCATTTCCACATGCAGAGGAGTAGTTTAACTGCCACGGCCTCGCACGGCACGCATTAGAGACGCACCAGCATACTTATGAGGCCAGAACCAGTGGCTCAGATTCACTCGAGCTCAAAGAAAACTTTTAATGATGCCAGTAAGTAAAAGGGTGGAATTCCCGGAGGGAGAGCGCATTACTTTGTGAAAATTTTGTAGGAGAGACAAAGATGCCCGTGGCTAGCAATGTTGCTGTGATGTTGGTGTCGCACATTCGGTGGCATCGAGTGTGTGACTAATACAGTTTATTTTGTGGAGAAGCAGCTTAAGGGAAGCTCTCACGCTGAGGTCCAAATTCACAATCTAACCCAGAGCGATGCTGACTAATGCAGTACCCGTGGCAAATAGATGTGCACAACTCTGGGATCATGTAGTGTTATTAGAACTAGTTAACAAATATGAGTAAATATAATAGAAAATAGAGACGGAACATGTTTCCGACAGTCATAACTAAAGGGTTCGAGTTGCTTTTTTTCTATTTTTTTTAAAACGGCGTACTTTTTAGAGTGTTTGTGTCTGAAATCCATATCTTGTGTGTGGTAGTTTGAAATATTGTAAAAAGAGGAACGGTTAAAAAAAAAAAAGCATAAAAAACCTAAACAACATTATGCATTTACATTGTATGTAAATGTCTCATTCAGCCAATACATGTTTTTGCAACTTCATATTTATATGCAATTTCATATTCAGCAAAATGCCAATTAAAATGTAGTTAACACTAGTTTGCAACCTTGCAAAGCAAAGGCATTATGTACAATAGTTATGGAAACCCAACCTTGCCACATAAGAAAAAAAAAAAAAAAAAACTTTTTGGTAATTATGAAATTCATAAAATCATCAGATAAAAGGTCATCATCAGACATAATAAAAATCAAAATTATGAGATAACATTTTTATTGTGATAAAAAATTGATTTGACGCTTAAATTGACAAAAACAAGTATGACAGTCAAAACTCTGACATAAAAACTTGAATTTACGATACCAATTACGATATCAAATAATTATTACAAAAAAGCTACTTTTAATCTCGTAATGATCTCATAATTATGAGTATCTCATGTCATAATGTGACAGTGAAAAAAAGCATGTTTTTTACTTATGTGGTGGAAATGGGCTTACATTTCATTTACAGTAAATGCAGATCCACCTCAAAACTTAATACACAAACCTCAGGAAGCCTCATTAAGTACTAAGATGAGCTTTAACATCACAAACAATACCAACAAACACCAGCAAAATGACCTGCAACACTAACTGCATCAATTATTCATGTTACAATTCATGCATTGCAAATCAGCAACATTGTTCAATATGAAATTTCCTCGGACAACTCTGTTGATTACTTGAGACATTTGGGAGAATATTGCTGGTCTAACTATGAGGATTCAAAGTAATTTACATTTTTTAAATATCTGTGAAAAAAAAGGCTCATATACTGGATAAAATATAATTGTATGTTTTATAGTCTACACTTTGAATAAGGCATTGGCTTACAACTAAATATTTTAAATACTTAAACACTAAGTTCGCCTTGTATTTTCAAACGCATTGATACAATCTTTATCACTATATCTCGAAATTTGCTTAATTGGTAGATGGAATTCATGCTCTAGGCTTACTGATTCATATTAGATTTTTGTGTTACGTGTTTTTAAACATGTGAAATGTGACCTTTAAAACATGAAAATAAAAAGTCTACAGCTTACTGGAGATTATACTGTTAGTACTGTTAAGACCCACATCAATAACAGCATCTTAAGCGGCAGGAAATGCAATGCAAACATCTTTACATGCGTCTAGCACATATCAACAAATCAGAGAAGCTCCAATGTGACACTTTACAAGCAATAACTACCTCCATAATGGAGTACACCATAACGTTAAAGAATGACTCTCTCAAATCTAACACATTTTGTAATGGATGTACATAACTCTCTTTTTTAATTTTAAGTATCTGACAGGTCAGGGCAGGAAGGGGTTTATCAACCTGTCTATGAAATGGAGATAAAAAGCTACACATTTCATTAGTAAACTCTTAGTAATTGTTACTATAAACATCAATTGATTACATCTGAAAGACAGTTCTCCCGAGACCATCACAAAAGACTCGGATGCTATCAGATGTTGTCATCACTGGTCCAATATGAATAGGTCTTTGAGGATGTGTATGTGTATTTAAAGGAATAGTTCACCTAGAAATGTAAATTCTGTCATCATTTATTCAATATCATGTCATTTGAAACCTGAAAGATTTGTTTGTTTTTTCTACAAACATAGAATAATTCTATTCCTTATCAATTTTTATGCAATCCTCAAGGGGTAGGTTGAAAAACTTGCTAAAGTAAACGTAATCTTAAAAATAGTCCATATTAAATGTTCACAATACTGTATATATAAATCTTAGAAACCGAAGTTTAAGTCATTATTCAAAAGATAATCTTCCCCTCCAGTGAGCTGTTAATTCACTGAATCATTGTGACTGAATCATCGAGTTAAGTGAGTTGAATGCAAGAACCAACTCAGTGAACAAACCAAACCTGTTTCAATTGATTCATTGTAAACATACATTTCAAAAGAACAACTCAAACAAATCAGACATCTCTACTTTTCTTGTGAACTCTCATGACTCAAATGGCTCCAGAACAACGGCTTCAGAGTCATATTGTTTTTTTTACTTAAAGGCACAGCTCACCCCAAAATGTATATTCTGTCATAATAGTTAAATAGCACTCAATAGTAAAAGTAATAATTAAAGCAATCAATTTAAATTGTGTAAAATATAGCCTATATAAATCTTCTCAAATTACATGACAAACAGACCAATGTTTAAGTCGTTATTCAAAGATAATCTTCCCCTCCAGTGAGCTGGTAACTCACTGAATCATAGTGATTGAATCAGTGAGTTGAGTGAGAACCAAATCAGTGAACAAACCAAAACTGTATCAACCGATTCATTGTAAAGATCCACCACAAAAGAACAACGCAAACATCTCTGCTTTTCTCATGAATTCTCATAACTCTCAAATGGCTCCAGAACAATGGCTTCAGAATTATAATAACCATTTTTGGATGGTTAAAACCAAACCTGTATGGAACAACAAAATGTCTGTCTTGTTCTTCATTGTTCTGGACAACATTGACTTGTATGGACAAAAACAGTCAACACTTTCTTCAAAATATCTTCTTTTGTGTACCCCGGAAGAAGGAAAGTCATGATGTTTTTGAATGTCCGGAGGTTGAGTAAATGATGACAGAACATTAATTTTCGGGGAACTGATCCTTTAAGGGCCACACTGAACGCTTGTCACAAATGGATGAACAGATGCCAATGATGAGCCAGCAAAAACGGTCCTGGCATCACAATGGCCTATGCAGCATAATTTACCCCCATCATCCAGCAGCTCATTAAATTGTGCTTATTGCATGAAGCTGAAATGATCCATTAATATGAGGCAAAGACATCATAGTAAATTGCAGTTTCGTGGCTTTTGTAACACATACAGCACAACCACTGCAGTTTATGTCCTCTCCTTGACAGCAGCACCCTGCATTTCATCCGTTCATCACTATTCAGGCATGTTTGCTGCAGCTTAGGTGACCTTTAATTAACTGTGACTTTCAACATTGTAACAATTATGCCTTGCGCACGCCTGACTGGCTTCCATTTACTACAGAGAAGCTTTGTTATGACCTGTTTATAATTGAGAATGTGGAGGCTGTTGAGATATTGTGGTTATCATTAATTGGGAGAGCGCATGTATGAGGAGTATGTAATTGCCGAAGGTTGGCTTGCTCTGTATGAAGAGCATGGACGCTCGAGCTCTCATGATTGTGCCATTTCATGCTCTTTTTGACGTAGGACATTTTGTGTGCTATCGCCATTCTCAAAGCTCCTCCAGCTGAGTGAGTGAATGACAAGAGATCGTTCTGTGGAGGAATGTGTTTCTGAGTGAGAAACAGACAAAGAGCGAAGGCCCGGGTGGGGATAAGTGCAGTTGGGAAGCCGATTCTAATATGCAGTTTCCACAGAAAAAAAAAAAAGAAAAAAAACATGCTGAAAGTTGAGGTTGGACAGCTGGGTGAGTGGATAATGCTAGATTCAAGACATGTCCTCATCTGAAAGGAAACCAGACAGGTTAAAACAGGTCTGCTGTCAATACCAGGTTTGTCTGATTCTGGACATGCTCTGAAACTTTGTAAGAGGTAAAGGAGTTAGAATGTAATGGTGAAATGTGTAAAAATACTTGTCCCAGCTTATTATGCAGAGAAGCTGCCTCCACCAATGGCGTGAGTTTGTCTGACCAATGAAAGACTGGAAGAGCAATTACTTTAAATCACTTGGTCCCAAGGTGATTAATAGTGGATGTTGAAATCACTGACCATTAAATGGTGTTCACTTTAACTATGACAATGGGAAAGTTGGCTAAATAAATTCAATTAAATTAACAGTGTTTTTATTATTTTAAACTGTAAACAAATATTCAGTTAAATTTATGTAAAAATCGAATTCACCATAAAAGAATAATGTGACACTAGCTATGTTTCCATCAACCTATTTTTATGTGAATTTTGGGATATCGCTTTAAAAAAAATACACACAATACACACACAATAAAAAAAAAGTGCATAAATCTAAATAAATGACAAACAAATACGCTCAATTGAGGTTGATACATTTTTATAAACTACAATGGAAACACATTTACCAAAGAAATCCCTTGATGAACAATGAAACACTTGTTACGGTTACAAACAAAAATAAGAAGAAACAACTATTTATACAAAACATAATCATACAGGTATGTTACAGTATGGGATTTCTAGGGACATCCTTTTACTGTTTTCCAACATGAAAGATAGTTTCACATAGTAATTTAATAGTTTTTAAAAAACAAAAACAATAAATTTGAGAGTATTTTACAGTAAAATTACATACAATGCGATGTTAAGCCATTTACAGTTTTTCACCGTTTATGGTAAAATTAACGTTCCCTTTCAGTCGCTCACATTCGACGAAACGTCAACGTGACGACGTAATTGGGACGTTGACGTCACGTCTCCCGTTCCCTCCTTCAGGGAACGAGGGTTACATTAGTAACCGAGACGTTTTTACTGTAGCATTTTTACAGTATTTTTTTTATGCAAGAATTACTCAACTTTTTACAGTTTTACAAACTTGTAGTTGTGACCTCTGATTAAAAAATGTGCTTGTGCTATATTTGTTTAAAATAAACATCACTTGCTTTAGATCTAATGCAATGACATTCATGTATTTTTTTCCACCTTTGTTCAAATATATAAATACCTTTTTACGCCACTGTAGAGTAAATTTTTTGTCAAACAGATGGACATTTAGTGGGCACCTAAAAATAGAGGTAGAATTGCACATCCTTCCTATTCTCTTTCAAAACCAACCTCACATTCCACTAATGTTCCCTTCTTTCCCTTTTCATCCATTAAAATCTTTAATCGTCACCATATATTTTTCATCTTTACACATTTTTTATTATCTCCATAATAAAGCCATATACTCTACTATTCCTATCTTTTCTTATGTGCTTTATTAGTGTCTTCTATGCTAATATATTCCCGGTCTGTACCAATATTCTAAAAATTTAGGAAGTTAGAAGTTATTTTTACTCATATGCAGGACAGAACCATCAATATTACTGTATATTCATTCCCTTAGAACAGCTACTTTCAGAAGCAATCATTACTGGCTGGTTTCCAAGACAAAAAAAGTCTCCTACACTTTGTTTGCTCATTCGTATACCTATTCACTTTTCCCTCGATAGATTTCCACATTTATAACGTAGTGAACGAAAATGAATGAGCAAATTTTGGACAGTGCTGTAAATACAGTGTGCAGTAGAACGTTCTGGAGCTGTTGTGGAATCATATATACCGTTCAAAAGTTTGGGGTTGGTCAAATTTTTGTATGCTTTTGAAAGAAGTATCTTATGCTCACCAAGGCTACATTTATTATTAAAATTACAGTGAAAACAGTAATATTGTGAAATATTATTACAATTTTAAATAACTTTTGTACATTAAAGGATTAGTTCACCTCAAAATGAAAATTTCCTGATAATTTACTCACCCCAATGCATCCAAGATGTTCATGTCTTTCTTTCTTCAGTGGAAAAGAAATTAAGTTTTTTGAGAAAAACACTTCAGGATTTTTCTCCACACAAAGGACTTCAACGGTCACCAAATTGTTGAAGTCCAAATCAGTGCAGTTTCAAAGGGCTTTGAAGTGCTTAAAAGGGCTCTGCACGATCCCAGCTGAGGAATAGGGTCTTATCTAGCAAAACGATCGGGCATTTTGCAGGTTTAGAAAACAATACCGCCACTGACCAGGAAAAACCTAGTCTAAAGTCAGTGGCGGAATTGTTTTCTAAACCTGCAAAATAGCATCAGGGAACGTTTGCGCTGAAACACGCCTCCTCTTTTTCGCTGCACCGCTCCCGGGAGCGCAAGTTCACTCCTTGGTTTACCGGCGTGCGTCTGTGAAGGGAAAAGTCCGCTGTGCGCGGGTGCAAAATAGGAATGATACATGCGTCAGTGTACAAAGTCAATTGCGCTGGGTGCAAGACAGGGCCCCATATGTGCATAGTGTTTCTTCACAATGTGACATCGCCAACTACTGGCCTGGCATGAATAATACAGTGTTTTCATCGTTTTGATAACGTTGTCGTCTGTACGCGGAAAAAGCAAAAGAAAAACGTTTCTGTTGTTAGTACATCGTTGTCGTGCAAACGTACCCGTAGCAATAAACAAAGCGAACAAACGAGATTTCACCAACGCGACTGCAGCACGTGAGCACAGTAAACAAACAATATTTCCTAGTAACTACAACTGCGCAAAAATCAAATGAGAAAAAGATACAAAAACACTTACAGTTACTGTCACCTCCTGTTGCTTGACAAAACACACATGTAAAATCAAAATCCAGGTAATGAGCTGTACTTTTTCCGTTATTTTACAAATTTATTTCCTAGAATGTAGTGTGCACAATACAGGAAATATGGGTTGATTTCAGGACACAGCTTTCTAAATTAAATAGAGAATTGGGATTTTCATATTGATGTGGGACAAAAAAAAAAAAAAAAAGTCTACTTGCGCACTTTGGACTGGTCTTTTATTTTGAATATCTCATTTGTAAATCCAAATGAGTTCAAAAGTAGGATCCATCTGGTCCAAGCTGTTTTCACAGATAGTGTTTCCGTGAAAGCAGAAAAAAAGTATAATTTTTGTTTTGTCTGCCCAGGGCAGTGTCCCAGCTGAGGGCTTGCCCGATCCTGCAGAGTGTATGTGTGTTTGTGCCTCATCTCATCTGTCCTAATGCCATCCAAACCGTCTGCTTCTCATCAAATCTGGCTGAGCTGCCATCTTCAATTCAGGCTCAGCGCCTCAGCGTGTCTCTCTGGCTCATGTGGGCTCAAGTCTCCTCTCTGTACTGGCAGAGTATGAAAACACTCACTACAATTCAGGAGGTCTCACTCAATCTTGGCATAATAGTAACACCTGGTTTGAATGAAGAAAATTCAGACAGCTCAGAGAACTAACAGTTTCAGCTTGATGAAAACCAATTCCAGTATCATTTGATGCATATGTGATAGCTTTGAGCAGAGATATTCAAATATCAAAGCTCTGGGACAATGTAAAAATAGTCCAATTTAAGCATGCGATTCTTACAAATTAACAATTTTACAATGCATGCTTGTTGGGGTCAAATATCATTAGTCTATAACTGTATAGACTGGAAAAATAACAGTATGCAGGTTTGGAACAAATGTCAGGATTTAAATTTTTGGGTGAACTATACCTTAAGGGGCCAATAAATAGAGCCCCTAGTGTTTTATGGATGAATGACTAGAATTCCTTGTTCCAGAAGTCCAGTCATGACAGGAGAAAATGGTTGATATTGTTTTTCTTTGGGAAAGACAGTAAAGTGAGGTCAGCTTTCCCCAAAACAGCTGATTAGAACTGCACTTGTGGTAGTCTAGTGGTTGTTCATGTAAACTTTGTGGTTTTGATGTGATCTACAGGGTCAAAGTCAACCTTTTCACAATTGTACTGTGTAAGGCTTTGCCTCAGAACACTCCTGGGAACTGACTGAACGAATAGCATCTACTGAAACTTGTTGAACAAGCCAGACTTTAGTATAAGACTGAAAAGTGTCAAAACACCGAATCACTGTTTGTTTGTCAGCCTTGGTATCTTGTAAACCAAAACTTTGTTTTCCAGTGGAGTGATACAATTTGATCAAAACACAAGCTGTGTAAGAGCAACCAGGCCGAATAATCACATTCCCAGGGCCCCCAGACTCCAAGGGCCCCCCTCCCACACTTAAAACACAAACAACAGAACTTTCACTTAATAAGGCCCTTATCGGTTTCATGCACAGTACGCCATATACTGTATCAAAAAGTATGGAGGATGATCTTCTTTTGTTAGAAAATCACCAATCATGTGATAACCAGTTAAGTCATTGCTCAGCTGAAGTCAGTTCAGTGTTCATATGCATCAAAGGTCTTTTAACATTCTGTTGAGGGTTGTCAATGGTTTGTAGGTGCCATAGACTACCAAAAATAAATCTACCCAAAAATAAAAATGATGTCATAATTTACTTTCCCTCAGGTCGTTCCAAATGTGTATGTATGACTTTATTTCTTCTTTGAAACATGAAAGAAGATGCTGGAAACCAAACAGCTTGAATTCAATTGTATGGACAAATCATGTCAGTATGAACCGAACAACATTTTCAACATTCTTCATAACATCATCTTAATGTTTCGCAGTCAAAAGAGTTGCAGTTTGTAAATCCAAACGAGTAAAGTCATACAGGTTTGGAACAACATGTAGCCTAAATGATTAGAGAAAGTTCATCCAAAAATGAACAATCCATTAACCATGAAAAACTCGGCTAACATCACAGTTTAATTCTTTGTCAAACTTTGTCAGGTATTAATTGCTTAAATAATCCGATTCTCATAATCTCTTCCATTCAGCACATAATCTAACCTGAAGGAGATCTGCCATTACAATTACGAAGCCCAACTGATATTTTAATGTCCAAAGCCTCTTTCCCATATTTAATCATCCTCTTTACATTCATCTGCTAATGCATTGTTATCTTGGTGGGTCAGATTTGTAATTATTTTCAAATTAGCTCAAGATAAACAATTAACTGCTGCTGTGGCCTGATATAGTAGCTAAACAGCACTGGAGGTTTTATCGGTTTGGTCACGGTTCGAGGAGAGCGGTGTCTGGCCATGAAGGCCTCCTTTTGTGACTGAGGCCATTTGTCATTCAATATGACTCCATTCTATTCGGAACACAGCAGGCTAGAAATTGGTGTAACAATGAGGCTTAAATCGCAAACCTACAAGATTCTCCAGCAGACTCTTAAACCTACAAGTCTGTATTTAAATATTGCAGTGCTTTTCTATTACAAATTACAAATAACACAGAATACTTGCACAACTGAACTACAGCCGACTTTTGTGAAAGGATGACCGGCTCCGTACAAAAGTAAGGAGTGGCTTGATACATGTATTTATTTTAAATAATGAAGCGTGGATGTTTCGTTTTTCAATTCACCATAGAAAGACAAAACATGTCTGTGAGTAGAGATGTTGTAGACAAAGAAAAAAACAACATTCCAGAGAAATAATTTATTATGAAGATATGTAGGTGAATCTCAAGAAACCATGTTCAGGTCAATAAAAACAGTAAAAAAAAAAAAAGAAAAAAAAAGTAAATTATGTTTTGGATATGATGCCTATTTAAGGACCATTAAGAAGTTTTGCACTGCAAATTATTTTCATGACAAATCAATACATTATTATTATCATAATATCATTATTATTATTACCTATTGAAATCGTTGGCGTTCTTCTTCTTCTTCCATATGGAAGTCTATGGCAGCCCACAGAACCGCTTGCGGGAAAGTTATGAAATTTGGCACACTGATAGAGGACAGTCTGAACTGTCACCATAGCAAATTTGGAGTCTCTAACTCAATCCCTCTAGCGCCACCAACTGTCCAAAGTGTCACTCATGTTTATGCTAATAACTTTTTAACCATAAGGGCCAGAAACAAAATTCCCTTTCCCACTGATTCCTTGGCTCAAGAAGATTCGATTGTCGAATTTTTTTTAAAAACAACATTTTCAAACTCGTCCTAGATGGTTGTTCTGATTTTCACGAAAATTTAACCAGATCATCTTCAGACCATGCCGACAAAAGTTATGGAATTCAAGTTGATTCAAACTGTTCTTGAATACCGTGCAAACTAATTTTACGTAGCGCTTGCAAAAACAGACATAAGGCTGTATCTCCATAACACTTTATCGTATTCGGACCAAACTTGGTACATGTCTTCACAAGCATGACTTGAGGCTATATGCTGCGTTTTGGCGCAGCACCACCTGCTGGTCCGGAGATACGAAATATTTTTGGTTATAACTTCTGAACGATTTGTCCAAAAATCATAAAAGTAGTCTCGTTAGATTCAGTGCGTCATGCCGAGTCGACTGATATCCAGTTATTCCATATCGGCTATTTTGGGCGTCGGCCATTTTGAATTTTGTACTAAAATGCTGTACTATACATAGATTGTTGGCTGAACGCTAATACCCAAATGTCCAAATTTTGATAGTAAGTGGCAAAAAAAATCAAAAGTCGCCCATGGTTCATTTTTTATGCTCTCATACATATAAATGTAGATAACTCCAAAACAAAATGAGATTTTTTCACCAAATTTGACAAACACTCTGAGAACACATAAAAAAATTTAAAAAAGCGGTGGAACTGTGCCACTTGGTGGCGCTATAATAGAACAAAACAAGGACACTGCAATTAGTTACAATATACTATCATGATATTAAATGCAACACTTTACGAATGCATTGGCGTACCGTTACAAAACTCGGTATGTGTCTTGATAATCCTTTAAATCATTTTTAGTTACTGTATATATTATTTTTCAGCCATTTTGCCTAAAATCATCTTTAAATATCTTTAATTTCTCATTGTTGCAGTTGGTCTGACACTCCCAGTCATGTTGCATGTCTTATTGTCTTCTTGGCCCCGATAATTGCTGCTTGCAGCTATATATTATTATCATTATTATTATTATTATTATTATTATTATTTTACACAGTAATGAAAATAAGAATTTTTTGGATTATGATAATGAAAATGTGAGCTTAATTAGCATGACAATTAATTTTAATTGGCCTAAAAACTAACTTTATGATCTACATTTATTTGTTTTTTTATTTGTTTGTTTATTGTTAGGTGAAATATGACCTGGATGACATTCACCCTTGAATAAGAGAAAAAGGCTCTAAATCATGTTCAATTCATATGCGTTTCAAGTCATTCTGGTAGAAATAACACTGCAGCAAAAAGAAGTGGTGCATCAAAATAGCCTGTAACCAAATGCAAATCATTTGCTCTATCATTCTAGCATATTTCACCTCTCAGAGACTAAATAAATCTGAACTCAGATCACCTTACTCCCCTAATAATTCCTGTTTTAAAGTTAACCCCTCTTATTTCCCTTCATTTGTGTTGTTACTTTCCTACCAGCCTTTTAGCTAATTTGGAACAGATCTTGTTCTTTACAGCCCACTCGAAACCATGCAGAGAGGTGTTGAATATGTTCTTTTCATGTAGAAATCCACCATCCTGATAATTGACTCAACAAATGCGCTCTCATCTGAAGCCAGATGGGGGAATTGCCATTGATACGACCACCACATTGATACGACGTGGGAGAAAATGGCCTGAAAATTTTACATTTTCTGAATTCATTCGGCCAGACTTGCATAAAAAGCATGCCTCATCTGATGTGTGTCTTTCTACATGAAATGCAAGTCATTGTGGACAACTGGAAGTGCCATATTAATGAATAAATCTTACACACACACACACACACACACACACACACACACACACACACGCGCATGTACGCGCACTGTGCGCACACATTGTGTTTTCATGTTTTATGGGGACTTTCCATAGACATGATTTTTACTGTACAAACTGTATTTTCTATATCCTAACCCCTAAACTTACCCATCACAGAAAACTTTCTGCATTGTTACATTTTAAAAAAATATCACTTGGTTTATAAGCTGTTTTCCTCATGGGGACCAACAAATGTCACTAAAAGGTCAAGATTTTTAGATATTGCCATCTTTGTGGAGACATTCTGTCCGTATAACATACTGTAGGGTTTCCCAGGACCACACACACACAGAGTTATTATAAGATTGCAATTTTAACAGCACTCATATTCCACAACAACTTGTTAGACATGGATGGAGACAAAAATGTCAGTGCATGAAAATTGCTTGATATTAAAGAAGCCTGCTGATACTGGCAGGCAGTAGATGAGAGGCCAGTTATATTTGAATTATCAGTCCATAAGATGTGAGAGTCCCACAGTGACAGTAATCTGAAGTAAAAAGCAGCTTATTTTTCTCACTATTTCCTGCAGCAAATAATTTCAAGTTAAATTGTGATTGCACTGTAAATTGCCCTGTTTTAATTAACATTTTTCTCTGCAAAAGACCTCATAGGACCTGCCATTATGCTACCAACAGATGTTCTCCAATGTTGCTATTAAACACAAGTCGGATGGATTTAGAGGTTGCGTTGCACACTCACAAATGAGCAAATTTAGAATTAGTATGCCTCTGAAGAGAATCATCCAACTAGAAGCCCACAGCTGTGATCCATACAAATATTAATTCTTCGTTTTATTAACTGTATTAGCTCTAAACATACACCTTAGTGAAGTTGGCACCCCATAAAATGCAATTCATCTGTGCTGGTTTAGCGTTTCAGTTATTGAACATCTTTTTTTGTTGTTGTTGTGTGACGTCACTCTCCACCCCATGCCGTTCAAATCACTCCAAATCGGTGCCATTTGTTTGTGCTCGGTTTAGGCCGTTAAAACAAACACAAACTATTTTTCCGCAAAAGAAATAATGTTCAATAACGCCAAACCAGCACAAACGTTCTGGGGATTAATTCGTTTCATGGGGTGCCAACTTCACGGAGGTCATAATCTCCCTCAAGAAATTCCCCCAAAATCCCACAAAGTTAATATAATTTTGTGTCTAAAAAACCTAAAGTGAGCAGCTTCATCCTTTAGTCCGGCGTAACTGAAGAATAAACAGCATCCTCATAAAATCAAAACACATCCTACTGCTTACAGAGTGTTAGCGCTCTGCGAGTAACCTTTAACAAGCTAGTCTGGTGTCTATGATTTCCTGAAACGTGTACCTCCTGAGAGCTTAAAGGAGCTGCTTTTTCAATATCTTTCTACTGTGAAATGTGTTTTAACACAGTTTGAATGTCATCTTGGAATATTTGTATGTGCGCTAAAGGCCGTATTCCCTTAACAAAGGTTCACACAATGGAGCACTGGTAGACAGAAGTGGGCAACAAGACTGCGGGAAGCTTTCTGCCGCTACGCACGGTATAGTTTTCATAATGAACCCTACTGTGCGCAGCCATTCCGTCACATTGATTCACAGGAGCGCAGTTTTGCATAATCTGCTTTGTTTAAAAAAAATATATTTTTCACACCAGGAGATTCCTCTGGGTGAATAATGTATTTTGATTTCAATTAGTTGCTCGTTGTTCTTCTACAATGCCTGCTTCTAGAGCTTTTGGGCTGAGAGAAATCACAGTTATTCCACTTGAGCTGTACATTCTGAGGAAATCTTTGCCCGCTGTGCTTAAGTGTGCTCTGGGAGGAGGTACTTCAGGACCTGTAATGTGATGCTAACAGTGCAGGTCTGACTAAAGCCTTTGTCTCCTTCCTAACAGTTGTAATGTGATGGAATGCTATCAAGCATACAAATGCCCAGTTTTGAGCCCAGCTAAATTTCCCAGATTAGGCAGGAGCAGGGACCGAAGAAAATGGCAGTTTGCACATTTGTTTATCTTTCTTTTTCTAAAAAACTGTTCACGTGCAGAGATGGCTGTGCCTTTATTTGAATGCACTTTTTCTACACTATACTTTTATTGTGGTATTATCGATTTAGGATTTATCCACAGATGTCATTTACTCTTGGGGACTAGTCACGAGACTCATTTCCACTAATTAGTTTCGAGCAGTTTGGTTCGATGGATTAAAAAATGAAAATTCAATGAAAATGTATGCATGTCTCTAGCCTGGAAAAGTTGTGAATAAAATGCTACTAAAACCAACCGACATATGCGATTTAACGGACTCACTGAAAAGACTCAAAAGAGTATGTTCATAATTCTGATATTCACTTTATTTTGATGGTCCACTTTAGAACTTTGCACCTACATGTCAAATAAATCTCATTAGAGTTAGTAGACTGTCTGCTTAAAGGGTTAGTTCACCCGAAAATGAAAATTCTGTCAGTAATTACTCACCCTCATGTTGTTCCAACCCCGTAAGACTTTCGTTCATCTTCGGAACACAAATTAAGATATTTTTGATTAAATCTGAGAGCTGGATCACTCCTCCATAGGCTTCTAAGACACTATAACTTGCTTTAAATGTATTAAAGACATCGTTAATATAGTCCAAGTGACTCCAGTGGCTCAATCTTAAGTTTATAAAGTGACGAGAATACTTTTTGTGCGCAAAAACAAACAAAAATAATGACTTTATTCCACTTTTCATTTCCTTCTCTCTGGGCCTCGAGTCTTTTCACGTAGTGTTTAAGCGTAGCGCGTCTGTGTTGCACGTCACCACGTAGGCTCACTATTGGGTGACGCTGGTCATGTGTGTGATGCGTGTGATGCGTGACGTACAACACCGACGCGCTACGCTTAAACACTACGTGAAAAGACTCGAGGCCCTTTAACGATGTCTTTAATACATTTTCTGGGCCAGCAAGTTATAGTGTCTTAGCCTATGGAGGAGTGATCCAGCTCTCAGATTTAATCAAAAATATCTTAATTTGTGTTCCGAAGATGAACGAAGGTCTTACGGGGTTGGAACAACATGAGGGTGAGTAATTAATTACTGACAGAATTTTCATTTTTGGGTGAACTAACCCTTTAATATCTGCTAACACTTTATTTTGATGCTTCCCCAACAAACATTCCTCTGAATATAAGTGACTTTGCAACTACAGTACATGTCATCTTATCCTACTAACCTGAACCCTGACACCTAACCCAAACCTAAGTCTACTAACAGTCTACTAATATTCTAATGAGTTAGTTGACATGTAGTTGACAAGTTATAGTTATTGTCATAATCAGTAGAATGTCTAAAGTGAACCAACAAATTAAAATGTAACCTTCACTTTTTGTCATGCATGGTCCCACTGCTTTATTATAATCTTTATTTTTTGACCATAAAAAAAAAAAAGTGCTCTGCCATCAAAGGTATAAACTACATTTTAAAATATATTCAAATATATTTGAACAGTTGTTTTAAATGGTAATAATATTTTACAAATTACAGTTTTTACTGTATTTTTGATTAAGAAAAGTCGGTATAAAGTTGGTAAGACTTCTTAAAAAAATATATAATAATAATAATTATTATTATTATTATTATTATTATTATTTTTATATATATATATATATATATATATACACACATATATATCATACTTAGATGACTTAAAAAGTAATGTTTTTGTACTTAGTTTTTGTACTTATTAGTTTTTCATACACTATTATTCTAAAATCAGTAATGATAAAAAATGAATGTGCCCTAAACTTTATGATCAAGACATCTTGTAGCTGATGAAAATAGCTTTTCTCAGCCAGTGCTAGTAGGCTACGGGAAAATGTTTCACTGGACCATTTTTGTTATTCAGTAAAATGATGTGAATGATGTAAAAAAACCAAATTATTATAATTTTTTTAATTAATAATGAATTAAAACGATTTTCTATTATTTCTAATCAGGCACAGATAAAACATTGTCTAAGCCAATGGAATCTCTTTGGGGTCCAAGGGGGACAGGATCTAAATCCCAATTTGTATTAGTTCCAGCAAATCCCTGCCCTGTCACACATCTGATTCAACAAGGCTATACAGTATGAAGACGAATTGATTGGCATAGCCATGATTACCTTCTGCTGTGCATCAAAGGCATTACGTCCCTTCCTTACAGTACGTGCGAGACATGTTGCAGTGATGGACAGAGAGAATGAAAGAAAGAGAGTGGGATGTCAGCACAACAGTAGACAGGGCAGTGTTCTGCTCACTTTCCTGCACCCCAGAGCCAATTAATTGCAGCACTGAGTGTGAGTTGACTAGCGTGGGTGTTGTGCCCTTCTGACGTCTGTCTGTATTGCGCTCAAACTTTCAAAGACTGAAGCCTTCATCTTTGACCCCAGACCCTCCCCGTTGACACAATCCCCTCGATTAAAGAGAATGAAGGTCATTATTCTGTCTACATATTTACTAGAAGAGCTGATAATGATGAGCAAATTGTTGTCATTCATTCAGTCAAGGCCCTTGATGTTGTCCAGGATGGATCAGAGCACATTAACACATTAGTATGCAATGCAAATATATACTATACAAATGTATTTGTAATAATTGTAATGTTATTATTACTTTGGGTATCTTAATGTAAGGGTTTTTTTTTTTTGATGCAAGAGGACAGATCTTTATCTGACTAAAATTAGGGTAGGGGATTATCTCATTATGTTTATTATCAAAGCTCACTTCCACCACTTAAAGAAACATAATCTTGCTTTGGTGTATCATAATTATGACACAATGTTAAAAGTGGCAAACTCCAATTATGTTAAAGAGCTATTTCTACCTGATCTTACACTTAAATTTAGTTCTGTCAGGACCACTATCGTCAAATACGATTGGCAATTGCATACAGTTAGGATTGCCAGTATCTGTTATTGCTTATCTCTTCCTGGTCATGACGTCACCCACCCGTGACGTTCATTCTCTCCATTGGACTAGTTGACATAGATGCTTCAGACGCAATCACGCCGCTCCCAAAGCGTCATCGACGCATCGTGAGTTCCCTCGAAAGGGAACAGCCTTTTTCTGTACATTAAAATATGGCGGCTTATATCTCAAACATTAAGAACAACTCTTAAGTCTAGTTAAATTGGTACTTCCATCATCAATTTCTCACCCTCATGTTATTCCCAATTACCATAAAATGGAAGTGAATAGGTGTTGTATAAGCCTTGAAATCATACAGACCCAGGCATAATGTTATACTGTATAGTTTTTCACATTTAAAACACTCTCTCCCCTACAGTATATAAAATGCTATAATTTTTACTGGCTGGAGCTGTGGCATTTCTGTGCCATTTATCAAATAGTTAATAGTCACAAAATGACATCAGCTTTAAGCAGAAGAAAAAAGGTTTGAAGGAAGCTGACACTGGCTCAGAGAGAAAATATTCTCAGAGTATTAAAAGAGCAAAAAAAAAAAAAAAAATTATATATATATATATTCTGGATGGCCTCTTCTTTGTAATATTTTCCACCACATGATGCTCCAAATCTGACATTGCAACACATCTTAAAACATTTCATAAAATGAATGCAACTGTACCTGACAAGGTCAAATTGATTCACTAAAACTTAGTGCAACAAAAAACACAGGCCAAATGTCATTGCTTTACTTCTGGCTAAGTCTAATGCAAAAGATGATAAGGAACACACGGCTCCAGTGCTCTCTGACAAAGTCATTTGATGAAGACAGATGGTGGAATTGGCTGCCAGCTTGGTTGCTGAAATCGCATCAAACCCCTTTTTTTCCTAGGAATGGATTATGATATATAGGGGCCCAGCCTTGAGACAGTCACCCACTGGACTGACCTTGAACCTCCACATATGGGCCGGAGCTCATTCTCTCTAGCATCAGATCCTCAGAGATCTGTTGAGAATTGCTGTGCTTGTCATTGGTGCACCACACTATTGTCCTCTCCTTGAGACAAAAATGAGGAATGAATGTAATACAATAGTTCACCCGAAAAAAGAAAAAAGAAGTCATTTACATAGTCACGTCATTCTATACCACCAATATGCCGCATGAAGACACAAACAATTTTAATTGCAAGATTTAAAGAGACATTGCCTCATATAAAGTCACATTGTAAGCTATAAAGTAGCAGTTAGAAGAACGAATGTTTCAACTGTGACATCTAGTCATATTGCAACATACTGAATCGCATTGTAAGTTATAGTTTCAATTATTAAAAAGTTACAATTGTGGAGTAGAGGTCTGCATTCCCGTAGGAACCGTGGGACCCACATTCTGTTCATGCATGGATGTTTAAAAAAAAAAAAGGTTACATTTTGCAGTACAGCTAGTACTCCAACAGTTTTCATTTATCCGTATTTTTGGCTTATAATTTCGACTGACAGATGTCGTATTATTTAATGTAGCTTATTTTTCTCTGTGACATTTTTTTACTGTGTTGACAGTATCGTGATTGTTGTGTAATAATCACGAGAGGAGTAACTCCTTTATTGTGGAGCTTAAATTTATGTTGTGATAGTCGCATAGTGTTCCAAAATGAACAAATAGGAGATATAAAGCTGCAAATGTGTAAGTTATATGTGTAAGACACTAAGTTATAAGGTCGCAATTCTGTAAATGGACCAATTGTGCGATTTAAGGATACATTGAGATACATGAAGTCACACTATGAGACATAAATTCGCAATTGGGATATATAAAGTAGCAAATTAGGGACGCACCGATGTATTGGCCAAAAATTGATATCGGTCGAAAAAAGCAATTATCTAGAGCTGCACGATTAACTGTTAAAAGACTTAAAGTAACACTACAATAGAGTTATATTGTGAGATATAAAATCTATAAAATATAGCTACAATTACCTTTTTATTAACTGCTCTGAGTAAGAACTGGGGTTTGATACTGGGACAAGTGCAAATATTGGACATTTGGAATACTGCATTTTCTAAGATAAGTTATGTATCTGTCACATTCACCGTCTGTCATCGTCCTGTCTGCACTACAGCACTACAGTTCCCAGAATCCTCTTTGTTTCCACACCTGAACTCACTCCCTTCATTACCCACCTGTTCATCATCATTTGCATCACCTGTCTTGTGTTCATCTGTCTGTGTATTTAAGTTCTCTCTGTTCATCATTCAGTGGTCGGTCAATGTTTGTGTTAGCACTCTTTTGTCTGTGCACGCACACTGTTTCGTATATTCAGTTTAAATAAATATTGAGTATTTTGGATCTTTTGCCTGGAACTTCATCTTCTTCAACCTTGAGACGTTACAGTATCAGAGTGTATACATTATGCAAAAGAAGAGCGTAAAGTGCAAGCTGTCATAAATATATGAATGTACAGTTATGGACTGTACGTCCGAGCATCTGTAATGGTATGCTTTCTATAAAATCCATGCACTAAAATGTCTTAACCGGGACAAGCACAAACCTGCATGCTTCCCCGTGTTAGAATGAATGTGGATAATTCAGTGCAAGCGGTTTCTTGAGGATATAGTGGATACCACATATTGTGTCTTTAAATATTGAAAAGGAACGAAACAATCAGTCTTCAAATAACATTACAGCACATTTTCATTATTGATGGTTGTAGCCGTATTGTATTCCAGTCAATATTTGGCTCCTCTACGAATAGCTCCCACATAGAGCTCTCACACATTGGGTTATTGTTCATTTACATGAATAATAACTGTGTGATGGGAGGATAGTCTGGCTTGTCTGAAGTGATTATAGAAAAAGCATAAGGAGGGTTTCATTAGGCCCCAATGATTTTTTCATGGTGTGTATATATAACCTTCGCATTAATATTTCACCTGTTTCACCCTGCGCTGGAGGCATTTCGATGTTCGTTTTATCCAAGCCTTTTAATAAAGAGAGGCAGTTCTAGTTCAGGATAATTCATGATACAAAGTAGAAACATCATGGTGCACTGCTGTGCCATGCTAGAAGAATGCATTATTGAAGCTCTTAGAAGATGCCTCGCTATTGATGAATTATGGAGCACGACTAAAACTAGAATTGTGTAACTTTTCACATTTATGATATCTGAAGTTTCAAATGAAATGACTCTCTGTGTATCATCCTGTGTGGCTTCCTCTTCAAAGAAACAACAGTCATTAATGACATTTTGAACTGTTTCTCTTGTACGCACTGCAGTGCATATAAAGTTACGCAACTAAGCCAAGTTCACACTATAAAACAAAGTTTTGTCTTGAAAGAGTCTGCCATCCTTTCATGCTCTAAGCTTGTGACTAATCTGCAACAAAAAGTTCCAGACTGAAGTCAACTCATAGTCTTCAGGTGTGCGCACTGTCCCAACTAGCAGGAAAGCCGCGCAGGACAAAAAAGTCCTGCATTTACACCTTCATTTTAGTGTGATCAGATAGAGAATTCAAATTGCTTTCTACGGAGCCCCTAAAGGGACATGTTGATGGTTGATGAGATTCATTATATTCCAATGCTTTTGCATTCGCCCCACAAAACTTTTGAGTTTCCCAAGAAATTTTGCGTTCCCTCACAGACCTTTTGCCTTCCTTCAAGAAACTTAGCGGTCAGTAGCAACACGTTTGATTTCGCTCGCAAAACATTCGCGTTCCCTCAAGAAATGTTTGCGTACACTCGCAAAACTTTTGCAATGGAAATAATATGAGGTGATTTTGCGAATAAACACAAAGTTTCTCATGAAACGCAATTTTGCAAGAGACCGTAAACATTTTGCGAGTGAATGCAAAAGTATTATATTTATCCTTCCATCTCATATTTTTTTTCATCACCATGTCCCCTTAGGGGCTCCGTAGCTTTCTGTCATTTATTGAGTTTCTTTCTTTATGAACCCATCAATAAACAATGATAATTTAAAATGAAGAAAAGGGGAGGCATTTTTTAAAGCACTCTAGTATACTTTGTTGACAGAAATTATATGGCAAGTATAATCCAATATAACATAGTTCAATAAACAATAACACATTATTGATTAATGACTGCGTCAAAGTGACATATACTATAATTTAAGTATATCCTCATTACATATTACTTACAGAGCATTTGCTTTTAAACTTTAATCAAAGGTAGAGTAGGCATTTTTTATATAAACACTTTTTGTTTTGCTGGTTGAAACTCTCTTCATTTCCTTCTAGCAATCAATAATATAAGTGGTCTAAATATTAAAACATGTATACATATATCTTCTGTGGAGGTCTCAGGACCAAAAAATGTTCGTCCAATCATTGCATTGGGTCCGAATGCAATGATATGATGTCCTACCTGTCTGTCAGCATATGTATTTGCATACCTCCCCGCACCCTGCTCGCGCAGACATCACGTCATCAGCGCGTTCCTTAAAGTCGCCATGAACCGGAAGTTACAAACGACGTTTCTCCAGTGTTGTGACGTATTTCCAAGTGAAACGGAATATTGAATAGAGAGCAGGGTTTTACTTTAGCGCTCCTCCTCTCCATCTCTCGCTCATAGCAGACTAACGGTTTGAGGGGAGTTGCCACGCCCTCGCGCCATAGCACATGACAGGAAGAGAAGAGAAGTCGTTTCGAGGGGGGAGGGAAGGATAACATATTTGATTAAAGAATATAAGGGCACATGAATTTTTTTAAATTAATAAAGTGCACAGATAAATGATTTGTAATAAACACTACAATATTACATATAAAAATACGAATTGTAAAATTTGATTTCATGGTGACTTTAAGGCTAGGTAGAGTTGCAGACAGACTGTCACAGAGCGCCACAAACAAACAGCAGCCGCCTTTTACAGTTCCTCCTGAACCAAAACAATGAGCTTATGCTGCATTCAGACCATGTCGTAACCGTAATTACAAGATGGCAACCTGTGACGTTCTACCCGGAACTGTTCATGTCCTCAGACTCAGAATTATGTTTTTTTCTGGCAACACTATCAATGGCGAAATGAATCTGCAGCAGTCAGGTGATAAAAATAAGCGCTCTGTATGTTATGTTCTTTGAGATATGAGGTAATTTGCATAATCTGCTGTGAGCGTTCATGTGTTTTGGAGGAGGTGTGGCTTTGGAGAAGCTCTGAACTGAAATTCAACATGATTAAGTGTGGCGCATCACAGTGCTAGACTAGTGCAAGACGAGCATTTGTGGTTAAAAAGTATTATATATTTAAAAATTTTTTAGAAAATGGCCGATCGTTTAGCTAGATAAGACCCTTATTCCTCGGCTGGGATCGTGTAGAGCCCTTTGAAGCTGCACTGAAACTGCAATTTGGACCTTCAAACCATTGTACCCCATTGAAGTCCACTATATGGAGATAAATCCTCAAAAACCTTAATTTATTTTCGACTGAAGAAATTTTAATTCTGAAGTGAACTAATTCTTTAATGGATTAAATATTGATCACTAATGGGATCTTATTGTAATGTGTTACCATATCTTGTTCAGAATAGATGTATTGGACATATATATAACGAATATGCGAATCGGCTTATATCCACATTATTTTTAACGTAAGATTTGACAAATTGAACACGGCAATTTGTAAATTTAATGTGTCTGGTTTGCGGTGTCATCCACTTCCAGTTATTTTTAGCTGCACAAAACAGCAAGTTATGCTGCTTGATATTGTAAACTGTTATTTCTTACTATATTATTTTAATGTATTCTCATAATTATAAACACATTGGTTTGTAGCGCAAAATTTGTTTTACCATTTACTGTACTTTGTTAATATTCTAGTTATTTACCTATAGCGGGTAATGAATCGGAAGTCTCGGACATTCACGGAAAATAGCTTAACTTCCATTTTGCAAAATAAGGCGGATAAACAGAACTTTCAGAAACAAAAATTGGATTGGATTCATTCAGAATGACAAAAAATAGTGCATGTAAACACAGTGATCCGATCATGGTCCGCATTTACATCTGGGATCTGGTCTGATCACAGCAAACACGTGCCAGATGTACTGTAAGGATGCCAAGAGGCCCTCTTTTCCATATTTTCTCTCCAATTCTGTGCAAATTGACAAAATGTATGATCGTAAGTACAGTCGGGTAGGAAAATGACAGTGATGTGTTGCGTGTGCAACGACACAACGGAAAACAAGTAACGCAGTCTTAAATGTGACGTACTTCCATCTTGGCTTAAATAATGGTTTGAATTTGACTATGCCTGCAGAAAAAAGGATATGAGCAGAATCTGAATGCTGTATAGTTGATATATTGGGATGTTGAATGTAAGGTGCGTTTTGTACTTGGTATTGTAAGTATTCATGGTACATAGATTTAGTCAGATGTCTTTAAGCCTGGAGCTGTATTTATGAAACATCTCAAAGGATCAGCTTCCTGTTTGAAGCGGTTTCACTCTGAATCACAATATCTAAACTCTCGCTCTCCAGCAGCTGATATTCTTCCAGAATATGCCTTACGAGGTTTCTTCTTTAAACAGTTGTGTGCAGCTGCTATTTGTTCAAGCAGAACAGAGGGAGCAAGAAAATGGAGGAGAGGTGCTCTTATTGACATATCGAAGGAGGGAGAAAAAAAGATGCCCCCTGTTGTTTTTCTCTATAATTAAAATGTTTATTTCATTCAGGGACCCTTTTTTTCACCAGCCAAACAAACACCTCCGTTTCGCATATGTTTAGAGTTAATAATCTCAAAGCTGAATAACAGATGATGTTTTCTCCCTGGAAATTCTGCGTGTGTCAGAAATAACAAAGATAGAATGATTCTGTGGCTAATTGAGATGGATTGCTGATCTATGGACCAATAAGCGTCATACTTAATTAAATATGATTATGATTTCTGTCGGAGCATAGAGCATGCTCTCGTTGCACATTAGAGCAGTTGTGCTAATAGGGGCGCAGGTTTGAATGTGGCTTGCTTCGTGCTCTCATCCCATCATCACTCTACTTTCACACCTGCTGTTCACTGTCCTTTATACATGTTACGCAGTGGCGAGGATACAAATGCAGTTTAAATTTATTGAAAAACACCAACAAAGAAAATCCAGACAGGGAGCCGGAACAAAATCCGAACAAGGAACGGGAACAAGATAATCAGACAGGGAATAAGAACGCAACAGCTTTACATACATGTAGTGATGTAGTACTCGAGTCCGGTCTCGGTCTCGAGACCGATTTCTGCTTTCTCGGACTCTTGATTCGGTCTCGACCCTTCAAAGACTCAGGTAGGACTACAAAGGCATAGGCGGTCTCGTCCCCATCACTAGTCCACTAGAATACATACCACTAGAAATTTTTTATTTGCTCTGCATGTCCTAACTATGATTACAAAAGTCAGGGTGGGCTTAACATGTTGATGACAGAGCAGCACTGTTGAAGCAGTTTAGAAAAATAGGCAGAAGATGATGCATGTGGTAGGGATTTTTTTAATGATAGTAAAAGCATAGTCCATATTAAGATGTTAAGACTGCTCCTCTAAACAATTCCCAATCTAGCTTAGTCTGTAGGCCTAACTGTTGATTTTTAACTGGGGTGATATTAAATCATGAATATGAAAACTGACATGTTTTTATGGTCTTGGTCTCGACTCCTAAAGACTCGGTCTCGACTCGGACTTGCTTCCTCAAAGACTCGGTCTTGACTCAGACTCGACTGTATTTGAAAACCAACGGACTCGGTCTCGACTCGGTCTCGACCCTTCAAAGACTCGGTCTTGACTCGGACTCGGCATAGGCGGTCTCGTCCCCATCACTACATACATGCAAAGACAACAACCGACAACAAACTACAGAAAGACAGTGGCTGAATCCGAAATCGCATAGTTCCCTATAGCAGGCAAAAAACAGTGTGTGGCAAAAGTAGTAAAAGTACAGTACTCATAAAATGTAGACAAAAAGTACCCCGATGACCTACTTCTTCCAGCAATATTCTTAAGTGCACATACGATGAACACTTTACTATCCCATGAGGCCACGGGAGAGGATTTGTGAATGGAAGTGAAGTGACGCAACTGACGCTGGTAGGTCACATGATAATGACAACATGGCGAATGTAGTAGCCTACGTCCAGAATACATTCATACTACACACACTATGCACAGAACATACTTTTTTAACAGTCGTGAAGTAGTTACTAGTACCTACTCGAAAGAGTGTGCAATTTCAGACGCAGCCATCGGTATAGATACATCAGATAACAAGGGGCTAACAAGGAACAGGTGAGGGTAATGAATTACTATGGCAACAAACAGTACAAAAATTTAGGCAACTGACTTGTTGCATCACTGTCCTATCAAGAAATGACTTTGCAGGCAGCTTTTACACATGAAGGCACCTCACGATTTCGGACAGACTTCTGAGGCAGTGTAATGGTTTAATGTTCTACAGCAAAATAGAGCGAGCTTTGGTGAAAACTAAGTGAATATTTAATTACTAAAATAGTAATTTCTTGCTAGAAATTACACCGAAAGTGGAAAATGTTGGACAAAAACATACATTTACACACAAACTGACACCAACCGCAACTTTCATACGCCATCTTTAGCTTAACTGTCACAGAATGGAAACCACAGGATTGTGGGATATCTAAGGCAGTAAAGGATACATCTATGCTGCCTTCAAAAATCCATCAGATAAAGGTATCTCAGGAGACAGGAAGTGAAGCTAACAATGGATTCGGACATGCCTTGATGCCTTCCTACCTTGCAATGCATCCTCCGAAGGCAGCATTTTTAAGACTTCGAGCACAACCAAGGAAGGTACACAGGAAGTGAAACAGCAGAACAATAGAAACAGAAAATACACTTCAACATAAGAGTCCTTGAACACAAAACAGGGGGAATTGTTACAATATAATAAAGAAAAATTGTTACAATACAATTGTTACAACTATTACGTTTCTTATAGATGTTGTTATCTGTCATATTATGTAGCTTTCTAATCCATGATTGAAACATTAGGGGAAAATGATTAGAAAATAAACCTTTGTATCAGATTTGTAAAGATACAGGCAATAATGAACAATATATAAAAAATGCGTTATTAGAAATCCTAAATCTTGACGAAGGTGACAGAATATTCTGGGTTCAGTGGAAGTAAAGCCCAATCGACGCACTTGTAGCATGATGTTGATAACCACAAAATTAATTTCCACTTGTCCATTCTAATTGTCCATTTCTACTTTCAAATCCTCCTAAAATTGGCCCGATTTACATATATTAATTGAAAGTTCCTCACAGCAACAGAGTCAAAATTATTTTTGTGGTAATCTACATAATGCTGCCAATTGAGCTTCACTTGTATTAAACCTGGAACATTCCTTTAAAAGTGAATTCTGATATAGGAAGTTTGTAGTTATATTTGTATTTTGTAGTTATATTACAACATGAGGACAGTGTGGTGACATGTCAAATATAGTGTGAAATATAGTGTCTTATTATCTTGTTGAGCAGCACAAAGATAAACAAAACAAATTAAGCAACTGTGAGATTAAGATTAAAGTTCAAATAATAAAGTCACAATGTTAAACGTAAAAATGCAATTATGAAAGAAGAGATTAACTGTGAGATTAAAAGTTGCAATTGTCAGATATAAACCGCAATTACAAGAAATAAAATGCCAATTATTGAGTCACAGTTAACTTTTTTTTGCTCTGAGGCAGAAACATGCATCCAATACTATTTTTTTTAATTCTAAGCAATTCATATTTTAATTAAAAATAAAATAAACATAAATAAAACATGAAAACAGCCCGAAACACTCACTCTCATGACATTCCAAACATTTATGATTTACATTCTTCCATGAAACACACAATTAGAAGGTTTTCTTTTGATAAAATACATTAAAGCTGCTTTTTTAATACAGTGACAGCAGACAGTAGTTATCAAAAACAATTCAATGAAAATTGTACCTTTTGTATGCTCATTTTTATGCTACACAACGAGGGCATAACCACTTTATGCTGTCATTTGATTGTTTTCTCTTTTTGTTTCCCCCGAGAATCATGCAAGCCTACTTAAAGAGTTCTTCCTTTTTTCATGTGTTTGTGCAGCTGTATTCCCAATGCTTCACACATTATTTAGAGGCTACTAGCTCTTATTGTATCCGGGCCGCAGAAAACTGCCTTGCTTCTAGTTTGTGGTAATCCAGTGTGGTATAGCATTTGTACAGCTGTCATCTCGCATTCACTCTTCTATTGAGACTAATGACACATTAGGGAATGTGCTTCAGGGAGCCAGAAACTAAATTCACCATCATCTAAACTAGCAATGAAGTTTTGTAAATTAAATCTCAGCAGAGTAACAGGCTTTGATGTACGTAATGGAAAGATCTACGAACTGAATGAGGATGCAAATCATATTGGCAGAATCAAGCAAGCTTAGTTTTTTTTTATCCTCGTGTTAGATGGGCATCCTTAGATGCAATTTACGTCTCGCTGAAAACATTCCTGATGCAGTTTCTCAACAGCTGTCGATGTGGAAATTAACACTATGCTTTGACACATTGCATCTAATTTGGTCTAACCAAATCATCTCAGCGTCAAACAAGGAAATTGTTTTGGGAATAACATTTGAGTACTTGATACCTGTCTGTTTAATTGTTACACTATATGTAAAGTAATTACACTATATTTGTTATATTGTGAACAAAGTTTCGCATTTCGCTGTGTTCTAAAGTTTTGGTGAACTCTGACCTGTGAATTCGCATTTACGTGACCAGTAGATCGATGTCATGACATGATCTCTTGGCTAAATTTAAAAGAACTCTTTATGCAGTAAAGTCGAGTTTACCATATTTTTATATGTTGAATTTATGTTTTTAATAAAGACGCTGCAGAGCGTGACGTCATATGACCGTTGCTGTGTCCGAAGAAATTTCACATGCTCAAATTCTAGTGCGACCGTGGCTTTAGTGTTGGAGTAAAACATTTTCCTTTTTTCAAATTGGTTAATCTTTTATTTATCTGAATAAGTTAATATTTTTGAAATGCTGAACTAACAACAACTAACAACATGAAGGCAAGTAAATAATAACACTTTTTATTTTGGCACTCATCTTGTGACCTGCTGCCATCAGGATTATTTTTGTCTCGCTATATTGTGACAGAATTAGCTGGGACTCTATTCATTTGAACAGTTAATGTTGTGAGAGTGCAGAACATTCCTTGATTAAGAGGAATACAAGGCATGCTTGACATCATAACAATTCCATGCAATTTCATTGTGTACCAGTCTTATCAAAGGGCAAACAATCGGCAGTGAAATGGAAGCCTATGCAAGCAAATGCATGTAAAATGAAATCTTGCCTTGTGACTGAATTAAAGTGGCTTTGAGAGATTTGGTCGACCATAATAAGCCACTCTCCATCTGTACTCGCTGCGATATGCAACATTAATGCAGCAGTAACCTGATCCGAACTGTAAGCAAGCATAATTCAGCCCATCTGGCCATCATTCAGAATGAATGCCACTGATCCCAAAATAGAAAGACAAAGAAAGTTACCCTAAGACCTACAGAGATATCAATATGTGCTCTAATCTGGAGGAAAATAAGGCTGAAGGAAGTCAACATGATACAATGTTTCAATTTGATGTATTTCAGAGTAAAACTAGATATTTAACCAGATAAAAAAGTAGGACAGGAAATTATTTTATCCACTGAGAATTCATTGGATATTATATGGTCCTTCTGAATACGATTCTGATTGGCTGAAAGGTGTGCAATAAAACCACTTAATGCACAGGTAGTTCCAGTCAGTTTCATCAATGTTCTATACCATCACTCGCACATAGAGATCACGCTGTGCACACACAGAAACATTCAGGAGCACAAAACACTTCTATTAATAAAATAGATTTGCTACTGAATCGCTACATTATATTTTTCAGCAACAAGGAGGTAACATCCCTGTTTTTGAAGGAATTAAACTCACAACTTCATTGTTAGTAGAGAGCGACACAGCACAGACACAGGTAATTCACACACACACATCTCTTTCTCTATCTCAATATTTAATTCAAATACTACAATTCATTCATTCAAATAAACAATCTTACGCACTACTATATCTCTGTGTCTGATTTAAAGCTGGAAGAATGCTAGATCTAACAATCCGTTACTGACGAAAATAACCGTAATTTGTATCTTTCAGGTCAAAAATTGCACTCTAAACATCAATAAAAGCTTTAACTCGTCAATGCCAGCAAATAACATTGGTGTAAGTGGGATAATACACAGCTAGCTGTGCATTAAACTATTTGAACACACTCACGCAGACGATTCAAATTGAATTTAAATCGTTTAATGCACAGCTAACCATGGATTATGCCTTACATGTTTTACCTGGTGGTTGGATAATTATGTGCAACAAGAAACTGTAAAAATAAATGTTATATGTTATGGCATATCTTCAATTAAAATATGGACAATTAAATATTAATATATTCATACACCTGCATATCAGTCATATAATAAATATATTTCAGTTGAATTTCTTTTACTGGGATACTCGGCCTTGCCTGCCAACAATTGGTCAAATAAATTTTCACAACACAAATTTAAATAGAATAGTTGATTTAGTATGTTACATTAATTACACTCTAATTACACAGAATTATATCAAAAGTAATTTACTAGTAGTAGGGTAAGATGGCCTCTTTGAGTAATTTTACATTCTGTACTCTGACAACTAATTTAGAAAATGTTTCCCATTATTCCATTAACAACATATTAGGGTGTTATGTAAATTCATAACATAAATGCAAGTTTTTCTGATGAGAGGCATCTTCTCCCATCTTAACCTACTTTATACTGCCCACTGTGTTTTGTAGATATGTAAAACAGTATGGAAAATGCTAAATTAAAAGTTTAAGCAATATGCTACACTGTTGTCAAATGACCAAATCACATTGCATATTTAAAATATGATAATTTGGTATTATTTATCCAGGTTTTGTTCAAAAACTTTTGCCATATCAATCAAATAATATGCCTATAGTTGATATTCACATTCCAAATGAAAGGGGGAATCAAATACATTGCATTGTAGGATATATGCACATTCCCTTAAATGTAATTTGAAAATGCATCCCAGTTAACTCATTTACATAAACCAATCAACTGTAACATAATTCCCACATTAGTCATAGTCTGAGAAGCAGTTTTTAGGAGCAACACTGCAGACACAAAAATAGATATTAGTATATATATAAAATCAATCATATTTTACCATTAAAAAGTGACATTTTGATTCCTCACACTCTTTAAAAGCACCAGCTGCCACTGATACGCATTATGAATGCTACTGTATATACAGGAATAATACAGTGGTGTGGAAAATGCCATTCTGAATACTGTGCATGTATTATAGTTAAGTTTTTATTAAAGGGTTAGTTCACCCCAAAATGAAAATTATGTCATTAATTACTCACCCTCATGTCGTTCCAAACCTGTAAGACTTTCGTTCATCTTCGGAACACAAATGAAAATATTTTTGATGAAATCTGAGAGCTTTACGTATTTTCCATTGGAAGCCTACACAACTACCAATTTGACGCTTCAAAAAGTTCATAAAGAGATCGTAAAACTAATCCATATGAATCAGGCGGCTTAGTCCAAATTTTCTGAAGAGACTTGACAGCTTTATATGATAAACAGTTTTTTGATGGAGTTTTTCGGTTCCTTGCCACTGCTGCCTTTGGCTTGCTCAGTTGGGGATATTTTGGGGATATTTAATTTAATTTTATCAATCAATAAATTCCACTAGAAACAAACCTTGTTGTATTATTTTAATTTAATACTGTGAAGCTGCTTTGATACAATCTGTATTGTGAAAAGCGCTATACAAATATACTTGACTTGACTTGAACAGGTTTAATTTAGGCTTTTATTCAAACAAACCTCTTGCTGAAGCTCAAACGTGTTGCGTAACACACGAGAATGAACCTCATTGGTTCTCACACGTCAAGCAAACATGCTTGAGCTTCCGTTTACCATAACTGACATGTGAGTTGATGAATAAGTGAATAAAAGCCTAAATTCAATCTGTTCAACATATAAAGCGATCGTGTTTCTTCAGAAAATTTGGACTAGACAGCTCAATTAATTCGTTTTACAATCTCTTTATGAACTTGAAGCATCAAACTTCAAACTTGAAGCATCAAAGTAATAGTTGCATAGCTGTCAAGGGTGGAACAGAAAAGGTCTCAGATTTGATCAAAAATATCTTCATTTGTGTTCCGAAGATGAACGAAAGTCTTACATGTTGGGAACAGCGTGAGGGAGAGTAATTAAAGGGATAGTTCACCCAAAAATGAAAATTCTGTCATCATTTACTCACCCTCAAGTTGTTTCAAACCTGTAAGAATTTCTTTTTTCTGCTGAACACAAAAGAAGATATTTTGAAAAATGTCTGTAACCAAACAGTTGATGGACCCCATTGACTTCCATAGTAGAAAGAAAAAAAAAATACTATGGAAGTCAATGGGGTCCATCAACTGTTTGGTTACAGACATTTTTCTAAATATCTTCTTTTGTGTTCAGCAGAAAAAAGAAATTCTTACAGGTTTGAAACAACTTGAGGGTGAGTAAATGATGACAGAATTTTCATTTTTGGGTGAACTATCCCTTTAATAACAGAATTTTCATTTTTGTGTGAACTATCACTTTAAAGCTGCAAGATCACACAACATGCAGAACATATTTAATTCTTCCAAATTCTCTTTAGCCCTAGGGTGTGTGATGGTTCTGTTGTTTTGTTCACACAAGTCGCTATATTTTATAAATAAGAATGAACCAAATGCCGTTTTAATGAATTTGAGTGTGAATTAATGAACTCAGTGGGTGAGTAATAAATACCAAACTTAGCATGACACCAGAAAAGTGGCACCATAAATATTGTAAAAGCATTACTAAATCTTTAATAAATGCAAATGTAAATCTATTTCTCTCTCCCTTCCTTCAGTGAGGGCTGAAATACGTCTACAGTCATGAAGGAGTCGCTACCACAGATCTAAACGAGGTCTCCTTGTCTGAGGCCTCTGCAGTTTAGTGTCAGAACATGCTGACATTGCATATTGGTGTAAAAGACACACGCTCGGTGACAATACGTCAGAGCAGCTGTCAGAGAGCAGCTAATTCCCCATCTGTATTCATGCCGCCTGTCCAGGTGAGTCATAACTCTGAACATCCTGCACTGTACTCTATTTAATGCATGTGTTTAACCACCAGGTAATTTTCTCGTATGACAACAGCAAACCAGTTGATTGGAATCTAAGTCTGTCATTTATTTCCAACAAAAACAGAAAGCTGTACTGTATGATTAATCTGAAACAATGAAACGGTAAAAGTATTAATCTCTTACTTATAATACTTAGGTTACGAGCAACTCTTTAGTTCTCCGAAATCTTGCATGACCACCTCATGTAGACCTCTGCCGCATAATGCCAAATGAGTCTCTGAATCTGCAGTTGTTTGATATGATCCAGTTTCTGCAGAAGAACCTGATTAACTTGTTAGACGACGTGAGAGGGTCACATCTCCATTTTGGAATGTTATGCCAGTTCTTCTCTAATGTGGTCGCTTGAGGGCAGCCAGATCTTGGATGGTCATTTATCCTGCCAGCCTCCTGAAACCTGTTATGCAGTTGAGACACAGTGGTATGGCTCAATCCATATGACTGGCACTGCCTGCAGCATGCCAATGGCCCGTTCCCTTGCTAAAACACACAGGAGACATACTAACCGGTGAGGGCTCTTTGACAGCGCGTTCCTCCTTCCTCCTGGGTTTGACACCATTGTAACAATGTTAAAGCCTCAGGGAAGGAGGAGGCGGGAACCAGCAAACGATCAACGTAACTTTAATCATAAAATAAACAATCAACAAAACGAAAGTAAAGTGGCAGCACCTCACGGACGACTGCAGCATATAAACATAACAAAGCACAACATAAAGTCCCAGCCTGGTCCTCTCTCGTCACTCCTTATATCCTTCCGGAGCTCCTCCGTGAGACTCGAAACCAGTGCTCATTAGCACTTGCGACTCTGGCCTCGCTCCGCTCCCATGGCTCTTGGCCCTGCCATGCTTGCCACATCATGTAAATGTGTTAAACCGTTTTCCTTTATCAGAGTAAAGTCATAAACGACTTAAGCATAAACCGATTAACACAGTTAGATTTTTGCTCCTTACACCAATTTCTCCCAGCACGTAAAAGCATTGACCTGAGTGTGAAGTGTGAAGTGCACTCAAGTGTGATATGTGACAGCAATCGCCTCCTTACTGTGGATTTAAGCATATCCAGAGCAAGCATTTCACTTTAGGGGAATAGGAAATATATCGCAAACTCTGACTCTTTCTTGAATTAAGAAACTGTAAAAATGTGTTCTCATCTCGTGTAGAAGTGCCACAGTCACAATTCTGCATCTGTAACTGCACGAGAGGATAATATCAAGGTTGCCAATTTTTGAGTTTAGCTTGGAGTGGGGATTATGGCCCTTCCATAATTCTCACTCCAAGCTAAACTCAAAAGTTGGCAACCCTGATATTATCCTCTCATGCAGTTACAGATGTAGCATTCTGACTGTTTGTGTGTGTGTGTGTGTGTGTTTTTCTATCCCGGTGGTGGTACTTCAACCCACTGCACACTGACTCATGGGGACTCATGTCACTGTGGGGACCTAAATTGTACAGTATAAAAACCATTTCGGCTTTGGAGAGTCCCCACAAAGACAGAGAAACCGAGAATGAGTGTGTGTGTGTGTGTGTGTGTGTGTGGGTGGGTGGGTGGGGGGGGGGGTGGGGGGTCACTTTACAATAAGTGTATTGTTACTTTCAAAACATTTGGTAACTAAACAAAATTTCATTAAGTTTAGTGACAACATGTTTACATTGTTCAATTACTTGTAGTCCAATTTTTATTAGTGTTTGACACAAATTTCATGATGTCAATTCATAAGCTTGCGATACGATTCCGATCTTGATTCAATATCAATTCATTTGCATAAATATCAGGTACAGTAGCTGCATGTTAATTTTTCTCAAGGAAAAAATACAGGGAGCCCTGTCAGCTGGCATTTTTATTAAAGGTTAAAATTAACAACACAAATAAATAGTAATTATCTTAGACGTGTAAATATGCTTTGTGTGCACAAACACTATGTTTCACAATGCCACCTAAACATCTTCGGTGAATGTCACGAAGTTAAGGGTCAGCAACTTATATACAGACCTTGCACAGTGTGGGGAAAATGTGATTGGTACAGACTGATCCAATCAAGAGGTTGCAGGTCTTCATTGGTTTAATTAAAACCCATAGCTTGTCAATACCAGTGTTCGACTTCATGCGGTGCTGCGCCGACCGAATGGCGTATGACATCAACATACCGTGAGAGCGACTCGAAAGCACAGCTTTTCTCAGGATTCTTACTGTCATACACCAAATGGTCTGCACAGCACGTTGGCTTTTTTAATTTGCCGTGAGATTTATTTGGGCAGTGTGAGAGCATTAAACAGAGCCTGAAAGTGCCTGAAAGTAAACATGGTTTACTTGCTTTGTAGGGTTATTGGTTTGCATGTAAACCAACGGGTTATTTCACTAAGTTATCAGCGTATTGGTGTGCATGTAAACTTGCTGATTGACAAGCCTAATAAAATAGTGATCAATCACTAGGAGAAGAAGCTTCAGTCAACTCCACAGTAGTGTTTCAGGATCCAGAAATTACCATGCTGGAAGATGCTTAGGTCATAAATGTGTTTTTCTTGTGATCATTTTGAAGTGCATAATGTTCCAGTAAATTCCAGGAAAGGAATCGTTCAGGTAATGAGAAATGACGGTCAAGACCTTCTCACACTGCACAGATTACAACGGTTTTCATCCTGATTTTAGAGGACATCTGGGTATTCTACAACTGCTAATGCATCATTGTAAATTACATCTGAAAATGGCTGTTTTGTGTTTTGTTCTTTTTCTTCCCAACAATACAAAATAAGAGCTTTACTAAACCACTTTAATCAGTGCTGTAAAAATCATCCAGGCTTTATAACCTTCATAGAAATTATTTCAACTTACCAGTTCACAATTGAGTTTTTAGGTTTGGCAAACTGGGTCATGAAGAGGCTTTTTTGGCTTTTTAAAAAAAAAATTATAATACAATACCAAATCTTTTTACACTGAGGCATATTTGTGTACAAACAAAAAATATATACAGATTGAATAAACTACATCAAAAAATGTCTGATATTTTAACGTAATGTGCTGATAAAAGTTTGACAAAACAAGTGTCTGCCAACAAACTTATTTCCCTTATAAAGTGTGGTTGGTTTTACATCAAAATAAGAACCTAAAAGGTTGTTAGACGTGTCATACAAATGGATAATATTATTGGATCACTGTGCAGAAAGCTGCTTCATTCAATAATGTTCATAGTTATTGAATAAAGTAGATATCATCAAGAGCTTCAAGGCATTTCAAATGATCATTCGCACCATAAAAAGTGGAATGGATGACAAACGAAATTTGAAAAGGATCATTCACTTCATAAAACAGGAAAAAGAATGAAAGTTTTAGAGCTTATAGCTGCTTCTACTTAAAAAAAGAAAATCAATCATCAGCATCATTACTTTCTTCCTTTCGCTGTAAAAGTAAAAGACATTGCTTTGAAGAACATTAAAAATATGCCAAAGGATATTAACCAACCATTAGCCAAAGATATGATGAAATATTTACATTAATTGCATATCAAATGAATGTAACAACCCATACAGAGAAATGAAATGTGTACCGGGGAGGGCTGCATTGTTGAATATGACAATTTATCTTCATTTCCACTATATAATTCCCTATAAATTGTTCTGTTGCATTGTGATCTGATTTTGCGTAGCAAAGCTAATTCTTCCTAACTAGCCTCAGACTGGCTCATATTTCACTTAATGCATTTTGCTTATTGAAAATATATTCACAGGTGGTCACAAACAAATTACAAACTGTGTGGATGCTTTTTTAAATTGTTTTTGAGAAAAGCTTTTTAATGTTGTAAACAGTGCTTGAAGTGGAAAAAATAATGTGTCGGTGCTCATGGGGGATATGGGGGCTTGGCGGGGGGTATGGGCATGGAATGATTGAAAACATTTAATATATCTATCTATCTATCTATCTATAAATTACAGAAACGTCTGTCTGTCTGTCTGTATGTCTGTTATTCGCATGTCTCTCGAACCGTTATGGATTTCAAACTTGACAGGTGTCTTGCTACGGGCACAAGTAAGTGCAGTGCCAAGTTTGGCGTGGTTTGGATTAGAAATGCAAAAGATATCGTTAAATATATCAGTAAAAGAAGCACTTAGAAGGTTGTGGTTTAAAAATAAACATTCTGACATAAACAAACACTCTGTGGGTGTTAACTGAATCTGTAAGTCAGCTACGCTGTTTACTTCTTAGTATTATATTTAATTCTGGTGCGCTTAACATTATCGCTACTGTTTAATAGTAGCCTATGTTATTCACCGTCTCTTTCACGGCCATCATTTGCAGTAAATGCTAATACATTACTGTGTCATGCGCGCTGAAGTTAGCCTGTAACTATGTGAATGCTTTGTTAAATAGTTGCCCTGCCTATTCAACAGGATAGCTCTAGGCTATGCAGGCTTAAACGAGGTTATGTCTTACCGATCGTGACGGCAAATCCCCATCAGCTGTTACTTTAGGCCGGCGACACACTGGCTGCCTGCGTGGCGTGAGCGTGTCAGCTGCGTGGCGTGTCCGTTTTTATTTCGGCTCCCATGTTAACAGGTTAGAGCTTGCACACTGCCTGCGTGACACGCACGTCTTGCCGAAAACGCGTGCATGCTAGAAATGGAACCGACGCCTATTTTTCACGCGACACGCAAGCATGTTGGAAGCGTTTCCAGGCAAAATAGAATAGGAAAATATGTCGTTATTATTCAATATGTATTCAATATTCAACACTGTTTATTTCTGAATATTTTATTTTATTCTGGTGCGCTTAACGTTATCGCTACTGTGTAATAGGAGCCTATGCTATTCACCAACTAAACATATCCTATTCAATGCGTTCACAGTCTCTTTCACGGCCATCATTTGTAGTAGCATATTCACAAACTGTTTGCTCAAGCGTAACGTTTTCTCGGAGTTCACTGTGTAGCCTGCTCCCTGAATAGTGTAGTTCAATTTTCCATATTTATTGTATGTCATTATGTCAGTATCAGTATTTGCTTTCTACCATGCACAAATAAAAATGTCACTGAACTTTTGCTGTGTAATTATAACAATGAGCACTCAAACACACCAAACCAAAAATGACTAAAACACACACAAAAACTGATTTTGCATGGGCACTTTGTTTGAATACTAGGCAGGAAAAATACATACTACCTATCAAGTCAATCCTTGATAGAACGTCAGTTGATGGGCCCCATTGACTTCCATTTGTTTTGTTTTTTCTCCTATGAAAGGTCAATGTCTACCGTCAACTGTTTGATAACTAACATTCTTTAAAATATCTTCTTTTGTGTTTAACAGAAGAAAGAAACTCATACATGTTTGGAACAACCTGAGGGTAAGTGATGACAAAATTTCCATTTTTTGAGTGAACTATCCCTTTAACCACATTTTCTAGACCTGTATTTAGCACTATCAACTTTAGATCACTGGAAACTGCTGTTAATACTAGTTACTAATACTAGTAAATTAGTATTTATTTAGATGAACAATAGGGCAATCTACGATTCTTTTTAATGTAATGCTGGTCCAGAACATTAGCCATGTGCTCCTCAACATTAGACATGTGGTCCTCAACCATTTAACACTGTGTGCCCTTATAGAGGCAAATTATGTTTCAAAAAGTGTTGTTTTGGGTAATAACTTTCCTATGGCCCATTTCAAAGTAATAAAGCTGATTTATTAGAAAAGGGCAGCGCAAAAGCAGAGCAGTTCTCTGTAGCTGGCCTTGTTCGTTTCCCTGAAGGAAGAATCTATTAAACACTTAGCTTTACCTCACCCTTCATTTCATTAATAGGAGGCGCAGATGCCGGGGTCTGCTCCAGTGAGATAGGATGGGTGGCAGGAATAGCAAAACTACATTAGGGATTACTGGCTTTGAGGAGGTCCACACCACTCAATCTCACATTCTCTCCACGTGGCGGGAGAGACTGATCAGCGGCACTGCTGTTTTTGCAGAGCCAGCACCAGCCCCTGCTTAAAACTGGTGTCGTTATTTTAAGCTGTTGGTGATTAATCACCGTCTCTATTAAAAAAGAGAGACAGAGAATCAAATCACAGGAAAGAGAGCTAAAATTATCTCACTGAAGCAGGTTTCCTCTCCCCGCTCCCTCTCAAGTATCAACTGCAGTGAAAATTACAGCTGTCATCATAGTCCAGACACATTCTCTGTCTCTGCGTATGATATTATAGTCTCTGAGTATGATATTATAGGTTTGTCAGTCTGAAAAACAGCCGATGACAATGTAAAATAACAATTGTGTCTCATTTACAACTAGTTTCTTGAGGAGAAAATGGTTTGGTAATGTGAAAGCTCTTTCTATAACCTGTGGAATAGTTTGGCGAACACCATTTTCTGAGTTGATGTGCAGTGGATCCAAAAGTGGTCCAAAACCCACCGGTGTATATAGCTTTTTAAACAAAAAGTGGTTGTATGTTAGAAATTAATATAAATTGTATATTCATAAATTGTACGTGTCGATGACAAATAAGAGTGTCCACAATAAAGAAAAGGAAAACATTTTTTTAATATCTGTGCCTTCGAAATGTAATAATTTTTGTTTCATATGTTTTTGAACATTAAATCCTGAATACATGTGAGTATATATCATTACTTCCAAATTAGTTTTTAAATATATTTTTAAGTCATTTTTAAAAATACCATGAATAAATTAATCATTCTTATACCACAGGGCTGTTAAATATGGAAGCTTGTTTCCGCCACTGAATAATAAAAAAAAAAAAGTTAATTACGAATTTCTCTCAATTCTGACTTTTTTTCTCGCAATTGCGAGTTTACATCTTGCAATTCAGAATTTTTTATTTCAGAATTGCGAGATATAAACTCACAATTGCGAGAAAAAAAGTCAGAACTACGAGAAAAAAGCTTGTTTCCGCCACTGAACAAAAAAATTTAAAAGTTAATTGCGACTTTTTATCTTGCAATTCTGACTTTATAACTTGCAATTGTGAGTTTATATCACGCAATTATGAGAAGAAGTCAGAATTGCGAGATGTAAACTTAGTGCGAGAAAAAAACGTCAGAATTGTGAGATAAAAAGTCGCAATTAAGTTTTTTTTATTTTCATTCAGTGGCGGAAACAAGCTTCCATAGTTAAATGCTTGATTCTGATTGGTTGAAGAAAGTTCTAAGGTGTGCGAAAAAATTTTTGAGGGCGAAAAATTTCCCCATGCAGATTTCGCAATGGTTTCATGTTGATCACGCAGATATGACAAACTGACCAATATAAAGCTGCTTAGTTTGAAAGCGACTTCTGTGTGTGAGCTGTGCTTCATACATCACTACACTTTGGACCTTTTATTGCCCACAAAATTTTGCCTGTGACTGCACCTAAAGAATATTTGTCAGAGTAGCCTATACAACACATAGGATTGCCACTGACAATTATGAGAATTGGTTTGGCCCATCAATGTGAGACATTAGTTGTAACTCTAGCTGCAGTATGTCTCTGCTGTCAGATACGAGCACGTTCACTTCCTCTGACCTTTTCCTGGAACAGTTTTGCTGACAAGAAGTTCACATGCAACTTTCCACTTCAAAAAAGATTTATAGTAAAATTCAATTATCTGCTTTCATTTTCACAATATAACATGGTTTTGACACTGCTGCCCTTGCCTCTACTTTTAAATTTTAAACGGTCCATTACAATGTTTCACGCTGGTACTCCATCTCCTTCTGCTAAACTTGATTGCCAAAATAAGACTGCCATTGTGTTTTACTGTTGATGTAGTTCCCCTTTTATTACACAAAATTGCTGTAAATCTTAATAAAATTGAGACAGCATCAGAACGTAATAGCTGTTTGAAGCTCATAGCATTATCATAACAGACCATAGCACCATTTAGCATAATTGTCTAAATTTCCAGGACTAGAAATGCTTTCTTTAATTCCTAATGTGATTTCTCATCTCTGTGGGGGATTACGGTTTAAAGAAATGTCGTCTCTTTTATTGACAGGAGAAATATTTCAGTTGGCTTCAAGGAATTAAGTTATTATGAAGAAGAGATTAGGAATGCAATCATTGTGGGCTTTGAAACAATTTTGCAGTGTTATTGTGAAGTAGCCTACAGCGCATACACCCTCAAAAAGTATTTTGCACACTGACAGAAAAATATACTAAAACCACTGTGTGCATGCTAAAAACTAATTGAAAACATTATTATTAAATATTATTACACATTAAATCTTACATAGACGTAATCGGAAAACAGCATGATAACATTTGGGGTTGGTGCTTTTAATGTTTTTGAAAGAAGTCTTATGCTCACCAAGGCTGCATTCATTTGATCAAAAATATTTCATTTGATCAATAATATTGTGAAATATTATTACATAACTGTTTTCTATTTTAATATATATTTTAAAATGTACTTTATTCCTGTGATGCCATATCTGCATCATTGTCACATGATCCTTCATAAATCATTCTAATATACTGATTTGCTGCTCAAGAAACATTTTATCATCATCAATGTTGAAAACAGTTGCTGCTTTATGTTTTTGTGGAAACTGTGATACAATTTTCAGGATTCTTTGATGAATAGAAAATTCAAAAGAGCATTTATTTAAAATGTATTTACTTTCACTTTTAATAAAAAAAGCAAGCAATAAAATGAGTGATAAATAAAAAAAATTACCAGTATTACATATCCAGAAAGACAACGGTCTTTTTTTAACGGTCGCAATTGTGGACAAGTATGATTGATAAATATAAAGTTCTAAAAATTATTCTAAATACAAAGAATAGCAGAGTTCACACCATAACTATAACGGCACAGAAACTATTTCGTTGGAATCACTTTCAAAATATTTTTTTCCAGTTGATGAACGGCCAATCAGGTGAATCAGGTGATTATACATACTAGTTTCCTTGACAGAGTTCAAGATAAATCTTTTCACCTTACTACTAGAGAGCTGCGTAAAAGTGTAAAATGATTATTAAACAGCAAGCACAAACTATGCAAAAGCGGCAGCCCTTCCGGCGAACTCAGTGTCCGGATTCGCTCACTTGTTCTCATTCACTCCCTCAAGTGTACTACATTAGTGGACTAATGTAGGGAATAGTGACTGAGGGTATAGGGGGCGATTAGCTGGTAAGGTAGTGTTTGATCAGGACTGGAGCCGAACTTGAAGGTAGATCTCCAGGAACAGGATTGGGCATTCCTGCTCTAGGCAAAAATGCTGCCAAGAGGGAAACATTATAATTCATGTAATGAATTTGAAAGGATTTGTTTTACTTTGAGCAAGTGGGATGTATAAGAAATGGAATGAGCTGACAAACAAACAGCATTTTTCTTTCTTTTTGAATCAAAGGGTAACTTGACCCTTGGATAATTAAATCCTATTGGTTTTGTAAATTCTCTGCTCCATTTTATCCGCACGTAAGGAGTCGAACTCTGTTTATTTGCTGTAATAGACTCTAGTAAGATCAAAGGCACAGCAGAATAAGGAGTTGTCAGAGTGCAGCACTCGGAGAAATTATCTCTTCATGGATGTAGATTATTGGACAAGGCCTTAGGGGACATTAGCTTCATTTGCATCTCTGCCATCTCCAGCTGAGCATGTGCAAGGGAGGGGATTGAATCGGTCAGTGTCGTCTTATCAGACTTTAGCTCTGCAGTGGTACAGAGGCCAAGAGTGTGTTCCATATATCAAATTTAGTATGCTCAGGGACGAACTGGATGGAATAGCAAAAACAGGAAGTTGGGATACAGGGAGACAGCCCAAGGGAATCCTCCTTTATTGATAAGTAACAACTTCTAAGTTTGAAGTCCTGCTGTGAGTGTATGTGTGTGGGTCGGTGTGAGGGGAGGAAAGGTATTTATACCATAACTCAGGGCATAGACAGACAGACAGACAGACAGACAGACAGACAGACAGACAGACAGACAGACAGACAGACAGATAGATAGATAGATAGATAGATAGATAGATAGATAGATAGATAGATAGATAGATAGATAGATAGATAGATAGATAGATAGATAGATAGATAGATAGATAGATAGATAGATATCATTTTATTTTAATTAAATTGACCAAGCAGCTTGCTACAAAATTCCTCAAACAAAAACTCATAAGAATTGATGCCAATAACCGCACAGACTTTGGCAAATCAGCTCATTATAACTTCTTCTTAATTATATTAAACTGGCATGTTGCAAACACGATTATGTTTCCACACAAAGTAATCTACAGAAATTGCGTAAATCCAGCCAATCAGATAAGAGGTTGATAGTTTGAGAAAGTGATATCCAGTTTTGTGTGAATTACATGCATAAGACTGCTCTGCCAACCACCCACAACACCATCAAATCGTGTCAGTTCGGTTTGCAGGGCAAGCAACTCTTATATTTCACTCAGAAAATGTACAGATCCAACAAAAGTGCTTTTGTTTATCTGGAGTTTTGTTTTCACAGTGTTGTCTTTTCTGCATCTGAGGATTGTTGCCTGAGACTCACAGACGTTCGGCACATTTAATATTTACACTGGCATCCTGTACTGCTTGTTTAATCAGCCAATGTCATTTCTTTTTCTAATCGTATCTTCTGTTCTGCCATTACCTGCTCTGATGCCGACGGCCGCCATCAGCAGCAACATCGCTTCCATCTCCAACTGTCCTGACACACAAATACCAAGGCGCTGCTTGTCAGTACTGGCATTCTAATCTGTTTCCCATATTCCCCCTTCTAGTTCAAATCCCATTGGATATGTATCTATAAATCTGAAACGTCCCCCTCCAATTCCATCACCTCCAGGAGATCTATTTTCCCTATTTCCACCTCAGCATCATCTTATCATGGCTCCTGCTCAGATAAGTCTACAATCCGCAATAATGGCTACAACACAGCAGAACACGCTGAACTTACTTTGCACTTTTTACCCTTGGAGTGGCAGGCTCATGTGAACCAGGCTAACCTGGTCATGCTAACCGATCAAAACTCTTGGCTTCCAACCACTATTCAGATCCCAGCCAACTCCCGATGGATACAATCAAGCCCAGTCTTGTCTATTGTTGACATTAAAAACAGTTTCACTCAGAAATACAGATTACAGATGCAAAATAGGTTGCGAAACGGTGTTGCATTCGGTTTTAAGGGTCACAATTCAGCCAACAGAACACTGGCCTCCAGCAACTAATGAAATTACAGCTACGGTTTTTCCAGGTGTGACAGAGGTAATCACAGTCTTTTTGCTTCATCGTCTTGCAGGTATTAAAGCTCAGACCCTGCTGCTGACCAGTAACACACACACATACTAAATGAGGCAAGGGTGTAGTTACATTCAAGCTATTTTAAGGCATGAATCATTTTTTTTCAAGGAAAAAACTTTAAATATGTTATTTTGGTCATCAAAGATGAGTTTTAAGTTATACAATTATTGACTAAAGGGGGCTAAATTATTGACTGTGTTTGCAGACAAAATCACACAAACTGTGAGAAATATGTCTTTAAAAAAATTATTTAAAAAATTCATTCCAGGTCAACTTGTTCATGAGAGCTATTGATTTTAAATATAAGCCAGCAATTCGAGATCTTGCTGTTAAGTTATTGACTCTTTTGTAGCATCTCCCAATAGTTTTGTTTTGTGAAGACCTGCATACTGTACATGACACACACTTTGCTTGATCACTTTGCTTTGAAAAGGAAAGTAACACAGATAAACCACTTATGGAGTTTGTTTTCAACAAAATGGAACGAGAACTCACGAGAGGCCAGTTAAATGTTCAAATGTTAAATGGAAGTAGGGAGCCATGATTTCATCGATTGTTCATGAAACACGTGAATAAGAAATATTGAAAGTCCTGGATGACTTGGCTTTGCTTGGCATTGGTCACATACACAAAAGAAGACCTACCTGAACATCAGACCAGCTGCAGCTGTCTGGAAACCGTCTTGCAGGGTCACCAGGCCTGTCAGGTGATTGGGCTTGTGGTCTCGGTGTTCTGAGCATTACAGCTGACACAGTCGCTTTGCGTCGGCCGACGTTTTAATAAACACTCGACAACTCTCCATTTCCTCTGCCTGATTGCTCTGCCAAAGCCAATGGAAATGACTGTCCGTCATAACAGAGATCAAACAGAAAGTCAGCAACCAAAGATAATGAAATAAATCAGTCGTAAGAATTCATGTGATTATATTCAATCCGCAAACAATAGCATTTGTTCTTAATGTAACACAGGAAAAATAGCTGTTTACCATTTCTGTAGAGTCACTTTCATTAGGACTAATGTCCGGTGGAGCGCAGTTATTTCGGGATAATTATTTTGAATTCCCGTCTGCAGTAAACCCTTGAATTGATTGGTACACCCACACTACAGCACATTACCTAGCTGTTCAGATGATTCATAATAGTACACAACACTGGAACGAGTAATGCTGAGCACAGGAGCACAATTCAAGACTTTCATACATTTTCTGGCTCCAGAGGAAGGACACATATTTATCTATCAGACGGTAATGCTCATCTCCTGTTCTCTCAAAGCAGCAGTGGCCTTCATCTTTCAATAGAGAAGGCAGAACTAAAATTAACAGCTGCTTTTTTTATATTTCTCTCTGGCAGAAGAGGTAATCTAACGGTCAGTGTGGAAGTTAAAGATGACGTCAACCCAAAAAAAATCTAAAATAGTTACTGCAAACTCAGCGGAGGATCTACCGGAGGATCTGGAGGTTTTTTTTTGCTATTTATTTTAACTTTTAACTTAACTTTCTGCACCTCCATTATTGCTATGTTACTTGCTGTTCTGCACAAAAACATGTATGATCCGCATGTTGTTAGGGATCTTCTGGTTTTGTTTCTGTTTGTGGGTGGGTTCGGCATGTTTAGTTCAGTTTTCTGTGCTTCACTTAGGCTACGTTCACACTGCAGGGCTTAATGCTCAATTCCGATTTTTTGAAAAAATCAGATTTTTTTGCAAGGCCGTTCACATTTCCAATTAAATGTGACCTTTTGTGATCTCCTGTGTGAACGTGAAATGACCCAGAAGTGACCCGCATGCGCAGAAGAGTACTCAACGGTCAACGACGTCACTTGTTGTTTGCGGAAGTAGCTAAACTTCAACTAGCTGTGATCAGGGTTGGGGAGTAACGGAATACATGTAACGGCGCTACGTAATCAGGATACAAAAATCCAGTAACTGTAATCCGTTACAGTTACGTCAAAAAACGTAGTAATCAGATTATAGTTACATTTTAAAAAAAGGGGGAATACTTTCAGGATTACAATGGTTTAATTTAAAACTAACTAAATAAGTATTTTAGCATAATAACACTATATTAAGCGCTGCTTGATTATACAGTAGTTCCTGGTTCTGTTGCCAGTAATGACTCACGTGTGCCACGCGCTGGTGAATGCGCAAATAACAGCTGTCTACAATCTTCTCAGACGCAGATTGAATCATTGCTGCTAGTAGAAACGACGCTGCCTGCGGGTAAAATCGCTTTTAATTCATGGAAATTCCGCTGCTATTTTGTAGAAATTAGGAGAGTATCTTTTTTAGTACCCAAAATGTCCTTTCTTAATCTTTTCTCACGTAAGGGGATGTTCGCTGTCTAGGTAACGTAGGGGAACTCCCACTGCCAACGCCACAAGTTCAGTCAGGCAAATTAAGAAAGATCACGGCTTTAGTCAACATGTAGGCCTATTTTAAAATAAACTAATATGTAGATTGTGTAAAAATGTTAAATGTTGTGTTTTTATTTTTTAGATAAAAATTAGTTACAAATAAAACAAAATAATCTGTAATACCATACATTAGCCACTAGATGTCTGTATAGCCCTTTAGATAAATATATATTCAGGCCTGTGTGTATATTTTGAAAATATTGTAATGTACACTGAGCCAAATTCTTAATAAATAAAAGTTTTTTAATATTTTTTTTTATAAAATTTCTTCTTGCTTGACTTTATTTATATACGTGACCTTGAAGTAATCCAAAAGTAATCAGTTACATTACTTTCATATTATAGTACTTGGATTACGTTACTGAATACTTTTTTTATGAAGTAATTTGTAACTGTAACGGAATACATTTTTAAAGTAATCCTCCCAAGCCTGGCTGTGATTCACTCACACACACACACACACAAAACACACGAGCGCGCGCAGCGACCGTTACACAAGAGCCAGACGGCAGACAGCAGCCGCTGACCTATCTAATATCGGCACAAACAAGTTAACATAACGTTAGTCATTGGATATATAATGATGGTGGCCGTGGGCTTCTTTTTTTTTTTTTTTTTTTTTTTACGGGCTTGTCGAGGTCGACCCGTTCGGCAGATTTGCCTCAGCTCGACGAATATGCAGTCCGTTTTCAAACCGACGACTACTTCAACGCAGAATTATGACGTTTGTCGCGTATCAATGACGTGCGGGTCGGATACATGCGACCTGGCCGTTCAGACTGAAGTCGCATTTCAAAAGATCGGATACGTATCGGATTTGGGACCACATACCCAAGTGGCCTGGGTCGCATTTGAAAAGATCGGATCTGTGTCGTTCAGACTGTCATGAAAAGATCAGATACAGGTCGCATAGGGGCAAAAAAATCTGAATTGGGTCGTTTCAGCCTGCAGTGTGAACGTAGCCTTAGTTTCCATGTTTTTTTCCTATTTGCTTGATTACCTTTTACACCTGATGTTAATTTCATTAAAAGGGGTCATCGGATGCAAAATTCACTTTTATATGGTGTTTGCATATAAATGTGTCTTTGCAGTGTGTGGACACAACCACCAGACCATGAAAAAAAATCCATTCACTCCTTTTTTTTTTATCCTCAAAAAGCCTAAACACTCTCAATAATCAAGCCGGTTGGATTTTCTGAGCAATGTGATGTCATATTGCTCATGCTCCGCCCACGACCGCTGACGGACTGTCCCGTATCAGCATATTTCCGCCCTCAGCCATTTGTATACTGTCCACCAAGGCAGGTTGCCAAGGCAGCACTTTATTGCTGCGTCCCAGCGTCTTATACTACGCCATAAAAGTATGTACTGTTTTTGTGAAGAAAAAGTATATACTTTTGAGAGTGTAGCAAAAAAAGTAGGCAAGCTCTGAGACATACTACTTCGTCATCTTTAACGGACAGATCTGTCGCGTGCATCCTGTCACCGTAAACTGCCCTGTCAATCATCTTGTTACAGTTAAAATCCTCCATTCAATCTAATTTAATTTCCTACCGTTTCGGAGAGAAATGTAGTAGCACGTTCATCTGCCAGTCGTGGGTCTTTAATGCGGAGACTCTCCTCATGTGTTTGCAATTTGAATATAATGATGCGTTTAAAAGTTAATGGCTAAATGTATCTTTACAAAAGTTCACAAAGCTGCTGCAGATGCAATATAATGTAGACAACATTGAACAAATACATTTTCGTCAGGTTAGATACTGATAATTAATCACTCAAACCCCTTTATCTAAACCTCTCTACATAACCGCCGGACTCACACTCCGTGTCTGCAGTTTATAGTTCTAGGTTCTAACCGAATCCTCGTCCAACGCGCGATGGGTTGTGGGCAATATTAGCCGTTAGAGTGCGCATCGGGGCCATCCGGGTATCTTTGGAACACTCATTTCAACATACTACAATTTGGGACGTACTAATTCTGTTTTCGAATACTATTTAGGACGGATAGTATGCGAATAGGGGTTATGCGCAACATACTTCCGGGTTCTACAAAACAGATATAACTACTTCCGGTCGTCAGCTACTGAGGTAAACACAGCGTAGGAATGGCGACCTTTTATAGCCGGTGTTTACAGGAGCTACCCATTCTATCCATTTCAGATGTACATCGCATTGCCAAACGGACTTCCAGAGCCCCGAGTACTCCGTTAGATAAAGGATTTAAGTTTTTACGCCTCCTCATTTATTCATGATTATGAAGGTATGTAAGTTAGTATATGTAGCTTTTGCTAATGGCACCCGATGTAGAGTTAGCTAACTATCAGTAAGTTAGTTTAGACTTGTATGCTATCATAGTAGTTTAACCTTTTATATTTGCTTGCAGACGATTAAAACAATCAAATGAAGACTGCATTTTATTTTTTTTATAAAAATTTTTTTTCTGATACTTAAGCATTCGTGACATTTTAATTAAAACATAAATAAGAATTGTATTCTAAAAAAAGCGCAAAATAAGTTACCTCAGAGATCATCTACCGCTGCAGATGCGTATGGTAATGCAAACCGGAAATGTTTATACCTGTTTTCCGGTTCGAACGTTGGGCGTTCCGCATAACCCCTATTGGGACGCACCGTATGTGTCTTGTGTCGACACGCCCCATGAAAGAGAGGGGTGGGGTGAGCAGTTGCTCATTATCATTTAAAGAGACATGCACCGAAACGGGTCGCTGTGAACAGAGCTGTTTTTGAGGAGGTAAAAGGGTGTTGTTTTACACAACCATTGAGGAATTTTAACCAACGTATGTTACAAACTTTACATGAAGACCCTAAAGAATCATGCCAACTTGTGGAAAATGGGCATCCGATGACCGCTTTAATAGATTAGTCTGGTCTATTTAAACTCTGTGTTGTGTTCAGTTCAGTTGTCCGTTATGGTTACGTTGTGCTTGGATGTTCTGTTCCTGCCTCGAGTGTTTTCTTTCTTTTCGAGTTCTGTTAATAAAACTGCTGTTTAGATCCATTTCTCCTTGTTTCTGCAACCCAGTAGTGACAACATGTTTTCAAGATCACATGAAAATTACCCAACTAAAGGATGAATTTGCTAAATAATGGTATTTCTACCTGAAAACTAAATACATCACTTTAAAATTCTGAAGAATATTGTATTTAATATAATGAATTTAATAGGAATCAGTTACATAAATTAAGAATTAAAATTTAAATGTATTTAAATTAACATTTTACTGCCTATAGCAAGTAAATTGAATTTCATTTAAAAAGAAATGTAGTGTACATTTTCATTATTTCAGCAGTAATTACTGATCAAATTATAAAAATAAAAAAAAAATTATTACCAGGCAAATATCCAGACACATAATGCAGTCGAGCACACTTCCTGGATTTCAAAGAGTGATTGGGGTCTGGATCGCAGTGTTGGAGCGACGCTGTACAGTTCCTGCAATGATGCCAGATTGCGGTGGTCTGCTGTACCCTCCATAACCTAGAACCAACCCACAAAATTAACATATTGTGTTCAGGAAAAATTTTGGGGCTACATTTGTGCTGTTACTGGAATTTCAGGTAACACTTTAGAATACGTTTCCATCATTAACGAATAACTACACGGGAACAAATGAGTGAAACAATAGTAACATTCTAGTAACTACAACTAACTAACAAAAAGCAGTTCACTACTATTTTTTCATACTGTACCTCCCAGAGGACTACTAAGAACTACTGTATATACAGGTTCATAATTGATGTCAATAATGCATAATATATCATTTATTCTAAAGTGAAGATCATCGTAACCCACTAGTAATGACTCACTGATGAATGACTAAATATTCTAAAGTGAAAAGCACGATAACTCCCTAGTAATGACTGAAGTCGTTGTAAACTTTTGTCGTTATTTAGAAAGAATATCTAGGTATTTGTTGAAAATACTGATTCTTTATAGTTGTGTTCTTTTGCACTTAAATCTATTTGAAACATTTGTTTACTTTAAACAGTTTTATTGTGTATTGTTTTATGGTATTTAAAATGTTATTTTTGTTATTTGTAAAAGGTTATTGTAAAAGCTTAATATAACTTTTTATTAAGAGGGCAACATTTAAGTCTTTTATCTTTTCAACTTGTTTTTGTAATGCAATTGAATACTCCTAGAAAAGTTTCAGCAATTATTGAATATTGATATGAAAACTTGATAACTTCACATGCCTAAAGAGAAATAGGCCTACATTTTTTTCTTTACTTATACATGGCCAGATTTTCATTGTTCAGACAGACAGGCACATCCACATTGGTTGTCGATTCAGCGTGTGCTATGGATGTTCCATCAATATTTTTGGGGGTAGTATTCATTGCAGACAACAGCAAAATGCAATGTTTCCTGCTGCTAGTGTTTTAAAGTATTCCTGTCATAATACTTAGCATCCTGTTGTGCAACAAATGATGAAATTAATCAACAAAAATATGATTTAAACATTTTGAAGCAACTCTAAAAGGCTTGTGAGTTTATTTTTCGTTCAGAATATTGAAAAGTTGGATATAGGCAAAAAAGTCAGATTTTTGCTGTCTGTCTGAACAAGGCCTTAGGAAATGTGCCATGCGATGATACAGAAAGTTACAATGAAACTGGCAAGCCGTAGACGGAAAAAACAATTTAGCAGAAATTATTCACTGAAACTTAAGCTTGTACGCAATTATCAACTTCAGGAACATCATGAATACAATATGTATAAATTATGCCTCAAAGACTTTTGTCAGTAGAATTTGCAAAAGGTAATACAATAGAAAAACCTTCCATACTTCACCAAAAGAGTCACTATAGTAGGCAGACTAAAATTGAGTGTGGGAGATAAAGGGCAGCATATGAAGCCGAGCCTCTCCAGCAGCACAGCAGGTGTAATGTGACAGACAACTGATTAATGATGCGTAGTTTATTTCGGTGTCCATTAGCTTGGGGGAGAGCAGAAGGTTCAGCCTCTCAGACACCAGAGTGCTGGAAAGAAGCACAACTGTATTAGAAGGTCATGCATGGCCTTACCCTGGCCTCTGCCCCCCTGGGGTATCTTCCTTCGCTTCATAAAACACCTTTGGCCCCCTGTGGCTGGCCACTCATCTGTTGTCAAATTGAAGCAAAGAAAGTCTTGCTGTCTACATCATTGCCCACCCAGAAGTCCCAATTATATACAGTGTATAAATATGGTATATATATGTATACAGAGCTATTGCCAATACATTCACAGACATTGCTGTGAGCATGTAAGACATGCAAGATCTATGATCTATGCAGGTGGAGCTGGGGAAGGTGGAGGGTTTCTGACAGCGCTGCAGACTGCTAACAGCAACACTACTGGTATTTGAATGTTAAGCCGCAGCTCATTGGCAGCTGATGCAACAGTCAGCAACCAATTAGCTATGTAGATGATGATACAATCGCTACCAAATGAGTTAAGGACATACAAATATAAATATATATATAAAAGTATAAATAATATATATATATATACACACATACATACATACACACCTTGGTAAGTAAAGTATTTAATTAGATAAACTGAAGTCCAAATCGATAGGACAATACAGGAGAGAGGATGCAAACAGAGAGTGAGAAAAGTAATTTCTGCAATGGCTCAATAATGTGACATGTAAAAATGTAGCTACTGGATATTTTGCAATAAAAGAGTGTTCTTTCAAAATTGGATTGTATATTTCATAATGTTCAATAAAAAATCTTATACAGCTGTCTTTGTTAAAGATAGCCTCAATTATTACACGTTATTGGACCTCAACTGTAAATTTCAAGATATTGTATTGAGTAGTATTTCATCTCAAAGAGGAAAAAAATTAAAATATGTCATATTGACTTTTATGGTATTTTTGGGGGATCTTTTTTTGGATCTTGACAGTGGTGGTTACCAGCCTCTTTCTTTGTATGGAAAGAACCCTTTTCAGGGTTTATAAAATCTCTCTCTGACTTTAAGTTGTGCTTATAGAAAAGCAAAAATACCACATTTAAGTACTGCCCAATTTCCCATTTATGACATCCGCTTGTCAGAGAAGAAATTAAAACAAATAGTATTTACATGCTTTCAAACAGCTGTTCAGATGTTTGTATTTGCTAATGTCTTTATCAAACATCACTAAGAGTACAGATATGCACTGTCGCTTAGCAAAATTGTTTCGCTTAGAAAAGGTCTGTTCATGAGACCCACCAGGTCATTGCTGCAGCTCTGGCATGGGACTAAAAATGCATGTGACCAAAAGCTCAAATCTTATTTGTATTCCTGTTTTTCTCCGCAGTGCAATGGAAAAGTTATTTGAACACCTTTCTGTGAAAAAAATATCATGACGGCATTTGCATGTTCATGCAGTCTGAACAGATGCATTAAAATCCATTCGTTCAAATTAAAATGATCTTCGCACTGAACATTCAGTGTTTTGCACTGAACAATTTGCACTTGGAATTCATGAAATAACACATTTTCGCAATACATTTTTTTCGCAATACACATTCAGCCTCTAATATATATATATGCATTTTTATAAAGAAAACTAAATATTTATGTTGTATTATTGATGCCAAAGAACTTTAATCTCAATTTTAACTCAAATACTTGATATAATCATCATAATCATCATCATCATCATCATCATCATCAAAAATATTATATTATAGTAATACACATTACACAGTATAAATGGAATAGACATCACAACTGGGCTGAAAGGAGATAAAGTGAAAGTGTGAATGCAAAGAGAACTGGATCTTTTTTTACACACTTTTGGGTCCTACAAGTTTGGTTCCTTTAAATTGGATTAAATGTAAAATCACCCTATACAACAAAAAGTTCAACTCAAAACTGGAGGGAAAAAATGTCTTGATGTCTTTTCTATTCCATAAATGTCTATTCCATTCATGTGCATTTTTAAACGAAAACTGTTTGAAATACGTGTAAATTCTTTGCATTCATCAAAACAGACACACAACAGATTGAAAATGTAAAATTATATTCAAAAGGAGGTCACTTAAATCATTCCTGATATAACAGTATTTGCTAAGGAAATCTTAACATTAAAGATGTTGTTTTGATGATGTTATGCAGAACTGAACAGAGCGGGAAAGGAGGTCCTTCAGGGTGTCTTGGAGCTGTGAGATATCTAAGTCGTAACATCTAGCTACTGGGGTGCCTCAGGGTTCAGTGCTTGGACCACTTCTCCATCTCCATCGGATCTGTCCTTCAGAAACATGTTTTTTCCTATCACTGCTATGCACAACTCTACCTCTCATTTCAGCCAGATGATCCGACTGTAGCTGCTTGCATCTCAAGCCTGCCTGATGGACAATTCCTGCTGGATGAAGTAGCACCACCCTCAACTCAACCTTGCGCAGATAGAACTGCTTATGGTCTCAGCCAACCCAGCATTTCATCACAACCTCTCACATCCAGCAAGATTTGTCAACCATAACTCCATCCAGGACAGCCAGGAACTTGTTGTGACTGATGATCAGTTGAACTTCACAGACCACATTGCTAGAACTTCCAGGTTCTGCAGATTTTCTCTATACAACATTAAGAAGATCAGTCCCTCCCTATCGGAGCATGTTCCACAACTCCTTGGCCAAGCTCTTGTTCTATGCAGACTGGACTACTGTAATGCAGACATCCCAAGTCTCCCGGAAGTTCCAGGAGTCTCCCGCATGTCTCCCTGATGCCCGCATATTCGATAAAATCTCCCGGAATCTAAAATCTCGCGCAAGCGAGCAAGAGCTTGCGTGTGTGTGCTAGTGTGCGTGTGTTCCTCACGAAGCGCATGTAAGGACCCAACCAATCAATTGTCAGTGCAGGCGGGCTTTTATCTATACTCCCGAACCGAATTAATCAGAACCAAACCACCAACCACCAGGTTGGGATGTCTGGTAATGCTCTCTTTGCAGGCCTTCCACCATGCAACTGATCCAGAATGCTGCAGCAAGAGTGGTCTTTAATGAGCCGAAGAGAGCACACGTCACACCTCTCCTCATAAACTTGCACAATTTTCCGCTCACATCAAATTCAAGGCACTGATGTTTGCCTACAAAACAACCACTGGCTCTACACCCCTATACCTAGACTCACTAATTCAAACCTACACTCTTAGAAAAAAAGGTACAAAAGCTGTCACTGGGACAGTACCCGTCAAAAGGGTTCTAATATGTCCCATTTAGGTACTAATATGTACAAGTTCGGTACCAATATGTACATGTTTGGTACCATTATGTACCTTTGAGGGACTTAAATGCACTCTTTAGGTACAAAGGTGTACCTTTTGGAAAGATACTGCCACAGTGACAGCTTTTGTACCTTTTTTTCTGAGAGTGTATGTGCCCTCCAAAATCTTGAATTCTGCAAGTGAACGGTGCCTTGAGGTGCCATCCCAAAGAGGCACAAAATCTCTTTCACGGACCTTTACCCTGACTGTTCCCTGCTGGTGGAATGACCTACCTAACTCAACCTGAGCTGATGAGTCTTTAGCCATTTTCAAGAAACGACTGAAAAACTTATTTACAAGGAAGAAAGGAGGGAAAGACAACCTAATGTCCATGTAATAATCCCTCAGAGGTGGAATGAAAATGCTCCTGTTCTGTTTGTGTCCTGTTCACTGCAGGGCTTATGATTCTAGAAAACTTTTCAATCAGACACACCCAGAGAGACAAACTTCAGTTATTTTTTTTCTCCAGCTCAAGAAAGACATTTTTATTATGTGGATCATTTCAGAACTGCACCAGAGTTCACAAAACGATTTATGTCAAACGGGTCCGCACCAAAACAGCCCTAAAACAGCACTTTCCCAGTGATATCAAAATCATAGGGACTCTGAGGCTGAAACCTAGTCTTGTTTCATTTTAGCAGAGAAGTATGTAAATCAGCCGGTATCAGTGGCATCTCATCACCTACTGCCTGTCTTCATTAAAGTCTACAAAAACCTGTTGGGGTTTTAGACTGAAGCTCATTGTGATTCAGCGATTTCATTGGTACAAATCTGCGCTCATTATACTTTTGCTAGCACATCTGTCACACACATCTCCACACCATCCTCAGGCTTGTGAACAGCTGGAAATAACTGTGAATCAAAGCTGAGCAGACTCCAGTGCTTAGTCGTACGTCCTTGATTTAGAAAGTGTGGCTCGTCTGTCAGTTTGACTGTAGCTTGAAGCAGGTAACCTGTGGCTTTGAATACAAATGCGGCCAGATTTGCCAGTTCTGTTTAAACACCCCCCTCCCAAAAAAAATTCTGATGAATAACTGTAGGCTACAGATGCCCACGATTGCCTGTGTACTGCACTGAGTGCACTGCTTGCATTTGTAAATTGTAAGACGAGCTGCGTTATGAAAACTAGTGAGCTGCTTCCACAGGCATCACAGTCACACTCCAGGCATTCTTTTAAAGTCGGCATGAAACAGGAGTTGCGTTAGTCTTTTCCTCTCTATTGTGACGTATATCTGAGTGAAGTGGCTTGTCGAACAAGAAAAGTTGCGGTTTGCTATTGCTGTGATCTCATGTGATTGACAGGTTGTCTCGCCCTCATGCCATGTAAACACGTCATCAGAGAATGAGAATAAGAGAAGAGATGAGCTAAGCTGCAAGAGGGACTGGAAATTATTGGTTTAAAATTACATGAATAAAATAATATTTATAAATTTTGATTTTGATTTCATGGAGACTTTGCGATATTTTGTGGATACGAAAGAAATTATGATTATTAGATTTATAATTTATTTAATACTGAAATGTATTGGTAAAAACAGTTTAAACTGACAGTTTTATGCAAAATGTATGTGTTATGTATATTTATGCTTATTAAACCATATGCAGCTCTCATGTCTCCTGCAGGTTTCGTTACTTCTATCACACATGGACTTAATCTTGAACTATGAATTTAAACTGTGTCTCGTTTGCAGCATCTCACATATATATGTGCTCGTTCTTCACTTACATAAATATTTTAAACAGTACTTTTTATAATTAAAGGGGTCCTATTATGCTTTTTCACTTTTTCAACTTTAGTTAGTGTGTAATGTTGCTGTTTGAGCATAAAAACAGTCCACTCCAAAGGGAGATATTTTATTTAACAGAATCCACTTTCCAAGAACTACAACGAACGGCTCATTTGGACTACAATGCAATTTTTCTGGGCTTTATGAAGTCATAATGTTCCTTGATTAAATAATCCCCTCCCACGGAATATGCAGAAAAGCAGAGGAGGCCTTGGGTGAGCTGCTGCTATGTCAAAAAGACGCTGTTTTTTCCACAACTCATTTGTTTGACCTTTCTAAGGCTGACAAACTTTTAATGGTTAATTTATTTTAAACACTGTTCCTGAACATTATAATCCCGATGTTTCTCTGTGCGCTGCACATTTTACAGAAAACAGCTTCCAGAACCACAATGCAGGCTACACATAAAAGCTTCTCCTGAAATGGAACAGTTTCCACTTTGTCATGACAACCTGTTGCTTGTGGATGACAACTTGTAAGTATCTTTTTATTTGTATTTGCGTTTCCTATTAACAGTTCTAATTATAAGTTTTATGTTGTTGATATGCCCGCCTGCTAGCCAACATTAGTGTTGATATAGGGTTGTTTACTATAGCTTTTGTAAGGCTGTTCACCATCCCTTAGGAAAATGAACCTTTTTTTGTGATCAATTACTGTTTGTATAACCATAGTTTTCTGACAAATATCATGATTAAATGGTGGATAACATTGTACCTATAATGTAAAAAAAAAAAACATCCCACTCTGAAACGTCCTGTGAAATCCGTGCTCGCAAAGTCCATGTATGAAATCCATTCTGGATGATCCTCTTGTTTGTTAACATTGTCAGGGTCTGAATCAGGTTTGAAATTTACGAATTTCCTTCACTAGAGCAGAAATTGTGGTTATGGAGGGACGAGACATTGCCAATCACAACACACTGGGCCAGCTAACCAATCACAGCACATTTCGTATTTCGGAAGGAGGGGCTTAATCGAAACCGCAAACAAACAACGTGTTTAGGACAGACTGGGAAGAGAGGAGCTGTAATGTAAAATATGTGAAAAATTTGTTTTTTGAACAATCAAGCATGAAAGCATATTCTAGTACACCCAGAAAACTAAATCAAGACTTCGTAAAAGGGCATAATAGGACCCCTTTAAGATTTTTGTACTTAAAAATTTCAAATAGTTGAACAAAAATCAACAAACCGGATATCAAGAGCCTAAATGTATAAAATGCTAAATGCATTAAAAAAAAAGACAATATAAATTAATAACACAATATATATAATTACATTTTTATATTCTCATAATATCACATAGGCAGCTCTATCCCAGCCTTACTTGTGATTGGTATATTTTTATTAGGTAACTAATATTTTATTTCTACCACAGTCGAATCCACCACATTTCACAATGCATCATTTGAGATGTGGTAAAAATTGTAAAAACTGCCCCTTGTGGCAGTGCTGATAATGCAACATACTTGTGAACAATCAAAATCTGAACTGAATTAATCTTAATGACACTGTCTTCAGAAGAGCTACTTAACTGCAGAATTTGAATCTTACTTATACTTGAAGTTTACATCACTGGTCATTTTCCTATACCGTGAAGCTGCTTTGAAACGATCTGTATTGTATAAAGCACTACAGAAATGACTTCACTTATACTGATAAAAAAATATTGATACATTTTGCATTGACTGTGTAACACATTTTGAAATATGCTTGCGTAGCAACAAGTGTTAGCATTCGTTAAGTTGCATAGAGCAGAACTGAATTATTATAGGCTTCAGCAATGGTGTGAGTGCTCAAGAACGACATGACACTCTGGGCTTAAGTTCAGGGAAGGGAATATTCTGATAGAGATGAATGGGTGGAACAGACCGTTCTCTGCCGTCGCTGCTCTTATTCACATGGGTCAGGATTCATCCAGGCTCAACATTTGTTCTGTTTAGTTTTGGGCAGCTGGGGAATCGATACCCGTGGGCCTGAACAAATCACTCCTGAGCGTATTACCACCGAGGATCATTTAGCACTGTCACATAGGCGGACACACACAGGCACCGTGAAGCGCATCTCCCTGTATAGCTTACACATACCCCTTGCTGAGGAATGCTGGGAGGAAAGCCATCTTTTAGGGACTCTGAAAAGGCTACGGCTCTTAGCAGGATGAAACATGGGAATAGCCACAGCATGGTGTTGAGGAAGCAAGCCCGGTCTGAGGTAGAGATTAATAGGAGAGGGAGAGAGGAACATTACGAGCAGTCAGGGATAAATAGATGAAGCTTGTATGTGCTGTAAACTTTATTAATCTACCTCACCTGCACAAAAAAGGCAGCCCTGCAAAGAGCCGTTCATCAGAGGCAAGCCGTATCTCCTCGCAAGGACCAAAGCCAGGGAATCAGCTATGCATGCTACGGTGTTCCTCTTTTGGAAGGTCAAGTTATTACTTCCAGAGGGCACGTAACGTGAAGGAGCACTTAACGGTCAATAGGGGGGAAGTGCTATCTGGGATGAGAACATGTTCAGGGCAGGCAGGATAAGGCACCTCCTGTGTAATCCCCCGTAGGAGCACAGAGACAATAGGATATTAAGAAGAAGAGGTGGAATTACAATGAATGCAACACATTAGTTAGACACAAGAGCTTGTAGAGTGGATCTTCAACGAAGGGAAGTGGGGTAATTCCTCTCAAGAGCATTTAACATTTGAACCAGATCTAGTTCTAGAGAGAGATGCTTGACTCTCCAATAAGAACAAATGAGGGGACAGGTAGGAAACTTTGAGGTGGTCACAGGTCAATGCGGAAAAACAGAGGGAGATCTTGCTGATGAGAAACAACTCAGACTAGCCTAAGATCGTTTGGTAGTTTTTAGAGTAGGATCCGCACCGATGTCACTAGTCGGATCACCGTCAGTGGCTTTTTAGTCGACTGAGCATGTTGAATCCGCAGTCGTTGGTTAGCGATACCAACTCTGATTGGCGGTTCAGATTAGCGAACCAGTGCTCAAGAAGGAAAACTAAAGTGACAAAAGCGAGCTGACGACAAAGTCAAGAAGGCATACAAAGAAGGCTCTTCTAATTGTACAACTTCTGAGCATTCCAATATTCCAATATTTTCATAATGACATGGCCGTCTGTAATGAAGAAAGTGAAGAACAACTGCTACTCTGATCCTCTTTTGGAGGGTCAAGATTCTACTTCCATTCTACTTCCGGAGGGCACGTAATATGGAGGAACACTTAATGGTTAATAGGGGGAAGTGTTACCTGTGATGAGTATATGTTCAGGGCAGGCTGGATAAGGCTTTTTCTGTATAATCCCCCATAGGAGTGCAGAGACAGTGGGCTTATTAAGATGAAGAGGTGGAATTAGAATAAATGCTGCTCTTAGAATGGATCTTAAAGGAAGGAAAGTGGGGTAAATCCTCTCAAGAGCATTTAACATTTGAACTAGCTCTAGTTCTGAGGAGAGACGCTTGACTCTCCAATAAGAACAAACGAAGTGACAGGTGGGAAAGGAAACTTTGCGGTGGTCACAGGTCAACGTGGAGGAAAAAATCGTGCTTAGAAAAACAGCTCAGACTAGTCTAAGCCTGTTCAGCTAAACCAGACTACTTTCTTTTCATTTTTATTTATGTCCCTCTAATAATATCAATTAAAAAATATATAATTTTTAAAAAACATGTTAATGATATAGTAGAAGATGTGTATTCAAGTCATTACATAAATGTGTTTTTATTACATATACGATGTTTCTAAACTCCAGTCCTCAGATCCACCTCCCAGTATGTTTTTGATATCTCCATTTTTAGCACACTAACAAGCTGGATAGCTTGTAAAAGAGTGTAGGACGCCAGATCACTGCGTCTATTCAATATATCTACAAATGCACCAAATTCAGTTTCACCCATCACTGCTCTGAAATCCAGCTTGCCAGTGTTCCAACTACTTCGGCTAGCTGCACTCAATAATCCGACAATTTAAAGATCTTTGTAAAAATGTCTATGTAACCCTCTGAAGTGACCACTTTAATACAGGAATCAGTAGAAGCGCAACGACATTTAGAACAACAAAAGTGAAAACTCAAAAGTAAAGCAATAATCACGTTTATATTTTGCACCAGCACGGCTAGCAGCATGACTTCATTTTTGCCAGGACAAGCTAGATCCTGCAGCTACAGAATTGGATCCGGAATATATTTTAGTGGACCTGATGGAGTTTTTAGTGCATTGCTATGCTGTTGCTAAGTTGTTTATGATTAGCCAATTACACTTTATTTTAAGGTGACGTAGTAATATTAATTAACTACTTGTACTTACTATAGAGTTACAGTTATGTTAGTTACTTGTAATTATGCATAATTTACTGTTATTAGTATAGTAAGTAACGTGTTACTGCGTCACCTTAAAATTAAGTGTTACCATTTAGCCTTAGCATGCACCATTATTAGTAATGTTGTCTAGCATAATCTCCCCAAAAAATGTATAAATATATAAATAAATAAATAAATATATATATATAGTTATAGTTAGTTATATAGTTATAGTTTTTTTTTTTTTTATGTGACAAAGCTGTCATCAGGGAAAGTCTTTTCCACTGTATAGAAATGCTATGACAATGCACCTATTAATGGACACTTTTTTTCAGTTCAGTTAATTCCCCCACCAACCTGTCATATCTTTCACTGCTCCTTGTTCTGGGACCCCATCATTTACAAATTAAGCAATGGCTAGCTGCCATTCTACATTGCACTCAATTACACTGTACAGAGGTGCCGAGGCATGTCACTTAATAAAGCTAATACATGTCTGAATGACTCCAAATAGCTTAACCAATGCTATTTGAAGGAAATATCAGTGGAAAGTGCCATGCGTTAGTAAGAATATTGCATATTAATTGTGCCGGCAAATTAAAGACCTTACACATACATTTTCACATTTCTAAGCTGAACTGGAAACTAACGGCAAATAGACATTCAAAACTATGAACTATGATATGCTAATGGTTATGATTAAGAAATTGAATGTTTTTTGATAATGCTGTTGCTGTTTTATAAAATAAAAATTGGTAGCACTTTATTTTACAGTCCTGTTCCGCATGTACTTACTATGTACTTATTATATAGCAATAACAATAACTGGGTTTTAACTAGGTACTAACCCTGAACCCATCCCTAAACCTAACCCAGGTAGTTAGCTAATATTCCCAGTACTTTCTTTGGTAACTACACTGTAAGTACGCATACTGTAAAATAAAGTGTAACCTTACAGTGATTTTATAACTGTTGAAGGGATTTTAAGCATGGATGCCTTATTGCTTTAATAAAATTGATATAGAGAGCAACCAGGCACATTTAATACACTGAAGCAGATCAAATCCAGTCAGCCTACCATGAAATATTTTAATCTCCACAAGCCTTTCACAAAACTCAATTTCAAGGTATGATACAGGAATACAACTTCACTTTCATGTAAAAAAAAAAAAATCCATGTGTGGAAAAGCACAAAAATGAAAATGTCTTAAACCAGCCAGTGATGAGCCAAATGAGCCTGAGGTCATGGGACAGCCGTTCCAATACCTTGCAGACTTAAAAACTAGGTATTCTGTCAAAAATATCAGTGTGTTAAGTGAGATTTCTAGCGACAAACTCACAGTGGATGAATAAAAGGTCGAAAAGCAGTCACCTATGAACATATCCTCTCTACACAGCAGCCTCTAAGACACTGGCACAAAAAAATAATAAAAAAAGAACGTTCACGTTGTTTTCTAATGCTCTGTACCAGCTGAAATCAAACTGAACTGAATGAATGGCCAACGATATCTAGTACTAGTACACTACCCATGATTTGAATCAGATCTGCTCTTGCATGTTCGCTACTACTGCTACCGTTACCATGAACCTTGACCAGCCAATTCCCAATCCATGCAGACCTGCACACAGTCATATCAGACAAGCGTGGTACACTGCTGATAAGCCACACCATTTATGCTTCAAGGACTTTTGTTACACCATGGGATTTCATTTACCTTACCAGTAGACCCACAACCTCGCTTAAAAAAAAGTCAGCAAAGCAAAACAACCCAAGAAGAAGCAGAAAAGGAGTCGGAGGAAACACTTGACCGATTCTTTCAGGTTGTAAAATGTCATGAGGTGTGAATACTGTAAAACCTATTTTTGTGAATAAATTATGAACTAATAATTAATGTGTAGAAAATACTTTTAATCTCAAAAAAAAAAAATAATGATACAAGTACTATACCCTCATATTAAATTTCATCAAATTTGAACTTTTCTTGAAAATGCTATAAAAAAATGTCAAAACCATGAAACCAACATGAATAAGAAAAAGAGGCTTGCCTGAATCATGAAGCACTACCAGTGGATTAATGAAGACTGGAAGAAGGGAGAAATATTTGGTTTATCACAGTGATTACAGCTGTGATCTCTAGTACAGCTGAGATGACAGCATCAAGTAGACAAAAGATGGATGGACTCTCACTGTGTGACACCAGTGAGTGCCATTCTGAACCCAAAAGACCAGTGTCCCCGGATATACACCTAGATCAGGAGTTCCAACAGCACGATAATGACCCCATATATCTAAAAATCCAGACCTAACCCCAGTCCAGCTGGTTTGAGGAGAAAATGGACAGAAAGCAAAACATGTGGGAACTTCTACAGTTGATTTATCCACGTTTTAATATAACTGGCTGTAGCATTGTTTTTCAGAGAAACAAGTATGTGAACTTAGCATGTCTCCTAAATATCTGCAAACATATTATAGTGTTTTATGCTTTAGTACAGTAAAAATACAATTACATTCAGCACATTTAATGATTAATCAATCAGCTCTAGTAATGTGTCGCCAATGCCTCACAAACAATGTTCCCGTTTACCATCTCAGAGTCAGAATCTGCCTTCTAAAGCACCCTTAGAAACGCTTTAAACATCATAGAAAGTCAGTGGAGAAAAGCCCTAGCCTGCACGTTGACAGGATTGGTTATACGTGTTTGTGACAGTAGGAACTGGGCAGTTACAAATCGCATTTTTGCGACTGTTTTTGGTACATTGCAGTTTTAAAGCATATTAAAAACACCACATAGACCTACAGAAATCTTGATTTTAAAAGTCCCTCTACTTCCGAAAGAGCATGAACAATCCAAAAGTGAGAGACACTTTTGAGAAGACAGCTAGTACACCATGCACAACAGGAAACTATTGATCATGTTAATGATGAAGTGGAAAAAGAAGAAAGCCATGTATGAAATATGATACAGTTCGAATATGATCGGTTTACACTTTTCCAAACTTGGCACAGAATTTTGTTGTCAATTAAAATTTTCTACCCGTGACAGATGGTCTTACAGCTATGATGAAAACGAAATCTCTCAGAGCTAGCGGAGTGCAAAAAAAATGATAAATGGACAGCGGTATTTGTAAAATTCCCCTATTGGCAATGAACTGTTTCAAATACATTCTGAGTCATTTCATGAAGATTATATACGTCTTCTATCCTCTCTCCTCTGTGAGCCCATGCTGCTGCTTTCCGATGCAGCTCAGGTGCCAGGCGGCTCGATTCTCACTTAGTTCTTCCTGCTTTCAAGCTGCTCTCATTGGAGCGTGGCGGGAACGCATCTGATGTTGAAATAATCCATTACATTTGATCCTTCACGCGGTGCCGTTCGTTGTGTCGGAAGATTTTACAGTACTTCCAAACTGTATGTTCGATCCAAAGGACATCAAAAGGAACGTCAGACCAGCAAGCATATGTATCACTGTCAAGAAACCATTTCTCAACTCCGCCGGGACAGTTTTTATGCCTACACTGCAGACATAGCAACCTCTGCGTGTTTTATATTCAAATCAGGGCGGCTCTGGTTTTAACTGTGAAGTATGGGAGTATTATGGTGTGTGCAAATGCATCTTTCCTACATTAATATGGTGCCTTAGTTAATCTCCCCACATCTGGCACACCATAAGGCGGTGCGCACCCGACAATGTGTTTGCTTTGCTCAAGTGGCTCTGAGCCGTGATTAATTGAACCTCAGCGAGAGGGTCCGGGCTCCACTAATGCAGTCACCTCATCACCTTCATCACCTCAGCCGCACAACTTGGCCCCTGAACTGAAATATCAATGCCCAACCGCCCAGCCAGTACTTTGCAGATTAAAAACCGTTTTCATTCAGCCAACAGAACAATGTGTATAAACTAGTTTTTCATATTGTCAGAGGCGAAAACGTAAGGCATAACTTACTTTCAGCCGGTTATTATTGCAAATTAAACTGAGGCCGGGCGATCAGGACTTTTATTTTGCAGTAATAATAAGAAATGTTGATTTATGTTGGCATGATTTATATTATGCTTCCTCCGTTACAACAGAGAAAACAAACTGCTTATTAAAAAAATTAACACTGCAACTATATAGTATTCATTTACAGCATTACAACTTAATTTATGGACTAGCTAACAATGTAATGTCTCCTTCTATTTTAAGTTTCAATTAGGAATGCTATGAAAATTCAGTCCGATACCGCTAAAAGCCGATAATTGTTTTTATAATATATAACATTGATATTAAAATGATTTAACCATGTTAAATTATTAAAAATCCTTAAATTAATGTAAAAAAAAAAAATCATATAAATTAATTTATAATTGAATAATAAAATGCTGAAATAATAATTATTAGTAAAACTAAGTAAGTGTTACTGTATGATGACAATGGTCTAAATGTAAAAATGAAACTATAATCTTTCTTTATTTAAATGGGGGAGGGGTCACTTTAAAAAAAAAAAGAATTAGCACCATGTTACTTCTCTAACACTAGAAACATTTAAAGTACACCTTTCACAACTAAATGCATGCAATGTTACATCTGTGCTCAAAAGGCAGCCATTTTCTGTTTGTCACCTCTGATTGTGTCGCAGGGTTCCTAAGTGGCATTTTTCACACAATATCTCAATCACTCTTCATGAAATAGGCAATTAAGTTTTCTTAGATGCAATAAACTTAAGACTTGTTGCCATGGTGCTGATGGGAGCGATTTGGGAGTGTGCACGGTTCTCTCTGCCTCTCTGTGGGCTCAGTTGGCTTCATGCAAAAGGAACCAAACACTTGAGAAAATCTCTGTCATCTCTGCAAGCAGGTCAAGTGGAAGCCTCTCCGGCGTGATTAGAGATGCTTCCAACAGTTATGGCATGTGCACGTTTGATTGATTGACCTGCACACCGACTGAGCATGCTGGGAGAAAAGCCTGCAGGTGGGTCAGTCCTGTCTGACAGCCCAATGTTCACATACTGCATATGCTCAAAGCTATCCAAGTGTATTTATTTGCTGCACTTTGGGATTTGATGCAAAAGATGCTTATGACTTGAAAAAATGTTTCACTCAAACTATAAGTTTTTGATTCGAACAAACCCATAACAAAAAGTATTTACCTTTGATCCAACTTTCACGTCCCTTTTTAATGAATCATTCAAAAGACAAATTTTTTTTAGGAAATACCGGTTTAAATTGCTTTGAAGAGTGAACTCACTGATTCCACAACTATCTCACACAACTTAAAGCCGGGGACACACTTAACGACTGTAAGGCCGATTATGAATGCAATTTGATACTTACGACTGATCATGCCCAAACACACCGAGTCGCGTTCAGGTAGTGTTCACAGACTTTAAAATCTGCAGCAGTCGATGGAAACAGTCTGTAAGTGTGTTCAGTTCAGATGTTTCAGCTATTCGTTCAGTGTGTCCCAAGCATTACCGAAAAGTCCAAATTAATAACAAGAAAGCACTTTTTTACACTATTTCAATTCACCACAAATAACTCTTATGAGCCGCTTATTTTTTAATGAATCGTTCAAAAGACAAACAGGCTGCATCCCAGACAGCAACATAGTGTCCGCCCAGATCCGGCCCACATCTGGTACGTGTGGAATCCATGTGAACCAGATGTGGGCCGGATCTGGGCCGACATTATGTTGCTGTCTAGGATCTGAATATGCCTACTTCCCCATTGTAGGTATGTGAAAAAACAGTATGTGAAAAGAGTAGGCTATATCTGAATTCACAGTCAGCGCCGTCATTAGAGGGGAGAAAACTGGTGACGATTCTCAGTATCAAAACAGGAATAGGTAGAATAAACAGACCTAATCACCATTATCTTGTTTATATTCAAAATGGACTCTTCTTTGATGTCACCATAATGTCCACAATGAAGGTTGCATTGTAAATTTCCATAAGTGTGTGTGTGTGTGTGTGTGTGTGTGTGTGTGTGTGTGTGTGTGTGTGTGTTCAGCTCTTGTGGGCTGGCCGCATGCTTTATGAGGTGGCAAATAAAGCAGAGAGACTTTGCAGCAGCCAGTAAAAAGGGCCAGTAGCTGTGTCATAAGACCAGAACATGGAGGCGGTGATTATGGCCTCATTGGGCTGTTAGCAGGAATGGGCCAGCCATATTTAGAGAGCCATAAAACAGAGGCAGGCTGTGACAGCTTTACAGCATGTGGTAATGCTTAATGGAAGCACTCCTCCACAGGCTTATTACAGTAAAAACATACACCTCACAGGTGATGCAGCCAAATAAACACTCCAACTTCTCTTTCAGTTTCTAGAAAGTAAAAAAAAAAAATATATATATATAGGCCTATATAATAAATAATGTAGGCCTACCCACTTTCACTATACCAAAGTGCTCTTTTTTACAACACATTCTTGTTGTTTACCAGAAAACCGTGAGAAAGATTAGTCAAGTGGATACTGATGACAATAAATTATAAGTTAATATAACGCGGGCAAGGTTTACAAATGTTTTTTTTTTTTTTTTTTTTTTACATCGTCTCAAACCTCCTCCTGAACTGGTTTGAATGATCAGATTTTTTAATCCGTCTCGAATACGTTTCGGAATGCATTTACACCTGGTCTTTTCAGGCCCTAGATTCATTCTGATTTAATTTCATAGATCTCATAGTCATAATTCCCATAAACTCCAAAAGATGAACCAGAAATGAAAATTATGTCAGCTAACTTACTCACCCTCGTGTTGTTCCGTATTTGTTTGAATTTCTTCCGTCCATGAAATGGTGAATTTTCCACGAAGCTAATTCAAAGGAGAAAAGCACAATTAGCCCGTGTTTGCGGCACCGAATGCGTCTTCTTCTTCTTCTTTTTTTTTTTTTACATTCTATGGTTTGCTGTCTGAACTATGTATTTCGATAAAACACAGTGAACCGAGAAATAATCACATGAAAACATGTCTCTTGCGTTGAGGGGAACAACGAAACAGTCCGATTCCTAACAAATGACTCTTGTGAACCGGTTATTTTAATGAATTGTTCAAAAAGACTCGTTTACTGGTTTGAATCGGTATGGCGGAATGAACTCACTCAATCCATAAAAGGCTCTCCTAAATCCGTAAGAGCTACTAAATCTATTCAAATTAATTTAGAGCCACGTACTTCGTTAATTCCTGATTTTAAGTGCTTTTTGAAGCTTTAGTTGCAATTGTCCTTGGAAATGAAAAATAGCATAGTTACACATCTTATGAGTTCAATTAAAAGACAGGCTATACATACAGGTTTAGAATGACATGAGTGTGACAACGTTCATTTTTGGGTGAACTATTCAGTTACTTACTGTGGCCCCTGAAACTATTTTAGTTTGAGGAGTGGAAACAGACCTTGAATGTGTGCACGTGATTGTGCGATACAAACAAAAAGACAAGACGTGATGAGTCTAGGGGCATTGTTCCCATCACTGCCAAAGGCATAATGAGTTTTATTTCAGATTTCAGCTTTAATCAAACTGAGAGAGAATAATAAAAAAAGGGTTGCTAAAAGTGTTGAAAATAGCATTTTTAGACAAGACAATGAAATGTTCAAGTTATATCGGATAAGCAATGAAAGAGGGTAAACATGTTTGGATTTCTGTCCTCAGTGGAGCATGAAACTCAACTCAATTGCCAAATTGAGTGTTTATACGCCCTTCGTGTTGTGATTGGTGGGATTATATGAACATGCTCCTCCCGAACTATCATTTGGAACTCAATTTAACGGTTTATACAGATCTCTCACTTTCTCTCTCTAAACCTCTTGACTGGCTGTCTCATTCCCGGTAGGACCAGTCAAGGGTGAGAGCAACTCAACTGGGTCATTACCCTTTGGCCCACGACAGCACACACCAGACACAGATAAGTCTGGGCCAGCAGAAGCGTGAAATGCAGTTCAGATATCACTCATACAATGCAATCACACACTTTCTATCTCAGAGCGTTGGAAACAATTGATGGAAGAAAATGAAATATCTGTCATCATTTACTCACCCTCATGTAATTTTAAACCCGCATGAATTTCTCGTTTTCTTTGAAACACATAAGGTGAAATTTTGCAGAACAACCATGCGTTTCCCAAAATCATTGTAAGAGTAATTAGAAACCGTACAATTGGTCTCTATTCGATTGACTTAAAATGTTTTTTGGAAATGTAGCCCACTCTGTTTTTCATGCAATGAAAGTGTCAATTTTACTGGCAAATACCAAAAGGACAAAAAAAAAAAAAAAAAGTAAATATGTCTTGGTTTCATCTGCTAGGCTAACATACTTTACTTTTAATTTTTTGCTAAGGGTGCACTAATACTAAAATTCTGCATGATTATTTTTCTGTTATGGCTGAGAACTAATCAATGACTAAATATATTAAAACACACACACACACACAAATAAATAAATAAAAATGAATCATTGTAAATGCTACAAGTGAATTTAAGCATTACAGCATTATAAAGTACAGTATGAAAATGGATATTCATTATGAGATTTGCCAAATGATATTTGTGTTATTAAATTATTACTGTTTTTTAGTGAGGATAAGATAATGCCAAATCTAATAGGGGAAATTAGCATGCTAATTGATTTGTTGATATGGATAAATGAAAAAAAAAAAAAATAATCTCCAATATAATATGGCCAATATCCAATGCTGATACATCCTTTTTTTCTTCTTTTTTTTTTTATGTAGCCTATCTGTCGCACGGGAAAACGTACAAATTCTACGAGGTGGCTTATTCGTACGAATTCATACGACCTGACTCGTACGAATTAGTACGTTTTTTGCAAAATCGCACATATTTTACGAATTGGCCAATTCGTATGAATTCATACGAATGACCTACCCCTGACCCCGCCCCTAAACCTACCCATCACGTGGGTTTAGACAAATTGTACAAATTCGTACGAGTGAGGTCGTACGAATTAGTACGAATTAGCCAACTTTTTATCATTCGTACGAATTGGTCGTGAGATAGCGTTGGATTCTTGCATTTGCTGAACATCTTGTTGTTTCCTCAGTATAAGTAACTACTGAACTTCAAAACAACAACAACAACAGTGTTTTCAGTGATGAGCGAAACAAGTCGATCAATTTCTTCATGCATCCGTGTAGAAATGCAGGTAAGTTGTTTGGTTGTCACTACACTGAGGTAAATTGGACATTGCAGATCACATTCAGTCAGACAATGCAAAATCACTTGAATGTTTTACATATGGAGACTGACATTTTATATGTAATAATGGACATGACATTTAAAGTGGTGACAGCTCATTATGCTGTTTTATAATAACATCATATTAATTGAGAGAAAACATGTGGAGTTTGTTCTTTTTGTGCTCCTCCATGACCTGTTCTTCTCTGTTTATCAGAGTGTGTTAATACCGCCTGCTAATGTGTTGCATTTACATACAATCTGCAATAAAGACATGCAGACCTCAAAAACTGGCCTTTACACTCCATACAGTTTTTTTTTTACAGACATCAGATTAGTTAATCAGCATCAAGCTGCTGCCAGACGCTGTGATACAAATTACAATCTTTATTTTCAATGTGTTGCCGGAAGAATGGTTTCAGCCCTCATCCTCAATAAAGCTTAATTCGAAATGTTGGGTGATAATTTTACCAAGCACTACAGTATATGACGGTAAATATCATGATTTTATTTTGGGTGAATTGTTCTTTTCATATTGCATCACTTACTTATTGATAGATTTATTTTAGGATATTGTAATGACAATTTTTACATAGGCCTAGTTGAAATGTATGTATTTTATTAGCGACACAGAAAGTATACAGAATTTGTTTTCGCCATAAAAATATAAAGCTGAAAGAAAATGCAGTTAATGTATCAAAAAAATGTTTTAGGATTTGTAAGTTTCAGCTATTAAAGATATGTATTTTATATCTTTGTCAAAAGATATGTATTTTATACATACGCCACAGTTTCTGTTTTTATGTGCCATTTTATTACCACAATAACAGACTATAGTGTAAAAATAGAAGTTCAAATAATGGCACAAAAGTCTCCCCAAACTGTTAATAGAAAAGACTAATTTACTTTAAAAGCTAATTTATCAAACTTCTACCTCCAGTCCCATCTGGTTACTCCTGTCGACTGACTGCTACCTCTGGCATTGAACCCTCTTAAGCAGTGTGGACTCAGAGAAAGTCCCTTCTCTGTGTCTGTCTCATCACACACATTAACCTGAGAGATAGTGCCAGCGAGGTCAGCGCCAACCAGACCTGATGGAACAGAAAGAGCCGAGCACAAGCTTAGCTCCATTTGCCAGTATCAACCCATCTGAGCCACTGACATGCTCAGGGGAAGTGATTCAGTAGCTTGCTTATGTGGCGGTGCTCCAGTGGTAATTAACTGCAGTAAATCTCCATATTGTCCAAAAGACGAGCGGTAAATGCCTATCTGTGATGAACAGTGTTTTTAGCATGCTGCCATGTGGTGGGGTGTTCAGCGTAGGTGCTGTGGTTGCTTACAAGCTCAAGTCAAAAGATCCCACTTTCAAGTCTCAATCTGGTTTCTATAGATACAGTATGATATGGGTAATGACCTCTCAAATTATGTATTGTGTTTAATACCATTCCATTGTGGAAATGTCTTTTCTTTTCTTTTTTTAAATGGTTAACTCTTTTGTCTTGCTAAGGCTAATTTCACAGATAGCGTTTTATGTACAATTACAGCATTTTTGACAATTACAGCTTGTTTGCAAATGACGCACATTAGCTCAAATTATGTATTGTTTAAAACCATTCCATGGTGGAAATGACCTTTTTTTATGAAATGGCTAACTCTTTTGTCTTGCTAAGGCTAATTTCACAGCTAGCGTACAAACAATTACATTTTGTCACACTCTTTGCATAATTTTACTAATTATTATTATCTATGCTATCTATTATCTGTTATCTACTTATCTGACACTAGTCTCCTTGGTAAACAAGTACACTCATTTTTGAAAAAGTAAAAAACAACAACTGCTGTATATTAGGGACAAAATAGTTTGGTGTTGTGGAAATGACGGCACAACTGCGTGACAGTCATAATTTTTAAAAGAAACCGATATTATTTTAACGAAATTAATATTGAAATGGTCTATTTTTTTTACTTGTTTAGATTATCATTTGACCATTATTCATTTTTATAATGGAGACAAGAGTAAAACAATAAAATCAATAAAGAAACATTATCATTTGTATATTCAGAGCTATATACACTCTCAGAAAAAAAGGTACAAAAGCTGTCACTGGGACAATACCCTTCAAAAGGGTTCTAATATGTACCTTTGAGGGACTAATATGCACTTTTTAGGTACAAAGGTGTACCTTTTGAAAAGGTACCGCCACAGTGACAGCTTTTGTACCTTTTTTTTCTGAGAGTGTAGGCATTTGAAGTGGAAATCAATTTAAATCCCTTTTACATCCTGACCAAAAAATGATGCACCTCTTGATGGAAATAACATTTATTTTCATCAAGAGGTGCATACGTTTTTGGCAGCTCACGCCAATAAACACTTCATCAGAGAAGAGATGTTGCTGCAAGAGGGAGGGGAAGTTATTTTGATTAAAGATTACAATTAAATAATAATAATAATGGTGCACGAACAAATAATTTATAAGAAATACTGAAATATTCCATTAAAAAAAGAAAAAAAAAAGAATTGTCCATTTTGATTTCATGGTGACTTTAAAAAAAACCAACCCATGATACATTAAAGTTTCCTTGAGTTTCAGAAACAATCAGTAATAGTGATGTTTGCCTTAGCAACCCCCATTTATGGCATGTAAGGGAATTTGACAAATTTAATAATGGTCTGTCGCCTTGAACTGACACTTGACCTTGGCGTAGAAGGCAGAGGGTTGGAAATAAAAGATAGATGTCGTAAAATAATGTGACGATACAGTTATTAAGTTTGGCGGCGTTGTTGATGTGGACGGGGAGGTCTATGGGACCGTGAAATATCACATATGGTCAAAGATCAAAGCTGTGCTGATGGTTTAAGGAGCCGGTCATAAATCAATCTTTAAGAACATTCACGCCAGACGGCCAGCTCTGTTTTGATGTTGTTTCCCTTGGGGCCAAAAAGCTAATCAAATTGCTGACTGACTTTTGGAAAATAACACATGAGGATGGAAAAAGCTCGAATCAGAAGATTATGTAGCAGTTATTAATGGGTCAGTCAGGATAATTGCATTTGCTACCTCAATTGTGAATCTTACACTATAGCTGACGGTGTGATGAAGGCCGTTACTGCACCAGTGATTGAGCAGGTTCAAACGCGGCCTGATTTAATGAACCACTTAACTGGTAAATCTAAATCCACTACGACCAGTTACAGAGCTGCTGATTCACATGGAGTTTGAGTCATCTGACTTCTTCCAGTGAGATACATATTAAGAACAGTGAGCTGGTCAGAATCTTCCTTTTTGTATCGGTGACATGACCGGAGGTGGTTGAACTCCATGTTTATTTCAAGGTACAGATCACCGAAAAATTATAATTCTTTCATCCATTACTCACCCGACATGTCATTCCAAAACATTACAATGAATGGCGCCTGGAGCTTTCAAGTTTCAAAATGCAAAAGCATGCATTAAAAAAAAAAATTCACTACACTAAAAAAAAAAAAAAAACTACAGTTTTATAGTTAAAGGTATAGTGGAGGATTTTCTTTTTCCGGGTGGATCATCAAGACTATTGGTCCTCCTAGTTGTCAATCATTCTGGTGATATGTTTACGTAAGGCTGTCGTTCGTGCTCGTCCCTAGGTAGTTTTTGCTTTCTGCGCATGCGCACTTTCAGGTGTATATGTGTGGTGAGCTACGGTTTCAGCCATTCATTGAAGCTCGCCCGTTCTCACCGGGTTTTTTCTAAATGTCTGAGGGTCGCAAGAGAAAGAGTGTCTACGAATTGTATGACAAGAAGAGAAAGGCCTCTGAAGAAAGAAACAAGACCAGAGTGTTTTAGGGAGAATATTTCACACGCTGGCGTGCGCTAAAAGCACAGGTTGGGCTTCCCACTGACGCCTCAGTCACGAAGTTTCTACTCAACAGGTAAAGTTTGGCATGCTATTTGGAGAAATCCATTTAAAATCACTGCTAGTAAAAGTTAATGTAAGCTATGATTAGCGATGCTAGCCCTGGCACAAGTCACGCACCAACAGCAACTTGTAAACAGAGCGTGCACGAGGAGAACTAGGCTCGTGCATGCTCTCTCGTGCACACGTTTAATAGGCGTTCCCTCTCGGGAGCAGGTAGAGTGTTGCGCATGTGCATTTTTTCAAAAAGTGGAGAGGGCGGTTCTTTTCTAAAATTCGGGAAAATCCTCCACTATACCTTTAACCTTTAAACACATACCTTGGGTCTTTATCGACCCGGGATGTCATTCACTACCCTTCCCCTCATTCATTTTTGAAGACATCAGGTAACGAAATTCTTTTGTAATATTATTAAAATATCAGAAGAGTTTTATACTATCGTATAAATCGATAGATATAGATATAGATCCGGGTCGATAAAGAACCGAATATGTAATAATGATTCATGCATTGTAAGTGTTAAATCTGAATCTGTTTATCAGTAAATGGTTTGAATATGAGCATGAATATTCATGAGTGTAAATCCCTTACATCTGCGCACACTGTGTGTTTAATTCTGTTTGCTATCGAGGTGGTCACAGTGATGTCCATTCAGAAGTGCTCTGGGCGATGTGAGCTGTATCTCTTATGAAGCCAGCCCACTGTAATGAGCTCATTAAAGTCATGAAATGTGGTTATGAGGCATGACCAAGTGGAAATTGAAGAACATCTCTCGTTCTCGGATTCTTGGCAAGCTCTCAAACAAGTGAGCAGATTCAAATGCTGTTCTTCACAGTGACCCAGTCAAAAGTTTGGAGATGTTTGCCCTGGAGCTGTTATGATGTGAAGCTTGAGAAAGCGACTTCATAAACAGCTCTGATGAGCCCTTGCATTTTCCAGGCATCAATGCCGGTAATCCCGTGTTCACAGAAAATGAGAGAGACACATTAGAGAGTGTGATTCAGAGAGAGGAAATGTGGAATGATACGCTGCACTTGACAGGGGGAAAACAGCCGAGGCCTGTATACATCACACATTATAGCTTTAAAATCGACTTATGATGGTAAACAGGATTCTCTTGCTATTTTACATTTTTACAGTGGCAGATGCTTTTATCCAAAGCAACTTTTAGAGTCAGCTAACTCTCATTAGGGTATTAGTTGAGTAGTGAAGTTCACGACGTAATTTCGGGAGGAGCGAACCCATCTAATCTTTCAATTAACTGCCGGAGCATTTAAGCAGCCGCTCACCTTGCTCCAAAATCAGCTGTTTTGGCATCCCTCCACCTCCCCAATTCCACCAACATAATTTAGGCATCTTGCTACCATTATCATCATCCAAGCATGGGGTGTATCTGAGCTCGAGTTGAAGCTGCTTCCCTGAGACCCTCCATTGTGGACAGCAAGCCAAATACGCTTAACCTTATTAGATTAAAGATTATATGGGCAAAGGAACTCGTGAATTAGTAGTAGTTCTTTAAAGGTTCTTTACACATAGTAACAGTTCTATTTAGTACCGTATCGTCCTGAAGAACCCTTCATATGTTGAAATGGTTCTTTGTGTTAGAGTTCAGGGTTCTTTATTCCCACCTTTTTGTTTTTCAAATCTGTAACTGTCAAAACCTCCTTATTACTGATTTTCTGCAGCTCAGCAATAACTACAGTACACAGACTGTCAACATACTCTCAACAGGTAAATGATTTCTTTCTGAAAAACACTTAAAACATGTAGTGTGAGCAGCTCTGTTCAGTTAAGGATACTCATCTTCTCTTCTACACAAAGTAACAGAGATATGATAAATTTATGATCCATATTGTTGGATTTTTTTATTTTTTATTATGACTCTATGCCTAAACATACCCAGTCACAAAAAACATTGAAGCTATACCATGTCTTTATATCACTTATTACTTTTTCCTTTTAACATGGTAAAGGGCTCATTCTGTCCATTTTTGCTCATTTTGGCCTTCATGAACATAATTGTTTTTACATAATCAAATGGAAGAGACACAAACTCTAAACTCAATTGTATATTTCAGATTCTGTCACGTACCATAACCTCATCATCTGCAAAGAGAAACTGCCACTCAGAATATAATGAAGGACGTAATCATAGAGGATTGTGAAGATATTTCACTGGAACTTGGTCTTCATTACATCTATATTGTGTTCAATGTCAACTGTTATTTATTAATGTATTCAGCTAACAACTGTACTGTAGAGCACTGTCATTTTTCCTACAATTTGCCATGTCAATAAAAAATAAAAGTTCATGAACAAGAACATTTTAAATGTAAAACCCAATTAGAGGCAACAAGACATAAGACCAGGCAGATAGAGGGCTAAACATAACATGAAGATAATATACTAATGAAAATAAATATTGTTGAAAAGGTTATTTATAACACCATTAAGGTTCTATATAGCACTTTCAAAGCATGGTTCTTTATGGAACCTTATAAAAAGGGTTCTACTTAGCACCAAAAAGGGTTCTGCTATTGTTACAAGCCGAAGAACCCAAATTTGGTACTGTTTAGAACCATTTTTCTTAGGGTTAGAGTTAGAAGTTGACATGCACTTGCAAAGTTACTTGAAATCATCAAAATAAAGTGTTAGCCGATATTAAGCAGACAGTCAACTACTCTACTACGCTCGTAAAAATAACGGTTCTTTATCAACATCTATGGATATATGAAGAGCCTCTAACATCCATGGAACCTTTCAATTACTTTCAATATACTGAAAAAAAGGTTCTTTGAAGAACTGTTCTATGAAATGTTCTTTTGGGAACCAAAAATGGTTCTTCTATGGCATCGCCACGAAAACCCCCATATAGAACCTTTATTTTTAAGAGTACTCTAACAGTTAATTGAACTCCATATATTAAGCAGACAGTCTACTAATACTACTACTCTAAAGGGAATTAGTTGACAAGATGCAAAGTTACTTACAGTACAGTCAACAGAACGTCTAAAGGGGACCATCAAAATAAAGTGTTCACCTTTTAATCCTTAAATGCACAAATGATTCGCCAATCTTTTGGGTCTTTAGCGACCCGGATCTATATTTAACACGGATCAATCTCTAATTGTCGCGATAATATAAAATTAAAAATGAAAGCATATTTTGTTACCTGTTGGAGCTTGGAAGGGTTCAGTTTGAGCAGATGTTTTATACCATCATCACTGTCCTCGTCAGAGCTCATTTCCCAGAATCAGCATCCGTCTCGTATTCATTAATGTAACCAAATTATAGATAATTGCTTAAAAGAAGAAGTTACTTAGCAACTTACTGTACATTGCGATGAATGGGAAAATCTAATCGATATTTTTCAATCTGTTAGCATGCAGGTGTTTTTGTCAATCATAACAGGTCATTTATAGAAGATAAATTAATATAATATAACAATACCAACCAAAAATGAAAACTAAATTACAACTGGTAGTGGACATGCAGCAGTTCTGCTACAAAAATGCATATTAGAGTATTACAATCAATGGCACACCAGTTAGTTTATGTGTCTAATTACAATGGTGGAATGTACAACACCTATGAATAGAAGAGCGGATCAAACAGCCTAAAAAACACGATTTTGTCTGAAATCATGTTGAAATACAGTCTCATAAGTGTCATTTCCACTGTATGACCTAAGAACTAAAAAGCACTGAACCTGAAAATCAGGATCCCTAAACCCTACAGTCGTGTTTCTCATCCACTTATCATGCCACAGCTCTGAGCTCAATTATTTATGCCAGTTTTATTCGTTGAAGTCCATTAGGTATATTTGTTGAATGCTAGCCTGCACTTATGACTAAATCTGTTCATATTTGTCATTATGCAACTGAGGCTTTTCTAAAGGCCCTAAATGAAGTCCATTTTCCACAAGTCCTATGCAGATCTCTTACTTTAAAAGCAGCCAAACTCTATATTAATGGGTAGGTTAGCAGGAAAATTATTTTGGTCTTTGCATAGGATTTTTAAAATCATGCTGTGGCATAAACAGTACGAAATAATACCCACCGGGTCAATGACAAATAAGAGAGTCCAAGATAAAGAAAAGTGTATTATTAGTTTTAGTGTATTTTGAATACAAAGAGCATGATGCAAATGACCCTCCTACAAGGCCGTGTGTTGACTATAGCACTGAGACACATTTTCTGTTACTATTTGCCCATACTGATTATCTGGCAGTTTCAGACGCCTTTGACTTTTTAACATTTGAGCCATGATTTTGATCTCTTAGAACTTCAGCATGAAGAGGTTCTCAGGAGTTTAGCCAGAGGTAGAGTATGTCCTTCTGTGAACACCCCCTTTCTGCAAAAGCGTTCAAGTGGCAATCACATCAAACAACTGCAATGAGTAATATTAATCAGATCGAATCTGAGACATCAATTATCACATAGCCTTAAACATTTATTCTACTGAGCAAGGACCCTTTTATCCGACACACAAGGCTTCAGTCAAGGTTGTGACTCCAAAATGCTTAGGCCTATGTTAATATGTGGATTTAATGTAATGGAAGGTCTTATACTTTGTATTCTACCAGCATGTGCTGTATATCGCCATTTGGCCTGTAAGATAAGATAAGATATAAATGAAACCACAAGACAACAAATGTTCATAAATGTAAACATTAATAAAACAGCAATAAAACAGAAAGTGACAAGAGCTAAATAACAAGAAACAAGTAAAATCATTTAATAATTGTAAAATAATTGTAAGTAATTAAATATTGTTAGTAATGTTGTAGTAATAGTAATGTTAATCTAAAGTAATTTTATACAAAAAAATTTTTTAACAAAATATTTTAGTTTAATGTGAGTCAAACAATGGATCAGGCTCTGGCCCTCGAGGTCCACTTTCTTGAGTTTAACTCCAACCAATTGATCAAACTCACCTGCCTGTAACTTTCTATAGTCCTGAAGATTGGATTGATAGGATTGGAGCAAAACTCTGCAGGAAAGTGGATCTCGGGGTACGTTTACACAACAACAATGTACTAAAACGGAAAAGTTTTTCCTTTGCTTTTTTTGCGAACAGACGACAACGTTGTCAAAACAATCCCCGTTCACATGGGTTCACGAAAATGACTAAAAACGCTGAGTTATGCATGCCAGGCCAGTAGATGGCGATGTCACTTTGTAAAGAAACACTACGCGCCTATAGACTGAAGACGAAATACGCATGCATTACCGGTTTTATAAACTCGTGTTTTTGTAGTTTACACAGAGATGATAACAGTATAATTTTCAAAAACTTGCACTCGAAAACCCGGTTTCAACACTTAGCATTTTTTGGCCACCATAACATACAACATTTCAAACTATTAGCTACTTTTTAGAAGTTTTTATTTTTACTCTGTGTTTAGAATTTTGCATTGTTATTTTAGTATAATTAAGATACGATTACAAATTATAAATTAAATTTGGACGTACATCCGCCATCTTGTTCCTGTCATGTGACCTACCACTACCAGCGTCAGTTTCGTCGCTTCACTTCCATTCATAAATCCTTTCCTGTGGCCTCATGGGATTGTAAAGTGTCCATTGAATGCGCATTTCAGAATCTCGGCACAAGTAATAGGTTATCCAGGGACTACTGTTTTTCGAATACTATCTATTTAGACACACTTCTCTTTTAACATACCGTTTTCCGCATACTATAGGGAAGTATTCTATTTCAGACGCACTGGGAATGTCCAAAGATTTTGGCCGTGACTACAGCACAGAACATCACAATAAATACCAGTTCTGCACAGCGACTCGACAGGGTGCTTATTTGTTGAGCGAGATGAGGCACTTACATTTTTCCTGCATCTGTTTTGTTTTTCAACCCCTTGCCATTTTCCTCACCGTCATTTAGTCGCACCATCCCTATTAAAATCAATGGATTTGTGCGTAAAGCCAGAGGTTTGAACATTTTCATTGTATCGTAATGAATAAGACTAGTCTACCCTGAAATATATAAACTATAAGAAACATATTAATAGCCTAAGAGTGATTTAAGCTGAAGTTATGTTGATGGTCCAGTGGCTTGTTCCTCCATGCCCACTTCAGGCTTTCATATGGAGATGAAAGCATATTAGAATGATTTATGAAGGATCATGTGATACTGAAGACAGGAATAATGGCTGCTGAAATTCAGCTTTGCCAAAATGATACAGTCATGGTCAGAACTATTGGCACCCTTGGTAAATATGATCAAAGGCTGTGAAAATAAATCGGAATTGTTGATCCTTTTGATCGTTCATTCAAAACAATCAATTAAGTAAAATAATTAAAAGTGGGGGGTTAAGTTTGGTTTTTCTCCAAAACATGTTGGCCACAATTATATTCACATTCATATTCACATTTTTTAGCACACCAGGGTGACTAGGAACATGAAATGATCCAGCCATGACTTTTTGTTTCACAGGAGTATAAATATGAGATAACACAAAGGCCAAATTCCCTTAATCATCCATCACAATGAGTAAAACCAAAGAATATAGTTCTGATGTGCAACAAAAGATAGTTGAGCTTTACCCAATAGAAAGTGGCAGTAAGAAAATAGCTTTTGAAAACTGAACTGAAAGAATTAAAAATGTCCATTTCCGCCATTAGGGCAATAAATAAAAAAATTCAAATCAACTAAAGATGTAACAAAGATTTTTGTGATGTTTTTAAATAAAAGATTTTAGGCCAGATTTACTAAACAGGGCTAATTAGCATGAGAGTGCAATTCCATAAAAGTGCCGATGGGAGTGGAAAGTTCTGCGTGTGATCTACTGATGAGGTGGAAATTAAAGAACACAGATGCAGCCGAATCATTTCCATAATGACCGACACAATCTACCAAGAGCAGCGCAAATTAGCGTCTGGTTTAAGACATGCTTTTTTGGGTGGTAGATCTTAGTAAAAATCACCTTGCGTGATTCATTTAAATACTCTCCTACCATAATTTTGCATCTGAAAGGGAAACCATAAAAATGCATATGTGATAAATAACCCTGTCCCATGCCTTTCCAGCACTAATTCTTCACTGCGTGTCTTTAATAAATCCTGACTGTAGTTCTTTAACGCTAAAAAAAAGTGCTTGAGTTGGCGCAAGCTGCCAGTAGATCTGGCCCTAAAAGGATTAACAATGCAGATTTATTTTCACAGGCTTCTTTGTTCATAATTACCAAGGGTGCCAATAATTCTGACCAGGACTGTATTGTAATAACATTTTACAAAATAACTGTTTTTTTAATTTTTTTTATTAAATAAATGCATTCATGCTGAGAATTAGAGACTTAAAAAAAATATATATAATAATAACTTTTTAAAACCCTTACAGACCCCAACCCTTTGAACTGTTTTGCACTGTGTACTGTATGTGGAGTTATACTAGATTTTTTTAAAGTGGTGTGTGCTTGTTCAAAACTCACTGCCACAGGGTTTGTAGGTGGTTGTCTTGGCATTGCTTTGTGGTTGCTATGGTACTCTGGGTGGTTGCTAGGGGGTTACTTACTAGCCCAAGTCCAAAGAACCGCTTCCATCAGATTTGAGATATAGCTTGATTTAACTTGTATCTGCGTCACTTTTTGCCATCTGTCTTTCATTTATTCATTCATTTTTAACATACCATAAACTTGCAGTTTATTTTTCCAGTTTTGCCTCTAACTGTACCAAGAATTACCATAATTATCCTCTTGAAAATGGGCATCTTACAATTCATACATATTTAACACCAATACAAACCGGCATAAACATTTATATAGTGGTTCCATTATTGAAGGTTAAACTGTTATTGCTGTTATCACTGTTATCAAAAAGCATGATAAATGCAGTTCTCATGAAACAGTAGGCGAACAATCCCTAAGGTACTGAATGCACTGAGATTCTCAAGTGTGCAACCAGTGGAAATTTTGCTATCTCATAATTACGCTGAAGCTGAGAGGCCATCAGATTGTCTAAGCTGGAAAAGAAAAGTCAGGAAACTGTGCCAAGAACATCTAACAGTTATATTTTTATAAATAAAACCGGCATGAGCATCTGAATGGGTGAAGAGGAAAATGACCTACATTTTGGAGTGTTGATGTCATGCTTAAAGCACAAAGAAAAGACTCATTTAGTGGAGTTTGTGTGAATTTGTGCGTGCTGCAATTAAAAAAAAAATCAGTCCTGAATGCATGAGCCTCAGTGAACTGCTGGACGCTGTAGGTCGGTAAAGATCGGTGACCAATCGATTGGTGCATCCCTGCAATTTCTGTCACTGCATCAGAGAGTAGGCTTTCAGACAACACTATAGAGGGAAAGAGGTGGGGGGAACACTGCAAATGACAGTAACTGAGGGGTGCACACTTCTCCAGCCAAGAGTCTGCTAACATCACAGCAGCGGACAAGAGTTTGTTTGGAAGACACAGCAGCCTATTAGAATTTGATAAAAGGCTTCAAATGAAGAGTATAATTACTGCAGTGTTTGTGAAGCGTGTGATGTATGTCTGTGGCATTAAAGGTGTGAAATTGTCCGTAATGAGCAAGAATGGACGTCTTTTGTGGTCAGAAAGATTTAAAAGCTTGGTGAAAGCTTTAAAGACCCCATCAAAAAGGGAGTTGTGTGTTTTTCAGTTCATGTTTGTAAAGATTATCTATAGTTCTAAAAGTTAATCAACTTACAGCAGATAGCGTTTTCATTATGACACTTTTATGTCCCATGGCATGGGTCAACAGATTTTTTTTTTTTTTTTTTATCATTAATTCGTTTTTTTTTTTTATGAACGATTTTTAATATATGATCAAATTAAATCTGCCTTTTGTTATTTGAAACTTTAAACTTGATAAAACTTTGAAATTTTATATTTCTTTATAATCATCATTTATATTTGCTAAATGTATTTTATAATATATGAATTAGTACATTTAAAACTATGATAATCAAAACAAATTGTGAAATAAACAATAAAAAATTACGAATGTGCTAAAATGTTTGTGTTCAACAATTGAGATCCAGCACCACACCAGCTCTGCCTGTGTAATTCTGTGTACAACACCTAGAATAAAGTCATTTTAATTTCATTCCATGTGTTCCTATGATTATATACTATAGAATGTGATTTTCATAGGTGTTAAAAAATTATTCATTTAGGCTTATACCGAAATGCTTGGTTCTGATTGGCTGATGACCTCTCTCAAAGGTGCACAATTGTTTTCAGGGAAACGCACAGCTATAGTTCCAGGCAGGTCTTGACCGCATTACAGTTTCATATCACTTTGCCAAATGATTTCATTTAGGCCTATTTCAAAGGTCCTAACAGTCTACACAGAGGGGAACCGTCAGGGTCCTCTCGACCCTCAGAGTGGGCCTAAACTGTTATAAGATTAATATTTAGAAACGTTTAAATAATAGTTTCAAAAGTAACAACTTTTTTAAATAAAAAGTCATCAGTTCTAATGTTTAGGAATTTATAATTTGACAATTAACATCTAAATCTTTTTGAGGAAATAAACCCTTCAAATCTGCCTCTTCAGTGCGAGTTGTTTTGTAAAGACGTCCGTTTTCTCCAGGATTTGTCCGCCTAACACTTTCAACTCTGTGATTGGTGGTCTAGCTGTGAAATTACAGAGGGCCAAGCCATAGCAAGTCAATGAGAGAAGAATTTCAAATGACGGGAAAATTGACCAATCGTATCGTCCCTCTAAATGGGTGGGGCTTGTTATCGCTGAGTGAATAGGCTTGTTCGACTTCATGCAGCAATGCGCAGACCGATCGGCGGCTGACTTGAAGCAGTGCATGCTGGTTAGAAATTTTGTCCGACTTGATACTGCGCCAACGCCACGTGACTGTGACGCCATCAAAGTACCGCGAGAGCGATTCGAGAGTAGCCGGAGAACTCAAGAGCGGCTGCACGAGCTCTGATGATGACAGCAGTTCCACGATCGGCCGGATTCACCGCATGACAACGATTACGTGTGTTTCCTGTTTATTCTCACACCTTTAGTTCCACTAAAGCTCACAAATCAGTTTTTTATGACAGTAAACACTATTTTCATGTAGTCGTGATGTTATATTGTGTCATGTTTATCAAAATAAAACTGATTAAAAAACATAGACTCCACTTCATTGATATTAGCTATAGGCTTATGTTGAGCTCTATTCTTGTTCAAATCAGACACTGTAAGAAGCAGCACATAAAGCATTGAATGAAAATGTCTCTGAAACATCTGTGTATTTGCCAAATATTGCATTTATTTCACTTCAGTTGGGGTAAAGTATGCAAACACCACGTGAGCGGTCACTACGGGAAACAGAAAAGGCTTGTTCGACTTGAACCAGCGCTGCACAGACCGATCGGTGAATGACATCAAAGTACCGCGAGAGCGAATAGAAAGTAGACGGCTCCTTATGCTTTTGAATTGCTCTCGCGGTACTTTGATGTCATAAACCGATCGGTCTGTGCAGCGCCGGTTCAAGTCGAACAAGCCTAAAGTGTCCGACTTCACGTCTCTGTTTGCAGCTCCTCCCCCCCTGCACGCGGCTACTCTCGCCGATCGGTTACATCCAGCCGCAGCCGATGTCGAACAAACCTTATGACCTGTTCTGTCTGCTGTGAGGAACTCCATCTGAGAAAAAAAAAAAAAAATGCTGATAAAATAGCTAGCATTATTCGCTATGGAAACTGCAAGCAACATTAGAGTAGGACATCATTGCTAATTTATTTGTTTTCAAGATTCACTTTTAAAGAAAAGCTGGAGTTAATAGGTAAAGAAGACCTACACCAGAGCTTAATTTTGTGCAGAAAGAAAAAGCTTTTTAAAGTACTTCAGTTCAACCAGTAATTAAGCGATGCCCCTGGATGACCACATCAATCAAGAAGCTACAGCTTTATTGCTGGAATTGTTTGCTGTTTGGGTAAGTTATTTAAAATCTGTTACGTGACTGATTTCATTCTGGCCATTATATGTTAAGCTTTACTTGAGAAAACTCAAGAGCTGTAGGGCCAACCACGCAACTTTATTCTGCTGTTTGCAGGAACATGCTTTCATGTCTTCGATTGGTGCATCCCATTAGAATTTGTGGTGCACACAGAAGCCTATTAGAATTTGATAAAAGGCTTCAAATGAAGAGTATAATTACTACAGTGTTTGTGAAGTGTGTGATGTACGTCTGTGGCATTAAAGGTGTGAAATTGTCCGTAATGAGCAAGAATGGACGTCTTTTGTGGTCAGAAAGCTTTAAAGATCCCATCAGAATTGGAGTTGTGTTTGCGCCATGGGTGTCATAATCTTAACAAACATGTGTGCCATGTTTGTTAAGATTATCTACGTAGTTCTAAAAGTTCACCAACTTTTAGCAGATAGCGTTTTCCCCTTGTTACCACCTGGTCAGGTGTGCGTTTCCCATACACCGGCGAAAATCGCTCGAAATTAACTAGTCGAGAGCTGTAGGGCCAACCACACAACTTTACGATGCTCTTTGCGAATGTCTGTATTAAAGTGTTGGGAGGTTGTAATTGTCATGTGCTTTCATGTAAATTTGGTCGGAGCAATATGTGATTGGGATGTAAAACTCTACTTCTACAAAATGATCAACAAAGAATGCAGAGCAGGAGTGTTTTCCTTTTTTATGTTTTTATTCAATTTATGACGATGCTGTACATTTAATCATTATATATTAATTTGAAATTGAACAATACTGTCTTGTTGTATAAGCAACAAAAATAATCTATAATCTATTGTGTCTGCCTTATTTTCTTGGTGAACGTGATTTCACCAAGTACAACATGTTTCTGGATCAACATCTTTGTTGATCCTGGAATTCCAATCAACCAATCAGATTTTAGGGACAAGTTTACAGTTTTTGCCAAGTTTAGGCTTGGTAATCTGTGTTATTCCAACACGATCTCATGAAAGTGCGTATCTATAGCACGAATGATATTTCTCGTATCATTTATACGCCAAAAAGAGTTTTTGCGTGCAAATGATACGCACTGTAAACCCCTTGGGTAGGATTAGGGGTGTGGAGTGCGTGCGTATTACACGCCATAAAGTGCGTATCATATGCACGCGAAAACTGCGTATCATATGTACGCAAAAACTCTTTTTGCCGTATAAATGATACGAGAAATATCCTTCGTGCTATAGATACGCATTTTCATGAGATCGGGCTCGTTATTCACCTATCATTTCCCTCTGATTTTAGGGATTAGTAATGGGTAGGGTTAGGTTTAGGGTTAGGGCTAAATTTTCAGCAAGTAATGTTGTTCCAGGATCAACAAAATATGTTGATCCAGGAACATGTCTTACTTTGCAATAAATCATGGTGACTTAATTTCCTACCCCAACTCAGAAACTGTGGGCCTAAAGAAAGTTCAGTGAGAGGGAGGGGGAAGAAAAGACATTTTCCGCTTCATTCAAATGAACATCACTCACTCCATTTACTCTCCTTACTAGCTCTAAAAGTAGTACTCAACCTATGAAATGGCAAATCTGCAATGCAGTTTGTAAAGATGGATAAAAAGATTCAAAATACATTGATTTGCATACATTTTAGCTCCAGAGAGGCACTGAGTGCTGGAGAGACACAATGGCTTAGGGACTGATGAGGCAACGATCTCGTGACACACTGGCATCAGGCACGTCCATCGTTCCCCTTTGCATCACCCACAGCTTCACCTACTGTGCAAAAGCCCCTTGTCTATTCCCTGTCCATCATACCTTCACATGCATGCACACATTCCCTTGGGGCAGTGCCACCAACACACTCAGTCAGGGTTCACTGCTTCCCTCTGACTGCACCGTCTGTCTGGCCCTGCTGGAGATATACACACATGCACACACACACACACACACACACACACACACTTATACACTTCAGTGCTCTTCTTTAAAATACATCATGCAGAGAGCTTTGAGCAACATACACTATCTTATGACCTCAGCCAGCAGGAAGGAAGAGACACATGGGAGTGAGACTGTTCTGAAACTTCTCTATCTCTGTCTCTCACAATCACTCACATTCTTTTCTGTTTTCTACTTCCACTGGAGCAACAACAAATAATCGGTAATGAAACTAATCGACAATGGATTTCATTACTGATCAGTCTGTCTTTGTGATGTGTACAAGAACCTTCATCAGTGAGTCCACTTTAGTGTAAAACACATGAAAAACATGAATGTACATTTAGTGTAATATTAATATCAATAGTAATATATTATGACCATTTTAATTTTGCAGAACAGCCATCCTAACACCAAGTGACTGAAGAGAAATACTGTAAGCAGCGCATATTTATTTCACAGGCTATGGTGGTAAAATGGCACACTGACATTTTTAAAGTCAAATCAAGTCAAGTCACATCTATTTAAAAAGCACTTAATAAAGATTGTTTTAAAGCAGCTTCACATTAATAAACATGAACGCTTTTTGGAAGGAGAGGCTTTGAGGGAACTGAACAGAGCGTTACAGACAGACTGAGAAGAGAGGTGTTACCCCAGTACCCTACAAGTTACCCTATTTAAAATGTAACAAGTAGTGTAAATATTTCTATTAGGCCTACTTCATTAAAGTAACTGATTTCTTTTTGATTACTTATCTAAATTTCTAACTGTTCAATGATTTTCAAACATTTAAACCATGCAGGGTTAAAGGTATAGCGGAGGATTTTCCCGAATTTTAGAAAATAACCGCCCTCTCCACTTTTTGAAAAAATGCACATGCGCAACACTCTACCTGCTCCCGAGAGGGAACGCCTATTAAATGTGTGCACGAGAGAGCATGCACGAGCTAATCATAGCTTACATTAACTTTTACTAGCAGTGATTTTAAATGGATTTCTCCAAATAGCATGCCAAACTTTACCTGTCAAGTAGAAACTTCGCAACTGAGTCATCAGTGGGAAGCCCAACCTGTGTTTTGAGCGCACGCCATCGTGTGAATCGTGTGCACGAGCACGTACGACGGCCTTACGTAAACATATCACCAGAATGATTGACACTTAGGAGGACCAATAGTCTTGATGATCCACCCGGAAAAAGAAAATCCTCCGCTATACCTTTAACCTTACAGTAGTAGCCTACTCAACACTGATTACTGTCAGACTTTCAAAATCGCTTGAATTAAGATTATAATAATTTAATTTTAAAGCAAAGCCACCACAAAATCAGACTTTAGCACCTATTTTTACTTTGAGATTGTTCTGAGGTTAAATACAGATTTCTGGATGAAATGATTTTTAGATTCCCAGCACTGAAATGCATTTTTAATCACTTGCCATGGTGGCAACTTTCAGACAGGTTGTAGCCTAAAGCTTTCAGCGGCAATGTGGATTGATGTAATTGGCAGACGTGGTGTGCAGCAAATTTAAACAAGAGAACCAATCAAAAGTATCAGAATAGCATTGCTTTACTAAACATTCTTTAAATGGCAGGAGGGATCGTGCACATCAACAACAGGCAAAGCAACAAATTAATATTATTCAACACATCCTAGCTTTTTACAGAAAATATTCAGATGTAACCCTCTATGTAATCGATAACATTTTCATAAGTTACTGTAATGGATTACAGTTACATTAATTTTGTAATTAAATAACTTAATTCCGTTACATGTTACTCCCCAACACCGGTGCTGCAACAATGTAAAATGTGTAAAAAAAAAACCTAAGCCTAATTGATCCCAAAACCAAAATCAAGACTTTGAAAAAGGGGATGATAGGTTCTCTTTAACACCTTGCAAGGTTGACAATCAACATTTACTGAAGGTTAAGCATCATTACATCTTTTCACAGACCAAGTAAAAAAAAAAAAAAAAAACTTTTCAAGCCCCATATTGTGGAAAATGCTACAAATGACAGAAATGTTGTAAAACACTTCATGATGTATATACATTTCATAAACTTCTATTTGCTCATTGAAATGCTTTGAAGGAGAGCATTGGGCGAGACATGAGCTGCGTGTCTTTCTTTCAGAGGCCGAAGCGATTAAAAAAACAAACCGATTTTTTTTTTTTTTTACATTTGTATCATTAGATATTTGAGTAAGCTGAAAGCAATACATAAGTTTAAACGTGTAATGTGGCAATTTTTTTCTCAAAAAGATCTTGTCGCCACAGCGCGCAATGAATTCTGCGGTAGGCAAGGCCGTGATGGATCCATCTGTTGTATCCTTCAGTGCACGGGAAACGAAGTACGCATTTGGAGGCCGCATTTAAAGGAGCCTTCAAATAGGGACAGCCTTCGTCGCGCCACTGTGACACAAGGCCTTCGAAGGATGCAGCCTCTGAATTGGGAAGCAGCTATAGAGTATCTGATTAAAGGCACACTATGCAAGATTTGTACATTAATATAACAGCTTCGAAATCATTTCGATAGTAAACGAACTCGTAGTAGGGCGAATCATCCCAATAGCAAAGCATGGGGGGGGACACCGCTGGCAAAACCAGCAATGCAGGTTTGAGAGGTGGCGCACCGCCAAATCTCGCGAGAATCACGACTTGCTTTACGGCACAACGTCACATACATCAACAATATATGAAGAAGCCTCTACTAGGACGCATTTCAGACATGAATCATGGCAGAGTCGACGAAGAAAACGAAGAAAGCGCGGTCGGAACACTCTCAGAAAAAAAGGTACAAAAGCTGTCACTGGGGCTGTACCTTTTTAAAAGGTAAATTTTTGTACCTAAAGGGTGCATATTGGTACCTTAATGGTACATATTAGTACCTAAAAGGAACAAATTAGTACCTAAAAGGAACAAAAGTGTACCTTTTGAAAAGGTACAGCCCGAGTGATAGCTTTCGTTCCTTTTTTTCTGAGAGTGAAGAGTGCAGAGACGGCTCTGCGTGAGTGGTATTTACGACAGTAACGTTAAATACAAGTACTCCACAGCGACTCTAGGGGTCGCTGTTTGAGAAAAACGGAAACTGCATAGTGTGCCTTTAACTGACAGTGGCAGATTACATCATCCCATCATCCTCAAACATCTGGCTGTCGATTTTGTCATGCAGATGCAAGCTGTAAAAAAATTAAAAAGAGAGCCAGAAGATCAAGCGCTTCATGGGATCTTCCACTCCCTAAGGAGAAGACTGATGCCTTCGGGAGAAAAAAGGCAGACATGGTTCTGAGGTAGAGCTCTACTGTAGATTCAAACCCTTCATTGGTAACATCTTTTTATAGTGTCATGTATTACCATAGCAGATGTCTGAGTCACTTACACTTGAATTCACTATTTTTCACATCTCACTTTAGCTGACTACGTCAAGAGTCACGCCGCTCCAAATCCGTGTCAGCTCTCTGAAGCACAGCTACAGTTCCTTTGACGTCGCATCCTCAGGGAGACGCTTGTTAAACTCCAACAGCCAACAGGATTATTTCAGGTAAAGTAGCATTGGAGCTATTCACCCGAAAGTAAAGCCTTGCTCGACGTGGCGTTTAACATCTTCATGAGTAAGCCGTGCGTGTGAGCTATGTGGGAAAAGGGCATCTGAGGAACATTGTGACTTTTCAAAAGATTACAGGTGGGCCATTCGCTTCTCAAACAATGGCAGGACACATTTTCCATACAGGACCATACAGAATACGCATAATAACAAAGCATTATGCACGACCGAGAAAGTGACGAGGAAAGGCGGGCAATGAAATTGCATCAGACAGAAAGGGAAAGTGAGTTAAAGTCATTCCCTCATGTAAAGCAAAGCAATATTGATCCAGTTGCCACAATGAGATTTATGGCACTAAAACCTTCCAGTAAAGTCAATAATCATACTACACATATGACCTGACACTAATCCATATCCATAAAGGTAAATTCCTCTCAACATGACACTTACATTGTAAATTTGTTCGGACCACAGAGTTAGAACTCTGCCAATGGCAACATATTACAGAATTTTTTTTTGTTTACATGAATAAAACTATCATTTAAAATCTCATGAAGCATCTAGGTATTCATCTACTCTTCCTTTTATACTTATACTGTGTATATAAATCTCATTTCTACCTACAGTATCCAACTGAGTTGCATCGCATGCTGCATGCCTCTATTTTCAGAAAACAAATGAAAATCTATTATTCTGGTATCAGATATGAATTTCAGATCAAGTCATTGAAGAGTATCTATTATACTCTGGTCAATTAAACAGAGCTTTCCTGAGTTACTGTATTAGGCAGAACACACTGCAAAATGGACTATGCATGTTCTTGACATGAATATAAGAATATAACAAAATATGTGAAAATAAGGAGATACTGACATATAGCTTGACATCTCAGCTGACAGCAGTAAGCAACGAGACAGTTTGCAATAAGCTTCAGAACAGAGCCATTGTTTCCTGCCTAGCCTGACAAAGTTGGTGTGTCTGGATGCTGGTTGTATTCATCATGTATCCCCATGTAATAGAGCTGAGTCCCTGATGGAGCTTCTGGAAGAGTAGAGCTGGAAGTTGGCCTAATTGGCTGGCATGGAATGCTGCTATCACCCCCAGTCATGTGCCTTCTACAGTCCCATAAAAAAATTTGCCGTTTAGTGAGAGAAGGGAATCCATTTGTGTGGCTCCAACTATTGTTCCCAAACTAATTATCACAATCACATTCACAGCAGGTACCTACACAGATTATCTCAAATGCATCTTCCATGTACGTCTGTTACATGCTATTCGCAGTGGTAAAGTCTTGTCTCTTGTCGTTTCCACTGTGTTATCGTCGATCATACTTATGGCACATCTATATTAAAAGATAAAGACACAGCACTTAACCCCATTAAGCCAGACACTCAATCAGTTGAGTGTCAGAAATCCCTCTTTGATAAAATTGCATCAAAGGAAATTGTCCTCAAACCCTCTATGTTCTATGAGGTTTCTAAAAGTCAAGCTCGCTTTTCTGGCTAAATCGAGACCCAAGGTGACCCCAAGGTCTTTTACCTGTTGAAAGATATCTGCAAACAGCCTGAAGTTCAGGGTTATAAACTGTTTTCTCTGGAAAAAGAACTATGACACGTCTAAGTTCAGAGACTCTTATTTTGCTGCTCATTCTGTTTTGTTGTTTCTGTTGTCACTATTCCTGTGGTTTATGCTGCCTACATATGTTATTGGAATTATTGTAAATACGAGTCTAAAAATTGGACATGAACAGTCTCTCACGTCCTTTTTACCACTAGGAAGCTCGGGGATACTTCTGATTCCAGAGTTGGGCGTGCCATAAACTTTAAACATGGCGGAGGAGAAAACGATTGCTGCTGTGATTGGTATTCTTACATATATGAATAATCAGAGTATTGTATGTTTTATACACAGAGAAAGTAACCTGTATTTGACCGAAATTCCAGAATCGTCAGCAAGCTGCGACGAATGTTTATATGGTTGTCAATAAATTGGATGCTAAATATAATTTTGGCTTTAATACGATTTTCACAATAAATATAAGAATGGTGTCCTCCATGATTCCTGTTATTGCCGACAACAAACCACTTGAATGCGACGAGCTCGTAATCACAACTTCAGAAGCGGGAAGTAGGAAATTTCCGAAAGCCAGTGAAGACAGCATTAGTTCCAGTTTTTCTTAGGAACCACATTGCTATTTTTCTTGGGAACCAGTGTCTTGTTTAGTTTATCATTGCCTTTGTACACACAGCTGTTAAATTGCATACATTGGTGTGTTTTACCATATGACTGTTACCTTCGATCCACTGTTCTTAGGCATTAGACAAAACTATATATATGGTTTTATATAGGAATTTATTCCTTTGATGGCAATGGTGAATTGTTAGCATTAGTACTTCAGTCTTCAGTGTCACATGATCCTTCAGAAATCATTCTAATATGCTGATTTAGTATTATTATTAATGTTGAAAGCAGTTTTGTTTACATATCTTTTAAATATATATAATATATAGGCCCATATTAATATATCTAATAAATAAATACATACAGTGCTATGCATAAGTTTAGACACCCATACCAAAGTTGACTAAAAAGAGGAATAAAAAATCATCTTTTGGAAACTGAACTTAATGCCTTAATTAAAAAAATTAGGAAAAATCCAACCTTTAAGGACACCAATTTTCTTTGTGAATGAATAATGTATCGTAAATAAATAAATGTTCTTCCTTAAAATACAGGGTGCATAAGTTTGGACACCCCTATGTTAAATTCCCATAGAGGCAGGCAGATTTTTATTTTTAAAGGCCAGTTACTTCATGGATCCAGGATACTATGCATCCTGATAAAGTTCCCTTGGCCTTTGGAATTAAAATAGCCCCACATCATCACATAGCCTTCACCATACCTAGAGATTGGCATGGTTTTATTTCAGTTAGCCTAATAGCTAGTTTGATTTGCATTGAGAGATGATCTTATGGAAAGTACCCCATGCCAATCTCTAGGTATGGTGAAGGCTATGTGATGATGTGGGGCTATTTTAATTCCAAAGGCCAAGGGAACTTTATCAGGATGCATAGTATCCTAAACAAAAAATAAATAAAAATACTTAAAAATAAAAATCTGCCTGCCTCTATGGGAATTTAACATAGGGGTGTCCAAACTTATGCACCCTGTATTTTAAGGAAGAACATTTATTTATTTACGATACATTATTCATTCACAAAGAAAATTGGTGTCCTTAAAGATTGGATTTTTCCTAATTTTTTAAATTAAGGCATTAAGTTCAATTTCCAAAAGATGATTTTTTATTCCTCTTTTTAGTCAACTTTAGCATGGGTGTCTAAACTTATGCATAGCACTGTACTTCATCCAAAAATATGTTTGTGTGTGTCCAGATGGTGTAAAACAAAAATAACTTGCTCCTTTGATCCATAGAGGTAAGACAGCTTACAAATAGAAAAGAAAAATAACCAGGAAATCTTACAGAATATTTAAAAGTTGGGTCAATGTGGGTTAAGGGACTTTGTTGTTGCATGGGATCCTGGATGCATTGGTGCAAATCAATGATCAGAGCCAATTTCAACAATGTCACGCCTGCCATTTTTGTGCACACTCTTATCTTTCAACATTCTCAGGATGAGAGTGGCCGGTGCATTTAAGCTCTTTACTTCTCAAGTCTTTAGGCTTTAGAGATGAAGGGTTCAGTCTGAATGGACCATTGGCGAATGTGCGGGGTGGATATAGTAAAACCCTTGAAAAATGTACATGTAATGTGTCTGCGGGATGCTGGAGTGGTGTTAGTTGGATTGGAATGAGTACGGCTGGTCATATGGAACTGACCCTGATGGGATGACAGGGAAATATGCAAAGCCATCCCGTCATGAGAGTGAAGTGCGTTCCTCCTGACACCAATCTCTTAGCTTCCCATGCAAAATAAACCATGGCCTGTTCCCTGCAGTTTAGGATTTTACAGTTTGTCAGTCTAATCTGACCCGGCTAAAACACGCTGATACAGCTGCCTGCCTTTAACCGCATGTTGGAAACCATTGTGCGTATACCAGTCACTGTTGGTTTCAAGGTGATTTTTAGTGGCTATATAAAGTCAGTTCCCCTTAAGTTCACACAGGTGTCATAGCATAGAGTAACCAGTTATAGTTCATCACATTAACTATAAATAGGTTCCTGTCCATGTTTTGACAATCATAAGTGTCTAATACTTTTTTTCCTCTTTTCTTTCTGAATGCTATCGTTTAAGCTCTAAACAATTAATTTTATGATGTGTTCTGATTGAAAGTGTGCTTATATTATCTTTTTTTTATTTCTGTTTTTATAAATCAGTTAATTTTTTTTCTTTTTTTTGTGTGTGGCAGTGGCAAAAGTTAAAGGTTGATTATGATTTATATATATATAAATGTTATTTCTTTCTGTGATGGCAATGTTGAATTTTTGCAGTGCCCCTGGGTGCTCAAGTAACATTTATTATTCTTAACATTTCTTACATCATTATTATCATTGTTAAAAACAGTTGTGCTGCTTAATATTTTTGTGATTTTTTTTTTTTTTAGGATTTGTTGAAGACTTTTTTTTTTTAAACAGAAAGGTTTTATTGTCACTTTTGATCAATTTAATGCATCCTAGCTAAATAAAAGTATTGATTATTTAATTGATTGATTGATTATTATTAAGATCTTTCTGACTCCAAATGTTTGAAAGACATTGTAATACCATGATGTACAGTACTGTGCAAAAGTCTTAGGCATGTTAATATCCCCCACCCCCCGTCCCCCCAAAAAATGGTTTTAAGTCAGTCATTTATATCTTTTGCTGTAGTGTGTCAGTAGGAAATATCAGTTTACATTTCCAAACATTATTTTTGCCATTAATTGTAATAATCCAGTGAGATTTGTGTATGCAGAAGAACTGCGGGAACGTCTCCAAGATGCTTGAAGAAACCTTCCTGCAAAGCTACCTGAAAAACGATGCGCAAGTGTACCTGGACAAAAGCCGTTTTAAACGCAAAGGGTCGTTACACCATATATTGATTTGAATTAGTTAATAGAAGTTAAATCATAAATAAATTGAATTTGTGATTTTATTTTTGAAAGCATTCTCACTTTACAGCATTTTAACACAAGTGCCAGTGCTTTTCACAGTACTGTAGCTTTGCAGGAAGGTTTCTTCAAGCATCTCGGAGACGTTCCCGCAGTTCTTCTGGATTTAGTCTGTCTCAGTTTTTTCTGTTTCTTCATGTAATCACAGACGGACTCTATGATGGTGAGATCAGATCATACCGGCTGTTGACAGACTCCTTGTGCATACACAAATCTCACTGGATTATTACAATTAATGGCAAAAAGAATGTTTGGAAATGTAAACTGATATTTCCTACTGACACACTACAGCAAAAGATATAAATAACTGACTTAAAACCATTTTTTGGGGGGACAGGGGGTGGGGGATATTAACATGCCTAAGACTTCTGCACAGTACATCTATTTTTTGAATTACGGTAATGAGAATTGTGGTGTAAATTTACTTAATTGTAATGAAAATACCGTAATGTAAGGTTGCATAAGATGCAGCCAGAAAGGTCGACTTTTACATCTAAGTACAAGCATCCTTCCCAATCACACACGTTGATACGCATACAAACACATTGAATCACACCCTCCATATGAATCATCTGCTCATCCTCCCCTGATTTTAGACAGAGCTTTTAGAGAATGATACGCTTCCTTAGCCAACTTGATATTAAAAGCTCAATCATCCCTGCAGGCATATGTCCATAGAGAAACCCCACTATGGCGGAGCTGTTTGCTATCCTTGGCATGTGCCTCTCTCACGACATGCATCCTGAAGCCCTCCCCTGCCATTACCAAAACAGACCCTCACTTCTTGCTGGAGAACGTTTGTCTCTGTTTCCTCTTTCAATTGTCACAAAATTGTCACAAATCTCAGATAAGCGAAACCTTCAGGGTGCATCTCACACAACCTGCATTATTATCCAAATTTCCACCCCAATTCTCATTACGGTAAGGCAAAATCTATTTTTATTACTGTAATGTGAAAAATCAGTGATACATTATTTAAATTGTAAAATGGTAGCATTTCTATTGCCTGTGGTGTATGCTGATTTAAATAGAACAAAATAATTGTATTATAATTTTTTTTTTCTGTAACAGTTAAAACAATAATAAAAAACACTGACACAAAAAAATTTCTAACCCTCCCAAATCAAAAATTTCAAGTGACTGATAACATCTAAATTTTTCAATTGGCCCAAGTGAAATTCTGTAAATTTCAATTGGCCCAAGTGAAAATCTGTAAATTTAATTTAATAATTTACAGAATTTCACTTGGGCCAATTGAAAAATGTAGATGTTATCGGTCACTTGAAATTTTTGATTTGGGGTTAGAAATTTTTTACAGTGTGGTAATTTTGTCAAATCTGCTTAATTGTCATGATATAAAAAGTCTAATATAGTATCTTTATATATTTGCATATTTTCAATAAATAAATGGCACAAAAATGATGTATTACACTGTTTAAAAGTCTCCTGTTCTTGCCAGCTCACCAAGGCTGCATTTATTTTATCTTTACAGTGCTAACAGTAATATTGTGAAATATTATAATTTAAATTAACTGTGATATATTTTAATATATTAAAATATAAGTTTAGGTTGATATAACAATATATTACCAAGTTGAGCAAAGAGTTTAATTTTCTTTTTTTTTACATTGATGTTAAAATTACATTGTCAGATTTGCCGCATTTTTCTTCAATATCTTGCAGCCCTAATGCATGTAGTTTATTAGATCCATGTCGTACAGTGTGATTTGTAATGATCTTATAGTATTGCCAAAATTGCAGAGTCTGTAGCAGGCATAAGGCAAACGGTGACCAAGAGAACCAAGACTGAAAATTAAACAAGACAGAAACTAAACATGAACGTGCCAATAGCAGGGATATACCTTCAAGGTCTCCAAGTTAAGGACAATATTTTTCTCTGTCTTTTTTTCTGTTCTCACTCTATCTTTCTTTCTCGAAATGGCATTTTGAAATAAACAAGACGAATACAATGCACGAATACAATACCAGTGAACCTTGGCTTTTTTGTTAGTAGCGTTTCTCAAGCACACAACAGTGAGGCTGTCAGTTGTCCTTTGTGATAATTGTGTTCCAGCCCAACGCTCAGCCTCCCGTCCTCTGTGCCTCGCACATGAGCCCTGCAGACTGCTTTGATCGTTTCGTGTTGTGGCTGTTACACATGGGAGCATACCTTTATTTCATCACGTAAGCTGAGCGTTGACGACTGAATCTTTACTGTGAGGAATGACAGAATGAAAATAGGGCCTGAGCAATACAAAAGAACTTGGGCCTGAATATGAATCAATTCAAAGAATTTCAAGTTGCTGCGTTTCGGGGTTCTGCTGTCATCAGCGAGTTTTAATGGGTGATTTTCTGTATCTCTACATGACTTGAAGTCAAATGAAGTACCGAGTGTTTATTTTAGGGAGCATGAGGTACTTCCTGGTACATTCGGCACAATATCATTGGATTAAAGAGTTCATATACTTTTCCCCAATGTGGTCTACTTGTAATGTTAGTAAAGTTCATCATATTCTCATGGCAATTCGTAAAAATTTCACATTTTCGTAGTAAATTTGTATAAATTCGTATATGATCTCGTTCGCACATTTTTAAAGATCTCCTTACACCCTGCTTACAACTGAGGGTTGTGGTGGTAGACCTTCAAGCTTAGTTTTTTTTCTAAAAATCATTCATTTTCATACGACTAAAATTTAAATTGTAACGTTTTTACGTAAAGTTTTGTCTTTTAGTTTCTAGCTTTCATTTTCCACCAAGGTTTAGCTGTTTAGCAAAGTTAACCCATTAGCCCCTAATGGTAGATTTATGCAACTATAGCCTACGCAATGTGCTTCTATACAGTATCTTTTTCTTTTCAAAATTAGCTGCATACTCTTGACAAAATTTATATTTTTGCATGCAACATATAGCTAATACAGCTGGCGCCAACGCAAACCCTCTTTTTGGATTTATTAAAGCCACTCAGTGAAAAATAGCACGGAAAAGGCATATGCATTTGTAGGGGTTTCCCTTTCAGACTCAAAATTTAAGGGAGGAGAGTATTCGAATCATGCAAGGTGATTTTTACTAGGGTTTGCGCTCGTCAATTTACTGGTATTTGCGCCATTTTTTACCGCCCAAAAAAGCACGTCTTAAACCAGACGCTAATTTGCGTCTGGTTTGCATCTTGGTAGATTGCGTTGGTCATTATGGAAATTATTCGGCTGTGTCTGTGTTCTTTAATGTGTGTGTCATCAGTAGATCACACACAGAACTTTCCTCTCCCATCGGCACTTTTATGAAATTGCGCTCTCATGCTAATTTGCCCTGTTTAGTAAATCTGGCTCTATATTACACGTTTTACCATGGCTGATTATTTTTGGAGCGCTCTAAAAAGCATGTCGTCATTAGTTTTCTAAAACCAGCATTATAAGATCACAAAACAATCTGTGTTGAAATGTACCAGTTAAGCTGTTATCAGACTGAAATGATCAGATAAACTGATATGCAGAGCTTGTTGTAGTTTATTGTGACTTGACGGGTTAAGTTTCTGATCTCCCAATAAGTATCATTGACATGTAAACGTGGATGTGTGATATCACAAAATTGCAGAAGGTCAGAACAAGTCATTTTTTTGGAGCTCGGTTTAAATGTGAACTTTTAAGTGGGCCGAGGAAGAAGTTTTGAGTTCTGAAAGTTACAATGTGTTTTCATAGTGCGTCAAGTTCTTTTATCTCACAAGATCAAGGAAGATTAGATTTCTCAAATAACCCCTTAAACCACAGGAGAGGAATGAGCGTGGTTTCATTAAGCAGGTTAATTAAAATTATGTTCAGGTTCTGATGACTAAATCTGAATCAACTGTAGAAATTCGTAAAAGGCTGAAGAGAAAAGCCACCCGTTTCTGCATGAAAACTCTCTCTCTCCCCCTCTCTCGCTTCATTCACCTCCCCTTAATTTCACCTTTATTCTCTCTTGTTTTATCTATCTGTCTTACATGATCGACAGCTGGTTCTAGAGAATGGGGAGCTGGAACAGTGGAGGGGTTGAGCTGGAACAATAGAGAGAAAAGTGCAAATGTCAGTGAAACTGTCTGCTTCATTTACCCAGGACCAAAAAAAGTGGCTTATTACAAAAAAAATGATTTATGATAAAGCTCTCAGGAGACCTTGAGGACCTACAATGAGAAAGAACTTCATCCAGCCGAGTCAAATTTCCAGAACAAATTATCTCTCCATTGAAGAGACTCAACACAACTGTTTGTTGCTTTTGACCTAAAGCTAATAACTGATATAAAGGGCAGACATTAAAGGGATAGTTCACCAAAAAAAATGAAAACCCTGTCATTTAACCACCTCGTGTAATTAAAAACATCATTCTGTTTGACTCCTTTCATAAAACACAAATCAAGTTATTTAGAAAAAAAAAAAAGTAATTACAGGCTGTCAAATTCAGTACACATTCAACATCACAGTAACAGTTCCCGGTTTATTTTGCGTCAGACATAACTTTCATGAAAAACTATCAGAAAAACGACTCTCATTCTTTTCCTGTGTGTCATCATTCTGTATGACTCCTTTCAAACACAAATAAAGCCTATTTGAACAAATGTTAATTACAGTTATATGAGTCAGAAGACTGAAATCTCACAAACCTAAACAAAATAAACATCACAGTAACAGTTCTCGGTTCATTTTGAATCATGCATAACTTGCATGACTCCTTTTCTGTACATCATCATTCTCCTTTCATATGACGAACACAAATAATTAATAAATCTTAACACATTTAACTCATATGACGGAGTTAGCAAATAAACTGAAGTCTCACAAACCTGAAATATACATCATATTAAAAATACATCATATTAACGGTTCCCGGTTCATTTTGAATTGAGGATAAATGTGACGCGTTAAATGAGCGACTAAGTTTGATTCAAACTGCGAACTCACTAACAAGTTGGAGAATATTTTGTAGACTAGGCATCACGTCAACTTTGTCATAATTATGATCAAAGCATGACTTTCTTAAGTAGTGAAAATCGGGAATACCATTAGTTCTACCAGAAAGACTCGGGAGGCAAGAGAACGTATGAATAAGATTTATTTAACAGTTTGTATGCAACATGAAATGTTAAAGTTCTTTGGTGTAAGCCCCGTCCGTGATCCAAATCCGGAGGGTAGAAGACACTTGCAGCTCCTGCCTGAAGATGAAGGCAAGGACGAAGCCTATACCCCAATGGATGGACAGGGACCGAGCTGGTGGTGGTGGGGAGGATGGGGGTGAACGCCGGCGTCAGTTTCTGCGAACGTAGTAATGGGTGTTAATGCGTAGAAATATGTCGAGTGGTTATTAGCTAGATCTGTGGTTAATGAATGACGTGATATTAGAGTCTTCCCGGTAGAACTTGCACATAGAGCTCCCATTTCTAAATGACTCATAAATGAATATGATGCGGCACACACCAAGATTGAAATGTGCAAACATGAAAGAAATCACAGAATTTTGATTGTTGGATGAATAAATCATTTAAGGCAAAAGAACCTCCATCATGTTTCAGGCTATGCTATGAGAATAGGGTGACCACCTGCTAATAAGCCCAAGGGGGGACAAGGGGTATGTTTCTGAGGGACAATGTGGGACACTGCCTGGCACGGCGGTGCCCCCACCCCACGGGCAGACTCACTGATAGTGGTTTACCCATTTCTAGCACATACCACCTTACATGGTATATTAATAATGCCCTATTCCCCTAAACATGTGTAATTGCTGATGTATGCTCATGAATAGGCCAACCAATGTGTATTTTTTTCTAAATAAAGATTCATAATATTTGAACTGCTGAACTGTCAAGTAATGTTCGTTTGGCTGCCTGGGGCTCGAGGATATATTATAGAGCGACCATCTTTTTTTTTTGAGCAAGCATAGATTATGCGTGACACGGTCTCAATTTGCGGGACGCATGAATTGGGCTTCAAACGCTGTGCGCGCATGCGCTACGCGGGACGGGTGGTCACCCTATATGAGAAGCATGCCGCATTCTCTTCAAGATCATCATACAAGGTCCTGAAATGCAGTGCAATACTGACCTTTCTAAAAGAATAAGGCTATTCATGCTCATCCCAGAATATAGTAAAATAAACAAAGGAACATTATTTACATCATACATCATCTACAATGGATAGCAAGCTTCAAACCAAATTATTCCTCGAGAAGCCCTCGGGAACCCCCAGCAGGTTTAGCAGCTGGTCACAGATGTGAACCAACTGCATTCTTTGGCTTTCCCCAAACATAAACCCTTCATGGTCGAGAAAAGATGACACAGGAGACCTTATTGGGCAATGCGATTTTGCGCTTTGGATTTGAATAGAAGCGATTTGCCGAATGGCAGCCCTGCCACAAATTCCCCAACTGAGATTTGAATGACTTTAGGGTCACAAAACAGCTGATTCAGGAAATTTGAAAGTAACTGAAAAAAATTGAGCTGCTGTGCAGTGTTGGGGGTAATCAGATTACTTTTTCAAGTAACAAGTAACACATTACTTTTTAAATTTACAACAAAATATCAGAGTTTCTTTTTCAAAAGCCAGGTATAAATCGGAAGTGCAGATTTGTTGTGTGCGCTCATTTCAATTGCCCAAAAACAGATTCAGTATTCCTCAAAATGAATAAAAACAGTAACATGCAAATTAAGAATATTATGCAAACCTGCGATAATTAAATGTTAAATAGTAAAAATATACTTTCCCCTGGTTTCACAGACAGGGCTTAAGACTAGTCCTAGACTAAAATGTAAGTCTGAGCTGTTTCCACTGAAATAAACTTGCACTGACTGATCTTAAAAATATATCAGTGCCTTTTTAGTTTTAAGATGGACATCGGTAATGTTTTTTTTTCTAAGCATGTTTATAAAAATTACTTAAATGTCCTAATTGATCTATGGTCTAATCCTGGCTTAGTCTAAGCCCTGTCTGTGAAACCGGGCCTTTATGTATTTAATCTCACTTTATTAACACTTCATTATGTCTTTGCTGCTGACCTAGGAGTAACACAATATTGTTAGGATTAACCTTTGAAAGTACATTTCCCCAACACTGCTTCTGGAATACAACAAATATACTGTAAGGTGTGTGTAAGTTTATGTATGCGAGCTTCAACTTGAGATCAGCATTCTTACTTTTTCACTAATATAATTGGTTCAATTTTGCATGTGCTTTCATTATTTCATGTGTTGTTTTGTAACTGCTACTGCACCTACAATTTAGCATAGCCCTTCGGCCTCTGTTCCTTCATGTGGCTTTGAAAACACATGTCAAAGTGTTAATTGTCACACCTCCTCTGTTGCTCACATGCGCTACTAATTGGCAGTCATTGTGACTGAGGTTAGAGGTATCAAATTTATGAAACATTCAGAGTTTTATAGAAGGCATTTAGTAGATAACTGTGTATTTGTTTTTGCCTGTGAAATAATCAGTATTGCTTATAGTTGGACAAATTACTGGTTACAAAATCTACATATTTCCACGATTTTTTCTTAATGTGTTCTGTACAGACGTTTGTAGTTGTGATGAATCATTATTGTTGTAGCCTATCATACATTTAAGAAATATCACAATCACAAACATGATGTTCATCCTAATATCATAAAGGCTGTGCTTAAACCAGCAGCATGTGGCATTTATACAACAATTCAATAAACATGTTAATATTGAGTATTTATTTTAGACCCAATATTGGCAATTACTTTGTCCATTTTTGCTACGCCAACAAAAATGAAACCAAACCATGATGGATGGGCAGCTAAATCTGCAAAACAAAGTCGTGGTGCTTCAGACCGAATCAGTGTGTTTGAACTAATCAGTTGAGTGAGTGATTCAATGACTCAAACAGTCACTTGTTTCATTGATTAATGAATCAATGAATGCTCACTTAGAAAGACAGTCACTTGTTGTATGTTACCTGCAGATCCCCACCACTATTGCAGTCTGTCTGGAAGGAGCAGACAAGCAGAGTGACAAACAGTAAAAGTCCCAGAGCTGTCCTGAAACCTGAAAGAGTGACCGTAGTCTAATGATGTTGCTATGCTAATTGTTCTGGGTTCTGGGCTTTAACAAAAAGGTTATAAGTTCAGTCCCAAATTGGTGTGAACCTTGGACTGAAGTTAATTAGATCGCAATCCTTCTCCATCACCACTGTGCCCTTCGCACTCATTTAACCCCAGGTTACTCCAAGAAGACTGTCCTAGCAATCAGTATACTGTCATTTTCACTGGATTAACAGCACTTGCTTAAATGACAATTAGCTAAATGCATAGTAGATAAGAGAATAATATGAAATCTTAAGCGGGTAAGGTAAAAGATAATGGTAATCTATTTTTCTATTTGGTTAGAACTGATATTTAAGACATTCGACAAAGGCAAAGTCTTCTGCTTCTTCCATTTTTCTCATTACTTGTTCTCATATTGTGTCAACATCATTAGAAAGTTGCTCATCAGTGTATATATACAACCCCCTGTGTGTGTGTATAATTATTACTATAATTGAATGTAGTTTAAAAAAAATAAAAGAAAGAAATTAAATGCATGCTATAAAAAATTATTTAGTAATTAATCCATTAAAAGTATAATTTTGCTATTTTCACAATGGCAAGTAAAATATATCAAGAATCGTTGTTGTATTCTCACTAAGCAGTACACCAACAAACTTTAAAAGCTGCAGAAAGTCCAGGCTTAGAACAGCTCTTGCATCCGGCTTTGATTTAAATGAATTTTGCAAACATAGCTGCTCCATTTTTCTTTGTGGATGTTTCCCACGTCCTTTTACCCTTTCTGCAGCATGATGAAGATAAAGTAAGACAGCGGAAGAAGAAAATTGCAAATTATTGCTGCAGAGTCACTGATGAACACACGGCTGCATGTCTGCTGTTATCCTAGTGGAGAAATATACACCCAAACACCATTAATGGGGGAATTATGCGTGCCAACAGCCAAGTCATTTAATGACTTATACAGCAGTATAACATCTCGGAGCATTTAAAAATGAGACTCTGGAGAGCTGTTCATATTTATGGATGCGTGAACATCATAGACGTATACAGATCACATAAACGTAAAAATACTTGAGACATTATCCACCGTGCTTTTTGAACTGTCGCACAAGCAAAGGTGACAGGCAGCTTAACTGAGTTGTATACTTTCATGCTCAACACAGAGACAGTCAAAGTGACACAGATCCATCTTGCATATATAGGTTGTTGAAAAGTTGGAATGGCTGAAAAAAAAAAAAATCTTTTGAGGCTAATGGCAGCAAAAAAAAAGCCCACTATGAAAAACGATCTTCTGGAGCACCTCAGCCGGTGGTTTGAATATTTGTAGAAATGAAAATACTTTAATCTAAATCATGTAGTAAATTCATCATGCAACTTTAAATAGCAGAAATGAACAAGAAAATGCTTTAAGGACAACAGCACAGTACTCTGCCTGGGGATCTTCAGCTCTGACTAATTTTGAACTACCTAGAGGAAAATTGTATTTCTTAAGACTTTCCTTTTATCTCAGGAGAATTAATATATTCCCATGTTCATTCTCCATCCTAATGTTTCTTTTAAGTATCGACTTTGTGATGTTTCTCCTAAAAAGGCTTTGGAGAAATTAAAATAGACTCAAATGAGACAATTGTTGACAGACGGTAAGAGTGTAGGTAATTCGGCCAGGGATTTTTACGTGGGTGGTGGGAGAAAAACACTGACCTTCTGGTTTCGGACGGCAATAAAATCATAGACAAGCCCCTAGCCCCTGACCCCATGAGAAACAATTACCGTCCGAATAGGGTTTTAGATAAGGAATACGTGCCCATTTCTGTGATCTCCTGATTCTTCTGTGCTTGAATATAATCTCCAGCGTACTTACCTGTGATTTCTCCCTCATGTGTCTTCAAGTGTGTGTTCTCCCCAGCGTCACCATACTCCATTACACTGAAGTGTGTGCTCCACCGGACTGCCAGCCACCTCCATCTGTAAGACAAAGACTTTCATTAACGTCATTCAACAACCATCCATCAACTGCCATAATCAATATCTACTTGCCTGTTTATCTTACCATCCTTCTCAATGTATATTTCCTGACACCTGGGGCTCACGGAAACTGCCCATCTTAATTATTGACTTAAGATTTGAAAGTTAAATTACTATGGTTACTAAACAGAAATGAGAGGATTCTGAGTTAGGGCGTTTCTGTAATACAGCCCCTGGAGGTGTAAATGCCATGTGACTAATCATTCTACAATGACATCATGACAAAGTTGATTGGCACCACAAGTTCCAAGTGCCTTCAGTACCAACTACTCTGAGCTGCGATGTGAAGAATATTTTAAGTCCAATTTCGCTTTTAAAATCCTTCCAATAAATAGTCAGGCACTGGTAAAATGGGTTATATTGTAATAATGTGAGATTCATATTGTATGTTGCTTGCAGTAAATAAATTGTCAGAATACATGCCCATCAGTGCAGAGTCTTTTGACTCCATAATGGTTTATTTATCAGCACAGACTAAATGGTGTGTGCTAACCTGCCAAATCTAGTCCCAGAATTAATACTGAAATGTATCATGATTTGAAATGTTTTAATCTCCTTACTAAAACACGTGTAACCCCAGTGAACAGGAAAGGGTCTCTCTCTATATTGAGAAAAGTGGAGAGATTATTTTTAAGAAACTGACTTCTGAAATCCAGGGCTCATGTGATATTGCCAGTGCTGGGGCTGCATTTTTTGTGTTAAACCCTGCTGTAGGCTACTGTACGAAAACTCAATGCAGCTCTCTAACACCTTGCCGTCAGACAGAATTTAAGTTTCAAAGCTGTATCCCGACCAAATAAAGGTAGTGTAACCTGTGAAGTCTATTTTACTGTGCATGGAAATGGAATTACTGCCATTCAGATTGATGCAACCATTAAAGAAGAACACAAATGTTTTTAGGGTTTAGGCCAATTAGTGATGTTTTTAGGTGTAATGTTTAACGTTCTAGAGTTTGTGTGTGTGTGTTCTTGTTTAACCTACAGTGAGAGGACCAAACGTCCCCACAAAGATAGTAAAATGTGAAAATTTTGACATGATAGAAAACAGCTTATAAATACCAAGTGATGTTTTTTTTGAAAATGTAAAAAAAGCAGAAGGTTTGCTGTGATGGGTAGGTTTAGGGGTAGGGTTAGTGTAAGGGGATAGAATATACAGTTATACAGAATAACCATTATGTCTATGGAAAGTCTACATAAAGATATAAAAACAGGTTTGTGTGTGTGGTATTGGTAAACCCTATGTTATGGGACAAAATGTACTTATAGAGATGCACGGATCAGCTCTAACTCGAATCCACCGTTAAAGGGATAGGCTCATTTTGCAACTCCCCCAGAGTTAAACAGTTGAGTTTTACCGTTTTTGAATCCATTCAGCCGATCTCCAGGTCTGGGATACCACTTTTAGCATAGATCATTGAATCGGACAAGACCATTAGCATCTCTCTCAAAAAAATGACCAAAGAGTTTCGATATTTTTCCTATTTAAAACTTGACTCTTCTGTAGTTACATCGTGTACTAAGACCGACGGAAAATGTAAAGTTGCGATTTTCTAGGCTGATATGGCTAGGAGCTATACTCTCATTCCTGCGTAATAATCAAGAAACTTTGCTGCCGTACCATGAGTGCAGCAGGCGTAATGATATGACGCAGCGCCTGAAAATAGTCCCCAGCTCTGTAACTTCCAACGTGACCGGGACTAAGTTTGTCTAACCCATTAGACCTATTTTCAGGCGCTGCGTCATATCATTACGCCTGCTGCACTAAGCTATGCTAAAAATGGTACCGCCAGACCCGGAGATCGGCTGAATGGATTCGAAAATGGTAAAACTCAACTGTTTAACTCTGGGGGAGTTGTAAAATGAGCCTATTTCCAAAAAAAGTGGAGTATCCCTTTAAAAACTAATCATTCACCATGATTTCCTCTCATTTAGATATCCGCATCCAATCGTCAAATCACAATTATTCTTCTCAGTGTTAAGCATGACGCTATGGTAGCATATCACACTGAAGTATACCGCTTTAAAATGAACATTTATTTAAAGCAAAAGTTCCTCTTTGGCGAAATTACATTTCCTTAACTAAACCAGGGGTCGGCAATAGGCAGTTGCTGGCAAGTAAGCAAAAGCGAGAGATGTGTATTTAATTCAGATAAAGTACATCGCACCTGCATACAGATCTATATTCTGATGCATTTTGAGCACAGCTCAGAAAGCACGAGCGCTGCACATCACGCGCAAACAAAAACAAAAAAACTTGAGAAAAGCAAACTCCGCTCATGTTGGTCACTTCATGTGTTTCGAATCCTGAAGCTCAACACACAGTAGTCTTCATTAAAAGTAGCGAAACTACATTATTACCAGTGTTGATGCCGCTCTCTCTCCCATTGTGGTCTTATCTTGAAATTAGCTGAAAAGAAGGATGTCCAAATTCACAGTACTCAAAAGAGTAAAAGTACCCGTATGATCTACTTCTTCCGGGGAGATATGATGGACACTTTTCTATTATGGCAAAAATCAAAATCAAGATTATTTTGCTCAATATTGAAATCACTATTATTTAACACAATTATAGGTGGGTGATATGATCAGTCTTCTTTCATGATATGATTAATTTTAAACGTCAGTGAAATTTCACAATTATCAATAGCCTACTTAAGCCTACTAGGTTAATTAATGTAGCCTAAGTAAAAGTCCTCAAAACTGTTACAGAAGACAAGTAAACAGTCGGCAACATAAGAACAAAGAAACTAAATTACAAATAAAACCGACAAAAAAATACAACAGAACAAAAATACAAATTAAATAAAAGGGTGGTTGATTATTATTTCACTTTTTTAACTTTAGTTAGTGTGTAATGTTACTGTTTGAGTATAAATCTGCAAAGTTACAATGCTCAAAGTTCAAAGCAAAGGGAGATATTTTCTTTTACAGAAATAATTTTAAGGACTATACAACAAATGGCTGGTAGAGACTACACGAGCTTCCTCCCGGGTTAATGACATCACTAACCCTAAAATTTACATAAACCCCGCCCCCGTGAACACGATTTATAGATTACCATGAAAGAATATGCTATCAATGACTAGAAGATAGTTAACTTCACATCAGCTACATAAATTCATCAACTAACCATTCAGAAATGTCTTGTTGTCCGCCCTCCGTGCCTAGTTCAAGGAAGATGAGGACGATGAAGATAATGATGCAATAACATAAGGTTTACTATAATTCTCAGCGTAAACAGCCAACATGAGAGACAGCATGCTAACACATACAAGGAGTGCAGGTGAGGTAACAACTTAAGAAGGAATACAAATGAGGATAATTAATCACATACAGCTGACACATATGAAATAATGATAACGGTAACCAAGGAGACAAACGAGTGGTGGGAATCTGAACAAAGAAGACACGTGACAAATGAAAAAAAATTGAATAATGGTCCATGAAAATTAAATTAAACTGAACAGAATGGAGACAAAATTTAAATAGACTAATACTTGTTAAAAGAACAGTTTATTCATTCAAGAGCAGTGAGTGATTTTATCACTTGTTGTTTGATTAACAATAATGACTGCAGCAGATTTATTAGGATGCTGTCATTTTAAGAGCTAACGTACAGACCAAACATACTGTTACACACACACTCTTTCTCAGTGTTTACATTCACTTGAGACATAACCGACTGTGTTTATGAGGATAATTGCCAAAACAGCATTTTGACATATTTGTATGTAGGCTATTTGACCGTTTAGGCGCGTATCTGTTCCGCCCTGTCTCGGAGCTCGCACACAGGAGGCCGTCTAGTTAACAGTAGGCCTATCTCTTTCGCAGCTTAATGCGCTTTTAATAACATGGTTTAATGTAAAGCACGTCCCGCAGATTAGCATCAATATACTGCTTTTTACAACTCTCACTTATTTGGTTGATTTGGATGTCATGTTTGGGCTTTAAGAGAGGAACAAAAGTGCACCGCTGTGAAGGAAAAGAAGGTGCGTGAGACGGAATGCGGCAGCGGCGCAATAATCGTTTCACGTCGATTATCTTGTTTTCATAATCGTTGGAAGCCAAAATTGAAATTGAAATTCAATTACGATTAATCACACTTCCCTACTATCCCATGAGACCACGGGAGAGGATTTGTGAATGGTAGTGAAGCGACGTAACTGGCCCTGTCCCAAATGGCACCCTAAACACTCACAGTTTTTTCAACAGCTCTGGCTCATGCCATACACAGCGCCAAATAAAGCAATAAGCCCCACAAAGCTGTGATTTACTGTGAATTTAGAACAGCTAAGGGGTGTTCCGCATAGTGCCTAAAACCCCCTTAGCTGTTCTAAATTCACTATAAAACACGGCTTCAAGGGGCTTATTGCTTTTATAAAACGGTTGCTCCATAAAAATATTCATTTTATTCATAAAATAAACACCAGCAACAAAATGTAGTTCCAAAGAGGTTGGCAAGCAACACATGCAGCAACAAAGAACCACAAACGGCAGTTGCGCAATGCGCAGTAATACTATGTAAAGCGGTCACAGATGTATGTTTGTTGAGTAATATACAACGGCTTCGAACGCGGCTCAACCAATCAGAATCAAGGACCGGAACTATCCGTTTTATAAACGGCGGGCGTTTACTTTTTAAAATTCTGTAGTAAAATAGACAGAATTTGAAATCTGAGACTTTGTTTCAAATCAAAAGCAACAACAAAGCTTATTACGATTATTGGATGGAAGGAGCCCTAATGTCCCTTTCTCATTCATCAACTGAAAAAGGATAGACTCGATTCTTGAAATTTGAAGCCCTAATGGTCCAAAAGCAGTGCGTTGCAACACAGACGGTATGAATTTATGAATGAGTGTGTGAAAGTTCTGTCACAAAACGATGTTGTTACGTATCCTCGCGCTTTTTTAAGTGGGTACATATACGGAAATCCTGACCTTTCCTAGTGGGTAGGCCTACTACTGCGTATAGGCTTAACGTTACCTGCTTATGTAGGCCTTTCACGTAAAATATACGGTTTGTACTGTATAAAAACGATTACGTCTATGGAGAGTCCACACAAAGATAGCGAAACCGCGTGTGTGTGTGTGTGGCCTACCGTTCGGTTCCTTCAAGCGCAGTTCCAGTATGGAAAAGTAACACCAAAGCAACATCAGTACAAACAAAAGTCACACACCGCCATCTGCTGGCCAACAAGCCTATATCAGGAGATTCAAAGTCACTGAAACCTTGTGCTAAATCCTTCTTTAAAAAATGTAAAAGTGAACAAGTGCATTAATGTCTTCGAGTGACTCTATTATTACCAGATGAGAAAATTACAAAGTGTAGCTGACAAAGCCATTTCTCTCTCCTCTCACACGGACCTCCCAACTGAATGAGATGACAAGACAATTACGCCGCCAAGATTGATCTTTCAAAAGGCTCTTCACTTCTTCGGTAATTACATACTTGATATGACGTCTAATGAAGATATTGTCAAGTTTGCAATGTATTTAAGGGGAAAGGAAAGAAAGTAACCCCTCCGACTATTTCTTTTCTGTCTCACATAAGATGCTGCAGTCTTTTTTTTTTCTTTTTTTTTATATACGTTTATATTTATGTATGTATGTTAAAGATGAATACACTGTTTTGATATACACTGCAAATTGTTATTTGTAAATATAGTATCTGCCATGCAGAATAGACCTATAGACTATAAGTTCACAACATCCATTAGATCTTGCTTCTGTGTGTAAGAGCATAACATTAAGCCTCGTTCTATAATTAACTAACTCTAAATAACATTTTTGGGTTAAATAAAAAGTTACTAACATCAGACCAAATGTAGATAGATCACAGTTATAAAACATGCTAACTCAGGGCTAAAAAGTAGATTTGTTGTGAATGTCCATTAATAAGACGCCGCTATCTTGCAAATATTAGCCTTGCATTCATTAAACAGCATAATTCAGAGGAGATTTTTTCCTCTCTTCTGCTTCTTTGATTTCACATATGGAATTGTCCAGGAGATTAATAAGCTTACACTGGATTTATGTGTGAAAATGTCAGCTGCGACTGGCTGCAGACCTGACTGAACAAACAAGTCACATTTCCATATTTCATCAGTCTGTGGTGTAGCTACCTGCCGTGGCATCAGGCATTATTGGGTTTTTATGTCTCTGGCTTCTAAAAAAAATAAATCTGATGCAGCATCTCACTGCTACAATCTCATTAGGAGTGAATGCAAATGTGCTTCCAACCAGTTAGAGCTTTTGAAGGTGGGAGTAGAGCATGTGCTGGATGGGCTCTAATGAAGTACGGCGTAGGAGAGGAGACACTTTCGTTGATGGAACTGACTCATTCGCATGAAGAGCACTTTATGTCTTTATCTCATTAATCTTAACAAAAATACATGGGAAAATAACCACAATTTACCACATAAATACTCATACGAATCTGTCATGTTGGACAGGAGAAGAATGAGAGCTGGTGCGAAGAGTTAGTGCACTGTCAGGTAGATTAATGACCACGGATGAAAACAAATCATGTAGTTATGGTGTCAGCTAGACCCCCTTTTGCCTTCAGAACTGTCTTAATTCTTCGTGGCACAGATTCAACAAGATGCTAGAAACATTCCTCAGAGATTTCGGTCCATGCTGACATGACAGAATCACGCAGTTGCTGCAGATTTGTCGGCTCCACATCCATGATGCGAATCTCCTGTTCCACCACATCCCGAAGGTGCTCTGCTGCATTGAGATCTGGTGACTGCATTTGAGTTCATTTGAGTATAGTGAGTAACTCATTGTCATGTTCAAGAAACCATCTTGAGATGATCTGAGCTTTGTGACATGGTGCGTTATCCTGCTGGAAGTAGCCATCAGGATGGACACGCAGCAACAATACTCAGGTAGGACATGGTCAGCAACAATCAGGTAGGCTGTGGTGTTTAAGTGATGCTCAGTCGGTTCTAAGAGGTCCAAATTGTGCCAAAAATATCCCCACGCCATTACAGCACCACCTCCATCAGCCTGAAACGTTGATACAAGACAGGATGGATCCTTGCTTTCATGTTTACTGACCCTATTATCTGAATAGTGCAGCAGAAATCAAGACTCATCAGACCAGGCAACGTTTCTCAGCTCTTCTATTGTCCAATCTTGGTGAAGCTGTATGAGTTGTAGCTTCGGGTTCCTGTTCTTATCTGACAGGTGTGTCTTCTGCAGCTGTAGCTCATCTGCTTCAGGTTCGACGTGTTGTGCGTTCAGAGATGCTCTTCCGCAGACCTCGGTTGTAACATGTGCTTATTTGAGTTACTGTTGCCTTTATCAGCTCAAACCAAATCTGGTCATTCTCCAAGGCATTTTAGCCCACAGAACTGCCTCTCACTGGATATTTTCTCCGTTTTGGACCATTCTCTGTAAACCCAAGAGATGGTTGTACATGAAAATCCCAGTAGATCATCAGTTTCTGAAATATTTAGACCAGCCCGTCTGGCACCAACAGCCATGCCACGTTCAAACTCACTTAAATCACCTTTCTTCCCCATTCAGTCTGAACTTCAGCAGATCATCTTGGCCATTTCTACATGCCTAAATGCATTGAGTTGCTGCCATGAGATTATTTATAAATTATTATAGCCTATATAGACTATAATACATTTTAGTAAATATGTAACCATTATAACAATTATTTAAATGATAAAAACAATAAAACATAGTTTCATAATACTGACTAGAATTATTGTCTAAGTCACTGAAATAGTGTGGGTTCAAATTATAAATGCAGAAAAATTCTAGTTGGAGAAAACTAGAATAAATAGGCTAATGGTATTTTACATTTGCTAGAAGTGACAAGGTTTTTTGTCAAAAATCAAATGATTAGTGTAGCTTATGTGACATTGCACTGAACTCTAGAATAGTGTAATTGTTGAATTAGTCTACACAAATTAATCAAGATTTACAGCATGCACTTCATTCCAAAGCATCTTCCCAATAAAATATAAATGACTAGGCCAACTTTCAGTTTATAGGCAGATGCATTTTCAAGGCTTATAGCGCCTCCTTTAGGAAGCATAGTGATTTACATACATTTGTAAAACTGTAGGCCTATAATTATCTTACAACTGTGAATATTAAAAAATTAATTTCAAGATTAATTTAACCAATTGCAAAGAGGCTGGTGTCCTGGTGCTATTTGGTTTATGGATTAAGATTTACTTCAGAAATGAAATCGTAAAGTAAAAGGAAACAACGTAGGCTAAAATGTTTTTCCAAACCTGTATTACAAAAATATGTGAGGAACTGACAGCGTCAGTCATCGGTCACGGTTTCCATAGAAAGATGAAGAACGTTAACCTAGAAACCCATAGTTTACTACTGTACAGATTTGTCCTCAAACCCATAATGAGCGGAACCATTGTTGCTGGGTCTAGTGTTACCCGTGTCATTCCACTGCTGCGCTCTTACAGCAGGCGGCGCTGAGCAGTCGTGAAGTAGTTTGATGCTGGAAGTGTGACAGGGCCATTACGAGAAGACCAAGAGGAACGACATGGCACTAAACTTGACTATAAACAGTAGCAACCCACCTCTAGGTAAGTACAAATGCGACGTGTTCAATTAATATATTACAAGCTACATTGCATTTAGCCGCTGAGCTCGCGCACCGGTTCAATGGACTGACACGCAGAACATCCTCGTGCCGTCGTGGCAGAATCTAAAATTAACAGTCTGCAATTCCCAATGTTCATTAGGCTTTACTTGGCTTTCACCGCTTTACATTTTAATAGATTCAAAGCTAGATCTTGTACTGTAATAGTTTGGCTCTGCTTCCCTAAAAGTGATTCAGAAAGTGTGGCTAATTTGTGCATGTTTTGTTTTCATTATTATGAGGGTAAGAGGGAGTTTTGTGGGGTTTGCAGTCATATACAGGGCAAAACCAAGGTTTTCTTGGTTTTAGAGCCTTTCCACCATATAGCTAAGATGTAGAAATGTTGTTATAATTGCAGAATGGTGTTTATTATTTGGTAAATGAATTGAAGTGCGCCATCCAGTGCTTGGGGAAGCTGTGTCACTGGCTGATGCAAGTCATTTGAAAGAGCTGTCTTTGAGCAGCAGGATGATCTAACTCCTTCTGTTATAAATCTTTGATTGTATATGTGTGGTAAGGTGAAATCTTTTTAATGGTGTCATGTGATGGATTAAAATTAGAAATGTTGAATCTTTGCAAAACCAGTGGGAAATGCGATAAACCAAAATTGTTGTGACTGGTTTTATGCAGTAGCCTACAGTAAATGGCTGTTGTCAAACCTGATTTTCATCATAAATGAAATTCAGAGAACGAACATGCATAAAGCAGGACATGCCATGCATAAAATTCTTGCATAAATTAATGCTGATATGCAAGTCCTGAATTGAGGCAGTCGTATCCAGCTGCAGACCTGCAGCACCAGCAGTTTCAGGGTCAAGTTTTAAAAAGCTTAATTTTAAAATATCAAGATATGTATATGCTGTAAACAGTGCTTATTGATAGCAATTGTATCCATTTTGTATTTAACTAATGTAACCCTGTTTTAAAATGTTTTCCATTTACTGTATTAGGCTATGTGAAATTATTTCCTTCATGTTCGTATTGTTACAAGCAGTATTAAAGATACAGAGTTTAAATATATTGTATTTAATCATGCCAAATTCAAATAAACATTTAATACAAAGCCTTGAAGAAGTTGAATGTGCATTTGAAAATCAAAACGACATTTAGACCTAAATAAAAACTAAAACAATAATTTTTAAAAAAAACTTATAATTTAGCTCATAATTAAATAAATGTAAAAATCATCAAAAGAGATTTTTTTATTTTATTTTTGTCATGGCATTCCTGCAGAAAGACCTCCATGTCGTTCTATTTAGCTGCACGATTCTGGATGAATTGAGAATCACGATTGAGAATTGTTTTTGTTGTTTCAAATAGAGAACATGATTCTGAACAGACAACTTAATAAAATAACATTTACTTGAGATTCTGACAAAATGTTGAATTCATTATTTAAAATCAGTTACATCGGTTTGAATGAATGATTCAATGACAAATACGTTTTTTGGGGGGGTTTTCTCGCACACTTGTCGCCACAAAGATTATTTGCACAGAATCTAGATGGACCAGTTTGGTCTGTCATCTCATAATGTAACCTTATAATGAAAGCAAATCTATTTCTGTTACATTTGAGGTTGGGCTTTTTATTTTCTGCTCTCTCAACCCTTCACAATTAAATGAAATGTGCAAATTAATATTATTGTGACAGTTCAGAGAATTTGTTTGCATCGATTACATTTTTTAATGTTGTACATAAAAGGAGGGCAACAATGCAGTATAAACAATGAAGTTATTTTTAATTGCAGTTTTTGTGTGTGTGTGTGCATTTACGTGCAGAATTATATTTATGGGATTTGGAAATAATTTCAGTTTAGATTTGTGTTTGCACACAGCAGGTACATTAGATTTCTCTGTAATTCACCTCTCTGCCTGTAGGGGCACTGTTGACTGCTGAACATGTGAAGGGCAGCGTCAATCTCTCTGTGAAGGAGGGCAAAGACACCATGCTCCGTGTCTCTGAGTGAGTATATGGCCTGTATGAGACTACAAGTGCATGCTTTATGTATAATATAATAATTATAGTGTTTTATGGACACATTAGGAGGAGGATACACCAAGTACACAATATTTCTTGTATTTTTATTTATACGCATCATTCTGTCTAATTTCCCATTTCTCTCATTCGGTGCGTCTCCTTCAGTGAGGTGCAGTTCAGTGACGTGAACTCCATCACCCGTTATCTTGCCCGAGTGGCTCCGGCATTGGGACTGTATGGTTCTAACATGATGGAGCAAACTGAGGTTAGATTTGGGAATCATAAACTACATTCCACTGGCTCTCTATAGCATATTACAGTCTTTTCATCGGTTAGCAGTGTTGTTGATTATGTTCTGTCTTTTGCAGGTTGATCACTGGCTGGAGTTCAGCGCCCGTCGTCTCTGTGGTCAGTCAGATCTGTCTTCTGCTCTGGGAGATCTGGATAAAGCTCTGGCACTGAGAACATTCCTGGTGGGTCACAGTGTGACACTGGCTGACCTCTGCATCTGGGCTGCTCTCAAAGGTCAGTCATCTGGCTATGAGAAATATACATATATATATATATATATATGAAGAGCTCAGATGCAAAAGCCTTTAAGTGCCATCTGAAATTTTCCTCTAGAATGATCATTTTTATCAAGCTCGTATATTTAAGTTCAATAATTTCACTTAAATGGCAATGCAAATTACCTATTAATTGTCATTTAAGTGAAATTACTTATAAAAATTACTTATATGCTTTATAAAAATTATCATTCTAGAAGAAAATTTCAGATGGCACTTAGAGGCTTTTGCATCTGAGCTGTTCACATATATATATATATATATATATATATAATGCATGCATACACACACACACACATATACATATATATATATATATATATATATATATATATATATATATATATACATACATTCATAATATATATTTTATTCACTTTAGTTTTGAGTCCAAAATGAAGACAACTTAACATTTGTGATAATTCTCAAAAGGAAATGGCGAGTCCCAGGTCAAGCCGAGCTCCTATCCCCATCTGTGCCGCTGGTTTTCGTTCCTGAGCTCTCAGGTGCCGTTCAGCTCTGTGGGCAGTAAATGGGCCAGCAAGATCGCCTCCAGCAAAGCCACTGTGAGTTTGTTACCAACCCAGGGATGTGTTTTTGGCTTTCTGGCAGACTACTGCAGTTTTATCTGTTCTTTTAAACAAAACAAAAAGTTTGAAACAAGTCACATTTATGTTTTCAGCAAAAGTTTACTTTGCACATGGAACATACCTTTAAATGTTAATAAACTTGTTAATTTGTGAATTTATTTATTTTTATTTTATTTATTTTTTTAGCCTGTGGACAAAGAAAAAAAGCAGGATGTGGGAAAGTTTGTGGAGCTCCCTGGTGCTGAGATGGGCAAAGTAATTGTGCGGTTTCCCCCTGAGGCTAGTGGGTAAGTAGCGTTAATGTATACAATGAAGGTCTTTCTCAATATACTAACGCTCAGAAGATTTTTTGTATTTTTTGTAAGAAGTCTCTTTTGCTCACCAAGGCTTCATTTATAGGCTAGATGCACAAGATGTCACCTGTGAGCTTCGGGATGCGAGTGTTTGCATGTTTACTTCCACTCATACTCTTCCGGTCTTAGCAACGTTTGCATTTACTGTAAGGAGAAACTTCTAATTGAAACTTTTATGGAGATCAATTGTAGCCTGTGTCTCACAGGGCAAACGTGTGAATGTTTACATGATATTTTATAACAACTATTACAAAACATATTTTTCTGATCCAGGTAGGCTACAGGTTTCAAGTGTATAGGTATAACCGTTTAAGATATTTTATACGTTTCATTTAGAATGTTACTTAACAAGTGCAATACGAATATTAGCGAGAACTAAAATATTTCTTTATGGGTGTGGATGCGTAGCTAACTGGGCTGTGTAATGTCTTGCCTTGTTTTTACACACATTGTTTTGCTATATTTTATTTTTAAATGTAGTTATATTTACATATTTGTATATTTACAGTAGGCATAATTGGTTGGGAATAAGACATTGTGTATGTGTGTGCACTATGAGTCCAAGTCAGTTTTCTCTACATGGACTGGAAAGTGTCCATCGATTCTATCGTTTTCGTCTTTCTAATCTCCGGCACCATGCACTGGCGTCAGGCAAACCTGGAAGTGTCTATGCACACACTCGCTAGATAGAAAAGCCTTCAAGGTGGTCATATAATATGCACTTAACCCATTTAATATTTACTTTCCACTTAATATACCACTTTCAATTTAAAATAACTTTTCTATTTTTATACATTTTAACAGAATTTTCAGCAGCCATTACTCCAGTCTTCAGAAATCATTTTAATATGCTATGGAGCTCAGGAAACATTTCTTGTTATCATCAGTGTTGAAAACAGTTGTGCTGCTTCACATTTTTGTGGACAGAATAGATAGAAACAACATTATAAGTGTGATTTTTGAAAATAATGAATTTCTTTCAACAACAAAAAAAAGTACTTATCTCTAAATCTTTGAAAGGTAGTGTAGATTAGTGTCTCTCTAAATGATCTTTCCATCTCCTCAGATACCTGCACATCGGTCATGCCAAGGCAGCTCTACTCAACCAGCACTACCAGGTCAATTTCAAGGGCAAGCTCATCATGCGTTTTGATGACACAAACCCTGAGAAGGAGAAAGAGGACTTTGAGAAGGTATTTTGCCTCGTTTCATACACTATTATTGCCCATATCCTCTATAAATGGCCCATATCCTTCCCCCTCACTAATTAACACAGTATTTGATCTGAACCTGCATGTTTGGGATGGGCACCAAGGCTCAATCAAAGGCTCAAATTTCTATACAAGCAACTTTACACTATAAATGTAACAAGTTATTATTATTAACCCTTGTGCATTGTTCAAATTCACTACCTTTCGTTATGTTCGTGGCTGAAAACAGCCACTACTTTAAACTGCTGTAAAAATGTATCAGATAAATATTTTTTTCATTTTTTTTTGCATAAATCTATTAATCAACCTCAGTCCTGATCAAAACTACTAAATGTTTAAAACAAATTCAGGATTTTAACTCTTTAATTGCCAAATTCATAAATGATGTCACTGATTTGGGGAAAAAAAAACACAAAATGACTTATTTTCAATATAAAATGTGATTGTGGACTGGATTTTTTTTTACCTTTTATCACAGTCTTGGACATGTCAAAGATTAGAAACAACATAGGTTTTGATGCATTGTTAGTTTTTGTGCAGCATCAGATTTGAACTTTTTCTCCCTCATTTACTGTTCGTAGCTGTTTTTGCCCCATTGACTTCCATTATAACCACATTTTTTGATTGCAAAGCCATGACACCATATAATCATGCATTTTTGATTGTTGGTGGTTTTCCCTGTTGGGAAGAGGTAAAATTTGTAATTTTTACTGTTGATAACCAGGTGGCACCATATCCTCAACAGCACATAAGGGTTAAATTCCAAATAATTATTTTTCGACACCCCTGGCTAAGCTAACACCTTTTTTTCTACAGGTCATCTTGGAAGACGTGGCCATGCTACAGATCAAACCAGACCAGTTCACCTACACAAGCGATCATTTTCCCGCTATTCTGCTTATGGGGGAGAAACTTCTACAGGAGGGCAAGGCCTACATAGATAACACTCCTCCAGACATCATGAAACTAGAGAGGGAGCAAAGGGTCGAGTCTCAAAACCGCAGCAACTGTGAGCATCACCAGTACTGGTCTTATTATATGTCTTCATCACAGGAAATGTAATTTGAGGTACTATAATGAACATGTTATGTCCGTCTCTCCTCAGCTGTGGAGAAGAACATGCAGATGTGGGAGGAGATGAAGAAAGGCACAGAGTTTGGCCAGACCTGCTGCATGAGAGCGAAGATCGACATGAGTTCCAACAACGGCTGCATGCGTGACCCCACACTCTACCGCTGCAAGAACGCTCCTCATCCTCGCACCGGCTACACTTACAAGTGAGTGGACATCATACTAGTGTTACTTGCGTACTAGCTATTAGCTACTAGCTATGTAGTTTTTTTTTTCTTTTTTTTTTCATATTTGGTCTATCCATCCTTCTTTGTTTTTTGTCAAGTTTTATTTGACTAATGCCTGGTTTCACAGACAGGGCTTAGATAAAGCCAGGATTAGGCCTTAGTACAATTAGGGCATTTAAGTAGCTTTTATAAACGTGCCTTAGAAAAAAACATTACTGGTGTGCATCTTGAGACAAAACAATGGCACTTACATATTTTAAGATATGTCAGTGCAAGTTGCTTTCAGTTAAAACAGCTCAAACATGCATTTAAGTCTGAGACTAGGCTTAAGCCTTATCTGTGAAACCAGGTGTAAAAGTCTTAGGGCCCTATCTTGCACCCAGCGCAATTGACTTTGTACACCGACGCATGTTTCATTCCTATTTTGCACCCGCGCAAAGCGCGCTTTTCCCTCCACAGAAGCACGTCGCTAAACTAGGGAATGAACTTGCGCTCCCTGGGCGGTTCAGCGCAAAAAAGGAGGCGTGTTCCGGCGCAAACGTTCCCTGGTGCTATTTTACTGTTCTATAAAACAATTGCGCCACTGGCCAGAAAAAACCTAGTCTAAAGTCAGTGGCACGTTGCGCGTTGTTCATTATGCTATTTTAAGGGCGCATGTTTGACCATAATGTATAGAGTGCACAACGCTCATACACTGTGATTCTCTAATCTACACAGAAGCAGCAGTTTTCATTTTTGCAAATCATATTATTACAAACGATAGATAGATAGATAGATAGATAGATAGACAATTTATTATAAATATAATAATTTATTATAAAAGCATACATCTAGCTTACACATTTACCCACATTATTATATGCCTGTTTAACCGAAGCTAATTTGGGTGTGTTTCTCCCATCCCCAATGTCACTTCTCTCTCTTTTACGGCCGTGACGAGAGCGTCGGGTCTCCTCGGCTGTGAACCGCTCTTGACGCGCGCCTGGCAAATCCGCCGTTATAATAGCAATACGCCAAGGAAAAAGTGCATCTGCTCTTAAAGTCCCACTCCGATCATATTTTGAACTATTTTTAAACATTCTCAGTGGTCTTTAAATGATGATTATGCCGTTTTTAGCCAAAATCACAAAACCTGTGCCGTTTTCTGGGACTTTGCTTCAGCAGAGCGGCAGTAGCTCATTAGCAATTCGCCTCTGCGTTGTGGGGGGAGCCGTTGACACGGAGACGACCCTCCCCCTCGTTCACACCGCCGCCGACTTGAGCTTCCGAGAAAACGGAGGAGAAGCTGATCATCGCCGTTGCTGGGTTTCCTATCATTATCGGATTAATTGCAGTTTAACCATCAGAGTGAAAGTTTATCATTTGCATGTGTTTTTAAGTCCTGCCAGTATAACAGGGCGCGCTTGACAGGGCATATAAGAACGCAGAGAGATAGCAGAGAGAGAGAGAGAGAGAGAGAGAGAGAGCCTCGGCCGCGCGCGCGCACTCACTATTCATAATATTAAATAATAAAGTGACCAAAACGGTTATACAAATGCTGTCATTATAAAAGGTTTCTAGTGTCAATGTATTGCTTATTTATTTTGTTTACTTTTCATGGTGTGGCACTTCTCTTCTCCCATGATCGAACATAGAATGCTCTGCTACGTCAGAGCGGCCAAAGCGTCAACAAGCTTCCTCGTACTTTTTGACAAGCGTCCTTGACAGGGCGGCCAGAGCTTCTTTGCCGCTCAAGTCGGCGGCGGTGTGAACGTACAGTTAGCATTGCAACCCGCTACCGCACATAGGTGTTGATCCGCCATCGTCTTCTCTACTCCTCAAAACCTGAGCCGCGGGGGCGGAGGGGAGTATGAGCTTGTGGCACGCCCAGTGGAGTTACTACGTCACAACTCCAGTCTATTTTAGCTGGCATTTTAACGTCTGCTACTGATTCACAGCCATTTGAATGCAGAAATACTCAGAAATACAACTTTGAACTTATTTTTCTCAAGATTTGTCCTCTAACATCAGAAAAATGCCATAAGAACATGTTAACACCTAGAAAAACATGATTTTCATCGGAGTGGGTCTTTAAAGGGAATGTGAGATGATGCTCTGATTGGTTTATTTCACGTTACGCCCAAACCACACCTATGAATAATGAAGCTACTTCAGACCAACCCCTTTTAGATTTGCGCCCGGCGCAAGAGTCATTTATCCCGCCGGGAAAATAGCAACAGTGCCGAGACCCGCCCACAAAGTTACTTGCGCTTTGCGCTTTGACACTTGCGTTTCAGATCGTTAAAATAGGGCCCTTAGAATTTAAGTCTAGTTTTAGTCAATGAAGACTTTGATATTGTAGCCATGGTGTATAATGGTTAAACTGATATTAACAATTATTTTGCTCAAAATTGTAATTATGATTACTAATCATGATCGTTGTCTTTTAAGTAATGTTTTTAATTTTCATCAAAATTATTGCACCCATATAGACATATAGACCATGGTCCTATAGACCATTTCAAGGACATAAACAATAACAAACTCTAAAATCTAAACACTTTAATTTACCAAGCAACAAGGACATAATTTTATAATTTTGATATTTTAAATAGCAGGATTACATAAATGATCGCAATTCCACTGTACATCAAGCGCATCACGCCATTGTTTTGAATGTGCTCAACAACTAACCAGAAACGTCCCAGGAACAAAGACGTCACTTACTTAGACCGTCGAATAGCTGTTCAAATGGTTTATAAGCACAAATAAAGGGTGTCAATTCATACGCAGGGTTTATTTTACTCATCATTGTATAATATTTGCTTCTGTCTTTTTTGTTGAAGAACATTAACAAATTTTACACTACATGCAGTGTGTTACCAAATATGGCTAAATGACGCTTCCTCATTGATGTTTCTCTTATATTTTCTTTTTCTCTCCTTCCATCCAGAGTGTACCCCACGTATGATTTTGCATGCCCCATTGTGGACAGTGTTGAGGGGGTGACTCATGCCTTGCGTACCACTGAGTACCATGACAGAGACGAGCAGTTCTACTGGGTAATAAATGCTATTGGTCTGCGTAAACCGCACATCTGGGAGTACGCCAGACTCAATCTTAACAACACTTTGCTCTCCAAGAGGAAGCTCACCTGGTTTGTCGACCAGGGCTATGTGGATGGCTGGTGAGTATCATGAGAGTCCTCGTTGTCTTTACTTTATAGAAAAAAACTCTTTTGGATTGTATGGTAAAATGTTTTTCTTGCTCTTCCCATCTTTCCTTTCTGTAGGGATGACCCTCGTTTCCCCACAGTCAGAGGTGTGCTACGTAGAGGAATGACTGTGGAGGGACTCAAACAATTCATTGCTGCTCAGGTATGTGTATTTCTTGCAATTAGAATGACTTTTGGCCAAGAATACAAAAGCCACAGAGTTGTTACAATGATTTTATCAAAGCAATGGCTGTTCTTTGCTGTGACACTGGTAAAATCACTCTTAATTGCACACTTTATAAAATAGCACAGACAGCAATTTTATGAAAGACATCATTGGTCCATAAATGTAGCTAGTATAGCTATTAAAACTTAACTTTATAGTTATAGTGTTTCCCCACATCTGCAGTCTTCACAATTCAGATTTAATTCCTTAACTAATTTGATTCACATCCTTTTTTCTTTTCTGCCCATTCCACTGTGTTAAAGGGAGGCTCAAGATCTGTAGTCAATATGGAGTGGGACAAGATCTGGGCGTTCAACAAGAAGGTAAATATTAAAATCACGTCCAGGGTCCATCATGGCTGCACCTAATCTCCAGCTGGTCCTTGTCATCCCATTCATTCACTAGTTAAATACCCTGAGCAGCTGGCTAACATCTCTACATTCTTCTGGCAATATTTTGTCAAGCAAAACTTTAATTTGAAACTAATTTTCAAAACTTTAGCCTCTAATCTCTCCAGTCCCTCGGTACGCACCAGATATTCCGTTCACCTTTTGTGCTTCTCTCTGCTTTTTACATTTGCATGTCACCCTCCCTCCCACTTTCTCATTCTCTGTGACCAACTTAAATGCACTTGCATTTACTTGTTTATTAAAGTAAAAAAAATAGAGTAATTTCTTGACATTAATTAGTAATAATTAAAACAGGAGTTGTTCTGTGTTGCTTTTAATTGTGATTTAATGTTTTTATTTCAAGTCTTATTGCCACCATCTTTCAAAAGCTACAAACGTTTGTAATTATGCATCTGTCCCGTTATCTACACCTCATTTCCTGCATCAAGCATGACCTGAGCTCTTTAACACTCTGTTCATTAGCTGTAAGCTTTAGTCTTCACTTCTTTTCTTGATTTGGCACCATTCATTTTTTCACCCATTTTTTTTATTTTTTTTATTGAATACTTGACCCAAAAATGCAAATTGTTGTAATTTACTTCAGTTTTTATTCTTAGGTGAATTATTTATTTTAAAGGGCTAATTCGTTCTGTCATCAATTACTAGCCCTCATATCATTCCAAACCCAACCCCAGTACTAAAGTTTTTATTTTATTTTATGAAACCTGTTTCTGAAAGTCTATTCTAACAAAACATTTGACCCTTCAAAAAGTTCATAAAGGCATTGTAAAAGTAATCCATATGAATTGAATGGTTTATTTTCACATATAAACATTGATCAAAGCACATACAAAAATGATGCACAGAAGTTGAACACATGAAAACATGCATGATTGACATGCGTGACACATGAGAACAAACCTCAACCTCAAGCATGGGTGTTTTAGTAGCAAGGAACTATAAAACCTCTTAAAGGGGTCCTATTATGCTTTTTCACTTTTCAACTTTAGTTAGTGTGTAATGTTGCTGTTTGAGCATAAAAAGGATCTGAAAGGTTACAAAGCCACTCCAAAGGGAGATATTTTATTTCATAGGATCCACTTTTCAAGAAAGTCATTTATGACTTTATGAAGTCATAATGCTCCTCATTTAAATAACCCCCGCCCACGGAATACTTAGAAAAGTGGACGAGGCCTGGGTGAGCTCCTGCAATGTGATAGAGACGCTGTTTTTTCCACATCTCATTTGTTTGAAGTTCCAAAGCCTGACGCACTTAGAATGGTTAATTTATTTTAAACGCTGTTCCTGAACATTATAATCCCGATGCTTCCCTGTGCTCTGCACATTTTATGGAGAATAGCTTCCAGAAGCACAATGCAGGCTACACATAAAAGCATCTCCTAAAATGGAGCAGTATCCTCTTTGTCGGGACAATCTGTTGTTAATGAATCACAACTTATAAGTATGTCTTATTATTTGTAGTTGCGTTTTCTATTAACAGTTCTAATTATAAGGTTTATGTTGTTGCTATACGCTCTCCTGGTAGCCAACATTAGTGTTGACATAGTGTTGTTTACTATAGCTTTTGTAAGCTCTCGCTTTTGTAAGGCTGTTCACCATCCTTTAGGAAAATTACACTTTTTTTTTGTGATCTATTACTGTTTGTATAACCATAGTTTTCTGACAAATGTCATGATTAAATGGTGGATAACATTGTATCAAGAAAAACATACCACTCTGAAACGTCCTGTGAAATCCGTGCTTGCTAAGTCAGTGCATGAAATCCATTCTGGATGATTCTCATGTTTGTTAACATTGTCAGGGTCTGAATCGGGTTTGAGATTGACGCCATCCTTTATATTTACACTAGAGCAGAACTCGCGGTTAGGGAGTGGCGGGAAATTTACCGAAGCACTGAATGAAATCTGAGAAAAAAAGCACTGCCAATCACAACACACTGGGCCAGCTAACCAATCACAGCACATTTCATATTTCGGAAGGAGAGGCTTCATCGAAAACGACGCGTTCGGGACAGACTGGGGAGACAGGAGCAGTAATAATGTAAAATATGTGAAAAATGTGTTTTTTGAACAATCAAGCATGAAAGCATATTCTAGTACACCCCAAAAACAAAATCAAGACTTTGTGAAAGGGCATAATAGGACCCCTTTAATTTGTTCAGAGAAATTTTAGCCATTGCCTCTAGGGGGTCAACTTCTGGTTAGAGTTCCCTGATTTAGGTTTGCACAGGAGCGGTAATCGAGTGCTTGTGATATCATATCACATTGAAACACTTCCCGTTCTGTCTGTCTCTGAGCTCTGTATCCCCAGTTCTACATTAAACTGCATCTCACTCTTCTGTTTACAAGCTGCCAGTTAGCTGTAAAAAGGTACTCCTACTCCTCTTCCTCCTTCCTCTTGTTCCTCCTTCCTCGTGTTTCCCCTGCCCCTGTATTGTCTGCTCCTCCTTTCCATCTAACTTTCTATTTCCTGATCTATGACTTTCGCAAAAGTCTGGATTATTCATCTGGCAGATGGATTCTTCACTCAAACCTGAAAAATCTCTCATAATTTCGACGTTCCAAACCTTATGATTTTCTTTCTTCCATGTAAGACACATATTTTGCAGGTTCCTGGCTTCTCTTTTAACATATAACAAAAGTTTGACCTCACAATCTGATATACCTGCTGTCTTTTATGAAGTCAACATGACTGTGAGAAATCAGACCGCGTCTCCTTTCTTTTTTGTCTGACTAGAATAATTACATGGGGGGCAAAAAAGCCAAATATTGGCCAATATATCTGCCTTGTCGATATATCGGTCAACCACTATTTACTTGTATGTTAGTTGTTGCTGTTATCAATGTTGATCGTTAAGAACTGTAAAATTTTGGTGGTGTTTTATCGCCTACTGAAATAATTAGTGGTGCACGATATATCGGCCGCCGATATAATATCGGCCGATATGGTCATTTTTTTACACATCGGTATCGTTCCGATGTCAAAATATGGCCGATGTGAACAGGCCGATATTTAACGTGTGAAGCTGAAGAGGTTGATGTGAGAGAAATACACATTTCATACAGATGACATAAGCAGAGAACAGTCTGTTTTCTTTCATTTTGAATTGTTCTGTTTAAAAATAGAAGTTTCAAGCTTTCTATATATGTCTCAGGTCTGTGAGGCAGGTAGGTTTCGGTTCATTTATGAGACGCGCTCCAGGTTCACGCGCCGTCGCCTCTGTCCTGATTAAATATTTTCTAGTATATTTACTTTTTATTTATTAAATCCAATTCAATTCGTTGATGAAACATTGATCAAAATTAAGATACAATTAGGTTTCGGTTCATTTATGAGACCCGCTCCAGGTTCACGCGCCGTCGCCTCTGTCCTGATTAAATATTTTCTAGTATATTTACTTTTTATTTATTAAATCCAATGCAATTCGTTGATGAAACATTGATCAAAATTAAGATACAATTAATACAAAACGAAATTAAATTTAAAGACAGGCTTTGTGCTTTCTGCTTGAGGTCTCTGTGAAAGTTTTAAAGCAGTTTTTAAGTGCCGAGAGCGCTCACGTCCGTAACATTGTTAATGCAGTCCAGTGCGACTTATGTTTTTTTCCTCCTCATGACACATTTTTGACTGATCGTTTTTTGACTCGTAGATATTTGAATATATTGCTTGATATATGATACCCATTCGAATTAGATTTTTCTCAAAAGTGACAGCGCGTGTGATTTGTGGATTCTGATAAGCGCGAGTGGAGAAACAGGCGTTTATTTATTCATTCTCAGTGTTGAGAAACGTAGCCTTCATGTGTTATTGTGTTAATAATAACTAAAGTAGCCTACCTAATTATGTTACATATTTATTTTGTATGAAAACTATCGCGTTCGTTACTTATGGATTAAAAAAGTAGGCTACCGGTGCTGCGCGAGCTCTCTCACAAACACGGACGCGCGCACATAGAGAGAGAAGATAATTGTAAAATGAAAACGGGCTAAGTTTAAATTTTGTTCTTGCTTGTTTGTTTTTTTCTGTCAAAATGTCAGAAAGCATTTTGTATTATCCATCCGTGTTTTTAAAATTCGTTAAATGACGGACGTTTTACTGTTAACATAGCCCATATGTCGGATTCGTCTTATAGCCTACTTGTTATTATTTTTAGAATAAGTGATTCGTTATGCTATTATTGGACTCCTGTCTATTCATTGTCAACTGTTTTCTATAAATATGTTTGTATTGGCTAACATTTATTCAGCTGCGTGTCCTGTTTAAAATGTGCACTGTTCAAACGCAAAGACAGCACGTCACAAGAAGCCCTTTTCCCTGTGGTATTTTTTAGAATAATATTTGGATATTGGAATAATAAATGCACTATAAGGCGCACCGGATTATAAGGCGCACCTTCAATGAATGGCCTATTTTAGAACTGTTTTCATATATAGGGCGCACCGGATTATAAGGCGCATATAGAATAGAAGATACTGCAGTCAAATGTTTGACTGGGTTTGCGTTATGCAGTGGTCACCAACCTTTTCAAGCCTAAGATCACATCCAAAGTCCAAATGTAAACCAAGATACCTTGTTTATACTCGACGCGTCCGCATGAGCGCGAAGTTAATAAAAAAAATAATATCCGTCTGCTCAGGCAGATTCGGCTTAACAGCGCGCGCGCCTCTGAATCCGAAGATGCATGACTTTGAGCCGAATCTGCCCGAGCAGACGGATATTTGTAGTACATCTCATCACACCGGCACCCAGTTTGCGCGTCTAAATCAGTTGTATGGTCTGGTGTTCAGTCTAAAACAAAACAGTTGCGTCAAGTATAAATGCCTCGTCTGTTTGGGGAGTTGCGCGCGCAGTCAGCGGAGGCTCGCGCTCCGGTGTCAGGCGAAAGTAAACAAGGTTTAAGTCAGCGGTTGTTTAACAGACGTTAACATAAGGCGCCAGATCCATATATAAGGCGCTCCGGATTATAAGGCGCACTGTCGTTTTTTGAAAAAAATAAAGGCTTTTAAGTGCGCCTTATAGTGCGGAAAATACGGTAGCCTATCTTAATTGTACACATGCGCTATATAAATAAAACTTATTATTATTATTATTATTATTATTATTATTATTATTATTATTACATGTTCCTGTTTTTTTTTTTTTTTTTTTACTGTTTTCTAAGGGTTTCTTAATTTTAGACAAGTTGACCAGCACACATTATATGCAATGTGTGTATGTGTGACATATTTTGCACACAGGTAAAGGTGCCCAATATCAGTCATTTCTAAAGTAAAAAAAAATGTGTTTTGGAAAATAGCTCTTTATTTGATAATCATTAAAATTTGTTTTCTATACAGAGATATCGACATCGGTAAATATCGGTATCGGCCATAACAGCAATATTAATATCGGTTATCGGTATCGGCCACAATTTTCACATCGGTGCATCCCTAGAAATAATTGGTATTTTGGACAACCCTGTTCTGTAATTTTGCACCTCGGATTCATCGAAGGCACAGATTTCTTCTCTTTTTTTCCTTCTGACTTCCTCTCATATGCTGCAGCTTCTATCTGTGTTTATCGCTCATTTCCAGCCCTCATACAGCTTCTGGCAGATTCTATAGAAAGTGAAAATACATAAATTTTGAGAAATTCATGGTGTTCAAACTTATTTAGCTTTAGCGCTCCCCAGTGACTCTTTTCAAACTTTTTGCTCTTGATTTCAACTCTTGTTGTGAACTCCCTCATTTCCCAGTCAAGAGAACATTGATAGTTACTGTTGATGTTATAAACCTACTTAAATAAAGGCTCCAAGCAGTTTTGGGCAGTAATTATGCACCCGTGTGGCTATTACAGTTTGTTTGATACAGTGTTTGGCTTGCCCTGCTCTTCATATCACTCTTCTCTACCTGTCCTTGCTCATCCTGTTTCATTATTCAGTCTGACCACCATTCAGAGCAATGTGAGAGCAAAGAAACTTGATTGACATATCTAAAGAATCATTTGTTCCCCTCTCTCTCTCTCTCGCCCTCCCTGTATAGGTCATTGACCCAATAGCCCCAAGATACACTGCCCTACTAAGCTCGCAGGTTGTGCCAGTCTTCATTTCTGAAGCCAAGGAGGAAATGAAAGAGATTGCCAAGCATCCCAAGGTAATAGAATCTGCATGCACGTACCACTAAAGAACTTGTCAGTACCATAGAAAATATTCTCATTAATTCATATGTAGGTAGGTAATATATAAAGAGAGACAGGTATATAAATTGGGCCTTGTCATTTGAGTCACATCCTATTTTGTGGGGATTTGCAGAATGCAGATGTGGGAATGAAGCAGGTGTGGTACGGGCCAAAGGTCTTTATCGAGGGTGCTGACGCAGAAACTTTCACAGAGGGTGAGACTGTGACCTTCATCAACTGGGGAAACATCATCATCACCAAAATCCACAGGTAAAAAAAAAAAAGACCCCTTACTTTGTGTGCTCTGGCGCCAACTCTTGTTACAATTTAACATGATTGTTTTCTATTTTAATACATTTTAAAATGTAATTTATTCTTTTGGTAAGAAGGCAAAATTTTCAGCATGATCCTTCAGAAATCATTTTAATATGCTGATTTGGTCGCAAAGAAACCTTTCTTATCATTATCTGTGTCTAAAACAGTTCATTTAAAGGTGCATTGCGCAACTTTTCATGTTAAAAATACCCGTTTTCTAACCCATACATGCTTAAACAATTGCCTGATGGGCTGAATGAGCCCTTCTCTGATCACTGCGATTGCCTCTATAATCCTGTACAGTAAAATAAATAAGAGGGATTCGGGTCGGAATCTGAGACTGGGCGTGACGTCATGCGCGTTGACGTCATGCGCGTTCACGGCACGCTCATATGTCTGGCAGGTTTGTGTATGCGCCGACGCCGCCATTCTCCGTAGAAAATGGATTCTAAGAGACCGGCTTGTAGTTCATTTCAAACACCAACGCAAACTCCACGTAAGATAAAAAAAAGAGAACTTTTGTCTAGTGCAACCAAAAGGTCCAAATTGGAGTCAGACAGGCGTCGGGGTAAGACGAGAGTAAACATAGGGAAGGCTTTCAACAAATGGAGAGATCTCCGGTCTGCTCTAGGGCTCAAACGGGATCCTCAGTTGGCTTTTTTCTTGATAAAAAGGTAAGATATATCCCATTCTCTAATGTCTGATACGGCCAATAATGACAATAAATGACGATCCATAAAATGTGTAATGCTTTAGCGTAAGCTAGATAAATGTACAATCGGAATAGGTTTTACTAACTTACCATTGTCAGTGATCAGGTTCAGAATGATTGTGATATAAAATGCTGATATATAAGTTAGATACTTAGACACAAATTTTGAGCAAATTACTGCTTAATTACGATGTATTGCTATTGGAATATGCTACTTAGCTTATCAATAAAACAGGCTAAACCCCCGCAAATCTTCGGCGGATTAGCCTGTTTGGCTTTTATGGTAACGTCATAGTGCCACTTGATTGTTTATTACCTTGAGACATTTGGGTGTACTTTGTTGACCGACTGTGTATGGTATGGTATCATGATTACTATTTTGAGCTTTTACAAAGTAATAACTTATATTGTTCATGAACGTGTTTCCATAATAATAGTCATAAGTGGATACAGTAAACACATAACACAGTTCAACATGGAGATAGATGGGAATAAAAAACGAAGTTTTCTACTACCCCCATTTTTTCCCTCACACATAAGTGTGTTATTTACTCAATTGCCTTTCCTTTCACATATTTTAAATTACTTGCAGATTTAAAACTTTATTACCTCTGAAGACATTATGATTGTAAACAAAAGATTTGTGCGGCTGATGCTCCTTGGGTTATGACCAGCTCGTGCTCGTGCAAGCGTGCGTGTGCGTGTGGTCCGTGAGCGTGCACACCTCTGGTTGCAGTTTCGCTTGCCACCAGAGGGGGCGTAGTTCTGCGAAAACTCAGACTCTTGCGCAATGCACCTTTAAGGCGAGACACGGCAGGCAAAAACATCGATTTGTTTTATGCAGTGGTCAGTTTTGAGATTTTGGGCTAGTTTACTCCTTCAGTATGTGTTCTTTCAAGCTGCTATAAAGAAAACGTTGTTTTCTTCATACATTAAGATGTTTATTTTATTACATTTTGTTTACTTGCGACAGTAAGTTTCTCCCGAATTTACCAGGAAGCTAGCATTCAAACGCGACACGCCGAGCTCCGTCTGTTTACTTAAGTCTGTCGTGACCGGGATCATTGTAAAGCTCTGAGTCTCCTGCACAACGCTATGTAACCCAATTATGGGCATTTCCTTTCTATCAGTAACCAATCGTGAATGTCCAAAGGGGGATTTAAAGTTAACGACGATTTCTCATTTAGAGCTATTTAAATCTTTAACTGCTGTTTTCTCAAAATGATTTTTTTGCGTTTTTTTTTTATCATTCTCCAGTACATATTTCTCAGCCTATGTAGCACCTGTGTACACCAAACTTTCCAGCTATACATTTAGCAGTATTCTGAAAATATTTTCAGAGGGATTTTTTAATAAATCATTCCTGGCCTGATTTATGTGACATTTTAATAAAAAAAATATGGCGAAAATCTATTTTTTATGGCTATGGACAGTATATTTTGATTTCCTAGGTAATGAAAGCATATGTCCTGAAATCCCTCTGAGTTTTTATTTTCATCCTGTGTGTAAACAAAATGAAAAAAGAATTTTACACCTGGCTTTATCATATGTTCAGATCTATCTACCGAAAATATATGCAAAATCGTGCATATTTAATGAGATAATGCCTAATTTGCATAATTAAACATACAAATTTCTAAACCTTGTAATAAATTTTTTTTATATACTTGTGTAAGTAATCAACTGAGGAAGTTTCATGATGATATCTATTATTTAATATTTTTAACCTATTCACCTGTAGTGTCTCGCCTTAACGGATCATTTTATGCGTCATTGCTAAATTAAATACACCAAGGGCTGCCCCCTAATAGTCGACGAGAAGAGACTTAGTTGACCAAATGTTAATTAATCAGCTAGTCGCAGAAAAAAAAAGTGCCAAAGTCACACAGTGCGCGACGGACTGATCATTAACACGACTGGTCCATGTGGTAATTATTTCGGGCAGGAAATCCAAACGTTCACCTGTCATTCATCGACCTCATACATGGCTTATCATTTGAAACATGTTAGTTGTAGCCTAATGTTAGCCACACGGCTGCTCGCTCTAAGGTTAATGGTAACAGATAAATGTGTGCTATTATTAGGTGCATATCCAAGTGTTCATGTGGAAGCTAAATTAGTACCGCGACATGTTTAACTTAACGTGCATGTCTCTCAATTGGCGCGTCCATTATACTGAGATGACGAGTCAACTTCATCTTTGCAGCTGACACTGAACCTGAAAACACTTGTTTATTAATAGATTATTAAAATATTCAGTCAGTCTCCATTCTGTTTGTTGACCCTCATAATCACTGCTTTTGCCGGTGAGCCTCGGCAAGTTTTATGCATGCGCTTGAGCTTAATTTATATTTTAAAGCCTCATTAATATGGTTTAGTATTACACGGTCATGTGGAACTACTAGTATGTAAGCAATGGTACACAGGCCTATAATATTCTTTCTCAGCCCTATATATGTGCTTTTACATGTAGATTTACTGCTGATGTCTTCTGTCTTGGTGCCTGCAGGGACAGCAGTGGAGCGATCTCGTCTCTAGATGGTCGTCTGAACCTGGAGAACACTGATTATAAAAAGACCACTAAGATCACCTGGCTCACTGAATCCAGCCGTGCCCCCCTCCTGCCTGTTGTGTGCGTCAACTACCAGCACCTCATTACCAAACCAGTCTTGGGCAAGGATGATGATTTCAAGGATTATATCAACAAGAACAGCAAGGTGTGGTACTTAAGTCTGCTGTGGGGTGTTGTCTCTGTTTCTGTGGATACATTTGTGCCACAGTTGAGCAGTTTTTTTGGGGGGTGAACAGCAAATAATAAAATAAAAATCACAATCTCTCGCTTGCAGTTCTGTTCTAGGCTACTTTCATTTATTATTTGAATAGAGAGTTCAAAAGGACAGCATTTATTTGAAATACAATGTCTTTACTGTGACTTTTGACCAATTTAATGTGTCCTTGCAGAATGAAAGTATTAAATTCTTTAAAAAGACCCCTAACTTTTGAACAGTAGTGTATAAAATGGTTAAAATCTGATGTGTATTATTATTTATTTATTTATTTTTCAGATAGAGGAGAAGATGATAGGAGACCCTTGCCTGAAGGACTTGAAGAAAGGTGACATCATACAGCTGCAGAGACGGGGTTTCTATATCTGTGATCAGCCGTATGAGCCAATCAGGTTGCACCTCTAATCTGTTTAACACAGTATTATGAATCTTTTGTAACTATAAACATTTAAATATTTTTTTTCTGTTTTTATACTTTGTTTTAATTCTGTACTTTTTGATCTATTAATTTAGCCCCCACAGCTGCAAGGAGAGTCCCTGTGTCCTGCTCTATATCCCAGACGGACACACAAAAGAGATGCCCACTGCTGGCTCCAAGGACAAGAGCAAGAGCCAGACAGCTGCTAAACCTGTGAGCACAGAATTGGATCCATTTGTTCTCCTAACAAGTCAAACATTGAACAAAATGATCACTCTTTTCATATTGTTCTTCCTCCAGGTGAAGGCTGAGTCTGCACCTCTGAGCAAAGCCAAGCTGGCTCCAGTCTCCAGCCCTGCTCCATCAGCAGCAAGAGACGCTTCCTCTCTATTCTCCAGCATTGTGGCTCAGGGAGACCTGGTCAGACAGCTCAAGACAGACAAAGCCCCTAAAGAGCAAGTGGACGTCGCATTAAAGCAGCTTTTGGCCTTGAAGTCTGAGTTTAAACAACTGACCGGACAGGAGTACAAACCTGGTATGGCCCCACCTACTTCCACCCCAGCACCGAAGAGCTCTGCCCCCACCCCTGCAGCAGGAAGTCCAAGCCCTGCCTCCACCGGTTGTCCGTTCACTCGTGTTGCTGAGCAGGGTGAGGTGGTCAGAAAACTGAAGGCTGAAAAAGCACCCAAGGTCTGTTGGTCATTCAGTTGCTTATAAGGGTCTGCTTCATTTAGGGTGCTATCTTAAGGGGCGATCAGGTGCGAAATTTTACTGGCCAAAAAGTCCATTGTTAAAGTCACCTTGAAATCACAACTGACAATACGTCACAATACGTAAGAAAAGAATATTGCAACTTCCATTTCATGCTGACTTTAACAGTGTATTGTCACATAGAAGTTAGTTTCAAATTAAGCAGATTTCTCTTCAGTCAACGTTGCAAATTCGCATCACCAACTTGAAATGTTCTCCGCCCTCACGTCCTTATTGCACAGATTCCTATTGAAATTTCCTATTGGATTTTACCCATGTTATTTTGCAGAGCAGAGATAAATGTGCCTGCATCTTAACAAGTTAGCTTCCTCTCTAAGAAGTATACAGTAAGGCAGCTCACAAGGCCTTAGATCAGACATCATGTTAGGAGTTTAGTCTTTCTATAACTGTACCATCTTTTTTTTATATATATATATATATATATATATATATATATATTTTGGGGTTTCACTGTTCACCACATCTTCATTTTACAGGAGCAAGTAGATGCTGCAGTAAAACAGCTTTTGGCTGCCAAAGCTGAGTTTAAACAGCTCACTGGTCAAGACTACAAACCAGGCATGGCTTCTCCCACATCATCTCCTCCACAGCCCGCCCCTTCATCTGACTCCTCCCCTGCTGCCATATACGGGCACGTGTCTGAACAGGGGGAGGTGGTCAGAAAGCTGAAAGCTGAGAAAGCATCAAAAGTGAGACTATAATTACATCTTGCCTTAGATTATGGTGAAATTAATATTTCCTTCAGGATTTTGTTTTTGCACTGGGGCCACCCTAAACAGTACTCAATACTTTTTTTTTCCTAACATATTTTTGGTTTTATAGTACTCAATATCTGTTGCAGATATGCATCTTTAGCTAGCCACTAAAATAGTATTACAAAATGTTTTATATATTGCAAATAATTGCTTTATATTATATATGATTATATATAAACATTTGTTATTTAATTTATATGAAGTTATATAATATAAATTATATATTTAATTATGATATAAAATATTTTATGATATTATATATAAAAATTTTATTTATTTATTTATTTATGTATGTATTTATGGCGATTTCAGGAAACATTGTGTTTAATTTGTAATTTACTTGTTGGTAAAACACCATGATTTTTTTCCCCTCTTCAGGAACAGGTTGATGCAGCAGTCAAGCAGCTTTTGGCTCTGAAGGCAGAATATAAGCAGGTGACAGGGCAGGACTACAAACCTGGAGTTCTCCCCGCTGGTGCTTCTCCATCAACTCCAGCTCAGCCTGCCGCCACCACCCTTACGCCGTCTGGCTCCTCTGACAGCTCTCCTAAGTCTATTCATGATCGAGTCACTCAACAAGGAGAACTTGTGAGGAAACTGAAAACAGACAAGGCACCCAAGGTTTTTGACTTATCTCAGCTTTGGTCATTGTTTTTAAAAAATATCTCATTTTTAAATGATTGTAAGTAGTATTCAACAATTGTCCATATTTTTACAGGATCAGATAGATGTGGCTGTGAAGCAGTTGCTGAGTCTTAAAGCTGAGTACAAGCAGCAAACTGGACAGGAATACAAACCAGGCGTGCCTCCTTCCTCTGGTCCCGCCCCTGCACAGTCTAGCTCCACCCCACCTCAATCCAGCTCCTCCCCTCAGGCTCAAGCACTGTTTGCAGACATAGCCCAGCAGGGTGAGCAAGTGAGACGGCTTAAAGCAGAGAAAGCTCCTAAGGTTTGTTTGAATTTGTTTGCTAACAAGTTTAATAAATATTACATTTTTGAAGTGATTTTATTTTAGCTCTCCTGATATTGTAATTCATTTTTTTTAGGATCAAGTTGATAAAGCAGTGAAGACTCTGCTTGAGCTGAAGGGTCAGTATAAAGCCCTCACTGGAGAGGAGTACAAGCCTGTGACTACCCCAGGAAGCTCAGGGAACACAGGGGGGGAAGACAAGAACCGTAAGGAGCGGGAGAACAAATCTGAGAAGCAGGGAGGAGGAGGAGGAGGACGTAAGCAGCAGAAGGGAGGAGAGAAGCCTCAACAAGGACAAGACTCTGGAGCAGGTGGAGCAGGAGAAGGCCAAGGGCCAAAGAAACAGACACGGTGAGAGACAAAAACGCAAAGTAATCCGTACAGTGTCAAATGCCCTTTATTTATTTCCTTGAGACATGAGGGGCTTTTGCACCGGAGGAACCTTTTCATAGTTCCTAGAACTATTGGTGAAAGTACCCGGATGTCGGCGTGTTCGCACCGCAGGAACTAGGATCGATTTTAGTTCTAGGAACTCTTTTGGAGGAACTAATTTAGCTCCTACTTCAGAGTAGGGTCTTAAACCAGCACTATAGGAACTACCCGTGACGTTAGTGTACGCTGATTGACTGAACGCACGCGAAACACCTGCATCTGCCATTTTTAAACAGTGATAGATGGGCCTCTAAACCTTTACACTGAGGAGAAAATCCAACGTGACTTTGAGGGGACCAAGACAAACATGATTATGTATTTCTGCTCAGCTAGCAACACTGGACATCAACCACACGGCATACACCAATACCTTTTCATATACTGTCCACTTTCCATGTATAACAGTTCTATCTAATAACATAAAAGACAGGACTGTTAGACAGATCGTGAACTAATGAACGCAGAGAATGCGAGCATTGTTTGCTCTGGCGTTCTCAGCGCTGTCAAAATAAAGGTACGCCGTGCCGTCAAAATAAAATTCACAACAACAAGCTCGGCTTACGTCACTTCAAAGTTCCTACTGGCGGTGCGAATGCAACAGGAAAACGTTCCTATGGGAACCATTAGTTCTTGGGGAACCATCCTGGTGGTTAGTTCCTAGAACTAAGTTCCTAAAACTATCCGGTGCGAAAGGCCCTATGGATAAATACTTAAATGGAGGCTTGAGAAAGTTCTGCAGTTGTTTTAGTACTGCCACAACTGGTTTTGTCCTCCAAGACTAAACCCAGAATACAGTCTCTTTGGTCTGAATGACTTTTTCAGACTACAAGCTGTGTTCATGGACACTTCACTGAAGGCTATTCAATTATGTATTAAGTATATTTTGCATTTACCAGCAGGATCTATAGATTCACTCACTTATTTTGTGTTTCTTAAATGTAGGCTCGGACTGGAGGCAAAGAAAGAGGAAAACTTGGCTGATTGGTACTCACAGGTACACTGTGCTCACATGATTTTGTAAACCGTAGAAGAACTATCTTTACACAGTTCTTTTTATTCAGCTGTTTAAAAATGTTTGTATTTGCTGTTTTCAGGTGATCACTAAGGCAGAGATGATCGAGTACTACGATGTCAGTGGCTGTTACGTGTTGAGGCCCTGGTCTTACGCTATCTGGGATGCCATCAAAGATTTCTTTGACCGGGAGATCAAGAAGCTGGGTGTGGAGAATTGCTACTTCCCCATGTTTGTCTCTCAAGCTGCCCTTGAGAAAGAGAAAACACACATTGCAGATTTCGCTCCAGAGGTGAGAAGCTGGAAAGAATGTAAGATTAGAAGTTTAGGGTCAGTTAATACTTTTTTTCAGCAAGGATGCATTAAATAGTTTGTCACCGTAAAGATATTTTTAATGATAATCTGTCACTTTTTCCACAAAAATATTAAGAACTGTTTTCAACATTCAAGTGACATGTGAAGGCCAAGTATGGTAACCCATACTAGGAATTTGTCCTCTGCATTTAACCCATCCAAGTTAGTGCACACACATTAGGAGTAGTGAGTAGTGAACACACACACACACACACACACACTGCAAACTGTGGACACACACCCGGAGCAGTGGGTCGCCATTTTTGCTGTGGTGCCCGGGGAGCGATTGGGGGTAAGGGGCCTTGCTCAAAGGCACCTCAGTCATTTAATTTAATTCACAACCTTCGAGTCACCAGTCTGACTCTTTAAACATTAGGCCACAACTTCCCCCTAAAATAGGGCTGTGACAGTGGCAGTTTTTTACCACCGCGGTGGTAATGGACCAACTAACGGCGGTGGTGCGTGGTTGGGGGGTTGTTTTGAAATAAGAAAAACAAAGAAACAAATGCGCTTTACAAAAAAAACTGACGCGCCTTACCAATTACCATATGTCTAATAACAAGCACAAACTGTGATAAAAGAATTTGACGTACAAGTAAAAATGTAGGCTATCTGTCCTACAGCGTTTTTTCTACTTTACCACAGGAAAGAATACGAAAATAATAGGCCAAATTAAAAGCAAACAAAGGAAGAAACGTTTAGAATCCCCTTCGGAAATGGGTGAGACGCGAGTGACGATATGGGAAAAGAAACAAGAGATTCCATGCAGGGATGAGTCACGATTTTTGAATATTCGATTAGTTGATTTAATTATAGAATATCTAATAGGTTGTGCGATTATTCTCTAAAATAAAATCTCCATGGTCTGGTGCTGATGCGGTGGTGACGGGTTCATGTAACCAGATGGTGACGCTGCCAGTAATGCACATAACAGCTGTCACAAAGAACCGGCAAAAGTAATGGTTATGAATGCGTCAAATATAGCAAGGAGACATTTGAATTGTTTATTAATAAAGTGTTTTCTGTGTCAGTGTCGGGCTGCAAAGATGAAGTTGACGATGCTGACTCGTCGTCTTCGCAGTGAACGCGCCTATAGAGAGAAATGCACACTTCATACGGAATACATAAGCATATGCTAGTCGGTTTATTTTCGTTTTGAATTGTTTTGTTTAAAAGTAGACAATTCAAGCTTTCTATATGGAATAACTAATGGAATATTGTTAAATTTGCTGATAATCGGGTGACCAGATCACAAACCAGAATTCAAAGCCGACAAAGTTTAAATTTATGGGCTCACGCACAACTCTCTCATTCATCATGCATTCAAACTTTTCCATGGCTGCAATATAACATTTAATTGCTAACCTATTATTTATTTTGTAAACAAAGCTTTGTGCTTCACTCGTGTCATTAATATTAATGTTAAACAGCATTCACATACAAACAAATAATACGAAGTTTTACTTGAGAATTAAGTCAGCATATTAGAATGATTTCTGAGGGATCATGTGACACTGAAGACTTGAGTAAATTTTAGCTTTGCCATTACAGAAATAAATTACATTTTAAAATATATTAAGATAGCAAAAAGTTATTTGAAGTTATTTTCTTTTAAATTGTGTTTTTAATCAAATAAGTGCATATTTTGAAAATTATAATAATGGATGATTGGAAAAAGATCATGTTATGGTGGATTGTATTTGGGGCTTTTCAGTGTGTGGATAATAAATATGTATAAATAGCCACTCAAAGATTTGTGCTTTTTATCTGCAAATGTCTTTAGGTTGCTTGGGTGACAAGATCAGGAAAGACAGAGCTGGCGGAGCCCATCGCTGTACGTCCCACTAGTGAGACAGGTGAGCAACTGCAGTTGTATCTGAAATGGACTGGATTCTTATCTTTGTATTAGCTTTTTAATACATCTGCATTCTTCTTACATTGATGCAGTGATGTATCCTGCCTATGCCAAGTGGGTCCAGTCACACAGAGACCTGCCAATCAAACTCAACCAGTGGTGCAATGTTGTGGTCAGTTTCAGCATCAGTCGTACACTTTTACAAAAACATCTCAAGTAAAGGCCTGTGTATTTATTCAGTTTCTTGCTGTTCTCAGCGTTGGGAGTTTAAACACCCGCAGCCCTTCCTGAGAACCAGAGAGTTTCTGTGGCAGGAGGGACACACAGCCTTTGCCACCAAAGAGGAAGCTGTAGAGGAGGTTGGTTAAATGTGATCAGTCACGCCTCACTCGCAACTTAATATTTACATGCTGATCTTGAAATAGTTGTAGCATGTTTCTGACCCACTCTTTTAACCATCATGTGTGCAGGTGTTGCAGATTCTGGACCTGTATACACGGGTGTACGAGGAGCTGATGGCCATCCCTGTGGTCAAGGGCAGGAAAACAGAGAAGGAGAAGTTTGCAGGAGGAGATTACACCACCACTGTGGAGGCTTACATCTCAGCAAGCGGCAGAGCAATTCAGGTAAGCGTATATTGAAATTATTTCACTCCTAAGCGAAGAACTAAAAAGAACTTTGCCGTGAGCATATCAAGGCCTTTATTTTACAGTCATTGTTTAGTAGGGCTGAGATTTGCCATAGACCTTCTGATTCAGTATTATAACTATATTTAGCTGCAATACATTTATTTAATTTTTTTATGTATTTAGCATTTTATGCATTTTGGCTCTTGATGTCCATAATGTTGAATTCTGTTTAATTACTTTAATTGTTTAATTATAAACAAAATTGAATTATAAAAGTACTGTTTAAAAAAAAAAAAAAAAAAAAAAAAAATGATGATACATGAAAACAAAAAAATACAAGGAGTAAATAACAAAGAGACCATTCCCCTCTGTTTACAATCCCTTAAGACAGAATGGACTGTTTACATATAAACATACATTTTCAAAATGCTTGTATAATGCGCCAAAGGTCAATACATACTAGACTTGTATTTTTAAATTCAAACTTATTTAGCATGCAATGGCATCTTAAAAACACATACGCTACAAACCACACAAGACACAAACGCAACATTCAAAGACAACTAGTGCATGTTGGAACACAGTGGAAGTCGGCCATACCTCTGCTGCAGAAAGTTACTTTTTTCTTATTGTATCAGCCATTATATCATCATCTCATAGCATTTATAAATAGATTTTTCATTAGTTTGTCTCAAGAATGGCTTTTTTCCTCCCAAATCTATTGTTTAGTAGTAGTGCTTGCTAAGACACGAATCACTATTGCGATTGGTTATATTTTGGGTTAGGGATGTGAAGCATTTTAAAAGCACTCGGACCACCTTAACAATGCCCTGGAGAACACCCGCAGCACCCCAACATTCAGAAAAATGTACAAATGTACCTGCAGGGTGTGTAAAAGAAGTATTGTAGCAGTATTAACGTACTGCAGTAACTCATTATTGCTCTCTCAGGGTGCCACATCACATCACCTGGGCCAGAACTTCTCCAGGATGTTTGATATTGTTTTTGAGGACCCTAAGAGACCAGGCGAGAAGCAGCTGGCCTACCAGAACTCATGGGGAATCACCACTCGGACCATCGGAGTCCTGACGATGGTTCATGGAGACAACATGGGCCTGGTGCTGCCACCCAGAGTAGCATGTCTACAGGTGTGCAGGAGATCCATCATTTCTTGTTTATAATGGATTATAGCATTGTAAGCAAACTTACACTCTGGTTTGCAGGTCGTCATCATTCCTTGTGGCATCACAGCCACACTGCCAGAAGCAGAGAAAGATCTTCTGTTGGCCCAGTGCTCCAAGTATCTTTCCAGACTACAGGAGGCCAATATCAGAGTCAAGGCCGACCTGCGGGATAACTACTCACCTGGCTGGAAGTTCAATCATTGGGAGCTGAAGGTATGTAGGTTCTTCATCTCAGCATAATCACATTAAAGGAAGGGAATAGAATGCAGCTCATAATTTATCTCGATTATGGTGTTTTCATAATTTAAATTATGAAACTAAACTTTGATTAATCGCACAGCCGTACCACCAATGCACGAAAGCTTTGTCTGACGCCCTGTTTTCTGAATGCAGGGTGTGCCCATAAGGTTGGAGGTTGGGCCGAAGGACTTAAAACAGGGCCAGTTCGTAGCAGTAAGGAGAGACACGGGACAGAAAGTCATTGTGCCAGAGGCTGATGCCGTGAAGAGAATCCCAAACCTTCTAGAAGAGATCCAGAACAATCTCTTTAAACGGTACAAACAAACTCCTGCTTTCGACTTCTTCACCTAGTATCACTACATTTGAGATCTGCCGTTTCCATCAGAGGCAGAATGATTTACTATTTTCACCTCGTCACAGGGCCTCTGATGATTTGAACAAACACATGGTTGTGGCCGATACGATGGAACAATTCCAGAAAGATCTGGACCAGGGAAGGGTAAGTAAACTGTGTGGATCCAGAGCTCTTTGGATACTATTTATTTTCAATTAAAACCAGAAAGGTGCCTAATTTATGCCATTTCTTACAGATTGTACAGATTCCCTTCTGTGGAGGCATTGAGTGTGAGGACTGGATTAAGAAGATAACAGCCAAGTAAGAGACTAATCTATGCTTTTGGGTTGTTTTTCCTAGATAACCAGTATTCAGTTTAGTATTTTTTCTTTAAACATTTCAATGCCAAAATCTCCCAAATATGATGATCGTCTGCAATGGAATTATTTTCCTACAATATAAAGGCAGCTATATATTTTAATGTAGAAAATATTACGTGTGATATGGAGACTCAGCAGGTCCTTAAAAAGTCTTAAATTAAGGGGCCAGTTGTATAAATTAGTCATCACGTTTTTTTTCTTTAAGACTATTCATAAATGTCAGTCAGTTACATAAAAACATCCATTGGTCTAATTTGATACCAAAAAGTAAGATTCATTGCCCTTTAACTAACTGCTAGTTGGTCATAGTAGTACTAGTTTATGCAACGCGTGATGTATCAAATTTAAGGCCATAAAAAGTCTTAAATATCTTAAATGGTGTAAGAATTAAAAGAAGGTCTCAAAATTGGGTGATTTAAAATTCAAAGGGCAAAGATGTAATGAAATAAATGTGAGCGCTGCACATTTCCAAGTAAAAACATGTGCTGTGGTGCCTTTCTTTAGCTCGTGGTTTTAGAGAAATGCAATCAATGAACACTGCACATTTATGCCAAACAATTTCTTGATTATCATCTACTGTTGCTGAATCATGACTGTTTACTTTATGCCATTTATATCTCTTAAAAATGGTTTAAAGGCTGACATTTTTAGGTTTTATAGAACATTTTATCAGGCTATTTATTAGGCAAAACATTTCATTTGTATTAGACTATTTGAACTAAAGTTGAATAAATCATAGTTTTTTATCTTTTTGTGGTTTAATAGATCTTGCTCTACCTCGCCCAAATGGCATTCATTTTATTTGTGTAAAGTAATAAAATATATATTTTTTTATTTCATTAATACAAACTGTTAATATAAACTATCTTGTATATTGTTACTACTAAAGGCGAAACTAATTCTAATATTGTAAGTTGGTAGCATTCAAAGTTGACAGCTTTTTTTATACACAGTTATTATTTATTTCTTAATATCAAATTCTGTAATAGTGTTAAAAATTGATACATTACAAGTTAATACATTAACCAAAGATGCACACACACACTCTTTTTTTTTTTTTTTTTTTATGGACCCCAGGAAGCCCTATTTAAAAACCTCTGGTCTTGAACACTAGAATATAATTATATCAATTCAAAGAAAAAAGATAAGATAGAAGTGGGTACTCTTAACACACACACTTTTTCCTGTGTCTCCAGGGATCAAGACCTGGAGCCTGGTGCACCTTCAATGGGAGCCAAGAGTCTGTGTATCCCCTTCGGCCCGCTGAAGACCCTGCAGGCCGGCCAGATGTGCGTCAGCGGGAAAGAGCCTGCTCAGTTCTACACGTTGTTCGGTCGCAGTTACTGAAACCGTCTGTCATCCCAAAATAGTGACTCCCCTTATCAAATGCACTAGTAGGATAACTGTAAGCCATCTGTCATCATCTCTAACCACTCTAAATACTGCTTATTACTATATTTTGGAGGAATCCTCTATTTTTCTGGTCACAGATTTACTAGCTGACAGGCAGAGTTTTAGGCTGAGATTTGATGTTCTGTGCGACCATACTAAACCTTTGCACATCTTTGTCCTAAATAAATTGCTGACAATTGTAAACAAACATTATCTGTAATAAAGGGATTCTTAATTTCTATTGTTTTTGTGCTCTTTGTGACTTGTCTGGTATGTTTACATGGGGATCAGAAATTAAGGTGTTTTCTTAAATGATTACGTAACACTCCATAAACCAAGGGATTTCACTCTTCTTTATGTACATAAACATTTACTACACTACAGTAGTGGCCAAAGGTGATGTCAGGAGGGGATAGTTTTTAATGTCCCTACAAGTTCAATTAAACCATCAAAATATAAGGAAAATATATATTTTTTTTAAATATGAGGGAACAAAACACTAAACTTGGTTTATCCGTTCTCCCACCCCCATGATGAGAGATGTTGATGTAGTGGCTTAAAAGATGGTGATTTTATTGTGTGTGTGGATGGAGCTTAACCAGCATCAGCTTAAAGATTTTTTTTTTTCGGGTGTTTTTGCATTTTATTATGATAGGACAGTATGTAGGACAAGAGGAAGAGAGAGACTTGAAAACTTCTCAAGCCTCGGTTAGAACTCAGGTCACTCAAAGTGCAACAGTGATTTAGATCAATGTTCTAACCACAAAGCTATCTCCGACAGCTCACCAGGTTTGGTTTTGTACACATAAGAACCTCATTGTGTATGAAACATTGGGAAAACAGAATCCGATGGCAAAAAATCCAGCTGTCAGAATCCGTAGTGTGGATGGAGCTTAACCAGTATCAATTTGATAAACTTCTTCCTTAAACTTCCACATCATAATCCTCTCCAAACTTCATGACAATGCAGATTAAGTTAACTGGGCGATAGTCATTATACTCTTCAGGACTGTTTTTATTTTATTTTGGAACCGGTATGATAATGTGTGAATCAATAGACCTCTGAAAAACGTCCACGCATGCAGGGGCTAGAAGCTAATTCATAGGCAAGAAGCAATTCATCTCCTGTAAAGCAGTATTTTCCAGCGAGAATTTTTTTTTTTTTACAAACATCATAAAGGTTATTTATAAAAAGCATTATTTATTATTATTATTTTTTAATAAACATAATTTATTATACATGCTTTTTCACTCAAATGCAAATATTGAACATACAAAGAGAGAGAGAGAGAGAGAGAGAGAGAGAGAAGCAACTACCAAAATAAAAAAGTGTCAGTGGGTAATAATTTTTTTTTTTTTTTTAAAGAAAAAGGTATAAAAATATTAAATAAATACTTTGCAAAGGTCATTAAAACTCTCACAAAGTCGTTATATAACACATTCTTTATAGCTTTCTTATTCATAGAGACTCTAATAGTAATAGGCCTACTGTCCATGTAGCCTTACTTCAGTCAACAAAATCATTAAGTTGGGTTTTATTTGTAAAATTGCATTTATGAATGTGAAATTGGTAAAAAAAAAAAAAAAAAGAGAATGTATAATATGAGAAAAATCTAATAATGAGCCGAGATAATGTAAGTTACTGTGAATCTCGCGAGACTTTTGCAGTACGACGGTTACCCTTCTAGACACGAGCACGTGCTGGGCGTGTTGTCAAACGTACAGGTGCGCACTTCACTCTCTCCGCCTCTTCGCGTGACGTCAGATTTGTGGAAGAAAATTGCGGAAATGCTACGTGGAATAACTAGGCTATTATAGACAATCAGCGTTTTATTACATCTATTGCTGTTTGTTTATGAGGGTAAGTGTGATTGTCGTTTTATTGGCGTAAGTCAGTTTAACCACAAGACGTTTGTTTACTATTAGAGAATGTATCACACAAAAGGTTTATTTACTGTTAATCTGTTTACTGTTGGTCTGTTAATCTGACCTCTACATTGTTGAAAAGGCAAAGCAACGTTAATAAAAATACGTTAAAGTGATAACTGATTGTTAAAAAAAAAAATCATATATTTGTGTCAAAAAGCAACTTTTTGTAATGTAAGCTATGATTTTTAGTGGTTCTCAGCCTTCACAGAGCCCTCCTTTCAGACTGTAATATTCTCTATATAACATATAGCGTTTATAAGAGATTAAATTAATATTTAAATGTAAAAAACGTACCGAATTTCTACATAACATAATTATTGCTGTAAAAGATTATGTAAAACTGGAAAGTTAGAAAATACATAATAGTTTATATCTTATAGATAGATATAGAAATACATACTACATCTCGATTCAATTCAATTCAATACAATACACTTTTTTGTAAATTTGTCTTGGACTCTGGTACCCACATACACATACATTGACCAAAAACATAACAATCCATAAACCATACACAAGCACATAAAAAATGTAAAATAAATAAAAAGTATTGCTTATTTAAAAGTCTAATCGACGTAGGTACAAAGGATTTCTTAAAACGATTGTATCTACACATAGGCAGCCTATATCGTCTGCCAGAAAGCAGCAACTCATAAACAGTACTCATAAATAGTTGTATATTTTCGTTTACTTTTTTGCAAAAAAAAAAAGTATTCTGTTCAACTGTTTTTATTAAAAATGTTAAATTGTGTTTAATGAATGTTCTATAACCAACAAGATACAAGTACCTATGAAAGCTTGTTTTCCGCCACAGAATAAAAAAACAAAACAAAACAGAAATGTACTTTATATCTCACAATTCTGACTTTATGTCTCGCAATTGCGAGTTTATAACTTGCAATTCTGACCTTTTTTAAGAATTGTGAGATAAAAGTCAGAATTGCGAGACATAAACTAGCAATTGTGAGAAAAAAATTTATTTATCTTTTTTTTCCACAATAAATACCTCATATGCGATTGTCCTGTAGGGATTAATAAAGTGTAAATAAAATATAATGTTTACGTAAAATGTAATATTTTACTCCACAGACATTTTGTTTCTCCCTGTCTTCAGATTCCTCGGTCCTCTTCCTGGAAATCGAAGCAAAGCGACTGAGGAAATGTCTTTGGAAGGAAGCATGTGTCATCTAACCTGCCTCTGAAATACAATGGGAACTCCCTGCAAACTGCACACTGCCAAAAGCATAGCTTCAAAGACGACAACAACAGAAATTAGGACAATATAGAGGCAACCCCTGCTGATCCTGCTACAGCTTGATAGAACAACTAGATGTAGACACAACTGTAATAGCGTCACGGGTGTTATTGGATTGCGTTGTTGTGTGTAATGGGGGAATGTATGTTGGACCTCTATGGTGAAGATGATTTTCAAAGTTGTGAAGGGTTTGACGAATGGTCCACGTTCAGTTCTGCGGACTGGACAGAACCCCAGCAAGATGACAAAGGGGTGTCAGACTTGGGCGGATTACAGGACAAAACCAGGAAGGAGGAATTATCAACCATACCTGTGACAGAAACAGGAACTTTCGAGTTTCCTGAAAACGTACGTTCTGCAGTTTTGCATATTTAACTGTGGTTACATGATACTAAAATCATTTAGAGGTGACATACTTTCAAACCGTTATGTCTGTGCTAAGTGTTATTGTGTTGTTTTACAGGCTGAAAATGGTGACAAGGTAAATCCCTGGTTCATTTTTAATGACTGCTTTCCAGTTGAGGAGGCAGAGAAAAATCTTGTCATGATGGAAATCCCTACATTGTCCCAGCTACAACAGAGCACATTAGACATGCCCTCTCAGTCTGCAGCAATATCAAGGTACAAGTCTATTGCTTTTGCTACTGTTCACTATGAGATCATGAAACCCAGTTGTGGTGAGATGCTTTGCAATTAGACAAAGTCGTTACAGCAGCCATCTTTACTTTTTTTGTTGGTTTTTTATTTGGATCTATTCATTTATTCACAAAATCAATTATAAATGCACATCATACAAACAATAACTTGAATATTACTCTACTATGACTTGCCATAATCTTTAGATTAGGTTCCAATTCTCACTATTAACTACGACTTTTGCCTCAATATAGTCCTAATTACTGCTTATTAATAGTTAGTAAGGTAGTTGTTTAGTTTAGGGGTTGGGTTGGATTAAGGGATGTAGAATATGGTCATGCAGAATAAGGCATTAATAAGTGCTGTATAAGTACTAATAAACAGTCAATATCCTAGTAATATGCATGGTAATAAGCAAGTAGTTAATAGTGAGAATTGGACCTTAAACGAAAGTGTTACCCATTTTATTATTATGAATATGTTTTATAAAAAATACAGTGAAGCAGTTTTGTTAAGGCGTTATAAATATTTGAAAACTTTTATCTGACAAATAAGATCATGTGGTGCAACCAAAAAAATAGAAACATAAAAAACATAAAGCCGGAAATCATATCGTATAGAGATTCAGATTGTAAAACTTTACAAAGTCCTGATATTTGTAAAAAAAAACAAAAAGAAAAAAAGTTTTATCTTAAATGTTTGGAAAATAACTATATTATTATTATTATTATTAAAATTATAATTTTTAATTGTTAGTTGAAAAACATTTGGCAACATTTCTCACTTTCGTTTAATTTAACCTGAATGACTAAAATAACTAAAACAAACTAAACTAAAACTTTCTTATCTTCTTCCACAGTGACCTTGAGCTTAGGAAAGGTGCTTTATAATACGTAGTATTATAATTATTAAAAATGACAAAAACACAAAGCCAAATTACTAAATCTTTAAAGGGATACTCCACTTTTTTTGGAAATAGGCTCATTTTACAACTCCCCCAGAGTTAAACAGTTGAGTTTTACCGTTTTCGAATCCATTCAGCCGATCTCCGGGTCTGGCGGTACCACTTTTAGCATAGCTTAGCATAGATCATTGAATCGGACAAGACCATTAGCATCTCTCTCAAAAAAATGAACAAAGAGTTTTGATATTTTTCCTATTTAAAACTTGACTCTTCTGTAGTTACATCGTGTACTAAGACCGACGGAAAATGTAAAGTTGCGATTTTCTAGGCTGATATGGCTAGGAACTATACTCTCATTCCTGCGTAATAATCAAGAAACTTTGCTGCCGTACCATGAGTGCAGCAGGCGTAATGATATGAAAATAGGTCTAATGGGTTAGACAAACTTAGTCCCGGTCATGTTGAAAGTTACCGAGCTGGGGACTACTTTCAGGCGCTGCGTCATATCATTACGCCTGCTGCACTCATGGTACGGCAGCAAAGTTTCTTGATTATTACGCAGGAATGAGAGTATAGTTCCTAGCCATATCAGCCTAGAAAATCACAACTTTACATTTTCCGTCGGTCTTAGTACACTTTGTAACTACAAAAGAGTCAAGTTTTAAATAGGAAAAATATAGAAACTCTTTGGTCATTTTTTTTTGAGAGAGATGCTAATGGTCTTGTCCGATTCAATGATCTATGCTAAGCTATGCTAAAAGTGGTACCGCCAGACCCGGAGATCGGCTGAATGGATTCGAAAACGGTAAAACTCAACTGTTTAACTCTGGGGGAGTTGCAAAATGAGCCTATTTCCAAAAAAACTGGAGTATCCCTTCAACTAAAATTTAAGTTAAAACAGATAATGTAACATTTAAATCTAATGGTATGTGTGTACATTGTCATCATTTGCGTCAATGTGCTCAAACTATTTTTGCACAGTAAAATGCTGTGAATTATTACTCTGTTTTAAATGATGGAATGTCATTGTCAAAAGTCTCTTTCTCTCTTTCTCATCAAGCCAAGCTGCACATTTCTGGTGTCATCTACAGTCTGGGTCAAGAATTCTGAGACTGTCCGGTCCCAAACCTAAACTATACTCCCATGAAGGACTGCTGAAATCACTGCAGCTCAGACACCCCGATGCACGCGCTGACTCACAGGTGCGTAGAGAGTGACATGGCTATGGACGGAGTATTCAGATTTAGCACATCACTCGACCCGCATCCTTTGTGCTACAGACATGATTGATACCTCATGTGGCTTGTTGAGGGGAGAGGCTGTGCTGTTACATATTCAGACTATTAAAATAAAGCAACTTTCATTTTTTATTTTCAGAACACAACTCTGTCTGATCTTGAACTAGAAAATCCAGAAGACCCTCCTGGAGCTCTTATTCAAACCAAGGTTGGTGACATATCAGTATGATTTCAGTACAGTCATTTTTCAAAGAAAGTGTTTGTTTGTTTCATTTCTAATATATTTTTTAGATAACTGGTGAAATAGTTTGCCAGGTCTTCTTAGGTAAATGTAAAACCTATTTAAAGAGGTTGTTTCACATTATTAAGCAAGTCACAGTTCTCATGCAATATGGGGAGGAAGTAAGATCTTTCTGAAGATGAAAAGCATGAAATGTCTTGGAAAAGGCATAAAACCAACTAATATTTGGCAAAAACTGAATAGAGATTGTCAGATTAAGCGATTTAACAACATTAAGATGGCAGTCTACCAAAATTATGGACTGGTAAAAATAAAGATATTTCAATATGTCAATCAAAAATGAAAATTGTCATGAACACAAAATATATTTTGAGACGTTGTTTGGACATTCAATAGAAGTCAAAGTTAACCAAAATATTTTGGTTACCAACATTCTTCAGAATATATTTTCTATTCCACAAAAGAAGAAAAAAATCATGCAGGTTTGGATTGAAATGAGGGTGAATATGGTAATTGATAACAGAATTTGTATTTATTTTATTTTTATGTATTTTTTAAACTGGTTTCCTCCAAATTTGAGGTGTTAGGTGGTCTATGATTTGTTTTATTTGTTTTTTTTAAGTATTTTTTTTAAATGATTTAGAGGAAATGAATTAAAGGTAAAAAATTAACAGGTTCATTGCCTTTTAAACTTTTTTTTTTGTAGCTGATGCCATCATCACACTGTCAAAATTCTCCAGGATTCTTCTATCAGATCTCACGCCAGTGGCTCAACCAGTACAACATGAACCTGCGGCCCAACCAGCACTAGAAAGATCCTCTGCAATAAACATCACATGTACACACACACACACACACACACACACACACACACACAGTACCTGGGTAAACTGTCTCTTTAAACAAAGTACAAACTTTTTCCTTTTTTCCTTAATGTATACACAAACAAGCACAGGTAAGGTCTTCACGCACTTTCACAAATATATCCCAGTAAAGCCTGCTTGACAAAAGCACAGGGACGTACTACTATGCACACTAGCTCAGGAAGAATTTCCTAACTTACTTGACATACACACTTACTAGTAACGTAAATAAGAGGCTGTTAACATAAGCATTAGAACAGAACTAACAAGTGCCTAATAAGAACAAAATCAAACCTCAAGTATATGAAGTTAACAGCCATATCATTATTTATATATTCAATTGTCTGTTGCTGCCTAAGCTCATTGCTTACTGTTCTTAAATCTGTTATTTTTATTGAGAACTGATATCTTAAATGTTTGAATGTATTTGGTATATTTATATTGGAAATATTTAAACAAGAATAAATGAATATACAGCTCTAATAGTTTGTCCTCCTGCACTCTAGATCAGTTTGCCTTTTATTATTATTATTATTTTTATTTATTTTAAAAAGGACTGAAAAATGTAACTCAAATGTTTAATAAAAAAGAGAAGTTTAAACTTTTACGGAATAATATTTATTTCTGGTTGGGTGTGTCAATGAGTCTTAAAAATAGATTATTACATTTTCTGGAAGTCCTTTTTTAGACTCAGTACATCAAATACATCAGTAATAAACAGATTAAACATTTTTGTCAGTCACAATTTTTGCATATGCTTTAACAAAAGTATATCTTATAACTCAGTCAGGGTTTTTTCATGCGTGGAGTAGGGTTGGGCGATATGATGACATCGATAGATATTTGTCTATATTTTCTGTATGTAAATATATCCGTGCAGAGCAGGACTGCTTAAAAATGACAGAGCAGAAAATAAACATGGATACATGAAAAGAAAAGATATGCTTGATGATTTATTAAAGGGGTCATATAATGCCATTTTTGTACAAGCTAATATGATTCTTTAGGGTCTAAATTAAAAGTTTGTAATATACTTTAATTAAAAATTCTCATTAGTATTGTAAGAAAACACTCATTTTACCTGGTCAAAAACAGCTTTGTTTTCAGCACGCCGTTTCAGTGCATGTGTCTTTAAATGATAATGAGCTTTGCTCACCCCGCCCCTCTGTTCTGTGCGTACACCGTAACACAATAACATAATAACCATAACGCGTTGTTCATTATAAACGTGGGATTATGAATTCTATTGAGAACGTTGTATATAGAAAACATGCCGTAATGTACCCTGAGTGTAAACAGCCGCATTCATCGTGAAGCGTGCTAGCGATTTGCAAAGATTAATATAAATATTAATATAAAGGTTAATAAAACTGTAACGTGGCAGGCTGGAACATAGAAGGAAGCAGGATCCAAATGCAGCAGTAGTACTTTTATTAAATAAACTAAAGACTAGACAGACTCAAAAACTCAGACATAGGGAACAGCACAACCAACATCTAACAACATCATGAACCCACAAACACTGAAACAAGACACAGGGTTTAAATACAGAGACTAACAAGCTAAACAAGATAACAAGGGGGCATGGTTAATCAGAAACACCTGGGGATACTAATAAACTAGAAAAACTACAAAGGACTACAAAACATGACACAGAACAGGAAATAACTAAAGTCCACACAAGACAAGGGAAACACAAGACAGGAATCATTACAAAAAACGTTACACTCACTTCTTCTTCTGGAGGTGCAGCAGGAACACGAATAGTTGGTACCGATCCTTTTTTCAGGAGCAGCTTCTTAGCAAAACCAGCTTTATACTGACCCTCGTTTGTAAAGCAGTCTGGTGTGTGAAATGATTTGCGCAAACATGAAAGCATTGACGTTGATCGTGGGGAATATTCCCTTCGAAACAAACTCAGCCACTGCGTCTTCAGCGGTTCAGATTTAAGAACATCAAAATGATGCTGTGTTCCTTATTACACCCAAGAACAGAACACCACAATCGCTTAGACGCCATTCTGCTCATAGACAGTGCTCCAGCGTATCAACAATGACCGCGTCGGACCGCTCGGACTATGATTGACAGCTCGCTCACGAGCGAGGGCAGGTCTGTGTTGAAATGCTGCTGTCAATCAACAATCGTGGGAGGGGCGTCGATTTTGTGACGTCACAAGATCGAACGGCTTGATTTGAGACAGGGGAAAACATATAAGGACATTAAAAAAAAAACACTGGATGGATTTTTATCATTATATGATGGTTGTGTACAGGCACTGCCAACACACATTTCAGTACAATCAACTTGTAAAAGTGCATGTACCATTATATGACCCCTTTAAAAAGCACAATAAATACTGTACAGTACTGAATTCGGTACTGACAGGCAATGACAACGTGACCTGAACGCTTAAATATACACATCTATGTATCAAAATGGCCATCTTGTTGAGCATTCACTTAAACACAGTCAGTTATGTCTAAACTGAAAGTAGAGTTAGGCGAAATTATTATTATCCAATAATGGATTCATACATAAGGTCTTAAGTGACAGCAGCCTCATATAGGCCTACCTGCTGCTGTCTATGTTAATGTTAATCGAATAACAAAAGAAAAGAAAACCATTCACTGCTCTTGACTGAATATCTTACATAGTTTTATTATGAATCTGTGTAGCCTATATGCAATTCATAAAATGTAAAAGGGCTTCCTGTATGTTATGTTAGAAAGAATGCCTTTGTAAACTCCTGTGACTTACTATAGCTAATTCCAGTTTAGGGCTAATTTGATATCAAGCTTATTAATTATATCAACACAATTGATCACCAAATTAGTCAAGTTTAATGTTCATCAGTTTGAACCGTTTGCCTGGTTTAGTCGACTGACACATTTAGCTTTATGTGGCACTCCCGAGTTCTGTCACACTTCCTGTCATTGTGCTTGTGTACAAACTAAAAACAGTACTACTCTATGTTTGGTAAAACCTAGCAAATAGGAAGTTCACTACTAGTCAAAAAGGTCACAGAAAATACAAGTTAACACATTTGATCTGAGCATCCGTTCTCACGCTCAAAGTCCTGACTGCAACACAAAGTTTAAAGCATCAAGAACTATTCAGGGAGAACTGATTGATTACTCTGTTATCATTTCTTGTACAGGTCTCTTGGTCTATATAGATGTGTATGTATTATTTTTGGAAATGTTTTGCATTGATTTGAATATAGAACATGAAAAGCTGATTATGTGAACATCATATGTGGCAGAACCACATTTACCCTTAAATGCACCATAAAATGCTTTGAATAAAAGCATCTTCCAAACACACAAACTTCACTTTCGGTAGTTCTAGAGAGCAATGAATCACCAAACTGATACATTTGACCACCTTTAATTTCTTTTTATTTATAAAAAAGAAGCCTTTTATCAGCCACATGCGTTTGATTGTGTAACTACGTGTCTTTATGCAGGCACACAGTCCGTACGTGTGATTCTCACCTGAAAGCGGACAAAACATCCTCTTTTTTTCTGCACATCAGCACCTTGCTCTAACCATTTCCTCTACAAGTGTCTGTGGCGTCTCGCATCATTTCGCCGACAATTGCATAATGCTCTCCTGAATTCACACTTTGGCTAAATCTTTTCATAATCTAGTTTACAAGTTTTTAGAAAGGTCTCTTTATTTATGGCAGGTTCATATTGTTGTGAAAACTTTTATAGTTTCAAATGAATGACTCTGAAAATGTCATGCGGTGTAACCAAGTAATAAATAAGGTTAAAGTATTTCAATTATTTTATACAACTTTTTAGAAATGTCATGCATTATTAACTTAAATTATAAGAGACATTGACACAGTCACAACAAGGGTCCTTTCTATGATATAATTTCCTGCTTTATGTTAGTGACACCATTTGACTTTGGCAGAAAACTTTTCAGATATGAATAACTACTTAAGGTTTTCACTGTATGAAAAGATGCGTCCCGTTTGCCGTTGTTCAACTTTTTTTTGTGGGCGAAGTCCAGCAATTTCAATAGGAATCCATGCGATGTGGAATTTCGAGTGAGGGGAAAAAATATCCCAATGCAGCTACGCAACGAATTAAAGTTGGTAATTTGAATGAAAGAGGTTGGATTTATTAAACTATTTGAAAAGTCTGCTATACGTCACCAGAGAGAAGTTGTTTCACCGTAACAAATCAAGTAATGACAGTTTGATAAAAAAAGTAACAGTCAAAACATATTCACAAAAAGATCAATGAATTGTTACTGTAATGATATCAAAGGTATGGATGATTCATTTTAATATAACAAATATAACAGGAACATTTCATATTTAAATTCGGTAACACTATTTTAAGGTGACGTAGTTACACGTACTTACGTAACTCTATAGTAAGTACATGTAGTTAATTAATATTACTCAGAAGATCTTGAACTGCTTCGTAACCCTTGCAGGCCTTTGTGGATCCTCTTAATAACACTGTCGCTGGTAAGAACGTAGAAAACTGGATTTATGGCACTGTTGATGGTAGACAAACCCAGAGAGATCGTATAGGGTGTGTAGACACTTCTTTCAAAGTCACATTTCCCCTTCAAAGAGTAATTGACGGCGCGTAGCAAAAGGATGACATGGTAAGGCGTGAAGCAGACCAGAAAGAACAAGACGACAGCCACGGCCAGGTTACGAACTTTGACTTTGGTCCGTAGCTTCAGGCCCGTGCTAGCTTGCACGTTAACAAGGATGGCCAAGTTGCAGACTATTAAAATGCACAGCGGGATGAAGAAACCGATGAAGAAGCGGGCATAGTTGAGTGCCGTCACAACATCAGAGGGGTTGCTTGGCTCGAAGCACCGCTTCTCCTCCATTTTCTCCGAGTTGCCCTCTGTCATGATGAAAACCGGCACGTGTCCCACAGCAACGACTACCACAATCACAACAGTGATGATCACGGCATGCCTCATCTTTCTCAGACCTCGAGACTCCACGGCGTAGACCACCCCGACGAAGCGGTCCATGGAAATGCAGCACATCAAGAAGATACTGATGTACATGTTGTTGAAGAACACATAGCCGGTGAACTTACAGGCCAGAGAGCCCCATTCCCAGTGATGGCCTCTGTTGATGTAAATGGCCCAGAGCGGAAGTGTACCTAGGTACATCAGGTCACATACTGACAGGCTGAAGAGGTAGATTCCTAGAACGTTCTTCCGACACACTTCGATGAGCGTGAAGAAGACTGTGATCAGGTTAGCAGGCAGACCTACTGTGATGACTATACTGTAGAGAGCCACAAGTGGAAGTGGGTTTTCTTCATCGTAAGGCGGCTCACAACCGTTTGTGCGGTTTGGGGGTATTGATGTTGTACTGGTTATGTTCATGGTCACTGGGAGGCTGAGACTATCCAAAAAGATAGAAAAAAAAATAGTTAAATTGGCGTTCATTTAAAGAAACATGCGGTTAGCAGCAGTAGTATGGCAATGGCATCTTAAACAGTGCTACCTTAAAGCTACACTTTGTAATTTTTTAAGTTGATTCTCTGCAAAAAACACTTTGTTCTTTCAAATTGATATGTACTCCTTCTACCAACTAATCAAGTATTCTCGTAAGCGTAGAATCTGCCATTTAGAATACATACGAGCGAATGGCGGCAGCCATGTTGCGCCTCCATCTTGAAAATACATTAGCCAAAGAGGGACATACCTGGAAATTCAAGCTTCGCCTTTCGCGTTTTGACACTCATTGGCACCGTGACGAATGCGAGGGGGAGATTATTCGCGACTGCCGGAAGATTTGAAATAATACGGCCACCGTAGGAGTTAAAACGCCCTCGGAATGGGAGGGGCTAGAAAGTAATATTCAGTTGGTAGTCATATACAATTTCACCGCTAGATGGGAGAAAATCCTACACAGTGTAGCTTTAAGTATAATAAATACATTTTCAGAAGTATGTTATCGTTTCCACTCAGATTATTTCCCACAGCAAAGTCAAATATTATAAAATACTATATACAGGACATTTTTATATTAATCAATGTATTAATATATTGGACAAACTAAACTCACAATTTTTGAGATGGCCATTTTAATCAGAGTTAAGGTGCGGTCACATTGTTCAGGGAATTTTCGCAGGGGAAAACCAGTCCAGAATCACACAATTGCGAATTTTAAGTGAGGGGAAAAGATTTCCTCTGACAGATTGTGCAACAGGTCCATGAGATTCACCGCATTACCAGCAGAAAAGCTGCTTGGTTTGAAACAGAGACTTCTCTGTGAGTTGTGCGACATATGTCGCTACACTATTGACAATAGACAACAGACCTTTTATGCCAGCAAAATTTTGCTAAAATTTCACTAATGGGACCACACCATTTAGTTGAACTTACAGAAATAACTGAATGAATTATGAAGCCACTAATCGTCACGTGACCTACTGAAAATATGGCGACCACCATGAGCGCCCCACACCATGGTAAATAAAACAGATTATTAGGCTACTGATAAATGATTTTAAACATTTTTAAGTACTATTCATTTCTAGATGTGTAGCTTTTAATGAGGAGAAAACAAACAACAACAAAAAAAAAAACACTACACCCAGCTTTAAACAATGCTGACTATCATTAAAGTCTTTTTATCCATCTTTTAACAAAATCATAAACATTCGATCCTGATAGAGAAAACCAATAGAAAGTATATAATATCAATATAATATAAGAGTTTGACAACATAACAAAAGTATGATGTCAAAATGTTCTACAAGTATAGCTCTTAAAAGAGGATATGCTGCATTAAAAAGCGTTCTTTTGTAGCATTTTTTAAGCTTCAGAACAGTAGCTATCAGTAGTTTTATCAAATTTGATTTTACAATTCAACAACATGATGCATTGGTTGTTTCCCTTGAAGAGGTAAGTTGAAACCACAACTATTTTGCATAACGAATAAAACAGTTACCTCTTCCAGGTGATCGTGGAAACTCTACTCAGTCTCAGTGTTCATATCATCAATCTCTTTTCCTATTTGTCAAATTATATTATGTAATACAAGCCCGAACGCTCTTTTTCATCCCCACGAATGCGTTAGATCCGTCCAGCGACACAGCCAAAAGGAAATGAGATGATAAGGATGAGCAAGTGTTCAGTTATCTGCAGTTACGTGTGAGATGCTGTCACTCACGTACGGTGTAGACAAAGGGTTAATAGTATGCAAATAGTATGCGTTTTGATACCTTTGTATCAAATACGTTTGAGACAGCAAGCCATCTGAGTAACATTTTATTTTACATTTTCTTACAAAGGCGACGTCATTTGTGGACATTATTATTATTATTGTTTTTTTCTTCACATTATTTTATCTTTAAACACGAGGTGGCTGAACTTACCTCGCTTTCCCTTACTGTAAGTAGCCTATTTATTTTGTTGCATTTGACCTAAGCGTGCTAAAACGTGGTCCTAAACACATCTGCGTTTACTATGGGGTCATATTTGAATAAGGCAATCTCTGATTGTTAAACATTAGATAAACACCCAAAACATTTTTCTCATGACTATATTTGGACTGCATGCATACACAACTGCTCTTCAGTGGGTTAAATCACCCACTTAGAACGTAAGACAAAAGGTTCCTCCAGAGGGCGCTGCAGGGATACAAATGTTTTTGTTTGTTTTGTGTGTGTGTGTGTGTGTGTGTGTGTGTGTGTGTGTGTGTGTGGAACAACTGTCTATGGTGTGGAAATGGCTGCTTTACAAAGCATTAAAATTCTTTAATAATGTATTCGCATAGGCCCAAACCCGTATGACTTTGTTTCGTCTGTGGAACACAACGTTATCATCACATTATTATTCCTTGCGACTTAATGAAATTTGGACTAAAAATGGAGGGGAAAATGAATATCTTGTTAATAATAATTTGATTGAATCTTCCAGTATACTGATACTCTAAAATAATAAAAAGTCATACATTCAACAATTACTTTTATATAATATAACATAATTCTTAACCTTTTATATTATTTTTTTGTGTTATGTAATTTTGTATGTCAAACCACATGCTTTTATAATTTGATTACAATCTGTGATGAAATTTCAATGTAGCCTATATTTAACTTTTTTTTTTTTTTTGTTATATTAAAGAATTGAATCCATCAAGACTTTTAAACTGTTGCAAAATCCGTCCTGGATGTGTTGCTGTGGTGACGCTTTACGGCATTTGAATCATGGCGGAGTCGCTGAACGGTGTACAGTTGAGCACGGTAAATACTTGATTTTAACCACTTCAGACACAAATGCAATCGCATGTCACGAGTTTTTCAATAGATTGTGCTTTTAGCAGGGAAAGATATATGCTGAATCTGTGCGGTAAACCTGTAGATTATGTTTTATTTACGATTTAATGATGAACATTTTGGTCAGATACCAGATTTTGTTGACATGATTGTTGTTTATCATCCAGCATGTAAAGCAGCAGATTTTAACAGCGCTCTATTCTACATCATCGCATATTCTATGGCATTTAGTACGTTTTTTGTCTCTTTAAATTTGTAACATGAGCTGTTAATATTTTGTGTTAAATGGTTGGTAGAAAATTATGGTATGTTTTTTTAGTTACATTTTCGGGCTGATGCTTTTAAAAGTTTAATTTGTTTACGAAACGACGAAAATCATAAATAAAGATCCACTCTCACTTAAATTGAGTTGAATAAGACCTTTTGAGAGACAAATTTTTTACCAGGTCTTCGGCCTTGTGCAATTTTTTTTCCACCTTTTAGTGCAGCTTTTTAACAATATATATATATAATCATTATTTATAATCAGAATATTTGATAATAGTTTTTTATTTGATATCTGCTAGTACATAATGTAGTCTTGCATATTCTAGCCATATTTAATATGTGGTTAACTAACTTATACTTCTTAAAAACTTATACTCACCCCACACACACACACACACACACACACACACACACACACACAAATAACATTTAACAAGTTTAGAAAAATTTGGTTGTGAATGTTGAGCTAGATTTGAAACGCAAGTATGCGTCAGGACTGACCCTTGGTTTTCCTTGAATGATCCTGTGGCAGACAGTGAGGTTAACTCAATCATCAAGTTATATTATAATTAAAATATATTTCTTCCTGGTCTAAACAATAATCAAATTTTTGTAAAAGATTGGGAAGACTGTGATCAGACTCATCGTAATTGTTAGATTGTGCCAACAATAAAGAAAATCTTTAAACTAGTTGTCAAGCTTGACTTTCACCGTTTTACAGTGTTTTGGAGAGTGTTTTGATTGCTAAAATGTAATTTTTGAACACTCAAATACAATTATAAATTCCATATTTCATCATATGATCATTTAATTTAATTTTACTATATTGTTTATGCTCTTTCTCTTTTGCCACCAGAAATGGCAGGAGGCTTCAAACAGAGGGGCTGCTATACTCAGCTATTTGGGGGAGCAGGTCCCCCTGATTTACTGCCTAGAGAGAGAGCCACAGCCAGGAGAGGAGGAGCAAAAGGTTGAGGAACGCCTCCTGTATCCTCTGGAGTGCTTTCTTTTTGGGGAGGACCCCTGTGTGGGCTTGGAGAAGCTACAGCAACACAACAGCAGCTCATCAGCTCAGCAGTGTGGACGTGTCTTCAAAGAGGGCGAGACCGTCTACTCCTGCAGGTTAGAATGGTGAAGTAAAAATACTTCACGGTTTATGCAGTCACCATCAGCTGAAAGTGACATGTGAAGGCCGAGTTTGGTAACCCATGTCCTCTGCATTTAACTTATCGAAGTTAGTGCACACACATTAGGAGCAGTGAGAAGTGAACACGCTCACTGCAAACCGTGGACACACACCGGGGGCAGTGGGCAGCCATTTTGCTGTGACGCCCGGATAACATACTCCTATGTATGTTTGTAAGGAGTACATCAGCAAGACTGATTGATGGGCCGGTATTTCCGTATTTGGGCATTGTTTCGATGCGCATTGTTCATTGGACAGCCGTGGTCAATGGACAATGCACGCTTTGCTTATTCAAGTTAGTGGCGAGGCCAGAATTTTTAAAGTGAGTGGACCTTGGTGAAATAGGGTGGACCTCAATGCCTACTCTCAAATGACATAATTTTACAATTCATGGGATACAAATAATTAGACAATGAAGATGAGTTAAATGTGATTTATTTTCAGCCAACAGTTTCATGAAAATGACAAAATCTATTATAAACAGGCTTAAAATAACCAATGAATACAATAGATGAAGGGTAAATAATTATAGACATAGTGTGTAAGGCTGGGAAAGGCTTCCCCTGGTCTTGGACTTGGATTTGGCATGGGATTTTCTCACTGCTTCTGATTGCTTTTAGACTTGTAGGGAAAAATCTGCTCATAACCGCTGGTCTAGGATCAGTTTGCTCCGTAATAATAATAGCACATTGGCGATTTGGCAAATGATCCTGTGCATATCATCTGTGTTTACACTCTGGAGAGCATCAAATGGTTATTTTTACAACGTGCTTTTTTAGCATTGAGCAGTGTAGCTAATGACAGACATGTCTGTTGAGTTCTTGAATGCAATGGCCAATCAGAGGTGTTTAAGTTAGAATCCACTAACTGCTCAAAGCTGGAGTTTTGTCCAGTTCTGCACGCTCACAAATCCTCTCATTAGAACAAGGTGTAGACATATTATATATAAGCATTAAGCAATATCACATGAGTAGCCGTGCCATATGGCTCCAATGTGCCGTAGGCAATCACAACCACGCTGATGTAGAGCCATATCGCATGGTTAGGAGTGTGATATTGTGTTTATACAACAGTATGACGGCACAACTGTGTAAATAAATCAAAAACAACAATGGAGTGTCTTTAAAAACCCTCTTCCTTCCGCCACGGATTCAGATCTCAGGTTGACAGTTTAACAGATGAGCCCAAGGCACTGTTACTAACTCTAATATGTCACTTTAGAAATAGCAACAAGAAATGCTGAGTCACTTCATTGAAGCTTCTTGTGTTATGTAGAGTAATGAGAGAGAGAGATCAACTAAGCAAGTGCATTATCCGCTTCTAGCTGATATTCTTTAGGTCAATCTTATATTCATAATCATAAAATCTGTTGAATGTGTGCTGAGGAAAGCAATATCTTTGTCTTTGTCCTTTAAACAGTTAAGGGGATTTCCCATGACAGCACTAGCCAATGCATTTACAACCTTGTTTCAGTCACTTTCACCATAAAAGTCTTTGCTATTGGCTTCCTCATGAAGATAGTCTTTGCAACCATCTAATGTTATAATGTAACTTTCACTGAAGTCGAAATCAAAATCACTAACGGACCCTTTCTCAATATAAATCGCATATTTGAGGTATAAATAACTATAAAAAAAAAAAAATTTTATTGAGATTGTGAGGAGCCCTGTTCAATGTATGGGTTGCATTCGACACTATTGCTTTCCTTGCCTTGAATCATCCTTATATGTATCTCCAGGGACTGTGCAATAGATCCCACCTGTGTACTCTGCATAGAATGCTTCCAGAAGAGTGTGCACAAAAGTCATCGCTACAAGGTACGTGCACTCATCATCATCATCTTCATTATTATTATTATTATTTTATTTTTTTTACCTTTAATGTTTATGATATAGTTTTTAAAAAAAATGTAATTACATAAATTTTTTTATTTTTTATTCTTATATATTATATTATATGATGTATTTGTTATTATAATTATAATTATTTACGTTGCGACCGCAGATGCATGCCTCAGCAGGAGGAGGTTTTTGCGATTGTGGAGACCTGGAGGCTTGGAAGACCGGACCCTGCTGCTCTCAACACGACCCTGGCACTTCAGTTGCTATGGAAACGGTACAGTTCATTCTCCTGAAGCTTATCGGTGTAACGATTGTTGTAGACTTTTACCGTGAACAGTATTGTTGAACTAACTTCCTGCCTTGAGGTCAGAGGAGCTGTTCTGCCCCTGCGTTCGCTAACCCCCAGCCCTCCCTCCCTCTGTGGGAAAACGGAGTGTGTGGGAAAGTGACACGCTGTGATCGGCTGTGATGCAAAACCAGCTGGAAAAAACAAACAGACTACAGGGGTAGAAGAACAAGTAAAGTCTTTCGTGAGAGGGTTTGTTGTACAAGCAAACAAATGTGTTAGAATGAAAGTAATAGACTTGGTGTTTAAGGGTATAAATCCCAGTATTCCATCAAAAGCTAGGTTGTACTGACATGGGATGTAATCATGGCAGATTTCTAGCTGTGTGCCTGGATTTTGGCCTGGAAAGCAGATGGTCTGTTTCAGTGGTCAGATAATTCAATAGATCCGCCGTGATCAGATCAGGGTCTAGATCCACACTCACTCACCACATACTCACCTTTGTCGGAAAACAGCAGGTGGCTTTTTGTCTTTGACACCCTCAGGCGAGATCTAAACATGCACATAATGAACATGACAGATTAGCATTAAACCAAAACAACAAGCATCATATCCTGCTCAAAGTGTCTGCCATGCACAGTCAATTTATGAGCACTTTCGGTACCTGAACTCTTTTAATGGAGTGACTGGCTTTTAGGAGATGTTACAGATTGTGATGTTCTGGTGGTGTTCAGAAAATTGAGGATGTTTGGAAGGTTACTGCAGTAAGGCCTCTGGGAGCTCGACTTCTTGCCAGATATCAGACAAATATACAAATGAGAATAAACAACAGTGATGTTATTTTTGTGATCTTCCCTCTGTGAGCCTGCTGTCCCAGTACTTAGCAGAATTCCCAAGCTGTTCTTTTCCACACCGTGAAAGTGAATGGGGACTAGCGCTATCAAGGTCCATAAACAAAAATAAAGGCATCATCAAAGTAGTCCACATGACTCGTCTCGTGCACTGTATTTCAAATCTACTAAGGTCATGTGAGACAAAGGCCACAGTTTAAATCATTCACTGAAAATCTTCTCATCCACTCGAGCTCTGAAATTCTCATTTTCATCAAATTGACAGGCAAGGGTGTCAGTACGTAGCTGAAAAAAGGAAATGAGGGTCTGCCTATAACCAGAGCCGTTATCCAACTGAAGGCACTGGACTTCGCCAAAGACCTGAACATACCCGCCAGCGAGGCAACTCATTTCTTATTTCGGCTACGTACTGACACACTTGCCTGTCAGTTTCTTTGAGCCGGCCGGTTTGATGCGGCGTAAGAATGATTTAGTCTTGCTCAGCGCTTGCCCTCTGACTTTAGGGAGAAACTGCTGTCTTTTCAGCGCTATGTGATCGAGTTAAGGAATTTTTTTTTCACATCCCCTGCATCAGATAGGTGATGCGATCAAACACCTGTGTTTTTGACATGCTAATGCTTTTAATGTACATAAAACGCGCTGTCAGTGAATGTCCTCCTGACACACACACACATTCACACGACCCACAGATAGACGCGCGCCAGTATCAAGTTCTCTTTCGCGGTAGAACGAACAACACACATGTATGCCAAAATGAACGCGCTGCCTGTGAATGTCCTGACTGTGACACACAGAAAGACTCGCGCTAATATCGTGCATGCGCACAAAACAGCATGCCAGAATACAGTTCTGCGCGTGTGAGATCCGCATCTCTGACAGCAGCGGCTGGTCTTAAAGGGACAGTACACAGTAGCCACTAATTATATCTGTCGCTAAAGTTAATCAAAGAACAAAGGGAACAGAGAAAAACACTCACTGCTCTTGACTAAAGAACTTTTTTTCTTTAGGCAGATTATCACTAATCTGTGTGTGCATTTATTTTCCTTGAGAACCAAGCAAGTCATGAAACCATTTGTTTATTATATCGTATATCGCATATCGCAATATTAACCTCATTTATCGCAATATGACATTTTCCCCAAATCGTGCAGCCCTAGTTCCCAGTATGCATACGGTTAGAAGATGGCTGTGTCTCATGTGACCTTGTTATTTGTACACGCTGTGACTATACAAATCACAACATGTAAATAGGAAAATGTTGGCGTTATTTTGTCACTGATTGGGAGCAGTATGCTAGCTGGAGCCATTTACCTCCAGTCTTTGTGCTAAGCTAGGCTAGCGGTGGGTGCGTCAGACAGAGTTACGGCACGCACGGAGATGAAAAGGGTATGTGTGGACTTGGGGGATACGGTGAATAAGCTAAAGTCCCAAAAAGTCAGCGTGCTCCTTTAAGGGATGTAGAATATGGTCATGCAAAATAAGGCATTAATATGTGCTTTATAAGTACTGATAAACAGCCAATATCCTGGTAATATGCGTGCTAATAACAACTAGTAATCGCGTGAACCTTAAACTAAAAGGTTATCAAAAATTATTTTAAATAAAAGCATTTTCTTCCTCATCTTATAATCAGGGTCGTCTTATATTTGGAACAATACGGTAATAGATTTTTGTAGGTGAGAAGAAAACCAATTGTATACAAAAAGTTTAACCATTCTGTGAACAACTAAAAACGAAAGGACTCTCAGTGACTGTTGCCGTCATGTGTGTCACAGGATGAGTGTGTGATGGATCCAGGTCTTCAAGGAAGGGCTCAGACGCTGTTCCACCTGTTGCTGCGGTACACGGCAGACATGCTGGTTTGGGAAGAGAACAATGAACTATCAGAAGAGCTGAAGCCAAAGTGAGATATGCAGTTACGTGCTCCACCTTCAGCAAAAAAAAAAAAGGTTAAAGGTTAATGTTATTTAATATTGTGTTTAGAGTGAAAGAAGACACCTACTTCTGTGTGCTCTACAACGATGAACATCACTCATATGACCACGTCATCTACACACTTCAGCGAGCAATCGCCTGTGACCAGAATCAGGCTCAAATCTACACTGCACTCATTGACAAGGAAGTGAGTTTACTTAGCATCCACTTTCCACATGCTCTTACGTTGTCAATGCACAGACTTTTCAATAGTGCCGTTATTATGATGTCAGGGGCGGAAAGCAGTGAAGAGAGGTACCCTCAGATCCTGTCAAGACGCCAGGGATAATATCAAGGTAAACATACTTGTACACTCTATATACACTCATTTGGTTGTTTGTAGATGTAACGACTATTTCAAATTTGTTAACTCGCATTTGAGTTTCCTGTGCAGCGTAACTCAGAGCACATTATCCAGAGACCTTTGCGGGTGGAGATTCTTCACACTGCTGTTATGGCCCATCAGACCTTCGCCCTCAGACTCGGCGCATGGTTCCAGAAGATCATTGGCTACTCAGGTAGACCATTTAGGACTCGTGAACTAAGGACTGGTTCTTGTTTATAACTCTTCCATTTTTAGATCGATATAATACTGTTCACAACAGTTACATTTACACGGCATCCGTTTCATGGCTGTAGTAAGCCCTTCTGAATCTATAGTGCAAACATCGATTCAGCCCTTCTGAGGGGTGTGTTCACACTTGGCACACTCTGGTGCGATTGCTCTGATAGTGCAGTTGGTGCACACCAAATGAACCCTGGTGCAGTTCGACTGAAATATGAACACAACATGGACTAAAGACATGTAAACGAAACAACAACATGACTTGGCGTCACAAGATGCGACCCTAAAAAGGACAGAATTCTCAAGCATACAGTCGTTTTTTTCTCTACATAGTCGCGATTTGGCCATCCCAGTTCGGTACAGGTGTCAGAACCGCGTCTCGGATCTTTGTTTGTGTGTGTATAATGGAGGAATTCCTAATATACTTTAAAATATAATTTATATCTGTGATGCAAAGCTGAGTTTTCATCAGCCATTACTCTTAAGTGTCATTAGTGCCTTCATTACTCTTCGGTCTTCAGTATCACATGATCTGTCAGAAATAATTTTCAGGATTCATTGAAGAATAAAAAGTTTAAAAGAATTGTTGCATTTTTTCTAACATTTATAAATCTTTGCTATTCTTTTCTATTTTAAATAAGTGCTGTTCTTTTTTAACTTTTTATTCATCAGAGAATCCTGAAAAAATGTATCGCAGGTTATTAGAAAATATTAAGCAGCACAACCAATGCTGATTATGACTGAGTATCAAATCAGCATATTAGAATGATTTCTGAAGGATCATGTGACTGAAGACTGGAGTAATGATGCTGAAAATTTAGCTTTGCATCACAGAAATAAATTCTTTATTGAAGTATATTAAAATAGAAAACCATTATTTTTAAATTAATAATATTTCACAATATTTTCACATAATATTTTTTTTCTGTATTTTTGATCAAATAAATGCAGGCTTGATGAGCATAAGAGACTTCTTTCAAAAACATTAAAAATAGTAATGTTTCCAAACTTTTGACCGGTACTGTATAACAATAATCTGTATCTATTTATACATTTTAATATATATTTTTTCCTTAAAAGAAATGTTACCAGGGTTTTGAGACCGGCTTTTATGTTGCTTATTTTTATAAAACATGTTGAGGTTTTGTCCTTGTCGTTGGTTCTGTAGTTGGCCTCAGGGAGGTGTTCTGCCAGGTGGCTTTGGAGCCGGCCGCAGAAAACGATAAACTCTGCTTGATCAGTCGACTCATGCTGCATGATGCCAAACTTTATAAAGGTAAATATTGCAATCTCTATAACGGGGTAGCACGATATACTGTATTGATGATAATCCTGATATTTAAAAAACGAAATATCGTTATGTTAATAAGGGTTGTCCCAAAATGCTGGTATTGGCGATAACAGTAATATTTAAAATGAATAGTACACATATGATGATTTGACACGTGAATGGACAAAGACATCCTGTAGCTGAACGAAATGCAGATATAGAGACATTTTGACTGATCAAACATGAAGAGAATTAACACACCATTGCCACAGTAAATGGTTTATCTGTGTTATTCAAGCCATCTCGAGTATTTTCATAAAGATAATGTATATTTATAATGCAGTGCCAATTGACATAGCCTTTATGTCCATATAGAATACTATAAAATAATATAATTTCTGCCTCATTCTGTGATAAGAAGCCACATCAATTCACAGAAGGAAGTTATTTCAAACTGGTTTCCATTAAGTGTAATTGTTCCTTTTGAATGCAGTTGTGTGATTCTTCACAAGAAGGATGAATTTGACCGATAGCATTATTATTATTATTATTATTTTAAATATTTCTATATTTATATAATCTATAATAATGATCATTATTGTGAATTCTTTTGGCCATGATAATCATGTAGTGAAAAATCTGGAATCGTGACAGCCCTACTCTTCAATTAAGTTATGCACGTTCAGTAGCTTGAAAACATTTAAAATCTGGTTAGATCTTCTTGGTACTGTCTCTAAATCTTTTTCTTTCTTTTTTTTACTCTCCTCAGGAGCCCGCAAGGTCGTCCATGAGTTAATTTTCACTAGTTTACTGATGGACACCGAATACAAGAAGCAGTTTGCCATGAAATTCACAGAGGTATCATTTTGCATCTGCATATCATTTCACATATATTTGAATGTTTAAGTAATATTGTAGTATGTTGTTTTACACTTGTCACATGCTTGGCATTAGCAAAAACAGCTGAGATCTGAGGTCTAACGTGTGTACATCGTGTTTCAGCACTACAAGCAGCTTCAGGAAGACTTCATCAGTGATGACCATCAGAGGAACATCTCCATCACAGCCTTGTCTGTGCAAATCTACACTGTTCCCACGCTGGTATGATGAACGTCTGTCGGAAAATTACAGCAGTCGTGTGTCTAAAATGTGCAGTGTTTTTCTGTATCCAGAGATCCATTGTCTTTATTGCGTCAACTCATAAATGCAATTAAAATGTAATTAAATATAGTTACAAGAAGTCTACATAATTAACATAGTAGTTCTGTAGTAATTACAAGGAAACTCAATTTTGTATGTGTTAGCATACAGAATGTGAGAATGCAGTCTGATCAGAAATCAGGCAGATCTTGTTCTTGTTCAACTATTGCACACAAGTTGTATGGACCATTATACATATTAAATTATGTATATTATAAGCATATTTTTCACTATAAAGAACCTTTTGTGCATTGAAAAAGATAAAGGTTTGTCATGGAACCGTTCATGCTAATAATAACCCTCTGTTTTTAAGAGAGTGCTGTAAGTAAATGAAAGAACATTCATTTAACTCTATTTAAAGGTTGAAGGCATTTAACGGTGTCGTCTTTTTTTCAGGCCAGGCAGTTGATTGAGGAGGGCAACGTCATCAAGGTCATTATAGACACTGTAATGGAGATGATGCGGGAACATCTGGACAGCAACCACCGCTTCCACTTCCAAGGCCACAACCCCGACAAGTTCTTCCGGGTTCAAGTTATCTTCCATGACCTCAGGTCTACACACAACCCTTGAATTACGGAACATAATAACAGCTCTGTTTTATTTTGATCAGCTGGCTCAATTCAGATTTTGACGTCATCAGGTACATTCTAATCAGTAAGCCCTCTGTGTGGACGGAGGCGATGAGGGTGAAGTTCCTCGAAGGTTTCTGCGTCTTTCTCCGCTTCCTTTGCTGTATGCAGGTGATGCTTTCTCCCATCTAAAGGTTATGTGCCTGAAAGTCTGTGGTTTGGTTAGATCTGTAGCTTAATTGAATCTCATTCTTTGGTGACAGGGGATGGAGGAGGTGAAGAGGCAGTTTGGTCAGCATGTAGAAGTGGAGCCGGAGTGGGAGGCGGGTTTTACCCTCCAGATGCAGCTACGCCACATTCTTGCCATGTTTCAGGACTGGTGTTCATCTGACGTGAGTCACGGCTTGTCAGAGATCTTGCTTTTCTGTGCTGCTTTTTAGGATAAGATATATACAAGTAATTGATGATAGGGAATATTGTATGTAACATGATTACGTAGTATGAATATATGAAATAAATACACTACCAATTAAAACTATTTTACATTGTTCCTTTAAAACTATTTTGGCAGAACATCTGCAGACATGTATGACTGTGCTGTGAGCTCCAAAAGCCTGTATATATTCAAATTTGTTTATATATTCTAACGTGTACAGTACGTATGCACACTAATGTATAAAAGTAAATGTAGAACAGCTAAAATATAATTTGACTCTGATTTAACTACCATTCAAAACTTTGGGGTCAATAATATTTGTAAGGTTTTTGAAAGAGGAAACTAATAAATTTTAGGATTCTTTGATAAATAAAAGAGGATTTATTTGAAAAAGTTTTAGCTTGTTGTAAATGTAAGAGCTAGTGACCTGTTACAGATATAATAACCGTCCATTTCAAGATAACATACATTTAAATAAAATATACCTAACCATCTGGACAGTTTCATATTGAAAAAAAGAAAGTCAAATATGTCAAGCCAATCACAACCAGTTGCCCACCAAAATCAGGCAAGGTTTCTCTCTAGATTTTGACATTGCAATGCAAACTGGTAATTGACATAATGAAAATCCAAACTGTTAATCACTTCAGACTCTACGGCCAACAAAGGAAGTGCGGATGGTCTTCAGCACATTCACTCATAATTGACAAATATTTTCAAATATTTCACTGTGTGCCACCAGCTGCAAAGTACAATGTGAGTGCAATCGTCAAGTCAAACTATTTCTACTTTGCTCAGTTACAAAAAACACTATGGTAAAACAGATTGTGCTTTATTACCATCAATTATGTTTTATAATCATACTCATGGAAAGAATCAATCATGTAAAAATCAACTTCGGGTCACCGATTGACTCGCTGTAATGCTGAGACCAAGTGCTTGAATTCTCAAGCCTTACTATTGCTTGACTGATTATCTTACAAATTGTTTATCCACTAGTTAATGAATTACCTGAAAATGTGACACTGTGTGGACGTGTGCGTGTTTGTGTGTGGCCTTGGTAAACCTTACGTTGTGGGGACAAAAATGTCCCCGCAAGGACTGCAATACTATACATCTTTGACATTTTTGGTCCACATGAGGAAAACAGCTTATAAATCATTCTAAATTATGTTTTTTGAAAATGAAAAAATACCGAAAGATTTTGTGAGGGTTGTGTTTAGGAGATTGAATACAGTTTTTACAGTATACAAATCATTATGTCTATGGAAAGTCCCCATAAAACATGGGCGTGTGTGTTCTTTACCCACAGGAGCGGGTTCTGCTGTTGGCGTTTCAGGAGTGTCACAGAGCTCTGATGTCCTGCACCAACCAGCCGTTCCGCAGCGAGCCAGCGGACAGCTACATGTGCAAGCAGATCCTCCACTCGCGGCCATACAAAGTCTCCCAGGAGCCCGTCTCCATCCACCTGCCCATCTCCAGACTACTGGCCGGTTAGCAGAATTGTTGAATTTCTGCATCAGAAGTCAGAATTTGCGGGGTTTCTCGCTGGTGATGTTTTGAAATGACACAGGAAGTCATGTCTGCGGTTTCTTCAAAAATTGCAGTGTTCTTGCGTGAAAGAGATCATTTACTATTTTTCAATGCAACCCATATTTTTTTCTGCCAACATTCTTTTATTTTACATTGTTCCTTGTTCCTTGTTACATTGGTCCAAACTATTTTGGCAGAACATCTGTGGACATGTATGACTGTGCCGTGAGCTCCAAAAGCCTGTTTGGCTGCATTCCTTTTAAAAAACAAAACTAAAACAATAATCTGTTTTCATTAATTAGATTTTATGACATGCTTTTAATAGATTTTGTTTTTTATATATATATAAAATATATATATATATATTCAAATTTGTTTATATATTCTATGTATGCACACTAATATATAAAAGTAAATGTAGTACAGCTAAAATATAATTTGACTCTGATTTAACTACCATTTACTACCATTCAAAAGTTTGAGGTCAGTAAGATTGTTTAAAGTTTCTTATGCTCAGCAGGGCTGTATTTATTTGATAAACAGTCATATTGTGAAATATAATTACAATTTAAAATAGCAGTTTTTTTTTAAATGTTTAATTTAAAATATATTAAAATAGAAAATAGTCATTTTAATTGTAATAATGTATTCCTGTGATGGTAAATCTGAATTTTCAGCATCATTACTCCAGTGTTTAGCGTCACATGATCCTTCAGAAATCATTCTGATATGCTGATTTTGTGCTCAAGAAACATTTCTTATTATTATCAGTGTTGGGAATAGTTGTGCCGCTAAATATTTTTTAGATGTATATTCAACATTCTTTATTGAATAGAAAGTTTAAAAGAACACCATTTATTTAAAGGTATAATGGAGGATTTTTTATTTCCGGGTGGATCACCTATACTATTGGTCCTCCTAATTGTCAATCATTCTGGTGAATCAATCAAACTTATTCAAAAAGTGGAGAGGGCGGGTCTTATCTAAAATTCGGAAAGATCCTCCACTATACCTTTAATATAGAAATATTTAGAAATCTTTTTGTAAAATCTTTCATTTATTTATTTTTAAGGCTTTACTGTCACTTTTGATCAATTTAATGCATACTTGCTAAATAAAATAATCCGTTTATTTTAAAATAAAAAAACAACAACAAAAATGTAGAGACCCCAAACTTTTGAATGGTAGTGTATTTCCATATATTATTTGAACTCATTGATCATTTTTTTTGTTACTTCAGTAATCTCTGGCTGTTATCTAACCCCAGTCTGAATCTGCTCTCAGGTCTATATGTGCTGCTGTGCCAGACTGGAGCAATCCAGTACCTCCCTGACTTTGTGGATCCTGTGAGTGTAGCATTCATGAATAAAATGAACCTGTAACGTGTGAAGTTCTAGTACTGTGGTTTATAGGTGTGTGTGTGTGTGTGTGTTTCAGGTGCAGCTGAACTTCACTGAGCTAGCGGATCAGCCCCTGCGCTGTGTTGTGTTGGCGGCTCAGGTCGGTGCCGATATGTGGCGCAGAAACGGCCTGTCACTCGTCAGCCAGGTGAGGGCCACACTAATTCCAAAACATTTTTTAAAGATTGGTCACACATCAGATGTCACTAAAAACATCAAAGTAGACAATATTTGTAAGCACAATAGTTCAATTCTCTGAAAAACCTGAATAACATGTTCAAAATCTGAACATAACAAAGTCTCCAAATAAAAACTGTCGGATCATCAACCGATATTGATGATATTTCAAACACATCTGTAGTTTCATTTTAACATCTTGTAAATTTTGGATGTGGTGTGAAATGGCTCTTAATGATTTTTGATGCAGTCGATATTGTATTGTACGAAAATATACATGAACGTATGTATTGTATATTTGAGAAGTGAAAAGGACAAAAAACACACACTATGTAAAATTTTAAAGGGGTCATATGATGCTAATTAATGTTTTCCATTTCCTTTAGTGTGTAATGTATCTGTTTGTGCATGTATACGATCTGCAAAGTTATAAAGCTCATAGACTCCTACAAAGAGATTTATTCTATCTAACAGAGAACACTGATCCAGATCCACTGTGAAACATTCTGCTCAAATCATGCTTGCAAAGTTGGTTTCGATCGACCGGCTTGATCATCTCGGGGCCGAAAAGATACAGTAAAATCGATGACGTTATTAACTGTGTGTTTACAGTTGCTTAAAGCTGAAGCTTGCGATTATGATAAAGGGGCGTTACATTTCCGACACATGCTTGAGCTGTTTGGCCAATCACAACGCACAAGGTCAGCTGGCCAATCAGAGCGCACTGAGGATTTTCGGAAGAAGGGGCTTTGTAGAAATAGAGGAGCTGCAATAATGTACAGTATGTCAAAAATAATACTTTTTTAAACATTAAAGCATCTTAACATATCCTATTACTCCCAATAATCTAAAATAATGAAATAGCTTCATATAACCCCTTTAAATACACTGGTTGTGTTGTGTCATTTATGTATTCTAACTTTGGCTGATGTTTGTTGGCTCTGTTGTTAGGTGTATTACTATCAGGATGTAAAGTGCAGGGATGAAATGTTTGATAAGGATGTTATGATGCTGCAGGTATGTGCATAAAATCATAAATGTGTAAATAAAATGTATTTTATTTAATTTTTTATATATAATTATAAAATTAATAAAAAATATATTCATATTAATAACATTTTCTGGCCAACCACAGATTGCTGCTTCCAAAATGGACCCCAATCATTTCCTCATGCTTGTTCTTTTGAGATTTGAACTTTTCGATATTTTTAACGGCAACTGCTCCAGTAAAGATCAGGTGAGTAATTTGAGATCAAAAAATTTTCTCATAAATAATTGTTGATTTTGATTGGTTTCTGTGCCTTTTCATCACACAGGAAGTACTGAAACAGTGGAATAGGTTAACAGAGCAGATGCTCTACCTGATAATCGTCATTGTTGGTAAGATCTCATATCATGACCTTTTATTCCCATCATAGTTAGTTACGGACATTTTTACAGTTTGCTGTCTCTAGTTGATGTGTTATCAGTTGACAGTTTTATGTAAATGGTTTTATTGGAGACACTGCCTTTATTGTTTTACCTCATGTATAAATATTTTACATGCAAAATATGCAGGTGAGCGGTACGTACCTGGAATAAGTCATGTGACTAAGGAGGACGTGACTATGAGGGAGGTTATCCATCTGCTCTGTATTGAACCCATGGCTCATAGCAGCCTGGTCAAAAGCCTGCCTGATAATGTAAGACATTTAGTGCATTTATACTGTATTTAGTGCATATATTTCATGGTATTATTTTAATTTATGTATTGATTTATTGCTAACATTTTACAAAAAGCTCCCATTAGTTAACGCATTAACTAACTTTAACAATTGTTACAGTTTTTATTAGACTAATGTCAGTTTAAATGTTAGTTCATATAAAGTACAACTGTTCAATAGCAGTTTCCATCCAAAGTTGCAAAAATGGAATATCGCTTAACATTTCAGTTTCCATTCCATATGTTCAAGAGAATTTTTTTTTTTTTTTTGGGAAATTGGTGCAAAATATCTGTACTTAAAATGTGGCTCTTTTTTTGTACATCATAGATGACAGACGAAACACAATATACGCTGTCATGCTATCTTGCGTTCAGATGCCTGGTGTTGGGAAATGCAATCATGCGAGACATTTCTGGGGAGGAATTAAACCAAATCATTCTGATGAGACACTTTGGCTCAGGCGTTTCAGAATGATCAAACCCAATATTTGAGATGCTGTGCAATGAAATTGGTCCGCTGGTTGGTCCAGTTTTCCAATCGCATCCAAAAATGTGTTTCCATCGTAGTTTATGCACGTGTTCTTGTCGGATAAAACATTTACAGGGTTCAAGCAAAAAAAAAAATTACATTTGGAAAATGTTTGCTTTAAGGCGAGACACGGCAGGCAAAAACATCGTTTTTTTTTACTGGTCAATTTTGAGATTTTTGGATATTTGTCTTCAATAACATGTCTTCTTTCAGACTTGTGTTGAAAAAAAGTCCCAAATACACATTTAGGTCTTTATTTTATTACACTTTGTCTGTTTGCGTCTGTAGATTTCTCATAAATTCAACAAAAGTTTGCGTTCTTAATCAACATGCTGCTCCGCGATCTCTGCCGTCAGCCTGTCATCACATGCACCGTTAGGAAGCTCTCTCTCTTGTGTACAATCCTGTCGGATCCAAATATGGTCATTTCATTCTATCAGCAACCAATCGTGAAAGTAAAAGGGCTGAATGCGCAATCTCATTGGCTGATGAAAAATCTTTAAAGCCCGTTTTCTCACAATGACTTTTCTCTCATACTCCAAGTCCGAAATCTCCACTTCAGTAGCACCTATATACACCAAACTTTCCAGTCTTGTACCTAGTTATATTATGAAGACATTTACAGAGGGATTTGTAAATATATTATTCCTAGCCTGATTTATATAACATTTTATTCCCAAAAACATGGCGAAAATCATTTTTTTAAGGCTATTGACAGTATTTTCTGATTTACAGGATAACAAAAGTAGATATCCATAAATAATTTAACTAATAATTTAGTAATTTCCAACTAATAATTTAGTAATTTTTTTCCCATCTAATATGTGAACACAATGAAAAAATAAATTTTAACCTGGCTTTATCCAATACTCAGATATCGTTTTTTAAAATATATGCAAATTAGTGCATATTTGATTAGATATTGCCTGATTTGCATATTTAAACATTAAATTACAGAAAACTTGTAATACATTTTTTTCTCATCTTAATGTAGGTAATCAACTGGGAAAGTTTCATGGTGATATCTGCTAGTTAATAATTTGACCCTATTCACCTGTAGTGTCTCGCTTTAACTGTTGTGCTTTCAAGGTTTGAAATATGCTTGAATTTTGAAAATCATCCTTGAAAATGCTTGTTTTTTTTCTTAGAACGCCTCGATTTAAAAAAAGAAAGAAAATAATTACTTTTGAGAATAGTCATGGATCATTTGCGCATCATTGCATTGATATCACACGAGCATTTAGTGTTGGGCGATGTGCTCTATAGTCAAATCGTCCTATCGTCAGCCTGTGAGATCGGCGATACACAATATTATCGTCCGCTGTTTTTATTATTCATATTAACTTAATGAATAAACCTTATTTTAAACTGTTACCTATTTAGTTAAAATATTTATTCAATTATTCAGCATTACATTAAAATGATGGTAGACAGTTCTGACTGAGATTTACGTACATTAACTTACTTAAATTACATTGTCTGAATGTGTGTGGTAGTTTATAAACTAAAAACTTGTAAAAAATTGTATCTGTTCTAACTAAATTAAAAAAAAATTTTAATGCATCACAGGAAAGCCACGAAACAGTGCTTGAAACGGTTATCTCCAAAGTTGCCACTTTCAAGTGAGTACATTTCACCAAATGTTTAGTTGGTTATATCAGTTATTACACTGTTATTACTAGTTGTTATACCAGTTGTTACACTGACCGCTCTAAAGTATATTCCAAACAGCACTCTCTAACATTTAACTCTTTGTTAAATGCTGTTTAGAAAACCAGGAGTGTCAGGCCATGGCTTGTATGAGCTGAAGAAGGAATATCTGAAAGAGTTTAACCCCTTCTTCTATCATTATTCCAGACCACAGCATAGTAAGGTATATGATGCACCTGTTATCTCTTTGTCTCATTCAGTAAAACACATTAGTCTTGAAACAGCAGGATGTTTTTTTTTTGTTCATGTCAGGCAGAAGAGGCTCAGAAGAAAATGAATCGAGAGGGCAGTAATAAAGGTATGTAGATCTGTTTTGTACTGAAAACAACTGTACGCATGTAGTGCAGAATAAAAAATGCAACATTTGTTTATATACAAGTAAGATTTAAAAAAATGTATTATCAATTATATGATAATGAATATGAGCAGATCTTTTGAGTCATTTTTACTATAATTGTGCATTTTTGCACCTGAATGCTGCATTGACCAATCAGAAGCCAGGACCGGAACTGCCCATTTATGATTTTTCAACGGTTGATATCTGATGTTCCTCTGTTTTAGCCCTCTGCCCCCCAGTGCCCCCTCACTTCTGTCCAGCATTCTCAAAAATAGTGCATCTCCTCTGCTGTGACGTCTTCATCCACGTTCTGAGGAGAATTCTCCAGAAAGCAGTGGAGGACCGTTCCAACCGATGGACTGAACCCATGATCCAGAGGGTGCGACTTTTACGGCTTTTGTTTTTCTAAGAACATTGTTGATTACCTGGAATGTCATTGGCTGTTGCTGTTTTGACATGGGGATTTTTAACGTGCATGTATGACTTCAGGCACTGCACCTTGTAGGCCAGGCTCTACTGGAGGAAAAAACGCAGCTGGAAAGCAGCGGTGCTGAAGAAGTGACCTTTGACTTTAGTCTAAAAGCACAAAGTAAGATGTTACCCTTCATCTTGGCCTAGCACAAAACCTAGTGTGATGCTTTGCATCTTTACACAGACAGCATCCTAACGGCACCGTTATACTATGAGATATGAGAGCGGCGTTAAGATGAATATGTAAATATGTGCTGTGCGCTTTCCTTTAAACGTACAACAAAATGGCAGTGGTGAGAAAACAGCAGTAAAGAAAGCATCTGATCATAGTGATGTGGATATGTTTGCACAAGCTCTGCAAGTCAAGTCATATTTATTTATATACCACTTCATACAAAAATATTGCTTTAATACTTTTACAGTATTAAACATGAATGAGCTGTCAGTGTCGCTTTTAATTAGAATTACAACTTTAATTAGCTCTGTGTTCATGCTTTTATGGACGTCTGACCATGACGACTCAGAGCACAGAGCCTTTGCTAATTATATTGCGATATGAAAATAAATCATACAGAAATTGTATGAAGTGTTTAATTAAAAAAGAATTTTCCTGTACAGCTGTGAAAATACAATACTAAGGGTACGTTTACACGACAGCGATGTACTAAAAACATTGCGTTTTTCACGTACAGATGCCAGTAGTTGGCGATGTCACTATTTAAAAAAACACTGCGTGCCTATTCACTGAACACGTAATAGGGGAGAGCGAGGCACAACCTAACGCTTTTTGACTTTCTCAGTTTGTGTAAATCTACTTATGGTTCAGAGTATTTATTTTTTCCCACGTCTACTACAATTATGTGTTTTTGTTTTATTAATACAGTATATACTTTTTTCTTGATATATCCCCCGAAAGAATGGAAGTGAAATGTGACAACATGCCCCATAGGTGGGGTACATTGTAACGTGTGGGGCACATTGTAACATGACAGCTTAAAATGTTATCTGATCAAATAAAAAAATATATACAAAACAAACTAAAATATTTTCTAAATAAAATACAATAAAAAAAAAATTCATATAAAATAATGGCAATTTTTAATAATTAAATATAAGCTCATTTTTGAGTTTTGACTACGAACACATGAAAACACAGCTATACAACATAGTTCAAAACAAATAAATAATTAGTAATTTCTGAACATTGACTCTCAGTCTTTATTCACCTTTTTCTCATGTTTTCTCAATAAAATTAATAAAAGTATAGAATATAATAGCATATTTCTAATAGGGGCACATTGTAACGCAGTGTTACGACATGCCCCCGCCTGCACAACTGGGATTTAAACCCGGCTAGTGTCTTCTGCTAGTTAGCGAAGCATTAAATAACTATCTCAACTGTTAAATAACATCTTAGAGATTAAAATAATATCAGATTTGTCTTATTTTAAATAAACACAAAAAATAGAGATGAAAAATTAACTTAAGTAAGAAATGTACATTTGCTATGGTTTAATAAAGGTATATGGATATCTTCCAAAAAAAAATTATTTTGGTGGATTTTTTTTTTCTATAATAGTGTTGATATGGCAACTAGTAAATACACAAAGTTTCGTCATCCAAGCATGTGCGGAAGTATTTAAAACAAGCGTGTTACAACTAGCCCCGCGTTAGGTTGTGCCCCGCGCTCCCCTACGCATGCGCATGATGTCACCGTTTTCACAAATTCACGTTTTTGTAGTTTACGTAGAGACTATAACAGTATAGTTTTCAAAAGCTTTCGCTTTCAGGCGCCCAAAACGCCATTGTCATGTAAATGAAGTCCAAGTTTTCCGTTTTTAGTTTCTACACATGCAATGCATATATTTATTTAATTAAACAGCAGCCTTTCGCACTAAGCCAAATCACGGATTTACTGTTTGATTTTATTTCAGCATATGAATCGTTAGCCTTACAATGAATCCCTTGCTGTATGTATTTGCTGATCGATACAGATGTGTTTGTATTTTCAGAAACTGGTTCTGAACATGGCAAGTCTTTGTTCCACTTCCTGAACAGAATGAAGTCTTTACCTTCTCTGGAAGCTCAGAATGACATGATCACATGGAACTTGCAGGTATGAAGATGATCAATATTTAACGTGTATCTGATTGTTGGATTCATCGATTTGAAATGAAAGACCTGAATGTCTCCACTGCAAGATGTTTGAGGCGGTGAAGTGTCTTCGGGAGAAATCCGGTCCTGTTGCTTCATTTGCAGTAGATCACAGCAAGTCAGAAGAGGTATTGCGATTCACACAGATTCAAAAGTGGAAATGCTTCCGTGTCTTCGAGGGGTTTGAAGTGTGTTGTCTCTGCTCAGAGCGTTCAGGATAAGGAGAAAGTGGAGCGGAAGAGAAAGGCTGAAGCTGCTAAAGCGCACCGGCAGAAGATCATGGCTCAGATGTCGGCCATGCAGAAGAACTTCATAGAGTCCCACAAGATGCTTTACGACAACGTTCCTGAGAGCTCGAGTCAGAGCGACACCGCCACGTCTGTGGAGAGGTCAACACTTCCGCTCATCACTTTCTCTTATACTTTATCAAAAAATTTTTGTTGCTTTTTTACTATCGTTTTTGTTTTTTATTCATTATTGCACTGTTCACTTTTGTTTATTATTTTGAGAAGATTCATATTAAGGTTCCATTTATTAACATAAGTTAACTACATTGTTTACAAATTCTTCTAAAGCATTTATTAATCTTAGTTCATTTATTTGTAAATGTAAAAAAAAAAAAAATCAAATGATTAAAATCAAATGTTGGACCTGAGCTAACATGACCTAACAATGAACAGTTGTATTTTTATTAACTAATATGAACAAAGTGTAATAAATACTGTAACAAATGTATTCCTCATTATTAATGTTAGTTATTCATTGTAAAAAATAATAGCAGCACTTTACAATAATGGGACCTTATTGTAAATATTTAACATTATTTTTAAGATCTATTATCATAAAAAAAAGTATACATTTTTTTCATGTTTCATGTTAAACATTCTTTCATGTTTCTATTTTCGTTTCTTTCATTTTTCACTTTTGCTTTTTATTTTATTTTATTTTTTTACTTTCTTGCTTTTTCACTTTTAGCCTTTTTCATTATTGTGGCATTTAATCATCCTTTTATTTACTTTCCCCTTTTTCTTTCTTTCTTTCTTTCTTTCTTTCTTTCTTTCTTTCTTTCTTTCTTTCTTTCTTTCTTTCTTTCTTTCTTTCTTTGCTGCTTTTCTACCAATTACATGTATTTTTTCCCCCTTTTACTCATTCTATTTTGACTCTTTAGTTTTTCACTTTCTCTTATACTTTTTCTCTTTCATTTTTTTACTGTTTCACTTTCTTTTGGCCTTTTTTATTGCACTCATTGCACTTACATTGTGTTTTTTTATCATACTTTTTTCATTTCACTCTTTCTTATCTCCTCTTCAGCTCACTTTTATTTTATACTCTTTTTATACTCTTAAATTATACATAAATTATAAAAAAATTTTCATGTTTCATGTTAAACATTCTTTCATGTTTCTATTTTCGTTTCTTTCATTTTTCACTTTAGCTTTTTAGTTTTTTTTTTTTAACTTTCTTGCTTTTTCACTTTCAGCCTTTTTCATTAGTGTGGCATTTAATCATCCTTTTATTTACTTTCCCCTTGTTCTTTCTTTCTTTCTTTCTTTCTTTCTTTCTTTCTTTCTTTCTTTCTTTCTTTCTTTCTTTCTTTCTCTTATTTTTTCCCCCTTTACTCATTCTATTTTGACTCTTTAGTTTTTCACTTTCTCTTCTACTTTTTCTCTTTCACTTTTTTACTGTTTCACTTTCTTTTGGCCTTTTTCATTGCACTCATTGCACTTACATTGTTTTTTTTATCATACTTTTTTCATTTCACTCTTTTCATCTCTTCTTCAACTCACTTTTATTTTTTCATTTGTTCTTGCTTTGCTTTTACTTTACTTTCCTTCTTTTTTCATACTTTTATTCACTTTTGTTTTGCTGTATAGCCTTTTACAGTATTTCACTCTTTCATTCTTATTTCTTATTCATTTTTGCACTTTTTTTTGCATTCTTGCTTTCTTTTACTTATTTTTCCATTGCTCTTCCCTGTCATTCTTCCAATCTTTCAGGATTTAATGTTTTACTAATTTAATTCTTTCTCTTTCTTTTTTGCTCTTTAGTTTTTGCTTGTTTGTTCACTTTCCTTTTCCCTTTATTCATTTTTGCACCATTCACTTTTATTATTATTTTTATATTATATTATCATATTTTCATTATTCATTTTTACTCTTTTGCTTTTTTTATCCATAATTTTTCCTTTCGCTCTTTAATTCCTTTCACATTTCTCTCTTTTGCTTTTTAACTTTTTACCCTTTCATTTTTATTATTTGATTCAGTATTTTCTTTAATTCTTTTGCTCTTTTGTCCCCTAAAGCCTGCCTATCAGAATAGCCTATGCCTATCATCATTTGATATAATTTCTGCGACCACAAATGTAATCTAAATGAATTCCACGGTGTGTGTGCAGCTGTGGGATGGATGTGGATGAGAGCCGAGTGGCTGTGGGTCCTCAGCAGGGCTTTTGTTCCTCAGACTGGGAGGCTTTGACCTGTATCCTGTGTCAGGAGGAGCAGGAGGTTCAGGCTCAGGCAGCAGCCATGGTCCTCACGGCATGTGTGCAGAGATCTACAGTTCTCACCCAGAACCGTGCAAAGACGCTCACCACCAAAGGTACCTCTCGAGTACCTTAATTGCTATGAATCTGCAAGCGTTGACACAATGCATGTATAAATGCCTTGACACGTTATGATGATTTAATGACACAATGATGAAAGGAATTATGCAAACATTGCTAATGTACTGTGATGCTGAATCAGACTGATTTCTTTTCTTTCTTTTTTTTTTGTCCAACAGAAGGCTGCTACCCCGTGATTATGCCCGCTGATCTGGCTGTGGGCACACACACTGGCAGCTGTGGACATGTGATGCATGCCATCTGCTGGCAAAAGTGAGTCAGTGCTTAAATAGTTACTTAAAGGTGCTTTATGTCAAATGCACTCGTTCCTGTTGCATGTCTTCAAACTGGCAACCCTTGCGTGAGCGTCGAGTCTGAGGAGGGGACGGGAAACGATGATCTCCGATATTTTGAATTTGGATTGCTGTACCATTTTCCATTTACTATTGTCATTCTTACAGACTGCATCTTTAAAGTGTAACTTCGCCGATTTTCAAAAAGCCTTAAATTTGCCTTTTGAAAGGCCTTCAGATACCATGTAAAGGTGATTAACAATTTATATATATATATTGAATATACTTAATGCCTAACAATTACCTTATCCATATTTCATTCAGTTGCAAAACTCAAGTATATAAAAGTCTCTCTATATTTTAATGTTTTTAATCAGGTAATGATTCATAAAAAAGGAAAACTAAAAGTTGCTCACTCACTCTAAAATTAGATTTTAGTTGTCAGTAAATACCTTAACATTACTACGGTAATGATAGACACACAGGTACAGTAGGTCTTTGTTATTGTCCAGATTGGCAGTAAGAAACCCACCTTTATTGTCTTAATAGACTACTTGCACAACCACTTCCACGTTCTAGTTATTACAACTCGAGAGTTTCTGGTTACAGCGTTCAGCGCACCTACATACACAAGAACGCAGATTATTTTTATGTTTTATGGCTGTCAATTGATTAAAACAGTGAATCATTTTCTCCGCATTAACATGACTTATCTTGAACTTGCTGAAATGTTCCTATAAATATATTTGCTTTCCAATTGTGCATTCTGAATAATAATTCAATATATTTCCCCACTAACTGCAGCAGTGCAGAGCTCGTCTTCTCATTAACGTGTTTTTCTCTTACTGATCATATTTCACAATTGATGAGTTTACATTTTTTAAAAATGAGTTTGACTGATAAAAAGGATTACTTATGTGCGCTGATGCTCTTTTTCCAATTTTTGTAAAATATTTGAATCAATTTAACGATAGATTAAAGATTCAATATTTAATTAATCTTAAAGAGTAAAGCACAAAATGTAGAGGAGACTGACAGTCAACTACTTTGAATATTAAGCATTTTGGGCATAAACATGTAAATTACATAGAGCAAAATGATTGACAATAAAAAAAATTAAAAAAGGACACACTAGTGAATGCAATATTTAATTAAAATAAATAAATGATCTTATTCATCAGGACTTTCACACTTCAGCGTCGCGGTCACTAGTTTAGATGAGCACTGACACCCTGTGGTGAAATTATCACGTATGTTTAACAGCCGCTGCTTTCTCAGATTAAAACTTCATGTTGAGTTTGGAAAATTCTTTAAACGTTAATCTTCAGATTATCTCTTCTCCTGTCTCAAAATGTCCAGATTTTTTAATCTTCCTGCAGACAATCATTTTAGGTGGCGTTTAGTCAACTAGGTGACTACAGCACATTGAAAATATACATAACCGGAAATAAATGAGTTGTACTATTTCAGAACGGATACATATAATATAGTACACCTTACATCGTCATGCCTTTTTGTCTGTTTGCAGGTACTTTGAGGCTGTGCAGAACACCACTCGGAATCGGCTGCATGCAGAGCTGATCATAGACCTGGAGAACGGCGAGTACATGTGTCCGCTCTGCAAGTCCCTGTGTAACACGGTCATCCCGCTGATCCCTGTGGAGCCCAGCAGGATTAACTAGTACAGCACCTTTAATAACCTTATTACATTCAATATTTGGTGTTGATGAGTTGAGTTGAAATGTTCACTCTCTCTGTTTTCTCTCTGACAGTGAGAATGCCGAGTTAGTTGGTCAGCATCTCACTCTTGAGCGCTGGGTTCAGATTATTTCCTCTCGGATCAGAGGGCTGAGAGCCACGTGGGAAGCGGGTGAGACTCTAAACTGATGTCTTTTCAATTTCTTGATGTCATTGACACTTTCTTTTTAATTTGGATGGATTCGTGTGTTGGTGTATTTACAGACAATAACAGTGAGGCAGCAGCGGAGGAAGCAACAGCACTTTTTGACGAGTGTCAAGCTGATTTCAGATCCATTCTCAGTTTTGGAGTTCAAGAGCCGTGAGTCTCTAAACAGACTGATCTTTACTCAAGTCAATGTGGCATAAAAAATTACCATATTTACTTAATATATGCTTCTGATCCTTTATGTATTTATTTAACTTAATGAGAAATACATGATTTTGTTGGTTTTATAGCCTAATATGTTGGTCATATACAGTCCTTGTCAGAATAATTGGCATGGTAAATATTGGATAGATAAATCTGCATATAAATTCAGTTTACCAAATGTAAATCAATTGAATGTGTGGGGAAATCACATTATAGTACAATGTAGATTTATTTTTAACAGCTTTCTCAATTAAAAAAAACAAACAAATTTTATATAGATAGATAGATAGATAGATATGCATATGCATATACATATACATATACATAAATAAAAATATATAATAAATATATAAAAATAAATAATTGATTTCTGAAGAATCATGTGACACTGAAGACTGAGTAATCGCTGATGAAAATGAAGCTTTACATCACAGAAATAAATTATATTTTAAACTATATTCAAATAGAAAACCTACATTTCTTTTTAATAATATTTCACAATATTACTTTTTTTTATGTTTTTTTTTATTTTATTTTTTATAAATAAATATTTATTAATATTGACATATGACAAATTCATGTTGTCACTAAATATGATGATCTAAAATCCCCATTTCTGATCAGGCCCAAGTTCTCTCGCAGTATCACAGAGATGTTGGGAGTCTGTGCGACTACAGTGCACAGGGTGGGTCTGCAGACGCCTCCCAATGACCTGTGCCCGTACGTGCCTGTCATGTCCTGGAACACTTGTGCCTACACCATCCAGGCCATCGGTAATGCGCTCCTCCTTTAACGTCATAACTGGGGCCTTTGTAAGGCATTGTTGTTTGTAAAGCTGCGTAAAAACAGTGGCAACATTCACACCGTCAGTGCTTGGTGTCAACAACCATATTTAAGATTCACTCTGAAATGATCAGTGCATCAGCAGTGTGAATGACACTTCCAACTGTGTTCTGCTGCTTTGTGAATGTGGCCATGGTGTATTGTGAAAATAAAGTAGTATACAAGTAAATTTGACCTAACTCCATAGACTTCATAGATAACTGAGATGCATCCTTTCATTTAGACTTGTGCGTCTAATCTGATTTCTTTCTGTCTCTTTAGAGAACATGTTACAGGAAGAGGGAAAGGCTCTTTTTGGATCCCTCCAGAACAGACAGGTCTGGATTGGCTGTACTGATATTGATGGTAGTATGCACCATTTAATGTGGGATTGATTTCTAAAACCGTGTTGTTCCTCAGCTCTCTGGACTCAAAGCGCTGGTGCAGTTTTCAGCAGCTCAGAGGCTGAGGAGCAGTCAAGCTGTCATACAGAAGCATTTTGCTGATATGTTAGCAGGTATGTCACGTTTATGAGAGGATGGATATGTTTGGTGGTTTTGTTCATATAATGTTCATACAATAATTCTCTTTGCCTCTTTCTAGTCCTGGTACCTGTTCCAAATGTAGAAAACACACCATCAATATTAGAAGTGGATTTCTTTCATCTACTGGTGAGGTTTTTTTATTTAATTTTTTTATTGGACCTTATAAATAGTCAATATTATGGAAGCTTGTTTCCGCCACAAAATAAAACATTTTAAAAGATAATTGCGACTTTTTATCTCACAATTGCGAGTTTACATCTCGCAATTCTGACTTTATTTCTCAGAATTGTGAGATATAAAGTCAGAATTGCGTGAAATAAAGTCGCAATTGCGTGTTATAAAGTCAGAATTGCGAGATATAAAGTCAGAATTGCGAGATATAAAGTCAGAATTGCGTGTTATAAAGTCAGAATTGCGAGATATAAAGTCAGAATTGCGTGTTATAAAGTCAATTCTGACTTTTTTTCTCGCAATTGCGAGTTTATATCTCGCAATTCTGACATCTTTTCTCATCTTTTCTTTTTTTCTCAGAATAGTTTATATCTCACAATTCTGACTATATATCACGCAATTGCAACTTTATATCGTGCAATTCTGACTTTATATCTCCCAATTGCGACTTTATTTCTCAGAATTGCGACTTTATATCGTGCAATTCTGACTTTATATCTCCCAATTGCGACTTTATTTCTCAGAATTGCGACTTTATATCTCGCAATTGCGACTTTATTTCCCAGAATTGCGACTTTATAACACGCAATTCTGACTTTATATCTCGCAATTGCGACTTTATTTCTCAGAATTGCGACTTAATTTCTCACAATTCTGACTTCATATCTCGCAATTGTGAGAAAAAAAGTCAGAATTGTGAGATAAAAAGTCGCAATTATTATTATTTATTTATTATTCATTGGCGGAAACAAGCTTCCATACAATATGAATCCATATCCATCTGCTAAATAAATAAAATGCTAAAGGAAAGGCTAAATTATTTTTGCCTATCGATAGATAGATAGTAAACTTGTATTGAATTGTACATTATTTATTGATTTATATGATTGTGCATTTATATTAATTTTACAAAAGTGCAGATCCATCCATCGTCTAGATCTAAATAAATAAAATGCTAAATGACTGAAAGGCTACATTTTTGCCTGGAAGATGATAAACGAGCACAAAAAGAGGTCCCATAGACTTGCATTGACCCAAACCATATCTAGAGACTTAGGGAATGGCTCTTTTGCTCTGAGCCAGAAAATAACCAGCCAAAATACCCTAGTATCCACATACCAACATGCTAAAAACCACACAGAACAACTTAGCAACCACATGTCGACGCCCTGGCATTATGGAGGCGACTTCTGCACGGGCACGTATCATTAACAATTTTAGAAAAATGCTCTTTTATGCACTTAGACTTCAAGCGATAATTCAGAGCAGCTAGTTATGTTAGGTCTAAATGGTTGAACATTACTATTGAGTTGTTGGACTGTATGTTGTGATGTTCTGCTCAGGTGGGGCTGGTTCTGTCCATCCCAGCGTTGTACCAGGAAGAGGCCGTTGACCTGCAGCCTTCGGCAGTCAGCACAGCGTTCAATCACCTCTACCTGCTGCACCTGGTGACTATGGCACACATGCTGCAGATCCTGCTGGCCTCACACGGTAAACACACACACTGCTGGATGCCAGTTGACACAAAATCCTTTTCACAGCACTGTTTCAGCAATATTGTGTGTATGTGTGTAGATTGTGCTGTGATAGGAATGGCGGAGGAGGGCGACGAGGCCCAGGCTGCAGCTGAACTCTTCTCTGTTGTGTATCAACACACAGACGGGTGAGTTTATACACGTCATGTAGGGGAAGACGCCCACTTCCTCTCTTGCTGTCTCTCATCGTCTCTTTCTTTCTCAGGTTGAGGCCTGGTGTATCTGGTTTCACTGTAGAGAGTGTAAAGAGAGGTGTCCTTCCCTTCCTGCGCTGCGCTGCACTGTTCTTTAATTGCCTTACAGGAGTGCCCCCTCCAGAGGAGCTGTCCAGTACTGCAGGTCACTGCACTTCATTAGTTGGATTTAAACGTGCCACACTGCTGTTTCCCTGAAAACACTTAAAGGTGCTGGAAGCGATTTCTGAGAAACCTTGTTGAAAGTGGATCGGACCTGAGTGCCTAAACACATTTGTAGCCAATCAGCAGTAAGGGGCGTGTCTACTCATGAGGGGGGAGGTGCCTGTGTTGCACACCGTGTTGGTGAATTTGGGGGCGGAGCTATCAAGATAAGGGTGTGATCCTTTTGGGTAAGGGCATGTTTGTTTCTGGTGATTTTCAAATATCAACAGTATTTTTCAGAAATCGCTTACGTGCAGTAAGTTTATCATCCAGGATATCATTCAGTGAATGAATTGGGCAGTGTGCAATATTGTTAACAGTGTGTGTGTACTGTGTACTGCGTACTGGATTGATTTCTAGTAGTATAATTGTATGTCACTGTGCACACAGCAGCAAACTCCACAGTGCTGTATCAGTATAAATTGTATAAAACAATTATTAATCATAATTCATCTTTGCAGAATCACCTGATAGTCAGCTCGCTCTGCTGTGTAGTTACCTCTCCTTACCATCCAACCTGTTTCAACTGTTTCAAGACTACAGGGATGTCGTAACTACCTTATTAAAGAGGTAAAGATCAGATGATGCAAGCTCACAATTTTTATTTTTTAATATATGTATTAATGAGCCATGTCTACAATATCGCCTACATTTTTGCTAATGAACTTCATTACTTGGTATAATAATAATAATTATACAAATAAATGTATAATAATAATAAACAAAACAACAATAATAACATATTAATAATAATAATAATAAACAGTAATATATTATTATTATTATTGTTGCTGCTGCTTTATTGATAATCATTATAATAATAAAAACAAACAACCAAAGTAATACAAGTAGTATAATAGTTTTATCGTTGCTGTTCAGTTGTTGTTAATTGATTAAAAATGATTGTACAAAAAAAGATTATATATAACAATAATACATAGTTTATTATTAATGATAATTAAAAATGTTGTTTTGTTTATTATAATCAAATAATAATTATAAGAACTAATAATTACATTTAAAAAAAATACATTGAACAATTAAATTTGTTATTGCTGTTTAGTTTTTGTTGATAATTAAAATAAGAATGATGATGATAATAGTTAATAATTGACAACAATGAACGTTCCTAATTCCATATATTTATCCATTGATTGAGTTTGATTATAAACATTGCTTTGTGTCTGTGTCTCAGGTGGTGTGGGAATACAGCCATATCCAAAGCCCTCAAAGGAGAAATGCACATCATCAGGTTTGATGACACTCGAGTTCTCCTCCGACTGATAGTAAACTCCCTTCCTCTTTATTAAAGCACTCATTTCTTCGAATTTCTCAACTGTTATTCAGGTATCCTCACAAGAGAAATAGGCTAATAGATCTTCCAGAGGACTATAGTGTGTTGCTCAACCAAGCTAGTCACTTTAAGTAAGTACCATTAATAAAGGATTGCCTAGAATGTCTATTGAGGGAATTGAATATTTTCTGCAGATTAATAGGATGTTTCCTGTGTTGACTATATTTTTTTCTTCCATAGATGCCCAAACTCATCAGATGACGAGCGGAAGCACCCGACTCTGTGTCTGCTGTGTGGGGCTATGCTGTGTGCGCAGAGCTCATGCTGTCAGGTGCAGCTGAACGGAGAGGAAGTGGGAGCGTGTACGGCCCACGCCGCAGTCTGTGGGGCTGGAGTGGGAATGTTTCTCAGGTGAGAGGAAGGAGAAAGTTTACTGTGTGTATGTCTGTTAAGTAGGGAAGTAACAATACACAGGAGTCACGGTTCGGTATGCACCTCGGTTCAAGGGTCACGGTCACGGAACACACATCACTGCACTGTATTAGTGAGACTTCCATGAGTCACGATACAAACCAGCACAATGCCAAATGATTTTGTGTCATAACAGCAGAAAAAACTTTAAATACTCCATCATTTATGGTCATATAAGAGTAAGACATAATTCGAAACTGTAAAGTTTCAATCCCGCTTTCCTTTTCATTAAGCTTGTGGAGCGCATCACGAAAACTCAGCGTATAGGCTACTGGTTTGGGTTAGTGCATAGATCGTATCATCATCTTCTGCTCTTTTTCCTGTTGTGGCGGTCAGCAAACAGCGTTGCATTACCGTGTGCGCCCCCTTCTGGATTGGAGTGTGGATCTCCTGTTTTCGTCGTCTGACTGTATGCACCGTACCGTGACGGTTATAAATACAAATAACTATTGCTAATAATTCTGTTTGTGTCTTTCTGAACAGGGTTAGAGAGTGTGAGATCGTCTTGATGGCCAGTAAGACACGGGGCAGTCCCTATCCAGCACCTTACCTAGATGATTATGGAGAAACAGACCCTCAGCTTGGGTAAAGTTCATTGTAGTGAATGAGTAGTTTTCTATAATGTGACTTCTTTTTTTAATCAATATTAATATATTTCATTAGCATTTTAGTCAGAAATATTCAGATCAGATCAGAAATATTATAATTAGCATTTATCATTTTGTAGATAAATATTGTTTCTTGTATATTTTATTAATGCACATAAGTTGATATACTACCTTTCAAAAATTTGGGGTTGGTAAGATTTAATGAAGTCTCTTATGCTCACCAAGGCTGCATTTTGATTTGATCAAAAATACAGTAAAACAGGAATTATGTGAAATCACAATTTAAGATAACTTTTATTTTAATATATTTTAATATGTAATTTATTCCTGTGATATAAATCTTCATAAATCTTCCCTTAGCTTTAGCTTTAACACAATATCATAATTTAGCATGTGCTTTGTCTGTATAATCTTTAATACCATTAATGCTAATCTGTATTTCTGATATAATTCTTCCCTCAGCTGTAGAAATACAATATCATTTAGCATGTGTTTTGTCTTATTCTTTATTAGCACAAATGTTAAGATAACTTTTATTTTAATATATTTTAATATGTAATTTATTCCTGTGATATAAATCTTCATAAATCTTCCCTTAGCTTTAGCTTTAACACAATATCATCATTTAGCATGTGCTTTGTCTGTTTATTCTGTATTAGCACTAATGCTAATTAGTATTTCTGATATGAATCTTTAGTTACACAATATCTTCTTTTATCATGTGCTTTGTCTTTTTATTCTTTATTAGCACTCACGCTAACACGTATTTGTTTGGACTTTGCTAGGCGTGGGAACCCACTCCACTTGTGTCCCGAGCGCTACCACAAGCTCCTTCACATGTGGCATCAGCACTGTGTCCTGGAGGAAATCGCCCGAAGCCTGGAGGTCCTCAACGTCATGTTCCCCTTTGAGTGGCAGATGCTTTGAGCTCCGAAGACACGCCACATTCGGTTAGCCTGCGCATGACACCAGCCTGACTGCAGGGAGTAATAAACACCCTCAACATCTCTTACCTACTGCTGTCAGTGCATTATGGGTAGCCACCCATAAAAGATATTTACAAAGTATGTTTGCTTTCTCAGCTCTTTATTTATTTGGCTTCGGTTGCGGATCTACACTCATTATAGCACTGCATCTCTTTCTTTTTGGCTCGTTGTGGTGTTTCTGCATTTGTTTTCAGGTTGTAAAGATTAATTGAGGGGCTTGTGTCACTACGAAACTCAAAACGTGCTTTTATACCTCTGTGAATTCTAGTCCTCTCACCCTGCCACCGCTTGTTTGCTCTTTCATCTGTGTGAGAAATGTATTCATGTGAATGTAATATATCTCTATACTGCTTTATTAAGCAAAGATGCCCTCAAAGGTAAAAATAATACCCAGTGTTTCTGAGCGAGACGCTGTTTTGTAACTTATGGTCTCAGGTGAATCTCACAAAAACATGTCTGGGTCACATGCCATCCTGAAGTCAGAAGAAGAAATAAAGTTGTTGTTTTGTTGCATGAAGGCACCTGTGTTTAAGGCCACTAACGTTACCATTTTTATTTTTAGTTCCAATTATTGTCATTACAGTAAAAACGGCTAAAATGCATTAAAAACATAATTCAGTATAAATGAAATATAATGAATGAATAAGAATTTAGAAAGTGAATGCTAATAATATACATCTACAGTTCATATACCGTTTTTTACAGTAATGAGAATGAGATTTGTTGCAGTAATGTGAAAATTTGGAAGTAATAATCTAGATGGCAAATGATTTTAATGGTCCTAAAAATAGGCATTATTTAATTTAAGCACATTTTCTTATTTTTCTCTTGATTTCGGGGTGAATCATGAGCCAGGCATATTCTTGACGGATTTCATGAGATTCACTCATGCTATGGATGTCACATTGAACATGTATATAAAACAATGTATAATTAGATTATGCTATTTTACTATAAGAATGCAGCTGTGAATTAATGAATAAACAAAAGAAGGTCAATAATCACATGTAACAATGCCTATTGGGTAAATTCAAATATATCACTTGTCAATATGTATTAAATCAAACACGTGTTTTTCTTGAGTGTCAGTCCAAGTTCAGCGTTTTCTTTCCCCCCGCCCCCTACACTCATCGGTTGTTTCAAGCTGTAAGGTGCTTTTAAACTTCTTACTTACATGAAATAAACTCCTGAGTGACATCGTGTCCATGCCGACTGATCTCTACCTTTACTTCACATTCTGTCCTTCTTAACCCTTCAAGGTCTAAGGGGTTTTAAGTCCGCCAGGCACTATGTTAATATTTTGGCTTCTGGAAGGGTCAATTTTCATAGCAGAGTGAAGAGAGTCATATTTCTGGATTCTATAGACCCTCAGCTATAAGGTGGATGCATTGACAATACACTTCTTGAGACACTTGTATGGGTTCTGATGTGATATATCACCAAGAAATACAAAAAACGGAAGTTCAAATTTTTGTTTTTTATTATATAAAAATAGTAAACCATAATGAATAAGGGATTTTACATCAAATATTGATTCCTCAAAGGGTTTAGAACACCTGTAAAAAATTGGGTGAAAAAATATAAAGAAACAAAATAAATATTTACATTTCTGTGACTGTAGTCACCATACGTTTTTTGGGGAAAAACAGAATATTAGGTTTGGTTAGGTTAGGTATACTTTATTGTCCCAATGGGACATTTGTTTTGGGCTCACGAATACAGCCACTGCATTGTCAAACATATAAAACAAACACATAACATAATAACAGAGAAGAAAGATACACATTTACAATCAAGTAATTGGCCAGAAGCGGTGCTGTGTAGAAAAGGGCGAGCGGTCTGGGTCCTGGGTTCAGCAGAAGATGTAGGCTACTCGGCTGCTCTGGGGTTTCCTGATTTAGACTAAAACACACAGATTTTTTTATTAGTTTACATTCCCACATATCAAAAGTTGTACAGCCTTTAGTACAATGTGGTAAATAAAGATTAGCTATTCATCATCATGTGTGTATTTTTTACATCAAGTAAAGAGTCATAGAACTTCTAACTACAAAATTAGTATTTCTATTATCATAGCAATGATGTAAAGTATGATATTAGTAGGCTATCATGTAAATGACACTACTTTAGTAAAAATGATGTAAATGAGAAAATATGAGTAAATACAATGTCTAAACCAAACCCCCTCTCCATTTCAGCTTTATGTAGACAAATAGTAACGTTACAGGCCTTAGATAAGGCTTACTGCACCATTATTTCTGAAAAGCTACAATAAAATTTCCCTAAAAGCATTACAATAAAATAGACAAGCAAAGTAAACGAAATATAGCTTATTACTATGCAAAAAATGAAGATGTACTACATGCGGCCTAATCTGCAATCTCATTTTAGCAATAAGCTAATGTACTACCGTTTATGTAGCAGACAAAGGCCCATGAATTTTTAAATCTACTTACTAATAGTAATAGCGCACATTATTTGATTACTGCACCGTTATTTCTGACAATAAAATAATTTTAATTAAAAAAAATGACACAATACATATTAGACAATATATTATCAGCAATATTGCCTTCATACTTACTCCTCAAATGGATCGATTCCGTCCAGAATTTTATCCTCTTCATCTGAATCATATCGGTCTGGATCAGATCCGTTATCACTCTCATCGCTCTCAAAAAAAATCATTGCAGTAGCTTGCTCGGCATGAGTCGGCTGTGAATCTTCGTTTGGCCATGTTGATTTTCTGTAAAATCTAACCAGTACAAAAACGTCTATCTCCACAGTAATCTAAATGTATCGTGTCCAAAAACCGTATATAAAAAGATTGTGTCTGAGAAGAAGACGCGCGAGATTTATTACAAACCCCTCCCTTTTTTACGTTCCTAGGACACCTGATAATGTCCTTGTTTGTTTTATATGGGTCTGTGATTGGTTCACACACCAACAGCATTATATATCATTTGATAGGGTAAAGTACCAGTCCTCTGTTTTGCGGTAAAATGCTATAGATTTGCACTCAAATACGGAAGGCTTAATTTTTTTTTTTTTTTTTTTTTTTTTTTTTAAATGCTTGTAGAAGATCGGAAGGCTTATCATTCGCGGAAGTCAACACAGTTTACTCATTATTACGCAGACGAATGTCAGCTTTTTCATAGAAAAAAAAGTAAGTTAATACCTTTTTCCATTCCGAAGCTATTAATAGATATGTCAGGCATGCGCACTTTGACGCTCTAGAGCGTCAGTCGACTTATTCCTGTGATATAAATCTTCATAAATCTTCCCTTAGCTTTAGCTTTAACACAATATCATAATTTAGCATGTGCTTTGTCTGTATAATCTTTAATACCATTAATGCTAATCTGTATTTCTGATATAATTCTTCCCTCAGCTGTAGAAATACAATATCATTTAGCATGTGTTTTGTCTTATTCTTTATTAGCACAAATGTTAAGATAACTTTTATTTTAATATATTTTAATATGTAATTTATTCCTGTGATATAAATCTTCATAAATCTTCCCTTAGCTTTAGCTTTAACACAATATCATCATTTAGCATGTGCTTTGTCTGTTTATTCTGTATTAGCACTAATGCTAATTAGTATTTCTGATATGAATCTTTAGTTACACAATATCTTCTTTTATCATGTGCTTTGTCTTTTTATTCTTTATTAGCACTCACGCTAACACGTATTTGTTTGGACTTTGCTAGGCGTGGGAACCCACTCCACTTGTGTCCCGAGCGCTACCACAAGCTCCTTCACATGTGGCATCAGCACTGTGTCCTGGAGGAAATCGCCCGAAGCCTGGAGGTCCTCAACGTCATGTTCCCCTTTGAGTGGCAGATGCTTTGAGCTCCGAAGACACGCCACATTCGGTTAGCCTGCGCATGACACCAGCCTGACTGCAGGGAGTAATAAACACCCTCAACATCTCTTACCTACTGCTGTCAGTGCATTATGGGTAGCCACCCATAAAAGATATTTACAAAGTATGTTTGCTTTCTCAGCTCTTTATTTATTTGGCTTCGGTTGCGGATCTACACTCATTATAGCACTGCATCTCTTTCTTTTTGGCTCGTTGTGGTGTTTCTGCATTTGTTTTCAGGTTGTAAAGATTAATTGAGGGGCTTGTGTCACTACGAAACTCAAAACGTGCTTTTATACCTCTGTGAATTCTAGTCCTCTCACCCTGCCACCGCTTGTTTGCTCTTTCATCTGTGTGAGAAATGTATTCATGTGAATGTAATATATCTCTATACTGCTTTATTAAGCAAAGATGCCCTCAAAGGTAAAAATAATACCCAGTGTTTCTGAGCGAGACGCTGTTTTGTAACTTATGGTCTCAGGTGAATCTCACAAAAACATGTCTGGGTCACATGCCATCCAGAAGTCAGAAGAAGAAATAAAGTTGTTGTTTTGTTGCATGAAGGCACCTGTGTTTAAGGCCACTACCATTTTTATTTTTAGTTCCAATTATTGTCATTACAGTAAAAACGGCTAAAATGCATTAAAAACATAATTCAGTATAAATGAAATATAATGAATGAATAAGAATTTAGAAAGTGAATGCTAATAATATACATCTACAGTTAATATACAGTTTTTTTTTACAGTAATGAGAATGAGATTTGTTGCAGTAATGTGAAAATTGGAAGTAATAATCTAGATGGCAAATGATTTTAATGGTCCTAAAAATAGGCATTATTTAATTTAAGCACATTTTCTTATTTCTCTTGATTTCGGGGTGAATTATGAGCCAGGCATATTCTTGACGGATTTCATGAGATTCACTCATGCTATGGATGTCACATTGAACATGTATATAAAACAGTGTATAATTAGATTATGCTATTTTACTATAAGAATGCAGCTGTGAATTAATGAATAAACAAAAGAAGGTCAATAATCACATGTAACAATGCCTATTGGGTAAATTCAAATATATCACTTGTCAATATGTATTAAATCAAACACGTGTTTTTCTTGAGTGTCAGTCCAAGTTCAGCGTTTTCTTCCCCCCCCCCACACACTCATCGGTTGTTTCAAGCTGTAAGGTGCTTTTAAACTTCTTACTTACATGAAATAAACTCCTGAGTGACATCGTGTCCATGCCGACTGATCTCTACCTTTACTTCAGATTCTGTCCTTCTTAACGCGACCGTTTTAACTCTGTTGTGTCGAGGTTTCCCGTCTCGTCCGCACAAACTGTTAGTTGTACTGCTTGATACTGCAAACTTATTATCATATCATTTTAATGTATTATCGTAATCATAAACACTGGTTTGTGGTGCAAATTATTTGACCTTTTACTGCATTTTGTTATTCCTCCAGTTATAACAGCTATTGAATCGTATGTCTCGCACATTCACAGAAAATAGCTTTCACTTCCGCTTTGCTACACATAAGGTGAATAGACTCTTGTTTATTCAGGTTTTAAAGTTATATTTAAATAATTCATTAATAGTGATTGATGTGGGTATATCTATCAGATATTAAAAACACAAGCTAAATGTTTCTTTGGTGAATGCTTTGAGATTTCCTAAAGGCAAAAAAGTATTTTTTTGTATTATTGTATTGAGTAGCACAGCTCAATTAAAGTAAAAACATGAAAGGTAACACTTTACTTAAATCTGTGCACTACCATGCAAAAGTTTGGGGCCTTTTTTAAGAAATTAATTCAGAAAGGATGAATTAAATTGATCAAAAGTGACAGTGAATACTTTTACAAAAGAGTATTAAATAAACCTGAATATCATGATTTCAACAAATATTATGCAGCACAACAGTTTTCAACATTGATAATAATAATAACAAATGTTCTTTAGCAGCAAATCAGCATACTAGAATGATTTCGAATGATCATGTGACATTGAATAATTGAGTAATGACGCTGAAAATGTAATGCAAGAATAAATTACATTTTTAAATATATTTAATATTGTATTTATAATGTATTCTTTATATATACATACTTCAAGCACAGTGTTACCAAAACATTTCAAATGTTTCATCAAGTCAATGAACTGCACACACGACCCTTGGTACCAACACTTTAAGGTTTTAATGATGTATTAATTAAATTTACATGTTGCATTAATTGCCAGTACATATTCATGATCATTTTAGGCATGGGTGTGCTTAAAATATACATCTGAAAAATGTTTTAGAGGCTGTTTGTATCATGTTTTCACAAGTGATTACAATACCTGGCTTTAGGCACGAGACCAAGGCATGAAACAAGAATTCATGATGGCTTGTGAGTAAGCTGACATTTTTGATATCTTGGAAATATTGAAAAGAAAATCGCTTTATGGAAATATTGAAAACTCCCTAATTAAAAACCTACAGTGAACAGTTTTTACTCTAAACAAATCCAGCGACGCTCTTCGATAATCACAATTCATGTGAGAATCTCTAAAACACACACGAATGAAACTGTTGCATGCTCGATGAGAGGCAGTTAGAAGGTTTTAAGACTTTGAAGGCCCCATGATATTTTGCCTTATGTTCTTTCACATTAAATCACAATAGAACTTCAGTATGTTGTGATATCACTCTGTTCTTGCTTTACAGTGCCATCTAAGTTTTCACCTAATCATTTTCATAATCTTTAAGTCATATAGCATCAGAGTCCAGTCCTCTGTAATGTTTCTCAGCAGAAGGAGCATTCTGGAGGGTTAAGTGCTCGTGGGAAGAGGCTTCGGAGGCACATTATCTGGACCATAATGTGCTGTAGGTGGTCTATCGATGTTTGGATCTCCATTGCTGGCCGTGTTGATCTGATTGAACTTGCCCAGGTGTTTGATGATGTTGAAATTAGTGCGAGCGGTTTCCACAAAGCTGTTCTCCAGGAGCCACCCGTCAGACTCGCACTCGGGGTCCCCCTGTCGCAGCACGTTCTCCAGGGACGTTTGGAGGTAACGGACCCCAGTAAGAACCGAGAGCTGTCAGAGAAGGAATCGATGAGGTTGTTTTGACTGATAGCAGTCTGATACTTTTTCCTATAAAAAAAGTTGATTCAACTGAAACTATTGTATAATTCATACTGTTTGAAGACCTACATGAAGCTTCACATGCGTTACATAGGACACTGAGGGATTGGAGTGACTGGTGCATAGAGCAGATTATAAAAAGGAGTGTACAATCCCAGGATGGGATTAGGCCGCAGAACCGGATCAGATTCTTAAAGCTATGGGTGGGCAATTTCGGAGAGGCTGGCAATAGCAAGCTAGCTTTTAAAAAACAAGACCCTACCCTCCCTTCAGAGCGTCTCCAAAGCCATGCCTCCTTCAAAACACATGAACGCGCACAGCCACTCTCTTAATTACGGTAATTATGACATGTCGTGAACGCAGGAAAAACACGTTGTTTTGGATCAGGAGGAACTAAAAGTTGGCTGTTTGTTGGTGGCGCGGAAGGCGCTGATGATGTGTGATGTGTGTAGAGGTATGCAAATACATACGCTGATAGGCAGGTAGGACATCCTATCATTGCATTCGGACCGAATGCAATGATTGGATGAACATTTTTTGGACTGTCAACACTTAGCCAATCAAATTCAAAGACTGGTGTCATGAATCTAACGTTTTGTAAAGGTGCGGACACATTTTTGCGGGCGAAATCCAGTAATTTCAATAGTCATCCACTTGATCAGGAATTTTTTTGTGAGGGCGAAACATTTCTGCACACAGATTTCGCACTCGAGTTGGTTATACAAATTCGCTGCGTTGGCCAACAAAAAGCTGCTTGGTTTTTAAAGTGCCGTCTTTGTGAGCAGTGTTTCATACTTCTCTACACATGAAATTTCACTAATGTGACCGCACCTTATTGTATTAAGCCTAGTTATCTTACTGTATATTACTGTAGCCTGAATAGTAGAGTACCCATTAAAAGGCAGATGGAATTGCTAGGTGGACTCATTTGACCAGGCCGATGTGAGAAAATGATTGAATATAAGTTCTTTAAACTTTGCAAATGTTATAATATTGAATCCTTCCCTAATGTATTGCCAAAGCAATAGACACAACTAACCTCAAAGAGCCAGATGATCAGAACAGTGAGGCCGATAGAATGCATGATGTCTGCGTAATAATCTAGCAGAGCCTGACGACATCCTCTCATCCACAGGTTGAGCTCCTCTGTCTGGTAGTCGTAGTTGAAGTGGGCGGAGTTATTGGTGATTTGGTACTGAATGCACGGCCGAGGAGAATTGACATTGCAGCAGCTGAAGGGAACCCCGTCCATTAAGTATTTTCCCTCCACGTTGCTCCTTAGACGGCTAGAAAAAATATATAATTGTATAATTGCACCAAAATCAGAAGACATTTCGATTGATTTCATTATTATTTTAGTGCCCCTATTATGATTTTTCAGATTTGACCTTTCATGTAGTGTGTAATATAGCTGTTTGTGAATGTAAAAGGTCTTCAAAGATAGTTATTATCACCCAAAAGAAAGAACTGATTTTGCCTGAAACAAGTCATCAGTAATTCCAGTCTTACTTCTTACACAAAAATATACCGGATTGAAACACATTTGCTTAATGCCAGTCTATGATCTTCATTGGCTGCCAGTGAACAACGTCTATTTTGACCCGCCCTCAAACACTGTAGTTGTAGCTGAGACTGGAAGAGTTTGGTTTGTGTTGTCGAGGAGATGCTTTTTTTCTACGCTCGAATTGAAAACCGACGCTATTGTTTCTGTTCGTATCAGTATGAAGGGCTAAGGAAGACCTGGAGCTAAAATTCAGATATGGTAACAGTGTTTCGTTTCCACACTCTATAACCAGTAGACCAATCACAACAGACTGGGTCATCAGACCAATCAGAGCAGAGTAAGCTCTCGGAAAGGAGAGGTTTAGAAAGACTGAATCCTTGATTGAACCGACACTGTGAGAAAACAGGTGATGCTGTTATTCATATTATGAGAAAATGAAATGAAATGAAAATGACCTTGGATGTATGCGAACCTATTGTAGGAGACCTGCCAATCTAAATTAGGAACCTTTAAATTAGCATAATAGGGGCATTTCAACTAACTAATTACATATTAAATATTAATATAACTATTTGTTTCAGGCCCAACTTACTCTACCACTTCCCGTTGAGACATGTCCAAGTATCGGTTGCTGACCCACTGGATCTGGAACCAGTCTCTGTAGCCCTCGTTCCCACAGCACTGAAACTGAATCTGCAGCAGGTCCACTGTGTGCTTCAAGAAGCAGCGGCCTGGTGTGTCCGTGTCCTTGTAGTAACGCATAGCGTCACGTAGCCCCAACGTTAGCGATTCCTCCAGCTGTCCCAGCATGCTGTAGCACATCAAGGCACCCACCAGCACGCTCAGAGTGAAGAAAAACGTACAAATGATGTACGGGAGCATCACCAACTTCCAACGTAAGAACTTGTTGGTGTCCACACAGTCATAGCAGATCTTTCCTCCCAAAAAGTTAATCGCACAGGCTATAAGTCCCACGGCAATTAGCATGTTTGGCACGGATTGGAGCTGACGCTCGACCATTAGATCCTGCCGCTTGTTGATTTCCACTTTCAAAAAGATGCCCAAGCTAAAGAGGATGATTCCAGTTACAATGGAAATCCAGTTCAGCACCCACAAAACCTGGGCCAGTTTGTCTCTCTTGGTTTTGGTGAATCTAACCGGCAGCACGGCCATTTTACAGTATGTGTGTGGGAACTGGCTCAAAATTTCAGAAAACCCTACACTTTATATAATTGATTTTGTGGAAGTCTAATGGAGTACAAAAATCAAATAGCTAAATTAGAAATTTGAGATGAAAGTCATTGAGGTGTAAGGTTCTTACAGAAGATGACATGAATGGACTAATTCTTCTTAGCTATTAGCTTCTTAGGCTAACTTAGTGAGTGTCAATCAATAAAGGACCTTGAACTGCAATCGCCAAACAGCATTCATGCAGCTCATTCATTTAAATAATGAGAAGAACTAGATATAAGTATAAAAAAAAAGAATTGGGCAAAACAAAGCCGTTTTATATTTTGACTCCTTGGAGATGCCATGTGAGGTCCATTAGAAACGTAGAGAAGCTGAAACTATTTCCATTTTGTTTTGCGAATGTATGCCTGAGAGGCAAAAAAAGAGAGAAAACATACTTAGCAACAGCTGAGACAATATCAAGAAGAGCATTATTGCATACCTTTAAAAGTCTCATAAAAATAGAAGGATAGAGATTGAGTCATATTAAATAAAAAAATTTGGATTTAGATTTTACCACATGAAGTACAGTTTACATTTTTGTGCAAGAATTGTTATCTACGGCACAGTTACCATGCAATTATTTCCAGCCATATAACTCTTCAAAAAGCTTAGAATACTCTGAGTGCTGAAAGCTCAAAATAGCAGGCAAAACAAAATAGGTTCACCTGAATGGACAGGCACAGGGCTTGTCCTCAGCCAGGAGTGGTGAGGGAGATGATCCCTGCGCAAGGGTAGTAATAATCAGATAACTACTCACCCATCCATGTCTCTCCACCCCTCAATGGCATCCCGCCCTTCTCCAAGTGATTTCTTTACATCAGATGTTCGCAGCTTTTGGTTAACAATCTGAATGCATTGTTTGCAAATGAATACTAATGTGTGTGTGTGTGTGTGTGTGTGTGTTAGTGTCTGCCGCAGACTCAGCTGTGACCTCTCTCGTAATTCTGTCTAATCAGTAATCAGCCCAGTTGGATTTGGAAGAGTACCTTCTGCCACCAGCACAAATCTCACTGACTGGTGTGTGTGTGTGTGTGTGTGTGTGTGTGTGTGTGTGTGTGTATTAGTGTGTTAGAGAGTAAAGAATGAGAAAAGGGTTATTGAGCTACTAAAAGTCTCCAACTATGCTTGCGTGTAGTTTAATTTTTATATCCTTCTTTTTTTTTGTTAAATGACATTATTTACATATATTATTTATTATATATTTATGGTAGTGCTGTCAAATCAATTAATCGTGATTAATCACGTCTAACATAAAAGTTTGTAAATATTACGAATATATACATATACATATACATATACATATATATATATATATATATATATATATATATATATATATGTGTATATATTTTATAAATATGTATATGTGTGTGTGTGTGTGTGTGTGTGCGCGATTAATCACGATTAATTGATTTGATAGCACTAATTTTATGGTGTTTTATATATCCCATTTAAATACAAATATAGATTTTCATATTACTTTACTTTGTAGTTTCTTTTAAAATAATATAGACCTGAAAGATCTGGAGAAAAAAAATTGGGATTACTTTTGAATCTTTTCCCATAACACAGGCAATATATACATTATATGTATGTACCAAAACACACATATGTGCACAAGATCCTTGTTTATTCTTCTAAAAATGTAAATTATTGCTAAATAATATTGCTAAATAAAAAATATACTTTTTTATTTTAGAGAACAAAACAAAACAGAACACAACAGAACTGAACAAAACAGTCTATTTATGGCTTAGAATATGTTCTTCTATACATTAACATTCCCTTTTAGAAGTGGGACTCCTGACTCTGAGGCTGTTTGCTTTGTTGTAAACAATAGGCATTCTTTATTTGGCCGACTCCTGTTTTATGCATATTTGATGTAATACCACATGTACTGACAGCAAATGAAATCCAAAGGATTATTCAGGCCTAAAGGGGATTGAGTCAGGGGAAAGCACATACTAGTCAGCAGATCTGAATGCAGGACACTGGGTGAAGGGTGCTTTATCTGGTGAGTACTGGTAACCACAATGTTTATGAGTTATGAGCTTGGACAATTTTTCACTTACTGTATAGATGAATAACTGTTAAAATACACAACCTTTATACTGACTATTTAGCATTTGAATATGCACAAGTTAAAATAGCTTTTTTCTCCTTTCTATGAACATGGTTTAACCAAGGTCGAACTTTTAAAGCCAAGATTGGGTAGGTGATATCTTTAAGGTTTCCGTGTGGAAACACTTGGAAGGATCTTTATGGAAAAACAGGATGATGCTAAACACAGAGGTCTTGTGGAATAAAGCTTTAACAGACAACAATATCAAGGGCCTCATTGGCTGCTTACGGGGCCTTTGTGCTGAAGGTAGGACTTCAGTGTCTTATATTGTACCAGTGTCTCGGCCCAATATGGATCACAATGATCTGACACATTAATTGTTTGATGTGTTGTTTCCTATAGGTGAAGGGGATACGAGTGAAAGTTTGGCCCGTTTTAACTGCTGGCTTCAGAGTTCAGCAGAACTGGCCAAGAAGGAGCTGTTAATGCTCTGTGAGTAGCTGAAATCTTATTAAACGTTGAGGTTTACCGCTTTTGTTTAGGGTGTTCAGATAAACCTCACTTGGCTCTTCTCTGATTGTAGGTTCCAGTCGATGTAAAGGCTTGTGGATGTTTGTAGATGAAAACTCTGTCGCTCTAGTCCATAAACTGGTCCTCAAGTTGAAGAACCTGCTTTCTCTGGTCCACCTAGTGAAGAAACAAAGTGAGCCTCTACACTCGAAACAAGGTCAGTCTTGGAGTCTCTGTTCACTTTATTTGACAAACCACATGCAAAGTCACCAATAAAATATACAACATTCAAAGGTTTGTGGTCAGTAATATTTTTTCTATGTTTATGAAAATAGTTGCTTATGCTCACCAAGGCTGCAATTATTTTTTCAAATAAAGTAAAAACAATGATGAAATAATTTAAAATCACTGTTTTATTCATTATTAATTTTGTGTTTTATCTATTGCAAAGCAAAAGAAATGCATATACCAAAACAATGTTCTGGGAAATTTTTTGCGATATTTAAAAAAATCCAAGGATGTCAATATGTTTGTAAATAACAGTACAGTATGACACTGTTGGGATATGAAGTGCTCTAACAAACTGGTTTTCAATCTCTGTTCACGGGTGTACACTAGGAAGCAGGGCTTCATATATATGGGGTTGTTGGAAACAAGAGCATCATGCCATGAGGCAACACATCCTGCTGGGCCGCCTGGTGCAGTGGTGGAGCGTCACAGGACTTCTGCCCAAGTACCCAGGTGATATTCTGGATAGGGGACTTTGTTTATGTAAATTAAGTTTGTGTCTTTACAAATGTCTTTCCTGTCACTTTGATCAATTTAATGCAATCCTGTAATAGGTTTACATGTATCCAAGGTCAAAACATTTCTCATAATATACATTGCAGCATCACCTCTTTGCTCACAGTGCCTGAAACAGTTTGATAAAGGATTCAGTCTCTCTAAACTCCTCCTTTCTGAGAGCCTACTCTGCTCTGATTGGTCAGATGGTCCAGTCTGTTGGTTGATTGGTCTACCGCTTAGAGGTTGATTGGAAATGAAACGCCTATTACCATATTTGAATTTCAGCTCCAAAGGTTTCCTCAGCACTTGAATACACAGTTATACAGTAAACATTAGTGTCGGTTTTACCGTATCAGTTCGATGAGTCCTCATCCTTTGGATTTTCACAGCTCTTCCAGTCTCAGCTACAACTAGTGTTTGAGGGCGGGTCAAAGTAGACGTTGTTCACTGGCAGCCAATGAAGATCACAGACCGCCATTATGCAAATTTGTTACACACCTGTGTAAGTTCATGCAGGAAGTAAGACTGGAATTACTGATGACTCATTTCAGGCATTTAAGAATTGGTTCTTTCTTTTGGGAGACAATAACCCCATTTATCGTACACTTTGATCTCTGAAACTTTTCAGACATTTTACATTCACAAACAGCTATATAACATACCACATGAAAGGTAATATCTGAAAACTTACATTAAAGGGATAGTTTACCAAAAAATGAAAATTCTGTCATCATTTACTCAAGTTGTTCCAAACCTGTAAGAGTTTCTTTCTTCTGTTGGAAAAAAGTAAAAGTTGGAAATGTAAAAATATTATGGAAGTCAATGGCTACCGTCAACAGTCTGGTTGCCGACATTCTTCAAAATATCTTCATTTTTGGGTGAACTATCCCCTTTATATCAAATTTTATTATAGGCTATTTAATAGCTTTTCAGCTGTTTCAGCCATTTTTATTTCTCTTTGCTTTGTCTTTTTTTAGAAGCCCATGAGCTCAAGAGGATATCTCAGATGTGGCGTGAGATGGACCACAAACAAAGGAGAACATGTCTGCAGTTGAGGTGACTACTTTTCCACTCTGACAAAATCATGGTTATTTAGCATTTAACAGTAATTAATGAGTTCATTAATTATTAAATACTAACCAACATTCTCATGCTCTGTCTCTCATCAGCAGTTATGCTGAGGATAAGTACCGATGGAGTTCTCTTATTCAGGGTATGGTAGCTCATATGGACAAACAACACGGGCCTATATGGGTTTCAGAAGACTGTGCCTACCAGACGTACCCACCACCATCTCTAGAAGCTTTACTAAAGCTGGTGCTGCTGCCTAATATTGACATGGTGTCTGTCCAAGCCATTGTATCCTGCTTGTTTTTATTTTAATATTTTGATGTTGAAATGTTATGGTATTCATTAATTCAAAATTCTGTTACCCATGATATATGTTTGTATATCTTTTCCATTTTTAGTTTATAAATGTTTTACTGTTTATATTTAGCTATTAAATAACCTATAATAGAATTGATATACTTTAGATAGCATTTCATATTCAAAAAAAAAAGAAAAAAAAACTAATACTTTTTTCACTAGGGCTGCATTAAATTGATCAAAAGTGACAGTAAAGACATGTATAATGATACAAAAAATATATATTTCAAATAAATGCTGTTCCTTTGAACTTTCTATTAATCAAAGAATCCTGAGCATGGTTTCCACAAAACTATTAAGCAGCACAACTTTTTTCAATTATAAGAAACATTTATTGAGCAGCAAATCAAAATGATTTCTGAAGGATCATGTGACACTGAAGACTGGAGTAATGATGCTGAAAATTCAGTTTTGCCATCACAGGAAAAAATAGAAAACAATTATTTTAAATTCCAATAATATTTCTCAACATTACTGATTTTAGTGTATTTTTGATCAAATAAATGCAGCCTTGGCGAGCATAAGAGACTATCTTATAGAGGAAACACTATAAGTATTTAAGACTATAAGTAACGTTGCAACTACATGTCAACTAACTCTCATTAGAGTATTAAACTGTCTGCTTAATATCTGCTAAAACTTTATTTTGATGCTCCTCAACAGACATTCTACTGAGTAACTTTGCAAGTGTATGTCAACTTACTCTACTAACCCAAACCCTACTCTAACCTAACAGTCTACTAATACTCTAACGGGAGTTATCTGACATGTAGGTGCAGGTTACTTATAGTCAACAGAATGTCTAAAGAGGACCATCAAAATAAAGTTAAACCTAAACCTCACTTTTGGTTAACTCTCTTTAATAAGGCTCCAGGTAATGTACTTTGTCCTGGATGTGTCTAACTTCCTGCAGTGTAAGGATGATCTCCTGCAGTCATTCTGCCATGTTTTCAGTATCCCATCTGCATTTTCCCAACAGATTTTTGGATTTTGGCTTCTAGATCACGGATTAGTAACAGTGAGACGCTTTTTAATACCATCATTCAGTGTTATCAAAAATTGTCCTGGCATCATTGTTTGCTGAACATATGGCACTTTTTATTCCCAGGATTCAATGGATGTCTTATTGAGCCCAAGAGCTTGTCCTCCAGCACTGTCATGGCACCACTGTGCTGTCCTGAGGACCTTATTGAGGACAGGAGAGAATCAAGCAGCACTGAAGTATCTATACAGCATCACACCAGCCGTGGAGAACATTCATGATATCAAACTCTGTGTGGATGTATTAATACAGAACAAGTAAATCCCAATGATTCTTATTCTGCAAAATCATCCTATGTTGTGGTGAGCATAATTTTGCCAAGTACATGTTCCTGAATCAACATCTTTGTTGATCCTGGAACGACATTCCAATCAACCAATAAGATTTGAAGTTTAAAGTTTAGTCTTACAACCAGGGTTATGTGCTTCAACATCAGTGTTATTCACCTGCCATTTCCCTCTGATTTTAGGGATACCTATAATGGGTAGGGTTGGGATTTTAGGGGATAGGGAATGTTTTTCCAAGTTTTCCAAACAAAATATGCTGATCCAGGAACAGGTCTTACTTAGCAAAATCACGGTGACCCCTATATTGCGAATAATTATGGGTTATGATTATTTTTCAGATGTATCTCTGCAGCCTGGGCTCTGCTCAGAGGACTTCACACTGAAGATGTTCGTTTGTTCAAACACTTCATTCACGTCTGTGAGAATTGTGGGATTTGTAGTCATACGTTGGCCACACTATGCGAGGTGATACACACACACTGTAAAATATTTCCAGGATTTCACAAGATATAACTGTAATATTTCACAGTTAATTACATTATTACCACTTCACAGGCTTTAACTGTGATATTTCACAATATAATACCGTATTTAGACTTTAGACTACAGCAGCTTACTGCTAAATCACAGTAATACGACGGCATAATTACTGTGAAGTCACAGTATACAGCTGTCATTTCACAATTATTTACTTACTGTAGATACAGTAACTTACTGTGAAAGTCATGCAACTGGTAACCTGCAATTTACCGTAAATTTATAGTCAAATAATTAACAGTGCAGTAATGATTTTCTCCCTGGGGTATTTGATAAACAAATCTGTTCTTTGACAACCATCTAATTTTCATGGCAGGGTATGGCTCATCTCCATTTGACGGAAAGCCGAAATATGCAGTTCGATAAATCACAAATACTGAATCAAGAAACAATAGGTCAACATCCAGTAAGACCTGAACCAGGTAAGCTATGCTAAAGTATTCATTTCAAATATACTGTAAGATGTTAGATGTAGTCCTCTTATTCTGTGTAAATGATGGGGTTTCAAGGACACACTCCCCGTCCACTGTCTGCATGGCTGTACCAAACGGATGACCAACTGACCCCTGGAGATTTTGTCAGGATTCTCAGACAATCTATTTCTGAAATATGTCCAATACCAAAGAAAAGAAGGTAAGAAACAAATATCAACTCATTGATTTTGTTCATTTTCAGCAGTCAGTACTTCAGTCTTCAGTGTCACGTGATCCTCCGTAAACATCCAGACACAATTATTATTATCAATGTTGGAAACAGTTGTGCAGCTTAGTATTTTTTTTATGGAAACTGATATTTTTTATAACGTCAGCAGAACATTTTTAGAACATATTTTTGTTTGTGTTTTTAGCTGGGAAATTACAGATGGACAAAATCTAGTCTCTACATGTTTTCTAGCTTGAGAAGCCATTTCACTCGGATATACATCACAATGGAAGAAAAGACTATTGCAACTTCCTTTTCATGTGAATTTGAATTAATTTGGTCATTCTGTTATGTTGCTATATGATATCCAACTGACAAAATCATCCCAAAATTATGACAATTCTAGCAGTGTGAAATGTTTAAACGTTCCGTTCTGTCATTGTTAAAAGTCTTTACAGCTGTTAGGGTAGAGTGGGGGAAAACGCCCCCCACCTGTTTTTCCCAAAATAACCACTAAAAGTAGTCAAGATACATTTTTACTGTTGCTATGCACTACGTTGATAACGGGGATATACAAATCTCTATGGAGAAGCTGACACCAGCGACATATTTGAAGAGAAGAGGATTACAGGGTAAATGCTATAATTTTCAGATATTAGTAAATAAGTGTTTAAGATATTGTTCTGCAGGATATCACAGTGATGTATGATAGATGAATAGTGAAGTCTGTAGTTTGAGATCATATATTATTTATAAGGAATATAATTATATTTTAAAAATTAAACATTATTTAAAAAAACTCATAGCTTGTGGGGTAAAACGCCCCCTACGCTGAGGGGTAAAACGCCCCCCCTTGGGGGCATAGTTTCTCTATCATAATTACTATAATAAAATATTTATGTCTATCAAATCCTTTGTTTTACACTTAATGCAGTATAACTAGGTGGTAAAATCAAAATATTTGAACAAAACATGAAAAAAATACCTCAAGTGAGCATTAACTAGCTAGCTTGCTAGCACAGTTAGCTCACTGATGGAAGGTAGTTAATTTTGCCTATTTTGAACATTTCTGAAATAAATATTAATAGATATACATGTTGATACATTACTTGCCTTTTACCTTTAGAGATTAAAAACTATTGTCTGTTAATTTTGCTGTTTATCTATGAAGCAAACTGGTTGGTAAGAAAGGGGGCATTTTATCCCACCTTGGGGGGCGTTTTACCCCACCGCTGGGGCAAAACGCCCCCTTTGTACAAAAATATTTTCAGTGGAAATACTAATTAATTATGAAGGCTGAGCAATTTTAATATTTGGTGAATAACTCCTGTCTCCTGCCGTAGTCACTCAAAACCGGGATGGCAATTCTAGTCACATTTATGTTTTGTTTCACTGTAATGTCACATTTTCCTTAAGGGGGGCGTTTTCCCCCACTCTACCCTACTGCATTGATGATGATGCTGTGTTATTTGCTGTTGTATAGGCTCCTGAGCACACTTAACCTCCAGCCTAACTGCTACAGTAATGAGGACAATCAGGACTTTTCCAATCACTCAATTCCTGAGATCCCGACGGAGAGTCATAACCTTTTATCACGCAATCATGGTGAGTCATTGACATTTATGACTGGTAGTTTTTTAATCAATTGAATTTTTCCTCATAATTTAGAATCTAGTAAAAGCGGTCGACTCGTTCCACACGACAGAATAATCACAGAAGAGATCATGTCTGTAATATCTCAATTATTAATCTCACCCCTAGACAGTAGTAAGATTAAATGAAGAGCAAGTGGAGACTTTTGCTTGTGTTTTGCAGAATTTCTCTCTTGAGTAAAAGACGATGACCTCACATGTATGTCCTATAGTTTCAGAGGAGATCTTAATGTCACACACTCAGAGATCTGAATTTAAATAAAACTCTCAACATCTCAAGTCTAAATAATCTGAGCTATGCTGCACACTTTCTATTTTATATAGTTTATATACTTAATGTTTATATTTAGTTTTTTTTTTCATGCAAAAAAGAGCAGTTTTTTTGTTTTATTTTTTTTACATTTTTTGGGTGAAATATCTTAGACAAATAAAATATATTGATGCTTCTGAAACATACAGTAACTGAGCTACAGTATGAAAGAACAACTTTTAAGCAATACAGTTGTTCTCGAGGACTGCTTGTGCCTCAGAGTGAGCATTATCACTCGTTTTTCACAGAGAAGTTCATTTACCATAAAACTGCGGATGATGCCGTTAGCATCAAGCCCAAGAATCGGACTGAGACTGAAGAGTGGATTACTTCACCAAGAGAGCCGAAAACAGAGTATGAATATCTGCAGGATTCTGATAGTGTTGAGGCGTCAGGAACCTCCAGCTTTCTGGAGCTGAAGCCTTTAGGGGTGAGTGACATGTTAATGACTATATCGCAGCTTTTTATTTAAAGTGTAAATCACTCACATGTGTATATGAGTAAAATACAAATGTATGCATTGATAGTATTCTTAAAAATGTTTATAAAAATGTTATTAAATAAAAAATGTGACCATGTATTGCAACATCATTTAATGTGATTTGGATTGGGTTCGTAAAAATAATTTGTTTATTTGTTAGTTTGTTTGTTTAATATGAACATCAGCTTTGTTAGTGTTCTTTAAATATTCTGAAAAATATTATTTGTTTAAAAAAAGGCTGTTTATTTGCAGCATCAATAAGTGTGATCCGGGTAAGATTAAAAATAAATAAATAATAATAATTAAATAATTGTATTAATTCATGCATTCATTCATGCAATATGAATTTATATGAGCAGTATATATATATATATATGAGCAGCTTTCATGAAATGCTTCTTTTTATTATTTATTTCTTTTATTATAATATTCTTAAAATATGAAAATATTCTTAAAATATATCATAAATTAGTATTCATAAAAATCTGACCATGTATTGCTTCAATAAATGTGGATTTGTTTCAATTTCAGTACATACATACATTTTCATTTTATTTATTTATTGTATATATTTAGCCTATTTATTGGAAATAACAAAAGAGATGGGAAAAAATAGATTTAAATTAACAAATTGCTTGTTTTATGAACATCAGCTTCAGTAGTGTTCTTTGGTAGTGTTATGAATAGTATTAAAAAAATCTGGCCATGTATTGCAGCTGTAAATGTGATCAGGTTGAAGACATTTATTTATTTATTTATTTATTAATTAATTAATTAAATGAACATCACTTAAATCGTTTAGCATCTGTTAACAAAGCTTTGACTGTTGGTGTTGTCTCTCTCCTGGGTGAAGGAATCTCAGGAAGGCTTCTGTCGTGACCCTGAGGATGCCGTAGACCAGCCAGAAATCCTCACTTCCTGCGGCTTCACAGATACCATGCATGACGTCCCGGCTCATCTCCAACAGACTGACCTCTCAGCAGATGATGGAGAACCCTATCAGGCCTGTTCCCTAAGAGCCCTTAAAGGCTCCATCATGGATATGGACCTCAGCCTCATCCGAGACGGATCCCAACCATCCCGTCAACTCCAGAATCCCATCGGCTCCCACTCCAGGCTCGCCCGCACCCCACAGCTCAGTCTCTCTCAGCAGTGCAGACACAGTGAGTCCAGTGAGTCCAGGGTCTCCAGCACGCAGGCGGTGTGTTTCCGGGCCGGCTCAGACCGGGTGGGTCACTGTAAACGGGCCAGCTGGTGGAAACAGGCACTGGAGACAGGCACTCAGATTCCTGCATTAGAGCAGGGTTCTCCCGTCACACCGGCTATAACAGGTACTGTGGCCCAAAAGGATCAGACATTGTGACATTTACTTTGAAGAATCATAGCGCACATTAACTGAACGTTAACTGAAATAAATCAAAATTTACAATAAATTGTTTTATTTCAGCTAGTTGCCAAGGCAAGATTTCTTATTTTCATTGAGTTTAACTTAACTGATGTACTAAAATAACTAAAACTAAAAGTGAAATAAAAACTAATAAAAACATGCAACAAAATTAATTAAACTTTTACTAAAATAAATGAAAACTGGAAATATAAAAATATGGATAAACCAATGAGTAAGAATCAATATGAATGAAACTATAAAAGTATTTTTAATACTATAACACGGGTGCACAAACAAAACAAAACATTTCACAAAGAAGAGTTTGCAAAATAATAAAAAATTGCATATACCATTGAAGAAATATGACATAAAGTATTTAGATGGGCACCCTTTAGTGAAACATTCATAGTTATTGTGATGAATAAGCGCCACTAATTTCAATGTATTCATGAAACATATTAACATATAAATAATTAACATTTCAGATTGACCAATACATAATTTATATAAAACTGTTCAAATAATTCATGTAGAAACATAACTGTTTAACATAATTGTTACAGTCAATAAACATTGGTTGCCATTGGCTGTCTGACTTTTTTTTTTTTTTTCTATACAACTGACAAATTGATTAAGAAAAACAACTGGCTGCTGCTTTTTCATTTAAAATGAATACATTAATGTATAATGAATAGTTATTAATTCATCATTTTGTTTTTGCATTTAACAACTGTGATTGATTTATTATTTTACTGCTACATTTAATACAGTACATTTTTAATTATGGATTACATAAAAAAAGTTTTAAATATTTTTATTTATTTGTCAATTTGAAATCACTGTTCCTTTAAAAAAAAATAATTAAAGTTTTAAATAAAAATGTCTTTTTAATTTCTATTTAATTCTATTAGCCCTCTAGCGGTTAAAAAACAAAACTGCATGCATTTTGCGGAAGAACATTGTTTTGGTTGTTTTTTCAGCTCTGCGGATGAATATGGTTCTTTCTTATAACGAAAAAAAAGAACAAAAGAAAGAGATAATCCTACTGCTCATAAAACATTCACTACTATAACCAGTTTAGATGGAAATGACCTCAAGCTGACTAGCTGAAGACATTACTATAGCTATATCCATTAATAGACACGGGACTTTCTTGAAAATAAACTCCAGCACAGCGCTACAACATCCATAATGAAACGACCCTCTACAATAGATGATGCTTTACAATCAACTCTGTTAGAGAACTCCAATTTATCTGCTCAATAAAATACCTTACTCACCAAACCATCTCCGTGTCACTTTTATCGCCATCTCTGAAAAGCAAAGCTAATGTTGATTCTTGTTTTATTACGAGCTCTGTCGCGTTCTCTTTTCCCCTGCAGACTCTCTTCTGTTCTGTCTTATTTAAACGAGTGATTACCCGTAGGTTAGAGATTTAAATGCTCCACGTCAACCTTTCTCGATCGTGCCAACTCTGCCACTCCCACACCATAAACCATCCCGCCCAGTCTAAAATATGAACAATTATAATAGACTTACCATAGTGAATCAGGGTAAGACAGAAGCACATTTTGGAAGAAAGTTTGATGATGTATTGACTCATTATTTCAAATTTTGTTAATTTTGAACAAAAAAGTTACATAGTGTACCTTTAAATTGACAATGTTATTTTACTCATTGTCCTTATTCTCTGGGCCACTAATTTATCAATCTTCTTAGCCTCCTCTATAGTAAAGCGGACCACTCCTGACCCACGACGTCCCCCACCTCATGGGCTTGGAAGCTTCTTAGACTTTCCATCCAATCCACAAGTGGAAAAACGAGAAGTCCAACAGGTATGACTAGCTCATTTACCTCTGATTTGTGTAAGAGTGCATTTGCAGAAACATCCTAGAACAGACTTCTGCCCACATAGTGGCAGTATTGCATCAGTAAAGTGGGCTGATTTTTGCATTGCAGCTGTGCATTGCATAATCATTTTATTTCAACATAATCACTTGATTACTGAAAGCCTGTCCTTGTAATTAGACTGCTAAAAATGAACACATGGAGGCTTTGCATGTAAATTGTTGTTCTAAATTGTTTGCTTCTGTACAAAGAGTGAGAGTTGCACTAATCAGTCTCACAATCTCATCTCATCTTATCTGCTTAATTGGTGATAATGCATAATTAATATACTATGCTCTATGGTTATTATGTAAGTTGCCCTTTGGAATGTTTATTTCAGGCCCTGAATATTATTCTATGTAATTTAACCCCAATGGGGCTTTTTTATTCAATGTTGTGACATCAGTATTTCAGTTACTAATGATTCCATCATTAATCGTGGCCAAGCAAATCATATCTGGTTTATTCATGGACTGTGATGATTGTTCTTCTAGGAGCTGTTAACAGAATACATGAAGGTTATGGCAAACAATCTATCACCTTTTTTCTTTTAACTGGATTATTTCCTGTTTTCCAAAAAACCCTCTGTCAAAGACATTTAATCATGGCCTTTATCAGCAGTATTCTTTTATATGATTTCTGCACTGATTAATGGCACCAGGATATTGGTTCTCTCATCCCATCCACACACATTCACAGGAAATGATGAGAAACACTTTTATTTTGAAAAACAGCTACATTTATTTTATTTTATTTTGTGCTTTCAGGCTGTGAAAGGTGAATTAACAGGTCGGAGAGGATCTTTTAAAATGACCATTAATCAGATGGATCACGGATCAACTTCACATCGAGGCCGCCGAGGAAAGACAAGTAAACGAATTAAACGAGCTTAAAATATGTTTGCATATGTAGATGTTGTATGGCGAGTTGTAACATCATCAGTTTAACCAATTAGAAATTAGTTATAGGGATCAAAATAAATTAATGTAAACTTTTTTACAACCACATCACCTTTAAAAGTTACAATTTGAGATTCTATGCATTTTTAATGATGAATCTTCTATTCAGTTAAATGAGAGAATGCTTTTTCAAGGCACAATATTTACGCAATATTATGCAAAGGTATTTGGACACCAAAGGAACTCGCTTTTATTGCTAATATGTGACCCTGGACCACAAAAATCACATGGGTCAATTTTTTAAAATTGGTTTATACATCATATGAAAGTTGAATAAATAGGCTCTCCATTGATATATAGATAGGACCATATTTGGCCGATATACAACTATTTGAAAATCCGGAATCTGAGGGTGCAAAAAAATGTAAAGTTCTACATTTAAGTTCACGACTGTGCTGCATTCACTCACAAAAATAAATGTTTTATATATTTACGGTAGGAAATTTACAAAATATCTTCATGAAACATGATTTTTACTTCATATCCTAATGATTTTTGGCATAAAAGAAAAATCGATAATTTTGACCCATACAATGTATTGTTTGCTATTGCCACAGATATACCCGTGCGACATGTGACTGGTTTTGTGATCCAGGGTCACATATTATTTGTACACTGTAAATTATCAATCAGTCATGGCAACTTATGTTTTTAGATTATCTCTTGTAATAACTCTAACAATTATTATTATTATTTTTAAATATAAAGTAAGTTATACGGGATTCAATAAAAATGTAAGTTGAAGTTACTTTTACAACCAAGTTGATTATACTTAAAAAAAAAAAAAAAAAAAATTAACAGTGTAAAAACACTATATAAAATGGTTTCTTATTGTCCTGTCCAAGTGATAACACAGTATTGTTTATGTTATGATGCTCTTACTGTACAGGCAGTGACAGTGCTTTCACTGCACTTTACAGAAGGCTTCTTTGTAATCAACCGTCCGTTTCACTTATTTGCACTCATTGCTTCAATGGACTTTCTGGCACTGGCTGTTACTCAAAGGTAAATGGACCCACATACAGTAATTTCCTCTGCTTGTTGCCGTTCTGCAAGAATGGTTTCTTGGCTGCTCTGCGCCTCACAAATCCACTTTGTATAAAACAGCTGAAGCGTGTACAGTACTGTACAGTACAGTGCAGAGTGACTCAAATGCTGAGCAAGCACCTCACTGGACTTCCTTCTGCGCCTTAAGAAAGCTTTATGTATCTACTGTTATGCAGTACATTTTCATGTCTTGGATAAAATATGAACTATTGTACATACAATCATATTTTTCTTTTACTTATTCTTTCTGTTAACTTCTAACAAAAAATGAAAAAGAAAATAAAATAAATAAATCAAACGTGTTTTCCTTTTTCTAAGTGAAATGTTTTTTATTTGTCTTTGGAAAAATGTTTAAGCTTCATAACCATAAGGGTTTCCCCCCCACTTTCAATTATTTTACTTCAATGAAAGGTTATATTTCTGCAAATTTTATGAATAAAAGATCAAAAGGATAAACAATGCGGATTTATTTTCACAGGCATCTTTGATCATATTTACCAAGGGTGCCAATAATTCTGACCATGATTGTACATGGGTCTTTCCTGTTACGCAGCACCATTTGAGGTAAAAAAATAAATATGTTTGTAAATTTAAAGAAGTATTTCTATAGCAGCAGACTCAGAAATATACTCTGGTCAAGCTCAGGCACTTAAACTTACCAAAGGCTGTCCAAGGATCACAGCTGGAGAATTGTGTAATTGAGTTGAGTATATTCACCTGCAACACTGTTTTATTAATTTTATTAATTTATATTAATATTAATGAACTAATATGATAAAATCACGTCCTGGTGCATCCTTTCATTTTTCACAGCTATTCAGCATTTATTCTTTTTACCTTGTGTGGAACCATATTTCTAAAATGAACTATTTTCATTTTCAGACCTTTCATTGAATTAGTATTGTGTAGTATTCTTGAAGCCGGAAGCCAGAAGACTGTGTTAATGGAGTTCATATTTGTCAAAAGGAACACAGGTCTGTTATGATTCAGAACTGTGCATTGGCAAACTGAATGGAGTTCATATAGCTTGATTTTTTGCTCTGTCATGCTTTGTAAACTGGTTTTGTATTTTTATGTGCAATTTTTGAATAATGTAATATAATATATATTTAATGAATATTTGAATTAATGTTTATTTTATTTTAGTGTCTGTGTTTAGATGATTGCCATAATGAATAGTAACAAAAAGGCTTACATTTGACTTAACCTTTCAGTGTTATTTAAAAATAAGTAGAATTTTGTTATTAAACTACTGTAAAGCTGCCTATTCTTGAAACAATAAGTAGGCCTACTGTTAAAAGCCCTACACAAATAAAACTGTCTGACTTAGGCCTAATGATTTGTTAATTTAATAAGTATTAAACGTGTTACCCGATTTTTTAGCATTTTGTATTGATTTTGTATTAGCCTTCCATAAAAACTACTACTAATAAGTGTTGTGGGGTTCTGATTCTATTTTCTCCAAAAATGCCCTCAGCTGTATCTCTTGCTCGCCTGTGCTGCAGAGTCCGACTGCGCAGCCGCAGCAGCGCGAGAGAGAGCTCGAGCCGCACCGACAACACAGCTCGGACAAAATGCCAATGGATAATTTAATATTTGCGCAATGCATCCTTTATTTTTTAGCCTTCGTCTTTGGCTTTATAGCGATAGTACCTCTGTCGGAAAACACGGAGGATTTTCGAGGAAAATGTTTGCTTTTTACCCGGGGTATGTGGCAGAATGAGAACATCACGGTGTCTAAGCAGCGCTTCATCATTGAGGAATGGGGACCTCAGTCCTCCTGCAGCTTCATCACCGCTGTCGCCATCGCGTCCCTCATCCTGGCCTCCGTGCAAGCCTGGAGGCTGCTGCTCTTCATCTGCAAAGGCCACGATGAGTGAGTGATTCTTCATTTCATCGTTTAACTTGTGAATTTGATGTCTCACGTGTAAGCTATTAAACCCGTGCAAGTGCGGTGATTGGGAAGCATGGATGCAGTTATGTGATGTCATATAGCAGAATATTACTTTAGTTTCATATTTTATTATATGGGACAATTGTTCAATATCATAACAAACTGATACTATCTGTGATTATGGATGGTATTATTATGTAGGTTTTATGGCCTAATAAAGTCTAATTGAGCTGGTAGTGATAGTACGTTTGAACGATTTAGTCACAGAAAAGTTAAAAAGTCATTGACTGAATTTGCATACTGATTGAGATGATTAATTATTGCTGTCTGATTTTAGTCTCTAGCCTGTCATCATAGTGGTTTACTTTTAATAGACATGTTAAATATCCTACTCTTTTAATGGGCCATAACTAAATTACAGAATACTTAAAGGGTTAGTTCACCCCCAAAATGAAAATGATCCTATAATTTACTCCCCCTGAAGCCATCCTAGGTTTATATGACCTTTTTTCAGCCAAACACAATCAAGAGTTATATTAAAAAAAATCTCCTGGCTCTTCCCAGCTTTATAATGGGAGTGAATGGTACCATTTTTTGGAGCCCAAAAGAGCGCAGCCATCCATCATAAAAGTAATCCATACTGCTCCGGGGGGTTAACAAAGGTCTTCTGAAGTGAAGCGATGCGTTTTTATAAGAAAAATAATCATAATTATAACTCTATAAACTTTAATCACCGTCCTCGCGTTCACGAGAGAGTTGAGAGTAGATGCCCCTCGCGGTTCAAACAAATAGTTCTGGGCAACAAACTCAACCTCCTCTGACATTTCTCTTTAAAAATTCTCATTTAAGACTTCTAATTCATGACTGGTGTTTTGTTTTGATCTATCCTGTCAATACATCGTGTGTCGTGTCAGAGGTCACTCTTCCGCCGGAACTAGACTAACGTACGGCCGTATAACTTTATAGTTTATAAAGATATATATTTGGATATTTTCAAGTACAAAAATTTGTGTAAACGCCACATCCTTTTGATTTTCCCAGCAAAAACGTCCAAAGTCCTTTACATAAAAAACTGTCTACAGAGGTTTTCATAAACAACCTTTTTCATTAAAAATAACAATGGATTTTTTAACATATTCTAAACCCATATTTGTTTCCTACATGTAACACAACAAGAGACGTTTGGTAGAATGTAAGAGCTGCTTTTTTTCCAGATAATGGGAAAGTACGAGTATATGGGGATTTATGGTAAAAGTACCATAGAAGTTGTCCACGTACTCCAGGTCTTTTATGTGAGGAAAAGGCCAAAATATTCATCAAGAGATGCTTTGTGCCAGTGGTGTCAAACATCATTTGTTCTTGCACATCTCATCCCAGACAGCAACACAGTGTCGGCCCAGATCCGGCCCACATTCGGGCCGTGTGGAATCAGATGTGGGCCGATACTAATGTTGCTGTCTGGGATGGCTAATTGGACAAGCAAGCTTAATTGAGATTTCAGTCTTTTCAATTTATATATATATATATCTATTTGTATATCTTCAGGACACTCGGAATAGAAGTTGTATGGCGTGCTTGCAGCTTTTTTGTGCATTTTGGAGTTAAACAGTGTGAATCACTGTCCTTTCATTTTATGGAAAAGAGCAACTCAAAAATCTGCAAAATATCCTCTTTTGTGTTCCACAGAAGATAAAAAATAGTACATGTTTAGAGTGGCAGGATTGTGTAAACAATGACTTTTGCAAACTATCTCTCTTCTATTTATATAGCTCAATCTTCAATGCCTTCCTAAACCTGCTCATCAGCACATTCGTAGTGTTTGCTGTATTCCTGTCCAGCACAATAGTAAGTGTGGGTTTCAACCTATGGTGTGATGCCATCACAGAAGGAGGCAGTATGCCCAGCAGGTAAGCATGATGTTCAGTTAAGCCTGTATGTATGTAGATAAAAAAAACACTAAAACAATGTGAGATTTATGTTTTCAGACTGCCTTTATAGCATGGAAAGAGCCCCAATTAATTGTGTGGGCCTTTTTTCTCTGTCAGAGGAGGGTTTAGTGACATTGAAATTAGCCAGGGGCTTTTTGCCTCAGTTCACTTCAGTGACTGTTAAAGTTCAGTCACGTTTCAGTGTCCATAAACCGCTACAGTATTTGAATATAAACCCTGAGTTTGTATAACAAGCGGCTTTGTTCTTCAAGTTTTTATGAACAGAATCCTCTCAATAAATGTTGATTCTTCAAGAATCTGTGAATCATTTCTAACAATGACTACTGTTCATTTCTAGCTGTGAGGATCTCCAGGACACTGATCTTGAACTAGGGTTGGACAACTCTGCTTTTTATGACCAGTTTGCCATAGCACAGGTTGGTCAGTTAAGAATACAAACTGTGTAAAATGACGACATGACTGCTTTTTATCAACAGGGTTCATTATGTTGTTTTTGGGGGATAGTTCATCTAAAAAATGTACTCTATTACAATTACACTTAATCACTTGTGTGACTTTTGTTCTTCTGCACTGATTTCTCAAAATATACTTTTTTTTTTTGTTACACGGAAATAAAGTCATACAAATTTAGAATGAAATGAGAGTAAATATGACAGAATGTTATTTTTTGTGAAACAAACTTTTAACAAATTTATGTAGTACACTAAAAGCGTAAAACTCTTTATGCGTTTTGGCCGTTCATTTACACGACAATGGCGTTTTGGTGGCCTGAAAACGCAAACTTTTATAAACGGGATTCAAAGTGCAAGTTTTTGAAAACGATACCATTATCGTCTCTATGCAAACTACAAAAACGTGAATTTGTGGAATGGTGACGTCGTGCGCATGTGTATTACGTGTTCAGATTATAGGCGCGTAGTGTTTCTTTACAAAGTGACATCGCCATCTACTGGCCTGGAATGAATAATTCAGCGTCTTTAATCATTTTCGTGGATCCATGTGAACGGTATCGTTTTGACAACAATGCCGTCTGTATGCGAATAATGCAAAGGAAAAACGTATCCGTTTTTAGTCCATCGTTGTCGTGTAAACGAACCCGTAGTCAGATATCTGCAAACACTAAAACATTTTCACAACAACCTAGTAACAAATTAAGACACTTTTGCAACCTCCTATAAAAGCTGACATTCTTTCAAAAATCAAACTGTTCAAATATTTTAACTATAAGGCCTATATATCCTTAAACAGACCAAACCACTCCAATAGAATGATGCAGTGATGAGGTATTGTAGGCCAGTGTTTTTTTGGGATTTTTCCATTGGCTTTTGGATTATTGCAGAAAATAAGCTATGTGGCTAACAAAAGTTTATGATTCTTACCATATAACAGTGAAAACACAGAAAGCGAAAAATTCCGTCAATGGCTGGGAAAAAGTCGTTTTTTAAATGACAATTTTTATGTCTTAAAATAAAACATGAAAGTATCTTGAGGTTGTTTTAACCACAGACGTTATTTCAGGTATTTAACCAAAATCCCATTCAAAAAACCCATTCACTTTAGGATGATGGACCCGAAAGTTTCTCTATTAACCTTCAAACTGTTGTAGACTTCCAGATAAGGCAACTTGCAAAGTTTGTTTTGATAAATTTTGCTTTTCACACTGCTTATTACCAATTTTTATCATGAATATAACCGTCAGGCCTCCTCTGCTTTCCTCTAGTTTGGGTTGTGGGCGGCCTGGCTGACTTGGCTGGGCATCACAGTCATGGCCTTTCTCAAGGTCTACCATAACTACCGTCAAGAGGACCTGGTCGACAGCTTGATCCACGAGAAAGAGTTCCTACTCGGACGCTCATCACGCCGGTGCTCAGATGTGGTAGATGAGAAAAGCGGCATGATATGATAAACTCAACATTTTGCAACGCAACTATTATAGAACATTTCCATTAATGTACTGTCAAGTAAAATGTATTCATAAGCTTCTAAATATGGCTCATTAGTTGGTGTATCTCAACTTTTGATTGACCTCAGTTGAGCTTAATTGAGCCAAATGCTTCTGAAGAACATTTTATTTGACATTGGACGATGACTGAGAATAGACATTCATGTGCACTCGATTGTTTGGACTGAGGTCACAGATCATTTACCCACAACATTTTTTGATGTTGAGCTTAAAACACAAGACCCTGAACAAAATTAACAGTGAGCATGAATAATGTAAAAGGATAGTTCACTCAAAAATGAAAAATCTGTCATCATTTACTTGCCATCATGTTGTGCCAAATCCATAAGCCTTTCCAAAAGATGTTAAATCCAGCGAAAACCTGTCTCTCCAGCGAAAGCTTCAGAAAGTTAATGGCAACAGTATAAAAGTAATCCATGTGAATTAAGAGATTAATCCAAGTCTCTTAAAGAGACATAATCACTTTATAAACACTGATCAATGCACATAGCACATCAAAAATGATCAATAGAAGCAAACCTCATTGGTTCTCACACGTCACATTTCAGCTTCCATTTACCATATTTGATGTGATTTATGTACGTGCATTGGTCAATTTCTATGTAAATAAAAGCCTAAATTAAATCTATTAATCATATAAAGCAATCATATGTGACCCTGGACCACAAAACCAGTCACGTGGGTCAATTTTTTAAAATTGAGATTTATACATAATCTGTAAGATGAATAAATAAGCTTTCCATTGATGTAAGGTTTGTTGTGATAGGTCAATATTTGGTCGATATACAACTATTTGAAAATCTGGAATCTGAGGGTGCAAAAAAATCGAAACATTGAGAAAATCGCCTTTAAAGTTCTACATTTATGTTCACGATTGTGTTTCATTAACTCACAAAAATAAATGTTTTATATATTTACGGTAGGAAATTTACAAAATATCTTCATGGAACATGATCTTTACTTAATATCCTAATGATTTTTGGCATAAAAGAAAAATTGATCATTTTGACCCATTCAATGTATTGTTGTAGCCTGGGTTTCCCCATGCTGCCTTGTGCGCAGCGCGATTTTATTCACGCTGCTAGGCAGCCTGGACACCATGGACCAGATTTTCCCCTCAAAAAGGGAACCAATCACAGAACGGGGAGGGAGCAGCAAGACGATGACGACGTCTATGCGACACACCGAAGCAGTTTGTTTATGTCTGTGGATCCAACATGGCATTAGACGCGAAGTTACCTTTCGATGCAGCCTTAGATAGTGCTCTAAGTAGTTTAGTCGCTGAACGCCATCGTGTACACATAAATCTCTGACCCATCGCCTTCTTCCTCATCGAATTTCTGTCGCTCTACATACGCCATCTGGTATAATTGAAACGATTGGCTATGAGCTACGTACAGGCGCATTTGATAGACATTCGTAGCGCCCAATAAACGGCTCTGGGCATTCGTAAACCACGCCTCGAATATGAGAAAATGAACATGTGGTTCCCAGACCACGTCTCGATTATTAGCCAGGCTAGTATTGTTGGCTATTGCCACAAATATACCCGTGTGACTTGTGACTGGTTTTGTGATCCAGGGTCACATATGGATTACTTGTATGGTGTCTTTATTAACTTTTCATTGGAGGGACAGAAATCTCTTCATTTGTGTTTCAAAATTAACAAAAGTGATATGGGTTTAGAATGACATGAGGGTAAGTAAATTATGACAATTTTCTTTTCTTCGGATGAACTATCCGTTTAAGGAAGTGTGCTTAAATAAATGTTCTTATAAATCCTGTGTGACATACAATCAAAGTCTTACTGACAATTATGTTTTTTCTTAACCAAATGCTTTCCTTAAATCAGTTCTAGATAAGAGCGACAGCTTCCAGTCAGTCTCTATTCCTTCAGCGTTAGCGGAGGAGTTGGATTTAGTACATACATTGTAGCTCAGGCAATACTAGAGTTAACACTTTTTAAAGTGTGTGTGATCCATTTCAGGTTTTCTTTACTTAAAGATCATTCCCTTCCAGTACTGCCTCCATGTGTAAGACATATATAATCATGTATATGACTGTGACAGTATCTTTCCTATGTAAAGGGATTTAAAACATGCTTGCATGTACATATATGCTATAAAAATACACAGGTGAAGAGGAAGGCTCTATAAAGATATTGAAGTGACTGTCTTCGGGACATGACATCACTCTGATGAAATATGTGAGATTATTTAATGATTTGCTTCATTCAGTTTACTTACTTTCCTAGAATCTACAAAGTTAATGCCATAACACTCCATATAGTTCCCAATGTTTTGAAGTATTATTGCGCATGCTGGAATACATTTTGATGTATGCCTTTGATTTATAGGATTATATTTTAGTTTTGCTAGTTAATGGTGTGTGAGCATGAGTCGTGATTCGCTGTAATTCTGTAACACACTCAGGCCCACAAAAAATTATGCAGACATTGTTTTGTGCATCATTTTTATTTATTGTGTCATAGTGTGAACACATCTCTTCGACATTATAGGCCTATATTAGTTTTAGGGCTTTTATTTAATAAAAGCAGTGATAGCAGTATAAACAGCAATGATGATGAAAATACAAAGCAATTGGTGATTTTTCTGATCATGAAAATAAAATTCAGTCTTTAAACTAATGACCATTTAAAGCTCTGTTTGGTTTTTAATATTTACATTTTTGAAACAAAAGAAAGGAAAAAGAAAAGCAGTGAATATACTGCCAAAAAGCACCTCTATTGAAATACACGTTACAGAAAAGGAGCATGTACTGGACCTGGGGCAATTTTATTGCTTCAGTGATTGGCTGGCCCAACAGTACAACATATTTAGTTGATTTCCCTTTTGTCGTCTGAATACCCCTCAAACGGGTACATTAAGCAAGTGTGCCAATTAACTGTCTACTGCATACATTTAATAATCAGTGCACAATGCACATATAAATAGCAAATAATACATAATGTAAATGACACCCATATAAATAAAACATTTGTTCTGTGTCTGACAATATCAGGCGCTTCTGTCCAAGTAACTCACAGTGATTTGATGCAGGTCACAGATGATTTGTACACCTTTAACTTGTTTCTCTTCGTCACTTGCACTGATGAATTTAATCCAATTGTATTTTCAATCAATATGATAAAAAAATATCTAATATTTGGGTTTGGTAAGTAATGATTTTGAAAGAAAGCTCTCGTATGCACCAAAGATGCATTTATTTGATCAGAAATACCATGAAACAGTAATATTGTGAATAATTATTACAAATAATATTACAATTTAATTTCACTGTTTTTTATTTTAAGAATGTAATTTATTCCTGTGATAATTCCATAATTCCAGTCTTCAGTGTCACATGATCCTTCAGAAATCATTCTAATATGCTGATTTGATGCTTTTTAATAACATTTCTTATTATCAAACAGTTGTGCTGCTTAATATTTCTGTGGAAACCAGCCTTAGTGTCACTTTTGATCAATCTGATGCACCCATTGTGAAAAAAGTATTAACAAATCTTACTGACCCTAAACTTTTGAGTGTGTGTGTGTGACTAAGGCTGTCATTCTGCCTAATATCTCCTTATTTACTATAGCAATACATGCCAAATTGGTTGCTAATGGAGAAAATATTAAGAATGACAAATTATTTTTGACACCAGAATCCAAAGACTATTGTATATTGACTATTCTCCAAATGCTCACCCAAAAACTAGAAAACAGACACTGCTGCTATAATGGAATATTAAAAGACTAAAAGTATAAAACTTCAGTGGAATAGTAAAAAAAAAAAAAAGACAGAAAAAGAAAATTCTTATACAAAACAGATTAAAACAAATAAATGCACCATAGGCTTAGGCCAAGATGCTGGTACAGGTTCATGTCAAATATAAACTCAAATGTTGCGGGCGTCATAAAGCATTCAACTCTCTAAAATGGCATTCTTTCATTTGCCAGTTAAATCTGGCAGTGCATGAGACAAAATATGGCCAACTCATCCTTGAACAGTCTTGTTTCTCTTTTCGGGGAGAATTTGTGGCAGATGGAAACGTTTGTGCTTAACAACTTTGCCCTTCGTTTCAACTCGTAAAGTAGATAAATGCTAAAGGTGTCGTCATTGTGCCAGTTCTTCTCTTTTCACATGTACATTATATATAATATATTCTTTAACAATGATTAGTGTCATTCTGTTAATACATGTTGATAATGCATAAAACGCATATTTGTACTCTAAACATATTTGATTATTAGTAAAATAAATAGCATCGTCTTGCATTCCACAGACACATTCAACCACATTATGTACAGCAAGTGCATTAAAAACAAAAGGATTAAATAAATGAAATAATTTCTGACATTAAAAAGCTGTGATACATTGATTCATAGAGAACACAGTGTGCACATTCAGTAGAGCCCGACTGATTTTGGGTCTGATCCAATGGCATAAGAGTGTTCATGATAAAGAAAAGTAAACATGTTTGAAAAAATAATCTAGACATGTACTCTTTGTGTTCCTGTTGGTTTCATATGGTTTGGAAACTTTTATAACATTTACAAGAAAAGTTTATATTGACTGACATTAAAATGATCATGTGGTGTAACCATCACGCAAAAAGTAACGACACATTTTCCTCAGACGAGTGTTCAACATTTTAATCATTACTTAAAAAAAATCATTTAAATATAGTGTTCTTTTTTTAATTCCAATGAAGTATTCATTCAGTAAATATCATTAAGGTTTCGGGGAGTTGTACTACATGACATTGTACAAACTTAACCAATAACAAAATATATATATTCAAGTCAATATGTATTAACTGCATTCTTAATATTGTTAAATATTTGAATATGTTTTAATTGCAGTTGCACAAAAAAATGACTAGATACTGTCATTGATCTAATATTTAATTAAAATAAAACGACACCAAAACATTAAGATGTTTTTGAAGCTGGCATGAAAATAAATCCATTCTTGAATAGGTTGGAGCATAAATAGATCTACAATATAATCCTGTCTTTATTCGTGTAATACAAGAAAATTAAGTGCAACGGGTTCCTAAATTCACCCTTTGAATCAGAAAGCCCTTATATTGATATTTGTATCTTATGACAAAATAGTGAGGTAAATATTTGAAGCTAAGAATGTAAAGTACAACACTAGCAGGAATTGATCCAGCCATGCATTTAAACATTCTATAAGCACATGCGATATGCGTGTGTCTAAAAGTGTCATCGGAATTAACCCTTAAACACACCTCGGGTCTTTGTCGACCCAGGACATCATTCACTACCCTACCCCTCATTCATTTTTTAAAGGTAGACATGAACCTTCTTAAGCCTCTGTTATACTCCAGTTTTGCGTACACGACAGCTGCGCACAGCTCGGACGCGGACTACTTGTATTTATACTTTCTGCTGAGGTCCGCTCGGTGAACGCGTTCAACGCATGCGCAGTAGATCGGCCGGGACAGTAGCAAAATGCAGATTCGATAAATTGCATGTGCAATTTAAAGTATGTACACAATTAATAGTAATTACTTGTTTATTGAACTGTAATATGAAATCAGTGTCACATTTTCAGTCGTGATGGTATTCAGCGCTCTTGGTCGTGTGATGTTGCTTAACTCTATCATATGTTATAAATATAAAAACTCCACATTTTGAATGTTTCATTTGTTTCCAAATTAGGCGCGCAGAACCTTGTTATCGTCAGAACATTATATATTATATTAGGCTATTGTATTCACTAACAACGGACTTCATCGCACAGCCTCTCTTCAAATTCGGCGTCCATGTTATTTCCATCTCTTTCGCGGTTTTAACCTAATGAACGCGCGCCCTTTTGACCGCGCGGTCACAAAAAATGGGAGGCACACGGATGTCTGCATGTCACCCCCGATGACGATTTTTACGCCACGCGGACCCTCGCGTGGTCGCGGAAAGTTTAACAGAGGCTTTAGAGAGTTCCTTAATCTATTAATTATAAACAATATAACAAGAATAAACATTATAAAAGAATGTCTGTTTTCTAATTCATTTTTTGTAAAATGTTTATAGGGACGCTAGTGACCCGAGGTATGTAATAGTGTTTAGTGTTATAGGGTAGAATTTTTTTCTGCGCAACAATAATTAAATCTCTTATGACTCAATAAGTGCAATTCATTTTTATTCCTCAAGGGGACAATGTCTGATACGCAACGATGTTGTGAATGTTTCACTCATAATTACCACGGGCATAAAACAAAAGAATATACAAGTGGCATCAGCAAAACTTGATATGGCTCAGCGATTTACTGTAGAGCAAGTACTGAACGCAATCAAATATTAGTCTCACTTGATGGTGGAAGAAGCTGTCAGCAATCAAAATATTGATTTTGAAGACGTCGAAAATGATAGTTTTGAGAATATGTTCGTGAAAAAGACAGATGCTGAATGTACTCGGGAAATGAGCTCTGACGATAACAGTGATGATGGTAAAAAGCATCTGTTCAAATTGAAACCCTTTAAAGTTCCAAAAAGTAATGAAATAAGCTTTATTTTATTATTTTGGAATTATCAGGAGAGTTTTATGCGATTGCAGCAGTTGGAGATCTATCCGTGTAAGATATAGTTTCGGGTTGCTAAAGACCCGGTTATAAAGATTGATTGGTGAAACATTCATGCATTTAAGGGTTAAAATAAAACTATTTGTGACGGTAAACATGGCATTATGCATGTTGGCCTACTCACCGCTACATGTCGTTCTTTTCAATATTGCTTATTAAAGTCCAATACAGGTTCTCAGTATATCTCGCATGATAATATTGACCTACAGTACCAATATATCAGTCGGGCTCTAAGTGTTATAGACGGAATTCATTCATTCGTGTTATGTTTTGACAGTCCTGTATAATTCTGATTGATAAAGGGTTTAATTACTATTGCTGCACAAGTATTATTTGGAAAAGGACTAACAGATGCTTTAAAACATAATCGCCCAGGAAAGCTATACAAGGACAAATAGCTACATATACAGATTTCTGATTATATACGACTCAGTATAATGAGGTTGTGGCAATGGATATGCCACCATAAAGGGCAAAAAAGCACACCATCACTTAATGGCGTGGCCTTCAATCAACTACAAAATAAAAGAGGCGGATGTTGAACATCCTCAAAAACTTTAACTGGTGACCAGTCTGAATATATAACAGTGAAAATAAAGCAATAAAAAAACAAGGACCCTTTTATTTCCTCCACAGTCCTTTAAAACCATTCTGACCTTTCGTGGGTTTTTTTCTGCTCTTTGCTGCCCTCTGTGGTCGGTTATGGTCATTGCATGGTCAGCCAGATCCAGCAGGCCCAAACAATCTGTTTGAATTGAAGCAGGTACACAGCCAGTGCCGTCTGCAGCTCCTCGCAGGCACGCTGGGGTCTTCGGCGGTCCGTGCAGTACAGTGCTAGACCCAGCGCAGACAGCAGCAGGAACAGGCAGGTGAGCAAGGCCAGGTGCAAATGGCTCTGGGGGGTGTCGTACACTGGAGCACAAAAATCAAAAAAGATTTGGTGTGAAATGCTAAATTTGTTGGCTGCGCAACTGCTTAAAACAGTCGTTCTTTAAAGGTGCTGTAAACATTTTTTTTATTTTTTTTAGGTAGTTAGCTGTTAGCTTGTCTTAGAGGCTATTTTGCGCTTTGGCCGTTTGTTTACACGACAACGGCGTTTTGGGGGCCTGAAAACGCAAAGTTTTGAAAACAGGTTTCAAATGGTCTCCGTGTAAACAACAAAAACGCGAATCTCTGAAGACGATGACGTCATGTACATGCGTATTACTTGTTCAGTCTATAGCGTTTGATCTAATGGACTGGCAGCAGAATACAGGGGGTTTTATTCGTTTTCACGGATCCGTGTTAATGGGGATTGTTTTGACAATAGTGTGGTCTGTACGCGGAAAAATCAAAGGAAGAACTTCTCCATTTTAAGCATATCGTTATCGTGTAAACAAGACAACACTGAAATTACATGCTGCTTATTTCCTGTTTCATCTCTGATTCTTAAATACAAGTTTTTTTTTCTAAGAAATTAGATGTGAATAACCTTTTAAGTCGAATATACTGTACACCTAAGAAATACAAGATCATTTTGATACCCTAATTTACTAGTTTGCTTGCCATAAACTTTAAACATAGCAGAGGAGAGAACTATTGCTATACTGAATGTTAAGTTTTATTCGTTTTCCCACAACATCTCCATTCCTTTCTCTTTCCGTTACAGTCACTGATCAGCCACAACATTAAAATCACTGACAGGTGAAGTGAGTAACATTGATGTGATGGCAGCAGGATGCATTATGGGAAGAAGGCAGGCCGGCAGAGGCAGTGTTATGCTCTGGACAACGTTCTGCTGTGAAACCTTCAAGTGGATGTTACTTTGACACGTACCACTTACCTAAAGATTGGTGCAGACCACCCCTTCATGACAGGGGTGTTCCTTGATGGCATTGGCCACTTTCAGCAGGATAATACACCCTAACACTGTAACGGAAGCCAGGGAAACCTCACTCCACTGATCTCAAGAAGCGCACTAGAGAATGACGCTAGAGACTGTGGTCTTTAGCGTCCTTGTTAGCACACCCGCCTACCATGCTGGAGACGCCGGTTCGAGTCCCGCTCAGAGCAGGGCGAGTGGGACTGGAGGGGTTAAATTTGGTGCCGTGACCCGGACGGTAGTGAGGTTTGGGGTGAGTGTAATGGAGGCCAGATAGTAAAGAGCTGTGAGAGTAAACCTCTCTCCCGTGGCCTCAAGAGGCCAGAGACGCCGGTTCAAATCCCGCTCGGTGCGGGTCAAGTAGGACCGGTTACACCACACTGAAAATATTGTTCAGAAATGGTTTAAATAACATGACAAATAGTTCAAGGTGTTTCCTTGGCCTCCAAATTCCCCAGATCGCGATCCGATTGAGCATCTAAGGGATGTGCTGGACCAACAAATCTGATCCATGGAGGCCCAACCTCACAACTTGCAGGACTTGCCGCCAATGTCTTGGTGCCAGATACCTGTTTTGGTATCTGGGACGGAGCTGTTTTGGCATCACGAGGGGGACCTACACAATATAAGGCAGGTGTTTTTAATGTTGTGCCTGATCAGTGTATATTTACGTTTATCAATAACCATTTGATTACTATTGTAATCAATACACTACAAAAACAGCACTTATTTGACTGAAATTCCAGAATCTTCAGCAAGCTGACTGTGAATGTACAGCGCAGGTAATGTTTGTATGGTTGTCTGCGAATGGGGCACTACATTTTATTTAAAATATGCTGGATATTGACAAAATATCTTCGTTACATTTTGGCTTTAATAAGATTTTTCCAAGAAATAGGCAAGAATGAACCTAGTGTCCTCCATGATTAGTAACACGTAATTATGATTTCAGAAGTGGGAAGTAGGAATTTTCTGAAAGCATGTGGGCAGCATTATTCACTGGCTAACAGCACTCTAAAATTCAAAAACCAAAACCAAAGAAAATTAAGAAAAAGGTCTCTTTCTTTGGGTTTTACATGCACAAATGTCACATTTTTGGCAAAGGCAAACAAATTGTAGTACAGTTCATGTGAATTCTTAAACCACAGCAAAGAGTTACTAATAAACTTTCAGGCTGTTCTGAGTCCCAGATTGCATGCAAGAAAATGTCATGCACGTTTTCATGCATTTTTGAGATCTACGACACTGTTCAACACATTTCTTATCTAGTATTCTTACCTCCTAAACAGTCATAGTACGGAATGTCTGGAAAGCCAACATAAAAAGTAATAATGAGTTTTAGGTTTGAGTTCAAGTTAGTCAAGGTCTTTGTAAAGCTCATGAACATTCATATAACTAAAGGTGCGGTCACATTTACCATTGTTCTGGGGACGAATTCCCGTCATTTCAATAGTAACTTGAAATTAGCTGCATTGACCAACAGAAAGCTGCTTTTTTTGATAGTGATGTCTGTATGAGCTGTGCTTCATACATTGCTACACTATTGACAACAGACATTGGATATTTGCTCGTGAAATTTTGGTAATGTGACTGCACCTTAATTCTACTTGTTCATTTCTGACTTGTGATGCAGTCTGAATCATAATCAGGGGAACTGGCACCTCAACTGAGCCTGGTTTCTCCCAAGGTTTTTCTCTCTATTCTGTCACCTGATGGAGTTTGGGTTCCTCGCCACTGTCACCTCTGGCTTGCTTAGTTGGGGATACTTAACATTCAACAATATTATTGATCTGACTGCACTGACTACTGGATGAGAACTGAACTGAGCTTGATGATGACATCCCTGTTTTCTGCAAAACTGCTTTAGATGAAAATAGATTAAATGAACTAATGTAATAATTGATTATCTTCACAACGGTACTGAATCAACACTGAACTGACTTAAGCTGAACAATGACACTATTTTCATAGAGCTACTGTACAGCCAAAGTGAACTCTTGTTTAATTCATTGAATAATTTTCCTGTTATCACAGTAAAGATGCTTTGAAACAATCTGTATTGTATAAAGCGCTATATAAATAAAGGTGACTTGACTTGACTAGCATATGAACAACAGGAAGCACATTGCCTTCATTTTTCAACAAGGCCTTTCGACAAGACTAGAGCTCTTGAGAGACAGACAAACTGCACTAAAGCGTAATTCTTTAAATTCAATTCTTTGTTTCATTAACTTAACAGTCTTGTTGGCACAGATGCACACTGCCTAATTTGCATGCAAATGAGAAAGTAATTCACTTGGGCATGTTTGTGCATCCCTTCTTATCTTTTTTTTCAGAATGAGGGAATTCATTTACCTCAGCTCTAAGTAAGAAAAATCTTTTACTAACCTACTTTTATTTGACTACTTTACAATTTTTCACTCTAAAGAACAGTTGAAAAAGACTCTTAGAGATTTTAGGGACTGCTAGAGCAGGTTTATTGAACTCTCTTACCATGAACAGTGATCTCCGGCTCTCTGAAGCGAACCCGCCTCTCGTTTTTTCTCCTGCGCGAAGAGTCGGACTCTACATTGCTCAAGTTGGACCTTTTCAGGATAGAGGTGGGCAGTTTTTCATTTATGACCTGAAATCAGAAAAGACAAAACTATTGACTTCTAGAATGTTTGATAGACATAATATGAAATCGTTTCTAAGGCCTTTTGACATTTAACACACTTTCCATGTGACAAGATTCTTTGCAGTATGACATCATGACATTTTAAAAGCACAAAGTAGTCTAATGTGATTGACACAAGAAATGATGTTGGTCCAAAAACATATGCTAAACATATGCCATATGTGCTATATCATGTGAGTAAATCACATTAAGCTGAGATGTGGGTATAATTGGGCATCGTATGAATTTTAGCGATTCCGGTTCCCAGTTTAGATTCCAATAAGGTAAAAAATTTTTTGCAAAACATGTTGCAGCTGAATACCATGAACAAAAATCAGCAGCCTACAGAACTTTTGCTGTTGGTTTTAACAAAAATACCACAACAAAAACAACTAAAAAAAATTTAGTTCAGAAATTGAAATCAAATGTAAAATAACACTGCAAAATAATACTTCATAAAATATAGATTAAGCCTTTTAAAGTTACAAAAGTTATTCAGTCAGGATTAGTGAGTGAGTTTCTTTGTCTTTTGTTTTTTTATTAAGATTAATGACACAGACAGCAGCAGAAATTTTAGCCTGCTGTCACTTTAAGACCTAGGGCCCTATTTTAACGATCTGAAACGCAAGTATCAAGCGAGAAACGCAAGTAACTTTGTGGGCGGATCTCAGGCGCTGTTGCTATTATACCGGCGGGATAAATGACTCTTGCGCCCGACGCAAATCTAAAATGGTCTGAAGTAGCTTTATTATTCATAAGTGTGGTTTGGGTGTAACGTGAAATAAACCAATCAGAGCGACATCTCACATTCCCTTTAAGAGCAGGCGCGCTTGTTCTAAAGCGGATTCCTACTATAACAGCGGATTTGCCAGGCGCACGCCAGGAGCGGTTCACAGCCGAGGAGACCGACGTTCTCGTCAGGACCGTAAAACACAGAGAAGTTACATTGGGGATGGAGAAACACACCCAAATTACCTTCAGTTAAACAGGCGTATACAAATTTGGGTAAATGTGTAAGCTAGATTTATGCCTATTTTTTCACATCTTCGTGGACACAACAATGATTTCCCTCGTGTGTTAATATTGTTCCTTGTAATAATGTATGGTTTTCTAAAAATGAGAACTGCGTCTGTGTGTAGATGAGATAAGCAAAGTGCATGAGCGTTGTGCACACGCTACATTGATTATGGCCAAGCATGAGCCTTTAAAATAGCATATGAATAACATGGGCAACACGCCGCTGACTTTAGACTAGGTTTTTCCTGGTCAGTGGCGTTTTCTAAACCTCTGAACAACGTTTTCAATTGTTTTCTAAACCTGCAAAATAGCACCAGGGAACATTTGCGCCGGAACACGCCTCCTCTTTTCGCTGAACCGCCCCCGGGAGCACAAGTTAATTTCCTAATTTACCGACGTGCGTCCGTGGAGGGAAAAGTCCGCTGTGCGCGGGTGCAAAATAGGAATGATACATGCGTCGGTGTACAAAGGCAATTGCGCTGGGTGCAAGATAGGGCCCCTAATGTACGGATCCAATATACTGGTACACGTGTTTTCTTTCTCAACTGCTTACTTTCAGATAAAACGACTATGTTTACGAGAATATTTTGTCCTGCACACACAGGAATCAATAAGCGTAATAGAAATGCGCGTGCCAAGTCCACTGTTCTTGGAAATTTGGAATTTGTTCTTGATACCCAACCCTAGATATGGGTCAATAATGTGATGAATCTATTATAATACACCTCTATGATGAGTATGTTTTTCATATGGCATAAAGTAAAAATTGTTAAAACAGTACTGATACCATAATGAAGAAGAAGAGGAGGAATAAAGAAGAATCTGATCATATCAGACAAATGAATTCATAATTTTGAATGATCAGTTTCTTTATCATGGACACTTTTGTCCATTGGATTACCTTAGTTTTAAGAGTTTCCTGTTGTATATATGGCTGTTTTCTGTGTCGTAACTCAGAGTGTCTGTCCTTATGGCTATGAGAAATGCCACTCAGAGCGTCGCTAAATGATTCGCTGGCTGAGAACCTCTTGGAAAGAGTTGACACACACTCTCCCAATGAATCTGTAAAACACAACGAGCACTTTACAAACTGCAAAACAACATATTTGGCATTTAATCAGCAAAATAAGCAACACACATTTGTTTCTACAGTCTGCATGATGCAATTAGTTTAGAAGAGAATAATTTAGCATTGAAACTATGACATAGTGCCACGCAGGTGATATGTTGTGGGGAAAGCATTTTCTCTCAATAAGCTGACTTGGCAGCTGAGTTTGACGTACGTGACACATTGCTGCCCTATACAATGCATTTTTCATCGTCCAGGAAAAAGGCAATAGGGAAGACACAGAACGACCCGTCCCTCCAGAAAACTAGCAAAGCATTTCTGCTTACAAAAATGCCCTGGCCTCAAACTGTCAAAGACATGACCCAGCTTTTCAGCCAGAGATCTACAACGCCATCAGCCACTGACAGAAAGTGCAGGCTTGGAATACATGTTTACTCATTCGATTGATTTTTTATCGTACAGTATGTACAGTAGACTTAGATGCAGTGCAATTTGCTTGCTTCCTCACTGAGTGGAAATAGTAAATGGCCTTAAATGCATAAAGTTCTTAAAAGAGATTTCATTGAAAGGGATATTGTGATATGACAATCAGAACACTCTGCTTAGAATATGAAAGATTGCTGGCTTGTATGGGACTAGAATGTACAGGAATGTAATGGACCAAAATTGCAAAGCAGATGTGATTAATTGAAGGTTTATACAAATTTAAGATTTAGCAATTTAGGTAAGTTGGTTATAGCCGCCACTGTCATTATTAAAAACGCTAAAAACAAATCAAACTAAAATACAGAAAGCTTTCATTTGAAAGTCACCATGAACTCAAAATGGACAAATCTTGTTTTATATGGAATATATATATATTTTTTTTATTCATATGCCCTCATCTTTAATCAAACTAACTGCCCCTCCCTCTTGCAGCTCATCTCTTCTCTTCTCTGATGATGTGTTTACTGACGGGAGGGCGGGACAACCTGTCACTCACATGAGATCCACCAATAGCAAACCACAACCATACAATCAATTCCCCATGGACTAAATCAAGTCCTGCCCTACATACCAGTTTTCTACTTTAATGTCACATTTTATTCAATGTGTTGCTTGCAGATGTAAAATTTACTATCAATTTCTGAGTAAACACTGTTTCTAGAGCATTTTTTCCCAGTGTATGCATATCATGGTACATTTTTGTAAGGACAATTCACTTTCTAATTATTTACGTAATGTTGACAATGTTTTAGTGGCATGGCTGAATGGAAACTGAAGACCTAACTTCATGTGGAATCAAGAGGACTTATAAAAATAGTTAAGTTACTTGTATATTCTGTTTTGCCAATCTCAGCATAGACAGTGGCTAGCAGCTCCAGACTCCGGGCTGTGATGGGGTGGTCATTGCCAAAAGCCCGCTGGTGGATTTTAGTGGCCTAAATGGAAAAAGATGGAGAAATTACAATTACTTCAACATTTCCTACGATTTTTTAGACTTTAAAAGCCTTCTGTCATTTTGCATGTATACTAAAACACAATGTACGTACCTTGCCACTGTATTCTAAAGCAAGATGGGGTCTGAAAACAATGAAGAGTGACAAAAAAGTTAGAAATTATGGTCCAAAATGTGTGTAAAATAGTTATTAAAATCAAATTAATGAAAAATGCTATTTAAAAAAAAAGAGGAAAATTACAACTGATGTTATTTTTAGTACTTTTTTTTCACATTAGAAAAGAATGGTTAAATGCATTGCATTGTGAGATACAATATTCTTTTCAGGGTGTCCATGCATACAAAATGTACAGTGTACCAGTGTTGGGGAAAGTTACTTTGAAAAGTAAGGCATTACAATAGTGTGTTCCTCCCTAAAAAAAATTATTAATTGCATTACTTAGTTGCTTTTTATGGAGGATGCAGCTCAAACTTTTCAGCTGTGCTGTCATTCTGGATTACAGAAGAATAGGACACATGAGAATAAAGTTCAACGCTTTTACTACAGCAATAAAAACAAAGAAAAAAAATGAAACACAATGTGATTTTGCTTATTGGTATGGTTGAATTGGATCATCGAAGGTCAGCAGAAAAGACACTGGTTAAAAAAGTGAGATTAAATACATAAAGTATATTTATCTTATTTAACATTGTATTATTGCAGGTTTGCGTTATAATTTGAGTTTGCATTTCACTGTTTTAATTTATTTTGAGGAATTCTGAATCTGTTTTTGTACAAACGCTTCAATCACGTTTACACACAACGCCTCTGCACTTACTCCTGATTTCTCTCAACATGGGGACAGGAGAGCTGCCAGTTAATGAATGCGAAAACAAATAACTTGCGTAAAGAAAAAAGTAAATAAGATATTTTGTTATAAATGTAAAAGTAAAGCATTACTTTACTTGAAAAAGTAACCTGATTACTGTAATGTAATGTGTTACCCCCAACACTGCAGTGTACAGTACATGCATAAAAAAATACTATACTGTAAATAGTATGGAAACATGCAGTCTAAACATCACCGAACATGTGTCTGCCTATTTACTGCACGTGTGAGAGAGATGCATGCACATGTTGTATATTATCGATCAGCAAATCTATATATCTGATTACACCTTGGGGACTCGGCTGACCCTTTTCTATTACCTCAGCCATAAAGAGGGAGAAAGTAACACTGTATTTACAGAGAAGGTCCAGTATAATATCACATATTTCAACATGTTATACTAGATGGATCATTAATATTGATATGTTTTGGGCAACAGCAAGAACAATCCATCTAATGGGAATACATCAGAGGAGATCAAGCAAAACCCATAATACTTGCTGTACATGAGTCAGTACAGTAAAGCATGTTAGGACATAACTATCGACTTGGTATCAAGTTTATTTGCTTATCAAAAACGTGTCACACCAGGTCAGTATATTTATAATCATAAAGACTGTCAGGCAAACACTTGACACTCACTGGATCTCTCGCCCTCTATAAAACCTTCTATAACTACTCTCTTGACACTGGAGAAACTCTTGACAGAGAACATTGTCACCTCATGGAATAGCACACTGCTTACTGTGCAGTATATATTAAATACTGCCTACTGTTCTAAAAATTTTCAATTGAAAGGTCAAGTTGTTGTGTACATTGCATTGTGGGATGCAGTGTACCCTGGTTCTATACTTTACAATTTGGCTAATGTAGCGCACTACCCTTGTGAAAAGAAGTGCACTTAATTGTAAAGAATGTGGACTTGTAGTGTACTTCAAATCTCAAATATACAGTACCAGTCAAAAGTTTGGAAACACTACTATTTTTAATGCTTTTGAAAGAAGTCTCTTATGCTCATCAAGCCTGCAGTTAAAAACAAAAAACAACAAAAAAAAAACAGTAATATTATGAAATATTATTACAATTTAAAATAATGGTTCTCTTTTTTAATATACTTTAAAATGTAATTTATTTTTGTGATGCAAAGCTGAATTTTCATCAGCAAGTACTCCAGTCTTTGGTGTCTTATGATCCTTCAGAAATCATTCTAATATGCTGATTTATGATCAATGTTGGAAACAGTTGTGCTGCTTAATATTTTTTTATAACCTGAGATACTTTTTTCAGGATTATTTGATGAATAAAAAGTTAAAAAGAACTGAATTTATTTAGAATAGAAATCTTTTGTAACAATATACACTACCGTTCAAAAGTTTGGGAACAATAACTTTTTTTTTAAAAGAAATTAGTACTTTAATTCAACAAGAATGCGTTAAATTGATAAAAGGTGATGGTAATGATTTATATTGTTAGAAATGTTTTTATTTTGAATAAATGCTGTTTTTATGAATAAATGCTGTTAACGTTTTACTCATCAATGAATCCTGAAAAAAATATTCCAAAAAAATATATTAAACAGCACAACTGTTTCCATCATTGATAATAACTGAGTATCAAATTATCATATTAGAATGATTTCTGAAGGATCATAAGACACCAAAGACTGGAGTACTTGCTGATGAAAATTCAGCTTTGCATCACAAAAATAAATTACATTTTAAAGTATATTAAAAAAGAGAACCATTATTTTAAATTGTAATAATATTTCATAATATTACTGTTTTTTTTTTTTTTTTTTTTTTTTTAACTGCAGGCTTGATGAGCATAAGAGACTTCTTGCAAAAGCATTAAAAATAATAGTGTTTCCAAACTTTTGACTGGTACTATATATATATATATATATATATACAGTATATATACACGCACACATACACACACATTTATATTAAACAGTATGGCAATTAATATAATAGTAATATACTTATAATAAAAAGCCACTTAAGTGTAGACAGAGCACACTTTTATGTTTCTTAACACACTTAAGTACACTTTTAAAACACGCACTATGTAATTGTCAAGTTAAAGTTTTCACTTTACAGTACATTTTAAATTGAGATTTTTTGATTATATTTGTTTATGCTTTAAAGAAGTACACTTATTTTGATGTGTTGACTAACATATAACAAGTACTTGGTAATAATTGTAGTAACTGTAGTGTATTATTAAATTACAATATTACAAGTAGATATATTTTAAGTCTGTCAAAAAGCACTTTAAACTTAAGCTAAGTTTAAACTATAATACATTTTCATTTTATTCCTGTATAAATACACTTTTTAAAACTATAAAGTGTACTTTTTTTCCCAGTGAGTTATGCATCCAGAAAAGTCACATATCGTGCACAGTACATCCTGTATAAATAGCATGAGTAATGCGGCAGTACGCTATTCTGATGGTAAAGATGATTCATAAGGTTTGGTACACTTGAACATTTGTTACAGGAGCCTTAGACTATGTAAAAAGCAAATACAGAAGAGTTTTAAATGACAAAGACATGCATGATGAACTATGATGGCACCAAAGATAACAAAGTGCATCCTTTATCTAAATCCTCTGTGACTCATACAGTACCATATTTTATCCAAATAGATTCTGTTCTGTCTATATTTACATATACTATTGGGAAGCGGTTGTTAAAAAAAAAAAAAAAGTAGCGCACATAGGCATAAAGCTGTATTTTGATCCCACAGGCCTGACACTTTTGCTTAATTTAAGCACAGATACAGACTGTTTCAGAATACCACAGCAATAGCCCACCTCAGTCAGGCTCGGTGAGGCATGCGGATCCATTACAGCACCCGTCACAACAAATCTGGGCACACGTGTGCTATGATTCCTAAAGGAGGTAGTGGAAATGTGCGGCACGTGCCAGAGATATGGCACTCTATTCTTTTTAAATGGAATTCTTGGCATGCGTGTGAAGAATTTGGATAGGCGATGCTTTGCCCTCAAGGTGTATAATGAGAATGTCCCGAGGGATTTCACATGGAACTTTTTCTTCATGTGGTCATTTAGCACTACGCAGTCCATATTGCAGCACTATTGGTTTATAAAATGACTTTAATATAGGTCAGGAATTCAATATTGAATCCTTCCCATGTGCTTTGAATGTCAAATTTTTTAATACTCTTCTGTACTTCTCTCTTCTAAGTACAGAATGTTTTTAAAACCCAATACATATGTCAGTGTGGTTATTATGGTCCTGCTTAATTAATAATGACTAGGTGTTGGTTTGCACTGTTTTGGATTGTCCTCAAAGGACATCTGATCGGACACAACATGGCAAAGCTCTCAGCTACAAGAGCACTTCCTGCCCCAACACTGAAAGATTCAAGAGGCAGAACCACTTCCTATTCACTCAATGAGGCTTGAGCTACATTTTGTGTCAAAACTATCAGACATTCAAGTAAACTTATTTGTTGCCTGAAAAAGTAATACAAGCACATTTTGGGGGTATCAGTGGGGTGTCAAATAAATAAATGGACATGAAATATTGATTTGAGGGTCAATAATATAAGAATGTCCACTGCCCATGGTTAAGAAAGGGAAGAAAATCATATATAAAATGATATATACGTTTTTGCACCGTTTTGCAGCACGACTTTCTAAAACAAATTCTAAGAAATATAATATTAAGCCAAACTACTTCGTTTTTTTCTGTTTTTGTGCATGTTGCACCACATGACTTTCAAAAAAAAAAAAAAAAAAAAAATCGAAGAAATATAATATTAAGCCAAATTACTTAGTTTTTTTCTGTTCAAGAATTTCATTCTATAAATGAGTTTTATTTCTTTATTATCTATTTTGCTGTAGATCATTAAATCGTTATACTTTGTGCGCAAACGCTGCCTGTGAAGTCATTGCCTGATAAGACAGGCAGCGAGGCAACAAGTCAGCTGCCAAAGCTTTCGGACGCAGCCATTGTTAAGTAATTGTGTGTTTGTATGAAATATGTGATGTTTTAAAATAAATGATGAGGTAAAAAATGAGTGTCCTGACATTGACCCCTAAACTGATATTATTAAAAGGAGAAATAACGAGGTCACATTTGTTCAGGGATTTTTTAAGCTGAAATAGCAACAACTTCAACCATGACTGCTGTCCTAGTTTACCAACAGATCTTGAAGATCTATCCTGTTCAGGTTTTCAAGAGTTACCTGAGCCAAAGTGTTTAAGGCATTACATACAAATGGTGTGGATATACCCCCACATTTCTTTGTCCTGTGAAACATTATCGTATTGGAGCAGCAATAAACAATCTCGTTCTCATTCAAGTTTAATGCCATTCTCTCTCCTGTGGCATCAACAACCTACCTGTCTCCTTCCCTGGGACAATCAGGTTAAATGCTTTCAGTCCCCAACAATGGCCAACTGGTGGTCATAAATGTCCTCAAGTGTATGTGGTAGTGGCTTACAAAAGACCGCCTCATCATTTTAAGCCCCTGGAGGAAAGCGGACACCTCTCTCAGAGTGTCCTAGTAACATCTGAAACCTTGAGACTCACATAACACAAGTCACCTTTCTCTTCCTCTCTCCGTACGAGCGCACACTTGAGCCAATATAGTAAGGGATTCCTAATGCAACATAAATAAAAACTTGTGTACATCCCAGAATATTAACTGCACTCCCAGAATATGAACAAAATCAGAAGACTGTAAAACATGCAGTTATAAATCTGACCATCATTTTTTATAGTTTAAATAATTTACATTTCCTCTTTAATAAAACCATTTAAGCTGAATGTTACCATATGAAACAGTTCACTCTTCATATTTGTTTATATTACAAAGAAAAGTTACTAGAGCAGCAGTCAAGTATTTTTTGGATGAGACATAAACAAGGCATGTAGTGTGGACAAATAGCACAAATAAAATGACCTTGTGTAAAACTGGGCCAAATGATGTAAGAATGATTGAATGCATCTTCCTAAATCATGTATCAAGACCATTAGTGCTCATTAAATGGCCTCTATCAATACACATTGACTTGGCATTTAATGTCAAAATTAGACTGGTATATCATGCTGAATGTATGCAGTATCATTTTCAGTTCACTTTCCTACCTCTTGCTCATGATGCAGAGCTGAGCCAGTCTCTCAAGATCCTGGGCCTGAGAAGCCTGTTCTGATAACTCCTCTTGAGACAGACATCCTGAGCTTCCCAATGTCCCGTCTTCCTGAGACCCTGATTCAAACAAAGCCTGTCAGAAACCTCACAGACAATGCAAAAACACTCACAGAGACACTCGCGTGTACAGAGACAACAAGACAGTGACAAGACTGAAAAAGACAAGAGAGGGAGGGAGGGAGGGAGGGAGAGAGAGAGAGGGAGGGAGGGTGAGAGAGAGTGAGAGAGAGAGAGAGACGGCCGATCACTGCCACCACACCCACAGATTCAAATGCTCTTACAAGGACATGAAACATATGAAAAACAGAAGCTTAGAAAGACCAACTAGAACTGGCAAATCCAAGAAGATTACTAAATTATATTTTCTGCCTGAGTATCAATATTGAAACGAAGACCTGATTGTAAGCTTAATGTTCTGGCAATGCATGAGCAATATCACACGAGTAGGAGTGTGATATGGCTCCATCTCAGCACGGCTGTGATTGGGCCATAGACACAAGGCCACAGGCCGAGTCCAGGAGGCGATCACAGACGCGCTGATACAGAGCCATATCACACTCCTACTCGTGTGATATTGCTTTCATACGAGTCTGTAAATCAATAAGAAACAGCAAGAGTGTCTTTAAAAACTTCCTTCCACCACGGATTCAAATCTCAAGCTGACAGTTTAAAGGGATAGTTCACCCAAAAATGATTTACTCACCCTCAAGCCATCCTAGGTGTATATGACATTCTTTTTTCAGACGAACACGATCGGAGTTATAATAAAAATTGTCCTGGCTCTTCCAAGCTTTATGGCAGTGAATGGTTGTTTGTTTCTATTTTGAAGACCATTAAAGTGCATCTATCCATCATTAAAGTGATCCACACATCTCTGCGGGGGTTAATAAAGGCCTTCTGAAGCGAAGCGATGCGTTCGTGTAAAGAACTATATACATTTTTAACACGTTACAAATTAAAAAAATGTTTGCTTTCGGCCATACTTGCGCCTAAAGCGCAACTTACGCAACTTGTGACGTCGGAAGTAGTGTAGTTTGTCATGGCGTAGCGTAAATATCAGAAGTACGTCGCATTACTCGCATAACTTGCGCTTTAGACTTAAGTGAAATCCATGAAGTACGGATACCCTAGTGTACGCGTAAAAAATGAAGTATTTTTTGGGCTTCATGTCTACGACGCTGCAAAAGGCATGAGATGTGAGCGCAACGGCGGTCAAACACATCTATCTAGCATGTTTACATATAAAACAATGAAAAACCACTGCATTGGAGTGCAAAAGTGAACAGCCCCTAAGAAATGCACTTCTGTATTCAAACCTAATTTTACTGGATCAATACACCTATTAAATGTTGCAGACACAATATCGCTATACATAGAAATCCTTTGGTGTATCCAGACTGCATGATGGGAACTGAGTAAGGCCAGAGGGTAGAAATCACACAAAGTGCTGACTCAGGCAGCGTCTCCATGGTACTCAACAGCTCTTTAATGAGGTAATGTATAGCGTGGTCATAAATCTCTCTAGGCTCCTGTACTCTCTGCCCATGCTAGAGCTCTATGCTGTCTCAGCAGCAAGCAGAGAGCCAGAGGAAAGGCAGACGTCCACCATGGGAGGAGATCAATGGGTCTCCTTGATCCATAAATACCGGTTCATCTCACGGCAAATAAAGATGAACCTCTGTTAAATATATTACTGCTCTCTGACAGGACCTTGGGGACAGGTTTGGTTGTTGGGTCAATTTTCAGTGTTTTGTGGAAGCAGACTTGAACCCTTGCGATTTATTTGCTGCAGATTTGTGATTAATCTGTGGCAAATTTATGGCAATGTTTGCCAGAAGAAGGTTTGAAAAGGACAGAGATGATTATTTTCTGAAATTTATTGAATGTAAATAGATGGTAAATAGGTTTGCATACACTAGTTTTGGCCAAAACTAATGAACCCAGTCCGATTCCAGATTCCTCATTTTATATCAACCCTAAACGTTGCACTCCGATTCACATATATGTAGGCTATTACGAACAAAATATAATTCAGATCAAGCTCAATCGAATCGATTGAGGTGCAAAATGAAGGCTTTTCAGTCCAACTGAGCCATCAATCCTATTATTTGGGTGTATGTAAATGTATAGCTAATGAATCATTTAGTCAAAATACTGATTCATTCAGGAATGAAACAAGCAAAATATGAAAAATGTAAGATGTGTCTTCTTATATTATATAACCCTTAATAATGATAAACTGTATTGTAACCGTCGCATCTTGTGAACTTTTTACCGGTGAATAAATGTGTAAAAACCAAACCTGACAAATAATAACGCCATACCCATTTTATGTCATTTGCCCTTTGAAATGAACATGTACACTCTTAAAAATAAAGGTTATTGATTGCCATTGATGGTTCCATGAAGAACTTTGCATTTCCCAGGAGGTTCTTTACAGTGGAAAAAGTTTCCGAAAATGAACCAAAAATGGTTCTTCTATAGCATTCAGTGTGAAAATTCCCTTATGGAACCTTTCATTTTAAGAGTGTATGTTCCCTTTGAACTGGAATTTCACTTACGATGGCACAATACCCATTGAAGTGTACTTCACAGGGCACTTGCGGTCGATCGGAATGCACCTAATATCTTTGTAAGTAAGCTATTAAATAATTCACTGAACCAATTAGTTCATAAACAGATTCATTCAGGAAGGAAAGCTTTGACTTTGTTTGGAACTTTTTTTGTTGATGGGGCAAAAATAGAAAAGTTTGTTTGTTGAACAGTTGTAAAAAAAGTAGTGCACACTCTCACAATCATGCTGCTGACCTGAACACAGCTATGATGATAATGTCTATTGTGAATATACTGATCAAGAAGACACATGTCCACTCAACAGCATCATACAAATATATTTATGTAAAGCCATAAAAAGTGGACCTGCCTGTGCTGGCCTGCAGCGAGGTGAGCTCGATCAATGCCACTTCGTAAAACATCTTCTCCGCCTGAATGAACTGCAGAGCTTTCCCATCTGATTTTATACGGGTCAAGGATTAGACATGCTTGTCACCATGAAATAGACTTGATCACACACACCCGCCCAATTACTCCAGCTCAGTGAAATCCTGATTTGTTCAGCTGCTAGCATCACCAAAGACAATCCAGAACACTAGTGTTCACTGAAAATTTGATGTATTGCCTAAACAGAAAAAAACAGTCAAACACACAACCCTATTCTAGCTCCAGGCCTGTTTGATATTTTGATTGGTTAGTGTTTGTGTCACCTTCTCATTTTAGCTCTATAGAAAGACACAAAGCTTGCAGCAGTTCTATAAATAGTCACTAAAGAGTTTGTTCAATGTTTTCAAAGGCATGCCATTACTATCTCTTCATAAGAAGATCATATTTGCCCTTAAGTGTCATTACAAAAATACAGCCAGAAAGGAAAATGTTCTTAAAATAGCCGTGAATGACCTAGATATTGGCAGTATTTCTTATTTGTATGTGCAGTGATTTGCTGATGTTTCTATTTGATATCATAAAACACAGATGAAACTCTTGTTAGAATTGTGAAAGTTTGCTTTAGCTACAGTATTAATTATATTAAACAAACTAAAAAAGTCACTATCACTATGTCATATACACTATCATTCAAAAGATTTTTTTAAAGAAATTTATATTTTTCAGCAAGGATATATATATATATATATATATATATATATATATATACACACAGTATATGTATGTATATCACAGTTTCCACAAATATATTAAGCAACTCAACTGTTTTCTTTGATAATAAAAATATGAATATTACTTCACTTAATATTCAACAATATTATTGATCTGACTGCACTGACTCTATTGGATGAGAACTGAACTGTGCTTTATGATGACATCACTGTTTTTCTGCAGAACCGCTTTATAGATGAAATTAACTGATGTAATAATTGTTGATCTTTATAACGGAACTGAATCAACACTGAACTGACTTCAGCTGAACAATGACACTATTTTCTTTTAGAGCTGATGTACAGCCGAAATGAACTCTGTTTAAATCATTGAATTATTTACATTGTAAAGATGAAACCATCTGTATTTTATAAAGTGCTATATAAATAAAGGTGACTTGACTTGATAAAAAGAAATGTTTTCTAAGCACCAAATCAGCATATTAGAATGATTTCTAAAGGATCACGTGACACTGAACACAGGAGTATTGATGCTGAAAATGCAGATTTGCCATCACATAAATAAATGTAATGTTAAAATATATTAAAATAGAACACAGTTATTTTAAATTGTAATAATATTTCACAATATTACTGTTTTACTAGATCAAAGAAATGCATGATTTGTGAGCATAAGAGACTTCTTTCAAAAACATTTAAACATTTTACCAACCCAAAACTTTGAAACATTAGTTTACATGGTCTAGCAGTAAACTTAGAAGTTTTTTTTCATTTACTGATGACAATGTGTGTGTCTCATTATAAGCAGTGCTAAGGTATGTTGTCCCTCTTAAAATGATCTTTTCCAAGAATGGGCAGCATATTCCCAGGTGTCCCGGACATATTTTTAGATCCCAGCTGGCTGAGGAACATCTGAATTTGCTGACTAACCACATGGGGATCAGTTTGAAAGTGATAAATCTATTTGTGGTGAATGTGATGCTAACTGTTGAAATAGCTGTGGAGGTGAGACCAGGAACAATGTATTCTGTGTGGATTTTGTAATAATTTTTGTCATTCATTTAGCATTGCCTTCCTCTCCATTTGATTAAAGGCCAGTCTTTATGCTTCATATTTTTGGAATTATTGCTTAGTATACAATATGTAGTCAGTCAGTGTTATTTTAGTACCATTGAGATAATATTATATAAAAATGTTTTTTTATGGTTTGAACAAAATGAACGATGCGAAAATGAAAAAATGTAAATAATTTGTCAACACATATCATCAATCCTTCTTCCAAAACGTGTTTTTGTCTTACCCTGACTCACTTTGACGTGGGCTGGTACCAGCACGTTCCAGGTACTCTGACTACCCACACGATACAGTGAATCGGGCAATTAATTAATTGTAGCTATGTGTCGCGCATTCTGAGCTTTTATACGCTGTATGGTGTGCATGTGTGGATGATACCACAAAAAGTCAATTTTGCACAAATAAATAAACAATCCTCACGAAGGAGCATGCCCTGAGACCCCGTTCATACTCCAACTCCCCAAAGTTCAAACCAAAACTAAAACCTTGCAACCGAGGGAGACAACCATTATTGTCCCTTTTATTCATGTTTATTGATGCTATAAGTTAACTAGAAGGAAGAGATGATCGGTTCACGAGCAGCTTTAAGAGGCTCTATAGCGATCTGTCACGACACATTAAAGAGCCACAAAACGGTATTTATTGTTTCAATTTCTTTTAAAAAATCATATTAAAAGTGGTCTGTCCTGTCTGTCAGCGAGTTGTCAGTAGGCGCGTTTCCATTACAGATTTGCGCAAAACTTGTGCGATTTTTTTCTAAATGTGGTCAAAAACCTATGACGGTGTTTCCATTAACCGATGTTATGCGACTAAAACTTCACTAAAATTTCCTCTCGCGATCAGTAAAATCATTCCAAAATGTAGGTTTATGTACTAATCCCAGCCACTGCACTTGCCATTATTATTAATTTTCTGCATTTATTTGAGGTTTAGAATCCATTATTGCTGTTATTATTTTGTCTTATATGAATTCTTAAGAACTCTGTCTCGTATTCTGTCCAAACACACTGCGTACGTCAGGTGACCTGTAAATGCGCAAAAACTGTTTCCATTGCAGTTTTGCGAAATATTTCTTTTTCGAATTGCCTGAAAAACCACCTCATGCGAGCGTAAAAACTTTTTTGGCGATAAATGGGAACGAAATTACGTGTTTCCATTAAGCGTATTTTCAATTCGCAATTTCAATTTGTGCAATTTGAAGGGTAATGGAAACGCGGCTAGTGTCCTCTTTGCTCCACGATGTATTTTTCAGCGTGTGAGAACATGGTATGTGGCGTGAGAGCGTGTGGCTTGTCGGACATAGCAACAGATGCGGGTCTTTGTGAACGGTCAATTGCGTACATGCGTCACTCGCCCGTGCGAGTCTCATCATATCCATAAATAGAGAAAAGTTGCTCCGGGTACTTTGTCGCAGGGGAGCCGCTAGAAACTTTGGGCTCGAAAGAATATGAGGTTGGGCCCCCTACCGCACTCATTCCATTAATAAAATCGATCTCAGGCCCCTTAAAGTCGTCCTAATTTTCTCCCCCTTAGCGGTGCCCCTGCTTTGTCGTGTCTAGTGTGGGAGAGGCAGAGGTTAGTTGTCACAACGTGAGAGAAAGGTTGACATAGAGTAGCTAAATCTTCAACCTCCAGGGAATCACCTGTTTAAAAACGGCAGAACAGAGGAGAGTTGCTGGGGAAAAGAGAACGTGACAGAGTTCGTAATAAAACAAGAATCAACATTAGCTTGCTTTTCGGGGATGTCGAGAAATGAGGAATTAGAAATGTTGTAAAAGCAACAGGGAGATGCTGTTTTTATGACTCAACTGGTCAGTAAAGTATTTTACTGAACAGATAAATTGCCATATGTAGCTCTCTAACAGAGTTGATTGTAAAGCATTATCTACTGTGAAGGGTCATTTCATTATGGTTGTTGTAGCGCTGTGCTGGAATCTATTAATGGATATAGCTATAGTAATGTCTTCAGCTAGTCAGCTTGAGATCCTTTCCATCTTAACTGGTTATATATCTTAAAAATGACACATCTAAAAATAAGTTGTGTATGCAAGCTTTAGAAATAAAGAATGAAAAGAGATGCATTGGCAAGGCAGATATGTGCATTACTTATTACTATCCCAGCTCTGGTGCTTTAGAGGAAATACGCAGCACTTTATCAATACATAAATATACTAGCTTTGTCCTTCTGCTTGGCATGTATATTTCCTGCAATCTCAGCATGACTGTGGAAGCAATTTCTACATTTCTTTTTCTTGTTGATCATGCCGGTTCGGGAGTGTCAATCTCACCCATTGTATCTACTCCCGGTCAGAAAATGAATACATGATGAAAGTTATGCCTTTCATCTTCCTGAACTGCAAGCCCTTTGATGGCATACATGTACTTGAAGAGATATGAAAGCATGGTGTCATATAATATGTTTTTAACTTTCACGTGGGTTTGAGGTCTGAAAAACGTTTGTTTGCTACAATGAGTGCTTTGGAAGAAGAACATTTACTATATTTATTTACGTTTGCAGGGTTTGTGGCATAAAATCTTTGGGGATTGGTAAGATTGGGAATTGTTTTAGTCTCTTAGGCTCACCAAGGCTGCATTTATTTGATTAAATACAGTAAAAACAGTAACATTTTGAAATATTATTACAATTTAAAATAACTTTCTATTTGAATATATTTTCAAATGTAATTTATTCCTGAATTTTCAGCAGCCGTTACTCCATTACAACCATGATCCATTTTTTCAGGTGAAAAGTAAAGTAAAGTAAAAAATAAAAATAAAAATTCAGAATGTATTTTAAATATAAATAATTTGTCCGATTATGCATGTCTACACTGTCACTGTCGCTTAATATCTTTATTCTTTTAAAAACAAATCTTGCTGACACCAAACTTTTGCAGTTTTCTGTGCTGGACTGTGTTTGGTCGCTTCACGTGTCAATCAAACGCTCTGGTCCAGTGTATGTATGTGGGCAGTTCTGTCAAAATAATGTGGACCAGACTTAATACTGTTTGTTAAAACAATTGCCATTGCAAGCAAGTATATGTGTTTTACACCCTAATTCACCATTCTGCCTTTTACTGATATACAGGCTTTGCATGAGCACTAGTCCATATGAGGACAATAGAATGGCAGAACATTCCAGATAACATCTCTGTGTAACCCAATTCATCCCCAGCTCCTCAAATCACCTATTCCAAATTCCCTTGTTGTGCATTGATTGAACAGGCTAATGTTTTGCATGTTATTAAATAGCTTATTCAATTAAATGATAAAATCTACAACAATTATTTCTCTTTTATGTAATTACACAGAGATCACATTTTTCACCAAGTCCCACCACTATTTACTGCTCAAGATCATAGAAAAAATGTTAAGACCAATTCACATGTAATTGGAATTTAATTGGAAAAGAGGTTATGAATGATCTTGGTTAATGACTTGTAAATGACCCGTTTGAGCTGAAACTACCAGTCTTGAACCCGTTTAAACTCTATGCTTTAGTAATTGAGAGGCCATGGGTTTAAGAGGGAATGTATGTCACGTAACACTAGCCTTGCTGTTAATGGCAGTCCGTGGATGAATAATGACAGGGGAGCTCGTGCTGGGTCTAAGCAGGTTAATTAGCTGTGATGCTCTTTCAGCTGAGATTCGATAAGTGTCCACAAATCCTCTTAGGGAAAAGACCACACTGAAGAAGCTACAGTTGTAAAGGCCCTGCGTTAACCAAACTGCACAACTGCATTGCACACACAGCATACGGTAAAACATACAGTGTTTCATTACATGTATGTTTGTTGTGCAGATCAAAAAGGATTTAATACTTTATGTTCAGTACACAATGTGGAGCGAGGATTGATACTTTATCAAAAAGGATACAATTCTTCTCATCAATGTAGAGTTCAGCAATCTGTATGAAGGAATTAAGAGAGAATATTGTCTGAAAAAATTCAAAACTTCCAGTGCTTCACAGAATAAAAGAGAGAAAGCAACAAATTTTAGAATGAAAGAAAAAATTTCACATTTTGATTTTTTTGCATGAGAATTAAGCATATTCCCTCTATCCCTTATTACCATAATGCATCATAAACATAAATATATAAAATAAATACATATATAAAACAGTAATAAATATACAGTATATAAAGATTGATTGGCTGTGCAGCTGGCTTTAGGAGATGCAATAATAAAAAAATATATAATATAATTTTTTTGGGCAGCTAATAGCAGTGTTGTTTTCGTCAACGATGACGATAACGAAATGATTTCGTTGACGCACCTTTTTTTTATGACGATAACGCGACGATGACTAGCTAAAAATGGCTCCAAGGTGACTAAAACATGACGAGACGTTTTCGAGTTTTCGTTGACGAGACGAGATGGAACGAAAATTATTACACGTCTGACGGTTGAATCATCACGTATTTGACACAATAAAGTATTGTTCCGTTCCGTATTTTTGAGAATTAATTCAGTGCAAATCCATGACAGACACATAGCTTCTAATATGTCAGACTATGAACAAAGACATTTGTAGGCTATGAGAAAAAAAACCGACGGTGCGGTAGATACTAATTTCTCCCCCTGTTTGTCTATGATCAGCGTAGCTTTTTTAACATCTTGGAACATCATCAGAGAATGCCCTTTTAATTGGTCGTTTCAGTCATTGTGAGTCACGTATCGTAGCAACGATGACGACAAGTGACAACAGCGGGAAATGTAAAAATGACCTCCGAGCAGCCGGCGAAAAAGAAAAGAGCACAGAAATGTAAAATTGAATGGGATTAAAATACCCGTGGCTGGAATGCGTGAGGGACAATGAATACAAGGCCAATTGTACCATATGCCGTCGCGTTTTTTTTTTTTTCGTTTGTCACGGCGGAGTGTGTGATATTAAGCAGCACGCATCAGGAGATAATCTAATAATTCTATTGAATAAATTCGCACAGAAGGCTACAGAAAACTGTTGTGTTTATCTTTCTTCAAATGCAGTCTAAGCCGGTGAGTTTTGAATGTTATTGTATTTGTTTAAGTTAAAAATAAAACGTATTATAAACTAAACAAATCCATGGTTCATTGTTGGCAAAATGATCATGATAGCCTTTATATTTCACATCTACGTGGTTCAGTCTTGTATATTGATTAGGCCTACTTTGCTATTCTATAAATATAAAGGCATTAGGCCTAATACGTTGTATTATAATATGCTATATGAAATATATTTATCTAAATGTATCAATTAGTTTCCACAGTATTCACCAGAAGTAATCATTTCAGGGGTTATTTTTCACAAAAAAAAATTATGAATTGCAACACTTCCTACAACCTGTCAAACCTAAGCCTATTTCCAATACTTTTTAACCTAAATAAATTGTTAAAGACTTTTTTTTTTTTTTTTTTTACTAAAATTGACTAAAACTTGACTAAAACTTTTTTGTGTTTTCGTCGACTAAAACTTGACTAAAACTATCAAATTTATAAGTGACTAAAATGTGACTAAAACTAAAAAGCATTTTCGTCCAAAAGACTAAAACTAAGACTAAAACTAAAAGTGCTGCCAAAAACAACACTGGCTAATAGCTTCTCTTAAAGTCGGCTGCATGGACCAATCATTCTTTTGTTCTATCTACGTAACCTATTGATTTCTGTCCTGAACTGGCTGCAGTGTGCAATGGGAATTTCCCTAGCCCACCACCTTCCCCAGCACCACCTGCCTAGTTCTGCTAGCTAGGGGGTTCTTCCTACTTTCCTTGCAGCAGTTTGTATCCTATTCCCTATATATGTATGTGCATTTTCTGGAAGTAGCCTTCACTTATGCCAGCAGCAGCAAATCTAGTCCGTCAAGACATGTATTCCATTCTTATCAATAAAATAATTTTCAATTGTCATGATCTATATATATCTATCTATGTATATATATTATATATAAAAGATACACACACACACACACACACACACATATATATATATATATATATATATATATATATATATATATATATGTGTGTGTGTGTGTGTGTGTGTGTGTGTGTATCTTTAATATATATATATATTCACATTACAGTAAGACATTTTTTGGCAGTAATCTGGATTAAGTGCTGAAATTGCTTAAATAAGTGCTTAAATGTCATGAAAATGATGCCACAATGCAAAAAATATGAATGTTCTTAACATTTTAATTATATATATTCAAAAAAAAAACTTTTTTTCAATAAAATTTTATTTTCTTCCTTTTGAATTTAGGCTAAAATATGACACACAATGGATTGTCAGATTCACTCAAAATTTAACATTCTAGTTATTATAACTTATGAATGTCAAAATACCTCAGATGAAATATTATTGTTAATGTTAGTGATAAATATTAGCAAATTCTAAATATGTATTTTTCGTACGGTCAGAAGCGACTCCGTCTGGCCAATGTCATAACACACATTCCAGTACTCTTGTGTAAGAGCCACTGTTTATATTCTGGACATTGCTTGGGACCCTTGACAGAGTTTAACAGAGTAACCCAAAGTGAGAAAGCAGGGATGAGTGTTTTTATCTGAAGGACTGTCATCCAACAGATTCCATGATTACTGAAGGGAAGTGAACACATAAAGAAATATGTATACAAGCTGCAGACGTTATTCGATAAATTGCCCTGATGTTTCATGTAAACACATGATGGACACTGAATAGCTATTGCAATAGCTTGCACACAATGATAAACAACCCTTGCTATAAGCGTCAAGCACGTCTCCTGTGTGCACTAGCAAACAAATGTGACCACACAATCTTTGCATATGAGAGAGTGTTTTTGCTGTGCTGGCTCATGCTGTCAGTGTACAGCATTAATGTTTCAGAATGCATTTGCCAGTTTAAAATATGCATTGACTGAAAGCTAGTTTTAGGTTAGTGTGCCATCGAATCATTAAAAAACTGCATGCATGAGATGATTTTGCATGCAAACTACAGCTTTATGTGCAATCAACTGTGCATTATTTGCACATGCATGCTATCTAGCCTACCAACAATTTTGCATGTAAATTGTCATCTACTACATTTGAATCCCATTTGAATGGGTTCTATCCCACAATGCATCATCGCAGCGCTCCATCCTGCAGGGCTCACCTGATGCAGGCAGTTGGGAAGCGAGTGGAAGCTCTGCACATGTGTGAGTCCCAGCAGGCAGCTCAGAAAGCAGTGCAGAGCAGCTTGAGAGTCTCCTTCCTGCTGGAGCTGCCTGCCCAGTTCAAACAAACCCTCACGGCTCCCGTTCAGCATCCCGTGCCTGGGATGTCCCGCCAGAGAGACCAGCCGCGCGCGTTCATGTGCCAGACAGCCGCTGCACTTCCGTGTCCCATCTGAGCTGAAGCACGAGCATGGAGAAACACAGACGGGCACTGCAATCTCAAAACACGAACAGATCACTCCTCTGCTCTCCGTAAGAGTCAAGGGCAGGAGACGTGTGTGCGTGGGAGGCAGGAAGAGAGGGATTGTGGGGGGAGGAGAGGAGAGGAGACACACCGCCTACACTGCATCAGGACTGGAGGATTTGTCGCTTGAGTGACGCTGCTCGTGGCCTATTGTTGTACAGCAACAGCTCAGATGATGGAGTCGTTCTCTTCACACTATGGTGACACTATTAGGGAATCTTTGCAGATGTTATTCTGAGAGGTAAATTGTATGTTCATGGGATACATACAAATAAAAAATTAAAAAAAAACCTTAAAATTAAGCTTGCTACAGGAACAACGCATATCAGGGGTTGAATGGGTATTTAATGGCCTGTGCTGATACTGACTAGAGATCAGAGTAGCAGGTGGACGATATGATGTTAATATTTAGCGCGCGCACACACACACACACACACACACACACACACACACACACACACACACACACACACACACACACACACACACACACACACACACACACACACACACAGACACAGGCAGACAGACAGACAGCAAGGCTGTGTTTATTTGATTAATCATACAGTAAAATATTGTTACAATTTAAAATAACAGTTCTCTATTTGACTATATTTTAAATTAATATAATATATTGATAATTTATTCCCATAATAGCCATTACTCCAGTCTTCAGTGTCACATGATCCTTCAGAAATCATTCTAATATGCTGATTTGAAGCTCAAGAAACATTTCTTATCACTATCAATGTTTATTAACATTTGTGCTACTTAACATTTTTGTGGAAATCATGATGCATTTTTAGAAGACTTTGATGAATAGAAACATCAAAAGAACGACATTTATTTAAAATAGAAATATTTTGTGACATTATAAATGTCTTTACTGTCGCTTTTGATCAATTAAATGCATCATTACTGAATAAAAGTATTAATTTCCTTTTTAAAAAAGTATTGTAGCACATGAAGTTTTGTGTTGATCATTTGTTTTAATGCGTTTTATAGAACTGTTCTGGCCTCCATGTCTCAGAGTGGGTTTCTCTCACAACTGAGCAAATGAAAACAGCTGTAGTGGAGCTGGAGTCGAGTGATTAGAACGCTTCACTCAAACATGTGGATCCAGACTGACTTATCTGTTTGCTGCTGGGCTTTGGCAACATGCAAAACTTGATGCTTTGGCTTCATTTGGAACTATTTTCATTGGCAGAGAAGGAAAATATCAAAGGGATATAGTTCACCCAAAAATTAAAATTTTGTCTTCATGTTGTTCCAAACCTGCATAAGTGTCTTTATTCTGTTAAACACAAAAGAAGATCATTTAAAAAAAAAAAAAAAAAGGTAATCAAATGATAGCATGCTGATGAATATATATAAACTGTAATAAATAGCATTACAGTTTAATGTATTATATCTTTGGTTAAAATTGTTTATGACAGCATACATCTAATTATAAGGTTCATAAATGTAGCCTACATACATTCTTTATAGAAAGAGTTTGAAAATGAAAAATCGAGAAACATTAAATAAATCTAGCATGATAAAAAGGCACAACACATAAAGTGTGCTCAATGTACTGTGTATCTTACATGGGTGATGGTGCCTTTACTGTCTAAACAAGGACAGCTAATATTTATTTGCAGGGTGGGGTGACTTTAAATGTTTACTCTTCTCTCACGGTCTGGTTATAAATGTTGAGCTTCAGCCATTATGTCCTCTAAAACTAATGCAGATTATTAATCTTGTGTCCATAAACCATAATTGCTTTCTATCTAACAGAAACAAGCCCAGTCAATGACATCACCCAGATAACTCAACTACCTGGATCATCTGGTATTTAACAAAAGGAAAAAAACAATCTCTGATTTACGTTTCTCTCTGTATTTTACCATGATTACCAGTGGCGATCGCCACACCTCTCTGGAATTAAAGGGATAGGTCACCCAAAAAATGAAAATTCTGACATAATTTCTATACACAGAGATTATATATATTTTGAAGGTATGTGGGATGGTGTGATGTCATGTGATTGACAGGTTGTCCCGCCTTCATGCCAGTAAACATGTCATCAGAGAACAGAAGAGATGTCACTGCAAGAGGATGGGGAAGTTATTTTGATTAAAGATTATGAGGGCACTTGAATAAAAAATTTATGTGCATGGATAAATCATTCTGTCCATTTTTATTTCATGATGACTTTAATTGTTTGATCAAAATCATTGCTAGGGACAATTTAGCCGCTGGATATGTCCCTAGCATCCCTACTACACCCTTGTTAGGTCCCCATTGTGGACACTTGCTCATGCTGTGATCCTGATACACTTCTGTAGGCTATTTTTCACTACACTACACACTATATCTAAACCTTTGTTCTTTTTTATCACTAAAATCTGTTTGATCATGCTTATGTTGGACTTGTTTTAGAATTAATATGTACTGAATATTTGCTATTAAATATATATATATTTTTTTTAAATAATATTCTTAAAATATTATTTTAAAGTAAATAATCCAATCTGTACTTTGGAAATAAGCAATTAATATTTTCTAGTGCACCTTACAATCGCATGTGTCTAATTATTTCCTAGAGCAAATCAATTTAATCAAGGTAGGGTTTGTTTCTATAGTTCTCTTTGTATTATTCTAAAAAAAATATATATATATATTTGCTTTGACTTTGACTTTGAAGTAAATGCTATGACCTCCGTCAAGATCCGGTAGCTCTTTTCCTGCACTCTGGCACCCTCTGGTGAAATGTTTAAAAATCGCACTTAAATGAACTCGAATCTAATGGTATTTTTTTATTTACTTTTTTTTCTACGAATAATCTGTTGCAACCCTAAATATAAAGATCTCAACTGAAAGTATTTCCATTTAAAATTATTATTAACTACTTATCATCCATGCAAAATATACTGTATAGACAATAATTTGTCATATTTATTACAGGTGTCCTCTAGCAGAAAGGACACAGTTAGCATTTTTATTTTCATCCTTAACGCATTTTCATATTTCAAGTGTTTTGTCTCTCTTACACTTCCAAAGCACAAAGAGGACATGATGTGTCCACTGCACCACTGCCACCATCAACTTCCAGGGGTCAAAGGACAGTGCAAAAATATTTTAGTGGTCAAAGGGCAGTGCAAAAAAGAGACTACATCATAATTATTTGACACCTATTTGTTAAAGTTGTCTTTTGTGTCTTCGACAGGCAATCCAAACTGCATGAAATCATTAGGCTGATTATGTGAACTACACGCATGGATTGCCAGGGAAAATAATCCGATTACCACGATGTTGAGCTGCTCGTCTGAAAAAAGCAGCATGGAAAGCACAAAACTTCTGCAGTCAGAGTCTAAGAACAGAGTATAAGAAGATCATGGATCAGAGACGGTGCTAAATAGAGACAGTAATACTGTAACAGTTGGGATCAACTCGTTGCATGATGACATGGAATTTTAATATAACTGGCATCATATAGAAAAGTATGTGGCAATTTGCAAGTATGTTGCTACTTTTATTCATTTATTCCCCAATACTAGCAAAAAAGTAAAGTTAATCAAATCAGAGTTACTATCGTTAAGAAAAAAAATAATGAAACCATAAAAAAACCACAACATTGTTACTTGAAATAAAATAGAATATATAAAAACTTAAACTAAAGAAATTGAGAAATGTTGCCCTGGCAGCTAAAATAAAGAAGTTAAAGAAGTAACTATAACGGTATATGCAATGCATTAACACTCCTCTGTAGATCTACAAATAAAGTTAGGGTAGGCAATTTGTTTTATGAATACTTTTTGTTATACTGGTTGAAACTCTCTTCTTATCCTGATAGCAATCAATAATAAAAGTGGTCTAAATATTAAAACATGTACATATATCTTCTGTGAAAGTCTCAGGAACAACAACAAAAAAAAAAAGTAGTGCATTCGATCTTAATGCAATAATACGATGTCCTACCTGCCTGTCCACATGTATTTCCATACCTCCACCCTCCTGCTCACGCAGACATCACACGACATCAGCGCATTCGTTAAGGACATAATGAAGAGTTGCACACAGACAGTTATGGATGGTTTTGGCAGAACAAGAAATTTTACTTTTCTTTTTTATGCTTCTCCCATGCAGAAATTGACGATACAGTGCCAAAGTGTTGTGCATTGGTGCCAGGGCGTTGCTAAGCAGTTGCTAAGGTTTATATTTCTTCTATCAAAATATAACTATTTCAAATCTATTCTATAACCCTCCGGTTTGAACCAGAGTTTTTGTATATACAGTATATATATAGCCTATATATACATACAAAAAACATTGTTACTTGAAATAAAAGTAAAGTAAATGAAAATATAACTATTTTAAATATATTCCAAATATATTTTTTATATCCCTTGGGAGTCTGATACTTATACTGTATTAAAGGGGTGGTATAATGCTCTTTTCACAAGATGTAAAATAAGTCTCTGATGTCCGCAGAGTGTGTATGTGAAGTTTTAGCTCAAAATACCCCACAGATATTTTTATATAGCATGTTAAATTTGTCACTTTTTGAGGGTGAGCAAAAACGCACTGTTTTTGTGTCTGTCCCTTTAAATGCAAATGAGCTCCTGCTCCCGGCACAGAGGGCGGAGCTTCAACAGCTTGTGTCCTTTTACCTCACACAGACATGCACTGAAAATTTCTAAAACTTTTAGCTTTTTATGTTCAAACCGGAGTCAGACAATGATGGAGAGACTCAAGAAGAAGTGACAATATGTAGAAAGCAAAAGGACATTTCTGAATGGTTAGTTGATGAATTTATGTAGCTTATGTCAGAGCCATATAGAGAGAGAGTTGCGACAACGGAAGTTCAAAATGCTTAGTTGTCACGTGATTCGCGTAGACCTCAGATAGTTCCAGGAAGTGCTTCGGAATCAACTAGCATGCTTTAAAACACAAGTTTATTTGATTCAGATAATCTGATAATATACAATCTTATTCTTTAAACGTCTTATCTTTTAAAACTGCATCACAAACGGTCTGTTCTACTGCGCTGCTGTTACTTCCGGGAACTATTGAAAGGCTCTACGAGCCGCCATTGCTGTAAAAAAAGCGTTCCATTGTAGTCAATGGAGTTGTCGCAACTCTCTCTCTATATGGCTCTGGCTTATGTGTAGTTATCTTCTAGTCCTTGATTAGCATATCATGTCATGATAATCTGTAAATCACGTTCCCGGGGGTGGGGTTTAGGTAAATTTTAGGGTTTGTGATGTCACTAGAATGTCATGTAGTCCCTACCAGCCGTTTGTTGTAGTCCTTAAAAAGCAATTTCTTTAAAAGCAAATATCTCCCTTTGCTTTGAGCTTTGAGCGTTGTAACTTTGCAGATGTTGTTTATGCTCAAACAGCAACATTACACACTAACTAAAGTTAGAAAAATGAAGTCATAATCAACCACCCCTTTAAAACTTCAAATGCCAGAATATATTACAAAATATACTTCAAGGGACAATAAAATGCATTTAAAATCATAATGTTTTTACAACAGCCCCCCAACACCTGGGGTGCCATTTACCCCAAATACCGTACTTTTACATATCCTCCCGTTTGAAAATCTGAAAATCATTAAGAAGACCATTGTCTCAAAATATAGTCAATAATTTTGATCTATTCTCATTTGCTACATATATCTACAACATTTTAAAAAACGTTAAACATTAGATCAAATTTGCGCAGAATCAACTTTGCGGTGTCACGTCCAAGAATCAGCCAAATTTCCACGTGCATCATTGGCGTATGTTGAGAAATGTGCTGAGCTGAATTTTGGTGCCATCTAGTGTTTTAAAAGAGAATAAAGCCACTGCACCTTTTACCTCGTCACGTCTTTAGCCCCGTAGTACTCTACCTTTGGAAGCATCTATATGTCTCTTTGAGTATATGTCTATCAGTTTTGCATGCCGTGATGTTGAAAAAATTTTCTTGGCAAAATTGCTTTTGGCAAGTTGGATGGGGAATATTTGTGAACAATATTTGTGAAGTCATTGAAATGGATTGAGCTGTGGGATTTGACTGGGCCACTATAGGGCCTTTTTGGATTTAAGCCATTCCACAGTGACTTCAGCTCTGTGTGGCTGGTCTGCTGGAAGATGAATTGTTTTCCAAGTGCATGTGCTCTTGGGACTGCAGCACTATTTCCTGCAGGTTTTTCTGCATCCATCAATTTTTCCTTCTATCTCAATAAATTTTCCAGTCCCACCCTGTTGTAAAAAAGCATCTCCAAACACAATGCTGCATCACCCTGTTTCAAATATGACTCTGCCAGAGATGTGATGAGCTTTATCAACAAGGGTTTATATCCTTTCCATTCATGTCAGATTTATGAATAGTGCATGCTATTCTTCAATTTCTGTAGATGGCTTCCAATTTTAAAATCTCTGTTTTCTGACATTTTCTTACATACTTTTATGGATTTTGTTTCATAATTATTCTTGTAGTGTGCTTTGGAACTGCTTGCAATATTCTTATTCAAGGTACACATTTTTGTTTGTCCATCCATCCATCCATCCATCCATAAACAGGATCTAGTTAAGGATTGCTTTGTGACAAACCCCATCCATCCATCCTTATAATTTGTTTGTTTGTCTTGGTTTGTTTGTCCATCCATCCATCCATCCTTAATTTGTAATTCTTCCATCCATCCATCCATCCATCCATCCTTAATTTGTTTGTTTGTTCGTCCGTCCATCCATCCATCTATCCTTAATTTGTTTGTTTGTTCTTCCACCCATCCATCCATCCTTTGTTTGTTCCTTCATCTGTCCATCCATCCATCCATCCATCCATCCTCAATTTGTTTGTTTGCTCGTCCATCCATTCATCCATCCATCTTTTTTGTTTGTCTGTTCATCCATCCATTCTTAATTTGTTTGTCCTTCCATCCATCCATCCATAATTTGTTTGTTTGTTCGTCCATTCATCCATCCACATTTTTTGTGCATCCATCCATCCATCCATCCATCCATCCATCCATCCATCCATCCATCCATCCATCCATCCATCCTTAATTTGTAATTCTTCCATCCATGCATCCATCCATCCATCCTTAATTTGTTTGTTTGTTCGTCCGTCCATCCATCCATCTATCCTTAATTTGTTTGTTTGTTCTTCCATCCATCCATCCATCCATCCATCCATCCATTCATCCATCTTTTGTTTGTTCCTTCATCTGTCCGTCCCTCCATCCATCCATCCACCCTTCCATCCATCCTCAATTTGTTTGTTTGCTCGTCCATCCATTCATCCATCCATCTTTTTTGTTTGTCTGTTCATCCATCCATTCTTAATTTGTTTGTCCTTCTTTCCATCCATCCATCCATCCATCCATCCATCCATCCATCCATCCATCCATCCATCCATCCATCCATCCATCCATCCATCATCCATCCTTAATTTGTAATTCTTCCATCCATCCATCCATCATCCATCCTTAATTTGTTTGTTTGTTTGTCCGTCCGTCCATCCATCCATCTATCCTTAATTTGTTTGTTTGTTCTTCCATCCATCCATCCATCCATCCATCCTTTGTTTGTTCCTTCATCTGTCCGTCCCTCCATCCATCCATCCATCCATCCATCCTTTGTTTGTTCCTTCATCTGTCCGTCCATCCATCCATCCATCCATCCATCCATCCATCCTCAATTTGTTTGTTTGCTCGTCCATCCATCTTTTTTGTTTGTCTGTTCATCCATCCATTCTTAATTTGTTTGTCCTTCCTTCCTTCCATCCATCCATCCATCCATAATTTGTTTGTTTGTTCGTCCATTCATCCATCCATATTTTTTTGTTCATCCATCCATCCATTCATCCACTTATTTGCCTTAAATACATATGTATTTTTCTTTTTTTATTTCTATAGTCAAATAATGAATTTTTGTCATTGCCTCAATTTAAAATTTTTGCTCTATATGACTGAATTAGACATCACATGGTAATAAAAAAAAGTAATAATGCTCAGGATGGTTATATTGCCAACCAGTGTTCACTGAAGGAGTATGCACTTCAAAGCATCACGTTTTCAACTGGGAAATCTTGTACAAAGCATTACATCAAATAAACTAAATTACTCCAGCCCACATTTTCTCTGATTTACAGGTTTTGCCTTGATAGATGAATCCTTAATTGAAGACAAATTAAATAGAACTCTAAAACAGCTTAATTTCTCTAAAGTAGCTCATGCATTGAAAGTCTTGCGATTGCAGTGGGAATTAACTCTCATTGCAATTGGGTGGTAATAATGATTCTTTAGCTTGAGGGAAATTTCTTACTCTCTTTGGATGACATTCTAAAGCAATCTCACTTTAATAAAAACGACCCACCTGCCTATTCAATTATCATTAACCAGAATCAATAAAATTATATTTCTGAACCTTATCCCATGTTGCATTTTTCCACAGAAAAAAAAAAAGAACATTGTACTTACACAAAAATATTTCTTCATTCTGAAATAATCTGCTGACGCTAAAACCTTTGTAACAACTCAACAAGGGGAGCGTAGCATTTGCTTCTATAGGCTGAAGTATCACGCTGTAAATTTTCATGAGCTCTCATCTTTTGCTTTCCAGTCTCTTTTTCATTATGTCTCATTCTTTCTTTTTTTTCCCATGTGAGGATGAATGTTAAATTTAATTAAGCAGAACATTTGGTCAGTGCTTTCTCTATCAAAAACGGGTCCTCTGGATTTAACAGCCTAGAAAGGTCTGGCTCATTATACATGTGAGCAGTTTAGCCCTGCGGCCTGCCCTACAGGACAGCTCTCAGCAGATCAGTGAACAGTGGCAAACAATGTCTTTATTGATCCTGCAGACTTTGCCATCTAATTTCCTTCAACATTTTATATGGTTTAGAACACATGAGATGAGAACTTTATAGATCCGCTTCATAGAAAAGTCATCGGGCCAATAAATTGTGCTGATAAAGCAGTAAATGCATTATGCATTTGTTTACTCAAGTAAGAAAACAGTATGTTTGACATTTTGTTGGTATAGATTAGCGCTACATTGTGCAGTATGCTTATTTTTCATTTCTGCCTTTTAATTTAAATTGCACATTTTTTTCCTTCTTGCATGCTCTTGACTGACCTTTTCTAGGCATGTACAATTATCAATAAAACGAGGGAAAGGCTAGCGTGACCTCATGGTGATACCTTCCATCTTTATGTTCATTCTGTCATTCGGTTTTACGTGAAAAAGCTTCCAGGGCCCTCAACAGCTGCTCAGCTTCCTCCGGTTAAGGAGGAAGGTAATGGGTAGTTGATGTGGCAGGTCTGTTAATTAAGACTAAATTTGATTTAGGCTATAACTAGGCCCACAGATCAGGTCGGATCTGATTAAAGGACACTGTTTAATGAACGCACTTGGGAAAATAGTCACATGGCAATAGATTATTTTAACCAAACAAAAGCATTACTGCAGTTGTTGCCTTAAATGTACAGGTAAAGTTTGCAGATTTAACATATTTTATAAATACAATTATAAAATGTATATCGGTTTATATAATTAATAATTGCATTGGATGCATCGTGCATCAATTCGCTCTCCAGGTGAGAGGTTTTTATGATTCAAATCAAATGAATTCAAACTGCAGTCTTAATGTAGACTGTTGACATGTTACAAACTTGATACTGGTGTCAAAAAAGAAACATAAATGTATGATACATACATGAGGAAAAATGTATTCTCGGTCAGCGCCACCAATCGTGCAGGCGTGAATTAGCTGAAGGCAATCAAACGTTTCGCGTTCAGTTGAAGACAAACTTGTTGCTGCAAATCTTGCACTGACATTAGATGTCCATTCTATTCTAGAAAGACTTTCAACCTCCCCTCAGTATTTTCTCAGAATTTGCTAACAGTTTTCTCCAGGTATTATAGACCTCCTATGGGTGTAGTTATCCTGCCCCAAACTGACATCTCACAATCCTTTCATTCTTTTTTTCCTTTTAACCCTTGACTAAATGTTTCTAAATGAAACCGGATAATTCTAATGTGATGGACAACGCTGTAAAAATAACCATAATTAGAGATCATGCCACTGTGGAAACAACTGGCAAAAGATTTTTGATCATCTACAGCATCTATTGTTCTCGCACATCTGTTGCCATAAATCTGGTATTCAAATTGAATTTGCGATGCATGTGATCTGAGAAATGAATTGGACCATCTTTTGCCATTTACTAAATGCCATCTGTACTGTTCAAAATCACCAACCATCAGAGGTGTAAATTTTCCCTCAGAGACAAAGTAAATCACTTTTCTATCATCCCTCTAGAAAGGAAATTTGCTTTGAATTACATCCAAAATTTCTTACAAGGAAATTTCCCTGTCTGTATCTGCATCTCTGCTCATGCATTCATTTTTATATGGCCTATTCCTCTAACTATAAAACTGGGTGATTGTTTTAATCCTCCTGTTGTATATGACAATTTTACCATGAGCAAATAAAATACAAATTCCATCTGCAGAAACGCTGACAGATTCCCCTTTAGGACAAATGTGCTCAGCATGCTGTAAAAAATCCATGATAATTATCTTGCAATATTAGATTTAGCACTGGAGGACACTCCGGGAAGCTCGTACTGTTTGCTGTTCTAATTTCAGGGCTCTGCTTCTTTGTAGTCTTCAGGGAGCACGTACAGTACATATGGCGACTGGAATGAATACGCATGAAATAACAGACAAAGTGGAGTGAGTTTAGCTGCTGATGGGCTCAAACAAACAGTTTCAACCGAAACCAATTTATTAGAATGAACAATTTCCTCCAAAGAAACCTCCAGTGAATTACTGCATAGCATCCTCTGAAACATCTTTTCTCACTGCTGACTGAAAGGAAGCTGCATGGACTTGAAAAGGTTGAGCAAACTTAAAGTGTAACATCTCAGATTTTCAGCCCGCTTTGTATTTGTTACAGTGTCGATAGTACATGTAAATGAACAGTGTTTACTTGCTCTCCATGTTACCAGCTTTTATCCACTGGCGAGAAAGCGAAAGGACGCTAAAAGCACATAAAAAACTGATGGAACTTAAAAAACCGGAGGAAAGCTGAAGGGGCACAGCGGAGGTAAGGGACATTAGGAAGCTGTGGAGATGTAATGAAGCTGAAACAACATAAGGAAGTTGAGGGGACATGGAGAAGCTGAGCTAAAGTAATGAAGCTGAAAGAACATTAGCTGAAGGTTCTTGAGGAAGCTAAGAGGACATTAGGAAGCTAAAAGGACGTGAGGAAACTAAGGGGATATTCTGTTATAGTTGGTGCATCACTGTTTATACTGTAGAGACTTAAGGAAGCTGAGCAGACAAGAAAGCTATATGAATATTCTGTATACAGTATTCTGAATACAGTAAGGAAGCAAAAAGAACATAAGCATGAATAGGGGACATTAGGAAGCTGAACATAAGGAAACTGAAAAGACATAATAAAGTTGAGAAGACTTAAGGAATATAACTGCAATGATGTAAGTGTAACCCCTCTGGTCCTACATGACCCGCTCTGAGCGGGACTCAAACTGGCGTCTCTCGAGTGGGAGCAGGTGCTAACAAGGATGCTGAAGGCCGCAGTCTCTAGTGCGCCTCCTGGGATCAGGGGAGTGAGGTTTACTCTCACAGCTCTAACTAACCAGACATGAGGAAGCTTAGGGGACATAGGGAAACTGAGGAAAAAACTATTTTATTTTTTGAATATCAAAAAAATATATTGTAAGCAATAACACCTTAGCAACCTATCAGCAAGATGGTGAATTGCAAGCACAGAACGTTAGTATCGCAGCAGGTTTTGCATGGACAAAAAAACAGTCTACTTTATGATTCAGGAAAAGTGATAGATATTTTATACTTATTCCTGTGTAAAATGTAGAAGTACAGGGTGTTGTCACTACATCAGTACAGTACAGTAATATGGAAGAGTATATTGTGGCTAAACTTAACCTCACACAGAGCATGAGAGACAGAGTGAGCCTTCAGAAACAATAGAGCGTTACCTCTCCCCTATAATTGCATTCCTCTTCTAAGGTCACCTGAGGCTATCAGCTACTGGGTGGAATGTGCATTATAGGAAAAACCTTTTAAACTATTAATGTGGGTCTCTGGCAATACAGATAGATAGAAATGACTTGCAGCAGTGAGAAATCATACACACTAGAAACCACACTATTTTCCTGAACCCTGCTTAGAAGTCGGGTGGAAGAAATATCCAGCTTTTTCAGCCGTATGTGACTGTAATGGCAGTGTGGAAAATATGTAATTTGCCTCAGGTCCCATGTGAACCCAGCACCTCTGCTGTGGGAATAACCGGAGTGGTGCCATTCTTGTGAAATGTGAAGACAGAGAATGTCAGAAACTCATTTCAGTCTTTAACTTAACAGAACAGTAACGGCCTGGAGTCTGGTTGATGGGCAGCATTGGTGGAAAAATTGAACAAATAAAAAAAAACTGTAATTGCTATACTTGGCAGGAGAGATCAAAGTTGTGGATCCAAAAAGCCTTTAATGGAAGTGAAGTAAAAATCTGGTGGTCAAGTTCCAGATAATTCACACTCTGAAATGTAACTGGACATGTGCTCTTCTCAGCTCCAGTATAATGGAATGCGATAGGCAGCGCAGGAGCTTTAGCTGAAATTGATTTTCTTTGAGCACTTCTAATATTGCCATCAGTCCTGAAGAGGGCAGGAGAGGCTTCATTTGAAGACGTGTCGTGCACATGTACTGCCATGATGCAGTCTGAACCTTGAGAGACAGCATGTGGCCAAGGATGGAAAATTTAGTTTCAAGAAATTTATATTCTCAGTGGTGGCCTTCAGAAAATGGCCTGGATTTCAAAACCTCAAAAGGAACATTATGAAGAAAAAACTCAGTTCCACGTGGACTGATCTCGCCTCATAGCAAGAAGATCCCAGGTTTGAGTCCCATGAGGCCTTTCTGTGTGGAGTTTGCATGTTCTCCCTGTGCTGGTGCTCTGATTCCCCCACAATCCCTTCAGACATGCAGCATAGATGATTTGAATACACTAAATTGTCCGGTGTGTGTGTGTCATCGATGAACTATGCAACCCTACATAGAACAAAATAACTAAAAGTAATATTTGTACTTCTGAACACCTATGGATTAGTGTTCATACAATCAATATTATGTTATTAGAAGGCCACCATTATCTTGCCAAGAGCAACATGTTCCTGGGTCAACGTATTTTGTTGATCCTGGAACAACATTTCTGTCCAAAAGTGTAGTCCTAACCATATCCCTACCCCATAAGTTATCCCTAAAATCAGAGGGAAATGACAGGTGAATAACACTGATCTAGAAGCACCTAACCCTGGTTTTAAGCCTAAACTTGATATTCTAAACTTGGAATGTTGTTCCAGGATCAACAAAGATGTTGATCCAGGAACACGTTGTATTGAGAACCATGGAACGCTGATTGACGCATATACAGAGATATGTTGAGCTCTGGTTCTTGGGTGATGCAGGTTAGATTCTGGAATGCTTCATGTCCTGATCCCATTTCTTTTTATTAAAAGTACTTTCATATAAAAAATATAAATAAACTAAGCTTGATGTTGTCAACTCTTTGTTAAATGAGATACAACAAATTATACAATAACATATTGTTGACTATATATAAAATAAAATAAAAAGAAGAAAGAAAGAAGTGTGCTGTGCCACATGAACATCAGATTTATGTCAGTATTGGAGAGATTTGTACAAACAATGGAAACCTTTTTTAGATCATTAATTTGCAATTGTCTTTGTTTCTGCAGGGTTGCTTTTAATACAGCCTTTCCAAGTGAGACATTTTATGCTACATATGACAAACATACCATTTGCATGCCTGAAAGCTATTGTCCCTTCTAGACAATTCACCATACCAGTAAAGCTCTGACAATAGCCTAAAAAGCATTCCCAGCAGGCAGCAATAATGAGCCGGAATAGGACTGTATTTCAAAATGACATGGGGCATAAAAGTGCTCCAATCATTCATGTTTAGTTTTGAACTGAGAGTAATCAAGCACAAGCCCGTTTTGAATAGAAGGCTGTGCAGTAAAACGGAAGACAGTCTTATCTTTATGATGGAGGGTCAGTTATGCTGGTAGGGACAGCCAATGGTTTTTCTGTCTAAAGACATACTTTTTCTATTTATTTAAAAGGAACCAAAAGAAAATATGTTCTTTGTGATGTGTTTCTATTGGCTGCAGTATTACCACGACCTTACATAGGACAAGCGGTTTGGAGAATGAATGAATGGATGGATATAAATTGAATATACAGTACATACAGGTAATCAACATGATTGCAAGATTGTTCATATTGTGAATACCAAAAGTCTTTGAAATACACTATTTTATTATTATCTGTGATGTTGTTCATTCTCATAACCTTCTACCAATCCCTAAAGAACATTTCTTGGAATGTAAAGATGCAGAAACATACAGTATATTCTCCCTTTTCTTTCACATATAGTAGCCTAGTAAAATATTGGCCATTTAATAAAGACTGTCTTAACCTTAACAGGACAGTACTCTGAAGAATGAATACATTTAGATCGGGAGTCACCAGAGGTCAAGGATCCCTTGGTGGATAAAACTCTCCCACTGGTCTTCTACTGATACGCTTACCAGAGTCAAATACCGCCTTGCTTTAGTAGGACATACTTCTTAGCAAACTTTCAGTCATAATAGTGTGGAATTGTATTGCTCCCGGTGAAGGATGCAGCGCATTTTAGGCAGTGACTAAAGGCTGCAAAGAATTGTAAATTCTGAGAGAACAGCGCAACGGAAAACCTGAAAAACCTCTGTGTTTGGAGTCAACAAACACAGTGTTTTAGTCCAAACGAAGGAGAAGGATCTCTCTGCAGCCTGCAGATCGGCGCGGGGCCGCGGAGCCATTATAATGCACAGAAGGGTAAAACCGTTGATTGTTTTGGTAAATTAAGCTGGTCTTTAGGCTAACGTACGAACGACCCCACAACATTTAAAAAAATTATTTGGTTGATTATCCACAGCAGGAGGTTCAGACCTTCAAGTAGAGGAATTAATTATGATAAATGATTTATGATATTTCGATTATTTCATATCCCCATTGTATGAGAAAGGAAATTAAAATGATGTATCAGTATCGTTAACATGACAAGACATAGCCTACTTATAGTCACAGAAGGTGTCAATGGTCATGCAGTATGATAACTAAAAAACACTGCAATAGGCTAATGTTATCTGTTGTATGTGTATGAAGCTTATTATTTTCTTCACTACATTGAGCATAATATCAGACTTTTAGCTACACTTTATATGTTCCTCGTTATTTTAAAGTGACGAAATCGAGAAGTTTTTATCTGTACCTGCCATGATTTACAAAGAACGCGCCTGGAGTCTGTTGTTATAGTAGGCTAATGAACGCGACTTTCACGCGAATCTGATTGACAGATATAACAACGCGTTTACTCAAAGGCATGGTTCGGAGTAAAACCAACCTAGGGACCCTATTTGCACCATGACCTCAAGCCAAACGGCTCATGCTACTACTAACCCGGACGTCGACGTCACTTCAGTGGTTTGGGAAAAGCGCGTAAAAGTCCTGGCAGAAAGTGATGCATAAGGATATAGTGTATGACCCGGAGCTCAGCCATCTTGAAGGACATCTCAGTTCTCTAATTGCACTGAGGGGAGGCGAGGATCGAGGAGTGAGGAGGCTTCCCGAGGAGTCATGAGCGAGGATGCACAGGTGTATCCTTTGGGGAAGTGTTTTACCGACTAAACGTGACGCACGTATAAATTCTCCTCCCCCTTCACATCGGGCACAATCATTTTAATTTATACTTTACCTTTGCAGTTTAAATAAACCACACATCTCACATATTTCAACAGGGTATCTTGCTTTATTATTATTTATTATGAATTTCTTTAATAACTAACTAAAACAACACAAGGGCAGATCCTTTGAGCGCTGCTGATGACGCTGTGAAGTGACGCTCGAGTGTTCAAGTATTCCAATGTATAAAAAAGCTTTCCTTCGATTCCTCCGTCCTCCTTTTCTTTCCTTGCAGCCTTCCCTCGCTTCCTACAGGGGGAGGAGCTGAGACGCGAGGAAAGGAAGCGAGGATGCAAAAATAAGAATTGAGAAGCACCCATGGAAGAAACAAGGATGGATTCTAACTTCCGTTTTGATGCTGTGCTTTTCCGGTCTCCATAGGAACCCATTGTTAAAACAGGGTAAAAAGAGCAACTGAATTAAACAGAATCTTTTTTTAACATTACTAAAAATGTAAATGAGTGCAGGGTTAAGCTGTGCTGTTGTTGACTGCCATAGTCTAAACTTTGACGGGTGAGGCACTGACAAAAGTCTGAGATTGCGACATTGTAAAGTGATGGTACCATGGAGCCATGTGCTTTTTAAAACCATATTCATAGGTTTAACATTACATTATCAGCTTGGAAACTACACTAATTTAACAAGAAACACCAGAGTCTGGAAATGTAAAGGATAATTCCGCTATGAGTTTGACGAGACTTCCACATTCAGGAAAAAGGTGGATAATCTATAGTTTTCACAGTTGTCAAAAGTCATTTGCTGACAAATAAATTTCTCAGTCCAGTGTTCATTTACATATACTACCGACATTGTAACAATAGATAGAGGGTTGAAAATCGGTACATTTACATTTTAATGCACTTTGGATTTGGTTTTATTGAATTTTTGTTGACCCCCTTTTCCCCCTTTTTCCCCCCTTTTTTTTTCAGTTTCAAAATAATTGGTGAACCTCTTGCCGTAAGGCCACAGAGGCCCTGGTGAAGACCCCAGATTTACACAAAAATCGCCTGCTCATATATAAAAAAAAAAAAAAAAAAAAAGTCTCATCATTTATTAATTTGACTAGTCATTTAATCATTTTATGGTTCTTCCCAGATGTACCCAAAAAGAGGTTTTGTAAGATTTTCACAATTCTAATACTATCATAGTACTAACCTTGAACCATGGGGGAAGCGAGATACTATTTATGCAATTGTCTGAAACATATCAGTGGAATCACTCCTTCCCCTTACAAACTGCCTATAATCCTCTACATTATTATCCCTTACACTGTTGCACCATCATATCACCCACATTTTCCTTGAGAAGTAAATATGATGTCTCTTTACATGGCATCCATCTTTTGATTCATTTCCTCCCAGCCAGCCTGAATGCGCCAGTAAAGACCCAGTGCAGATATCAGCACGATCACATTCACACTCATCACTAGAATCTATTACAGTAAAAACATTCACTCCCTCTTAAAGCCATTTTTCTATTTAACTGCACAAATCCTGACCACAAACAAAAAGAGACAGAATAAAAGGAGAAACACTGCATTATGGCACAGGTCATTCAATCTAAACTAATGTGGCTGGAGGAGAGAGAGACTCACCCAAATGTGCTGAATGGCCTTTTATCAGTGCAAACCTTCTATTTTCTATTTGCAGACAAGGGCAATGTTTCTGTTTATAATAAAACACTTTCAGCAGGAATGTTTTTAGGGCCAGAGACCTTTTTTGCAGTGTACAAATTCTTGGTGCATATTTTGTACATACATGTACATATCTGTACGAAATTCTCTAATCATCATGTCAAACACTTGAAACAGAAATTTACTCAACATTATGCCAAGACATTCAAGATTCTAAATTGCGAAATGATTTTTGATTCTGCAACGGTTATGCCGTGACGACGCAATATTTATGGTGAAAAAGTGTCTCATATTTTCTGTGTGCATTCAGTGATTTAGATCAAACTTGAGCTGTATGTTTTGTCATGGTGACTGATCATGCACATGACTATTGTGAGTAGTGGTCATAGTGCCACCAACTGGCAGAAAGTGTGCCACTTACAACAGATGTTTAAAGTGCCCCTATTATGCTATTTTAAAGGTTCCCAATTTTTTTGGGAGTTCTATTTTTAATTTCAGCTCAGTGCTTGATACACAGCGATACGAACAGTAACAATGGCGTTGGTTTTACCGTATCAATTCGAGCTCAAATCCTCATTCTTTAGAAGTGCGTGCAAATGGATTTGCTTTCGCAGTGCAGAAAACAACATCTTCAACACAAACCAAACTCTTGCAGTCTCTCAGCTACAACTACAGTGTTTGAGGGAGGAGTAAAGTAGACGTTGTTCACAGGGGGCCAATGAAGATCATATGCTGGCATTATACAAATTTGTCACAAACCTATATAGGTTCGTGCAGTAAGACTGGAATTACTCATGACTCGTTTCAGACAGTTCAATATCGGTTCTTTCTTTTGGAAGACAACAACTCTATTTGTTATTTACTTTGATCTTTGAAACTTTGCAGACCTTTTACATTCACAAACAGCTATATGACACACTACATTAAAGGTAATATTCGAAAAAAGCATAGTAAGGTCATTTTAAATAAGCCTCTTATATTTGCAGAAGTAAATACCGAGGTAATTAACAGTATTTTGCTCCCAGAAAGGTTTATTATTATTATTATTTTCAAAGTGGAAATTAAACATAAATGGAGAATTTTAATGTAAAACATCAACAGTTTGTCATTTGCAAACCAATTTAATCCAACAGAAGTAAAGAAAACAAAGAAAAAAAATAAAGCATTGTTAATAAAAAAAAAGTATTTAGAGGTGCGACATATTGATTATTGCATTCTCCTAATATGAGGTGTTGTTTGAGATTTTGTTTGGAGAAGCACTATAACAAATTGATTTATCATAATGTGAACAGAATGTAAATACAAAGGTCTGTAATGAAACTCTAGATGGCACAGGCTAATGAGTCTTTAACTCAATCACTTGCAATAATATTCTCTATAGGGAACAGCTGACTGGTTCCTGCTGTAACGGTAGCCAATGAGCTTACGTGCTTAACCCTAAAATACTTGATTAGCATATGCTTTAGCAGTTGCAGCACGCTTTCAGAAACCCTCCACCTTCCCCAGATCCACCTGTATAGAGTAATTCATGTTCGCTATATTGTACAGCAGCAGCATGTCTTACTTGCTCACAGCAGCGTGTCGTGTATGTATCAGCAGTAGCAAGTCCGCCAAGACTAAATATATCAAACCATGCCAATCACACCGAGAGTTGTCATGACAGAAATGTGTTTAAGGCACATAGAGGAAATAATGTTTCCATACAAAGAGGTCAGAAGCAGAAAGATTTTTATTTTTCATTGAGATGATCAGATCAACTTTTTTTTTTTTTGTGGTTGAAGAGACACTTGAGCAACTTAGCATTCACCTGCAAAACAGTAGTTAAAAGTTAGTTTAAAAAAAACAAAACTATTATTGTACAGTATCAGTGACCACAAGGATTGAGACAATGTACCGTTCTTTGCCAGTATGGCAATGTTTTCCTCAAGGATGCCGGTGTCCAGGCAAAACTGCCTAAACTTTTCCTTCAAGTCATCAGTTGTTTCTGTGGTACGGCCTGTAACCGTGACACATTCAGAGTCTGTTTAGCATCTTTTCACAAAAACGTTTCAGCTATATTGTGAAATTTAGACGAAGTGAGCTCTTACTGTGGAGTTTGTTGAGAACCTCAGATTTCCCTTCCTTGGTCTTGATGGTGTGAACGATAGCATACTCATCAAATTTGGCATCAACCACACGCATGTCATTGTCATTTCCCCAACCTGATAGAATCAGACACATTTAGGCCAAAGATACAAAAGTATGATGATAAAGAGTAGGGGTTTCACAACTACTGATTTTTGCTAGTCGACTAGTTTTGCATAACAGTCGACGACTAGTCATTAAATTTACGCATTAACGCATTGAGCATTGTTAAGGAAGACACAGAGGAAGGAGTTCTGGTGAATCATTGGAAATGCATTTTTGAAATTCAGAAATAACTTAATAAATAAATTCATCAGTTATTCTTTTCATCAACATGTGTTAAAGGGGTCATATAATGGTACATGCACTTTTACAAGTTGATTGCACTGAAATGTCTGTTGGCAGTGCCTGTACACAACAACCATCCTATCATGATAAAAATCCATCCAGTGGTTTTGTTTAGTAGTCCGCCATTGTTGATATGCTGGAGTAGAATGGCGTCTAAGCGATTGTGGTGTTCTGTTCTTAGATGTAATAAGGAACACAGCAGTCATTTGGATGTTCCTAAATCCGAGCCGTTGAAGAAGCAGTGGCTGAGTTTTGTTTTTGAAGCGATATGCCCAAAGGATTGACGCGGGGATTCCCTCACGGGGATTCCCCACGATCCTGTGCTTTCATGTTTGCGCGAATCATTTCACACCAGACAGCTTCACAAACGAGAAAAAACGGATCGGTACCAACGTGTTCCTGCTGAACCTCCAGAAGATGTGAGTGTAATGTTTTATTAACCTTTATATTAGTATTTATATTAATCTTTGCGAAATTTGCAAACCTTGCTGCAGGCTTCACGATGAATGCGTCTAAGGTTTACACTCAGGGTACATTACGGCATGTTTTCTATGTACAACATTCTCAATATAATTCATAATCCCACGTTTATAACGAATAACACGTGGTTATTGTGTTAGATACGGTCAGAGAATGTCTAATATGGTGTACCCACAGAACAGAGGGGCGGGGTGAGCAAAGCTCATTATCATTTAAAGACACATGCACTTAAACGGCGTGCTGAAAACAGAGCTGTTTTTGACCAGGTAAAATTAGTGTTTTCTTACAATACTAATGAGAATTGTTAATTAAAGTATATTACAAACTTTTAATTTAGACCCTAAAGAATCATATTAGCTTGTACAAAAATGGCATTATATGACCCCTTTAATACAAAAACAGCAGCATTCATTTAAAACATTCTTGTAATTAAAACATTCTTGTTATGAACCGCCACACCACGCGCATCAGTGAACGTCGCATCAGTGAACGCTCAGACAATAACATTGTCAACATCACAACTCTGAGTTTTATATATAGTTTTAACTACATTTTTCATTGCATCTTTAAGCAAATATAATTTAAGCATGTATAGGCCAATATATTACCTAACGTAACCTCGGTTCTCTCTAGAAGAGGGAACGAGTATTGTGTAACCTGCCGTGCTCGCGCCCCGAGCTGGTCTCTCTTCAGTCGATGAAAATCAGCGTCATTGCCACAAACGGTTGCTGTTGGCAGTGGGTGTTTCATCCTAAGATGATTATCCATTGCAGACGTATTGCTATTGTATTTTAGCACTGCTTTACATAACTTACAGGTAACGGTGGATGTGTCTACATTTTCTGTGAAGTATTTCCACACATAGGATGACCTTGACCGGTTTGGACGCATAGGTACCTCAACGCCTGACGCCATTTTGTTTCCAACTAGTCGATTAGGTCCGACAGCGCCGACTAGTGGTTGTAACAGTCGACTAGTCAACTAGTCGACTAGTTGATGAAACCCCTAATAAAGAGCAATCTGACTGTTAGCTAAAGAGCAAAAGCAGGATGACTAACGCTTGTTGTAGAAGACAAAACGTCCAGGAATCTCAGTTTTCATCGCAAGATTTTTCAGCCTGAAGCAGGAGCCATCACTCCTAAGAAACAAGTTTTAAACATTTAAAATGATTTATTTTGTAAGCATGAGAACGATCATCCAGACTATTATTATTTAAGGCGAGATTCCATCCATCCATCTCCTGATTTACTGTATATAATATTTTCCTGGCTGATAAGAATTTTGAACATATAGCTTTAGTGCATATTTAATTTATTATTACAGTTTATCTTAATCACTTTGTCTTACAATTCTCTAAACTGTAAGTTTAATTGTCACGACTGTTTGCTGGAACATCAGAACTCTATAGACCTTATGTAGCCCCGCCCCTTTTCTGCGCTGCGCTCATTGTCTTTTGACTTCCGGTCTGTATTTTCACAGCGTTTTGCGTGTTTATTAATGAACGGCTCGTTTTAAAATCTTCCCGGTCGATTTACATTTGTTAAGTCATCTGCTTTAAACATTACAGTCCTCATGATAACTTTCGTTAACTTTACATTAAGTAAATCCACTTAAAAAGCGAATTACTCCTGGACAGAAATGCCATATAAATATACAGAGCGACCGCAAAACGGAAGTTAAAAGACAATTTTCCAAAGATGGCGGCGCCCTTGTTTCTCTGGTGCATAAGGTCTTATAGAATCCCTGCAAAACATAGTAACAAACCAAAACATTTCATTCATGCTTCAAAACCTAGTTATTGTGTCAGTAAATTGGCCAATGCCACCAAAATAAAAATACATTTTTTTTGTCATCGTGTGAGTCACACTGGTCAAAATGTTTAGATGTTTTTTTCACTATGGAAAAATTTGTTTTTTTCTTCTATTTTTGTGTTGACAATTTGTTGATAATGTGTTGATTTTCTATACTATACAAGAAAAGTCAGTTTTGCTAAATGCTCTTGTGTATCACACTGAGATTTTTAGATACAGATTTCAACAGATTGGTAAAAACTGACTAGGAAAAGTCAATACTGTAGAACACAAAACAAAAATGAACATTTGTATTCATACAGTACATTTTTGTAGAAATGTTTTATGTAAACTGAAAATTCACAGTTGCTTGTTTATTTTTACACACTGTCTTCCCCTAACACCAACTCACAGTCTTTTATATATTTCTATTGCTCTTCCATGGCAAGCAACTGTGAATTTTCAGCTTTTGGGTAACACATTTGTAATGTGTAATGTAATGTTCATTTATTACAAAAATGAAAGTACTGTATGAATACAAATGTATGTATACAGTCCTGCTGTAGCCACTGCTGTTTAAAGTTGTGATGTTCCTACATGTTCAAAAATAGTAGTGATTGTTCTAGCTCACACGATGAAACAATGTTGAGAAGTTGTGAAGAGTTTCACTGAGAATCAACTCATGACTTTTGATAAACAAGTCATGTGCACTTAGTTATTGTGCAAATTGTAGACAATTGTACTTACTCTTTTGCACACATGTGCCAAAACACAATACCATCAATTAAATTAAATTAAATCATGTCAGTTAAATCAATAAGAAAATCTGATATGAACAAGAAACTAATTGTTCAGAGATCAAAAAAGAGAACACAACATTTCAAAATTTTTTTGTTAATCTATTATCAATTATTTTACCCTATTGTGGTTTACCCTACACATGTGGTGTCTTGCCTTAACACTACAACAAAGCTAACTTTAGCTTACTTTAGATGAGTGTAACTGAGGTTAAGGTCTCCATCTTCAGTAGGCACCATCATGGCAGTTCCCATCTTCATGTCAGCCTTGTAACTTTGGACAAAATGTTTTGCATTTGTAGCAAAGCCAACGAGATACCACTTTCCTGCCATCTGCAGAGAATGGAGTTGGAAAACATGAATATAACACGTCTATAACTCACTGTCTCTGATAATATCGAGATACTTTAATTTACAGTATTTTGCAGTAAGATCACAAGATAAATGTTTTAACCTTTCCGAGGTTGAAGTCAGGCATGGGCATAACTTGAGCAGAGGCAAAAACCGCGAAGAAAAGAACGCAAAGTATTTTCAGTTCGACAGTCTTCATGGCAGTATATGTGTAGGGTTCACTTTCTGTATGCAGTTCAGAAGGCAAATTTAGAGAAAATGAATGGCAACACCTGTTTTATATCGCATGATTACTCTGAGTTCCTCCCATATCCACAGACAGCTGTTTCACAACATGTGGATCTTTCCAAGTAATTGTGGGTGTTCAAGGGTTCATTTTTAATGCCTTGTTATGACCCTCTGACTGATGCCCTCATTTGGCCTTTTGAATGCATGCCAACATAATTGTTGAGGATGATGACTGAATCAAGCATCCTGAAGGTCATGTTGTGGCATAAATAAAAACATCTGTAATAAAATGCAATGCAAAATATCAAAATGCATTGTATCCAAATCAGCATTTGGTCTTGTGCAGTCTTTGAATTGTATGTGCCTTATGTGCTTATGTGGTAATTGTAAATAGCAGGTGCTACAGACACTAAGATGATAGATGATATTTGAAGATGATACATGCTCTTTTCTGTGTTTGAGGTTTTTCCCATGAGAAAATTGTTTCCTTGGATGTATTTTGGAATGATGGATGTACAACATGTTCACCCCTTGTGGACAGGCAGAGTCTTGTTTTAAGATTTACACCACACTAACCTCACCAATATTCTCTTGCTTTGTTTTATAAGTACTTTTTTGTTACATCTAGAATGGCTTGAGGAAAATCACCACTTTTGAAGCTTATATTCGAAGAAACCAGATATTCATGATTAGGGGATGCATCCACCGAAATATCTATGGTGGATAAAGTCCTGCTTATAACATTGAAAATAATATTGAATGCTGTAGTATGTCTATTGTTCTTCAAACTATATAAAAAAAAAGAAAAGAAAGAAATTCTTTCATTCTCACTGGAAATAGGAAATCTGCAAAATGACATTACATTGCTTCTTGCACGTTTTATGACGCTTTCAAAATGAAATGTCCAGCTAGTGCCCTTAAACTGTTCAGTTTGATCAAAAACAGATTGCAAAATAAGATAGCAAATAATGAGAGTACAGAGAAAAGGGACACAACTGAACAAAAGGTGCAGAACTGAGTGTAAGGTCACAGAACAATCCAAATAAAATCTAAATGCAGATAACCCAAGTTCAAGGAGAAACAGGATCAAAACAAAATGAGGTAACAAAATAATCAAGGGAGAAGCGTCCCGTTCAGGAGGTGTTACAATTATCAGGTATAAAGGTCCTTTTAAAATAAATAAATCTTTAATTAAAACTAGTGATGGGTTGCTCATGAACTATTCATTTTGAATGACTCAAAATGTCAAAAAGGTTGCCTTAGAAAGTGTTTTGTTCATTATTTTTGTTCCACTCATGCGCAACAGGAAACAGAAGTTATTAGTTCACCTTCCGAGTTCAAGTTGTTCGTTCTTTCGTCTATTTGACAGCTGCATAGGCTATGTACAGGAAAGAGAAATCAATTTCAACTTACAGCTTTTGTCCCCCAAGGGGCAATTGTTTTTGCGGCAAGACATTCGGACAGACAGACCATAATATACAGAAATTTCAACATCCAAAACCAGAAAAACACAGAAATACCACAAACGACATTACTGACACACTGACACAGAACCTGATTTCACCAAGTGTGTTCCTGGATAACATCTTTGTTGATCCTGGAACAACATTCCAATCAACCAATCATATTAAAGGGACAAGTTTACAGTTAATGTCAAGTTTAGGCTTGGGTGCTTCTACATCAGTGTTATTCACCTGTCATTTCCCTAGGGATAACTTATGGGTAGAGTAAGTTTAGGGGTAGGGATGTGGTTATGATTCAGTTTTCAGACAGGAATGTTCCAGGATAAATAAAAAAATGCTGCCACTGGAACACGTCTAACTCTGCAAAATCAGGACGTGCCCCTACTAACCACCGCCTTTACCTAAATTCAGAAGGGAAATGGCTGTGGGATGAAATGAGTATCTATATATTACTCATAACTGAAGGAAATCTAAATCGCAAGCCAGAGGAAAAATCTTGAACTGTCTGAGTAAAGGGAGTGGGCACTAACTGATAAAATAGATTTAGCTTTCTGCACCACCTGTCTGTACTGGGGTGTGTTTCCCGTATAAAGACGTAACTTGTTGCTTAAGTTCCATAGTATGATGTATCGTTGAAGAAATCAACTAGCTAGTCACGGTTTCTCAAAACCGTACTGTTGCAAATTGGTCGTTCAACCACGTTGGTTAATGATGTAGGTGGTGGAGTAATAACTACTTTAATGAATCTGTTTGAGATCGAAAAAATGCTAGATGTTTTGCTATAAATTACGGACATGGCATCAGTGGACTACAGTGCTATGCATAAGTTTAGACACCCATGCTAAAGCTGACTAAAAAGAGGAATAAAAAATAATCTTTTGGAAATTGAACTTAATGCCTTAATTAAAAAAATTAGGAAAAATCCAACCTTTAAGGACACCAATTTTCTTTGTGAATGAATAATGTATCGTAAATAAATAAATGTTCTTCCTTAAAATACAGGGTGCATAAGTTTGGACACCCCATGTTAAATTCCCATAGAGGCAGGCAGATTTTTATTTTTTATTTTTTTAAAGTTCAATTTCCAAAAGATGATTTTTTATTCCTCTTTTTAGTCAACTTTAGCATGGGTGTCTAAACTTATGCATAGCACTGTATTTCTCATTTTTCTCAGTTATTTTGCTTAATTTCCAGATTCAATCATAGGCTCGTTCTTACTTAGTAGTGCACGTTCGCACATGCGCACTCTTCAAAAACAGTGCTTTAAATCTCTTGACAAACTAAAAGACGTAAATGACATTTGTATGTATTCTAAATAAAAGATATAGATTGTACTGAATGTCAGCTTGCTTATTTGACTCAAGTTAAGGATTTATTAAGTTGTTTGTCACGCAAACAAGAAACTATGCTTCTAACCACAGGCCAAGAGATGTCGTTCCAACCACACAACTTTGCGATGCTGCTTGCGAATGTTCGTTGGAACTAAGTTTTCAGATCAACTATACTAATAACGACGGAACTTGCGACCATAGTTGGCTAACAATGCTTTTGGGAAACACACGCCAGGTCAGTAGGATTACTTTGCTCAATGCATAAGATTTTACTACTGACCTTCACTATTTTGGACAGAGCATTTTTTTAAGCCTTGGTACTAAGATTGCTGTACCAACATTCTAAAGAAAATGTTAGTATAAATGTAGATTTGGTAAAAGAGCATCATAAGAGTCTTATCCACATGACATGTTGACTATTTTGAACACAATACAGTTGTTGTGCTTTTCTTTTCTTTTTCTTTTTTTACAGATCATCTCAGTATTAGAGGTTAGTTTCAACTTTTTGTCAATCAGGCTACCAAGGTTCTTATTGGATTCCACAACTTCAACCACCTGCCCCTTGATAATAGTACTCTGAGGAACAGAGGGCTTGTGTCTAAAATCCGTTTCTTTTGTATTTGCCACATTTAGTTGCAGGAATGCTCTGTCACACCAGCATACAAAGTCATCAGTGATAGGACTGTGATCATTTTCATCAGTGGAGGACACGGAAAATAGCCGAATCATCAGCAAAATGTAAAATATATCTGTTGTCATGCTGTCTACAGCAATCGCCAGTATAAAGAATGTAAAGAAGTGGTGAGAAAACCCAGACCCTGCGGATGATGACATCTCAGACAAACACCCGCTCACTCTACTCTCTGCGTTCTCTCTGTTAAGAAGTCCAGAATCCAGACAACTCTTTTAAAATAAAGACCAACATACAGGGTTGAACTGTATTAAAAGCAGATGAAAAATTATTCGAATGGTAATGATATTTTATTGTGACTGACTATCAAGGGGATGGAAAGGCGTAGCGCCAAACACCAGTCCCAAACAGATGAATGAACTTCTTGCGGTGCGTAGATCCAAAAAAACAAAAAAGGTCAGCTATTATATATATTGATTTGTCCTTATCAGAGCCCTTGTGGACTGGACAGGTTGTACAAGACAAGTTAAGTTTTGAATTAATCATTAATTTCTTATAACTTGTTAACGCGATTCAAAGATCCAAGTCAGGGAAATGATCTGATCTTCCCTATCACTAGTTGAAACAATGCACTTGCCAAAATAACTCCACAAATAGTAGAACATACTGCACGTGAATATTTAAGTGATATTATTACATTTAAGAGTATATTAAGTGTCCAAACACATATTTGGACCACTGTATGTCCAAAGAGAAAAACTCCTATGGCAAAAGGCCTTCATGAAAGTATCACACTTCAAAGCTGCTGATTGTCCAAGCTAATTTTTTTCTAAATCAAACTAATCCAGGCCAGTTTAGATAAGAATGATAGGCTTTAAACCCTGGTCTGGAGGTCAGTCTGCATCAGTTACACACATGCTTTTGGAGCCTCGGCAGGCTCTCAGAGACTGAGCCATATGAGCACAAACAACAGATGCAGCCAGAAGCCAATCGTGAAATCAATTCTTTTTAAACCATTGCTTTATATGCCTAAATAAGACAGCAGTTTTCCAAGACAGCTCTGTTAGAAGTTTGCTAATAAGAGTCCGGCAGCTGTCCAGTGTTGCCAAATACAGATTAGGGTGATGACTCGGGTTGATCATTAACTCCTCGACAAACCCACACATACTCATGCACACAAAAACAGACAATCATTTTGTTAATTTCTGACAATGTTCACATTTATACAACCAACTTTTGTTTTGTCATAGTTTTTTTTAATGGTTTCAGTTCAGGTTAACTAGAATCTTGCTAGAGAAGACAATAGTGTAATTATTGAGCTCAAATCAGTGTTGATTCAGTTCAGTTCAATAAATGTGTAAAGTTTGTCAATTGTGAAATAAGATCAAATCAGCTATAAGCGGCTCTACAGAAGACAATAATCATAATTCAGCTATAGAGTCAGTTCAGTGTGGATTCAGTTCAGTTCAATAACAGTGCAGATGTTGCAAAATTCATCAGTTATAAAAGACGAATCAGCTATAAAGCAGCTCTGCAACATCCAGCTCAATTCAGTTCAAGTTTTGTTGATAATATTACTGAATATTAATGGTCTTTAAAACCCCAACTGAGTAAGCCAAAGGCAAAAGTGCTTTCATCAGGTGACAGAAATGAAACAACAACAATAACCTTGGGAGAAACCAGGCTCAACATTACAGTGGCCAGGAAAAGAATATGGGATGATTATTCAACCACTTTCCCTGACGCACAATACAAAAATGTTAAACTACCACAATTGTCATTTGATTATTATCACTTTAATGTGGGATTTAAGTTTAGAGCTACACTGTTGATGATTATTTTTTGCAAATGATTTACTTACTACATAGAAATATTAAGGTTTCTAGAAAAATGTTTGAGCTATACAATGCTGTGCTAAAATGCAGAGTAAGACCTGGAGCAACTTTCTGGGCCGAAAATGTAGTCCTAACCAAATCCCTTCGCCTAAACATAACCCTTCCCATAACTTATGCCTAATATCAGAGGGAAATGATAGGTGAATAACACTGATGTAGAAGCACATAACCCTGGCTGTATGCCTAAACTTGACATAAACATTCCAATCAACTAATCAGATTTGAGGGACAACTTTCTTGGCAAAATCACAGTGACCGTTCGCCCAGATGCACGCATCTTCAATAGGGTATTTTAAACAAAACTGAGTTGTCAGCTTACCACCTCTGTGTCATTTTCTCTTGTAGCAACACAGTGTTCTGGAGTATTATTATTATTATTGAAGGCCCAACTAGTTAAAGTACGATATTGGTTGGCAACTCTATAGTTGCTTGAGAGGGCATCTCTCTCTCTCTCTGTGTGTGTGTTTGTGTGTGAGTGACAGGCAGTAGGTTGATGGGCCATTGTGTAATAGGAACTGACTATAATTTGATTCCAGCTGTCTCTGCCTTCTTGATCTGGAGTCATGCTGATCAGATTAGGAAAAGGACACCAGCAAACTTTTGAAAATCTATGACTGCATCTCTCTGTGGGAAGGACATCTTCTTTAGCCTACTCACTGCGGTTGAGTAAAGTAACATAAGACATCCCATACTTTACTCTTGTTACAACCCAGACTCACTTGAGACTGGCTACATTCTGCAGAACTGCAAAAACATTCTTGTACATACATTTGACTGCAATTTCTAACTGAGATGAACACTAGAGGCAGTAAAACACCTACATCTGTTGATCCTTTTCACACAAGAGGGCAGATTATCCAATAAGAAAGACTTGTTTTTTGTGTGGTTCCTCACACAATACTATGTTATGACCTCAAAACACTTTTACAAAAATGCAAATGTGTAAATGAATACATTTTGATTCATCTAATAATGCTTATCCTTACTAAAAAGAAGTTTATTCAAGTGTACTCTTAGTATTACTTCTTTTAAAATATATATATTTTTTTTTACTTTTTATGTATTCTCAGAAATATACTTTATGTATAGTATCTGAGTATCTTTTGTGTCTAGTACACTGGTAGTGTACATAGGAACTTTACTCTTTCCCCGCCACTGACTGAATTTTCCCGCCATCCATGTTTTAACTGTTATAGGTTAGGGGGGTGCTATTACGCATCTTCTGAAATAGTACAGAATCTCCAGAACAAAACACAGGTGAAGAAGAAGCAGAAAAAAGTGATAGAAGATTGTTTATGCAAATGTAAAATAGCATGATCATCAAACATTAAACAGCATATCAGTGTAAAACTGCCTAACGTTACAGAATGAAATGTCGACCCAGGAAGGGTTAACGAATGTGAAGCTTTGGGGGTGTTGATGGACTCGATATATTCTATGTTTTGATCATCGTTTGGAATCCGATCCGGACGTAGTCTTTGACAAAAATGTTTTTTTTTTGTTTTTTTTTGTGTAAAATGTATTTTTTTTATTATTATTTTTTTATAAATGAAACTTGCCCACATTCAAGTGTTGATAAAAAAAGATGCATAAAGTTTTTTTATTTATTTTTTATGGAAAGAGTTAAAGTAAAGTTAAGGTATGTTTCAAGTATAAAAAAAGTAATACCTAAAAAGGAACATAATAGAATACTTTTAGTACAAAATAATATATAAATAAACTATAAGTATGATTTTATGTTCACTTACAAGCATACTTGCAGTACAGAACTACTAAACTAGTAGTTTACTGAGAGTATACTCCAAAGTGTACTTTGATAAACAAAAAATAGTATACCTATAAGTTTACTTGTAGTATATTTGCAGTACAAATTAAATAGTAAACTAGTTGTGTACTCAAAGTTTACTACTGTTACACTTAAAGTGTACTTAAATGTATACTTTTATACAGTAAAAATTGGGCCAATTTAGTCCCAAGTAGTATAAACAGTACACTTACAAGTATACTTCTAGTACATCGATATTAGTATACTTACTACATAAAGTATACTTAAAATATACTTGTACTTTACTTAAGTATACTTAACAAAATTAACTTGAAGTAGGCTATACTTATTTTTTTGCAAGGCTACATGAATGAACATATGCACAAAAAACACGCATACGCCTCTCTTCCAGATGTAAAATTTATAAATCGCAAATGATCTTGCAATTGTGCGCAGCTGAATGGTTTCAGATCTCTACGCCTAATTAATGTCATTAAGACCCGATCTCATGAAATGCGTCTCTATAGCACGCATTGTATTTATTGTGCAATTTATATGTGAAAATGAGTTTTTACGTGCATATGATACGCACTGTAAACCCCTTGGGTAGGATTGGTGTGGGGTACGTGCGTATTACGCGGCATAAAATAAGTATCATATGCACGTAAAAACAATTTTTCGTGAATTGGATCTGAGCAACGCATTTCAGATTTTGCAGAAATGTAGACAGAGTCACGTATTTGCAATGAGCCTGGTTTGCAGCAGTCAGTTTATGTAGTGATACACTTTGTATTTTCCTTTAGCGTTATTTTCAACTTTAATAGTCAACATGTAGGCTACTTTCTTTCTTCTGTGGAAAGCAAAAGGAGATATTTTGAAGAATTTTGGTGACCAAACAGTATTGATGTCCATTGACTTCCATTGTATAGACAATAAAAATTAAAAATAAAAAACTATCCCCTTAGGTTCGATTAGTCATTCAGGCAATCTACCTGGTATAGAAAATGTGTAGTCATGCACATTCGTAGGTTTGCCAGAGAACACGAGTTGAGTTAAAATTCAGTGCCACTATTTGTTGACACATTTTGGACATCTGTTCTCTGTGATTGTTTGTAATGCTGGCAGGATTCAAGGCAAACAAAACTGAGACATACTCTGAAACATTGATTATGGCACTCACCGCATCAGTGCTATAGCCATGATTCTCATAACCATCCCATGAATAATACCCCTCCCAGGTTTAGTAGATTCAGCACTAGTCTGATTTGGGAGAACGTTGTTTCACTCGCTTTTCATTTCATATCCCTCCAAGGACACTTTTGGATTTTATCGCAAAATGCTTTGATATGAAATGGAATTGTTTGCACCAAACCACTATTTTCCGAGGAAGTAAGCAATTGCTCTATGCAGAGGGGGAATTATCACATTCTAATAGGCTTTTCATATCAGAAAGTAAAAATGTTAGCCGTATTGGCATCATTGGTGTGTCTTTACTGTATTGTTTTTAAGATTCCTATGCCCTCTTTAAAATGATTCCACAAGATATCTGTAATTGGTTGATATAGAGGATAAGGTTTTTGGACGGCGCCAAGCCTGGAACAAGAGAATCTTGCCATCTCAGCCAGCAAGTGTTGTCTCTCCATCTCCGTCTCTGTCTTACCATCTTTCTGTCTCCATGTCATAGTCCATTAATGCCGAGTCACTCTCCTCTAATCCAGCACTTGCCTGGCCAGCAGAAAGAGCTGATTATAGAAGAGAGGAAAGGTTAATTGAAAGACATTGTTGTAATGGTATTGTGTCCAAGCAAAGCAACAAGAATGTTGATACCGCTCTTCCCCCGCAGCGACGCTGTAATGAGTGACATTAAAAATAATTATCTAGGACACAAGCAATCCCCTCTATAAATGAGTACTTAGCTTGTCCTTTCCTCCGTGGGGTTCTGGGCCTCTGTTTAGGACTAACAGTAAGCAGCTCATTTACAGGATGAAAAATAGAGATACAACAGTCTGGTCAGCTGACCTTATGGCTAAAGAGAAAGGAGTTGATGATACAATATATTAGCATGTGTTTTATGTGACCTCAAATGTGATTAAATGACCTCAAATATGTACGCAAAAACAAAAGCTAAGCTTTATTCATTATTTAAAAAGTCAATGGTGCATTAAGCAAATGCTGGTTGGCCAATGGTGAATATATATATATATTTTTTTTCTCTTTCTCTGTACTAACTATTAATTTAGGAATACATTTTTGGGAGACACAAGTCAAAAATGTCTGGGTAATACAACTGTCCTGCTATCATAATGGGAAAAAAAGTAGTTTAGCATAATGTTTTATTGGTATTTCTCATAATATATATATGTTTGGACATTAATGTACTGTTATCAAGGTGTAAAGAAAATTATGTTATACTTTATACTTGCTGACATTTTTAGAGTAATTACATTTTCCAAAACCAAATGAAATAGCATGAATACAAAGTATACCTTTTTTCCTACCATGGACACTTTTATATGTCATTATAGCACATCTATTAGCAAACCTTTAGACTTCAGGGTTTGTTCAAATCCACAGCCCTTAGCATGAGAAATGGCATTAGTGACGCTCTCTACTATATAAGATGCCATTTGGTACTTATTCAACAAATTCATCAGACATAACAATGCCATTAATTGATTTTGCATTTGGTTAAACGTTTTTCATATTTAAATGCTGAACATAATTTATCAGTGGAGACATTTGCATTGGCCATTTCATTCTCTCCACGCTATGGGATTCTACTAATGAAGGAAAAAGTATGAGACATGGGGAATTAAGGCCTAATATTGATTTAAAAAGCTAGGAAGGGGAAAGAACATGAAAACCATCTGCATTAGATTGGCTCTGACTGTGAGATCACCCCCAGAATTCATTACTGAAATTACATTAATGAAAGAACACTGATCACTCTGGCCAGAAATGACATGGGTTCAGGTCATGAACATGAGCCTGTCATGCAGTATTCTCATAAAGCAGGAGCAGAAATGATATAAAGGAAACCAAAATGGACAGCGGAATAGATGAGTATTAAAATGCCAGCAGGAGATAAAAAAAAAAACCATGGCTGAGCAAGACAAATCATGTTTTTATCTTTGTAATTTCACATGCAGATACACAGATTAGCTGTTGGTGTAATGACTCCTTAATCTTAACTTTGCACAGTTTTGACTTTGGAAATGGTCCTGTAATAACTTGAATATGTGATTAGGAATGATAGAGGGGAGTGAGGGTCTTTATTTCACATCTCTCCCTAGATCAGCCATCATGAATTCGATCCTCCTCATTTTATAATGCAAATCTCATTATCGAGATTTAATGGCCTTGACGGGCCTCACTGGCCATAAACTAGCCCTTAAATGCAAATTGCATTTCAATTGCACGATAAATCACTACTTTAATTTAAAAGTTCATAAACCTTCACACTTGTTGAAATGGGATTCCCTCCTCATTAGACAAATGAAATTTGAAATGGCAATTTATAAACATGTTCAAAACATATTTTTAAGTAAAATATTCCTCTAGTACCATTAAAACAAAGCACAAATTTAAAGATTTAAATGTAGACCTTCTTCATAAAGTCAGTTCATTTTAAAAAGACATATATGTTATACAACCATTAGTTTCAGTCCTCAAATTTGCTCAAATTTGCTTGGAGCTTTTCACTGAAGGTATCACTCTGCTTGTGTCTGTGCATTCCAGACAGACCATCTAGTAGTCCTTACATTAATGGTGGGGATTTTTGGCCTACTTTTTCTGCAGGTTACATTGTTACGCCAGTAGGTGGCAACAAATGACTCTCTTTATGAGTAATTCATTGAATCATTCACTCAAACAGATTTGTTCAAAAATGCTGATTCATTAATTAACAAAAAGTCTTTGTAAATGAGCCATTGAATCATTCACTCAACAGATTTGTTCAAAAATCCTGATTCATTCCAAAATAAAACAAATAAAGGTCTTCATGAATGAGCCTTTGAATCATTCACTCATCTAAATAGTTTAAAATGCTGATTCATTTCAAATAAAAACAAATAAAAGTCTTTATGAATGAGTCATTGAATAATACTTTCAAATTATTCATTCAAAAACACTGATTCATTCAGGAATGAAACAAGTGACTGTCAATGAATGAGTCGTTGAATCATTCACTCACACAATCCATTCATATATTATTTGTTATTAACATATTTGTAATGTATTGAAATCACTGTAACACATAGCCTATCATGGTTTATTATTTAGATAACACTTTACAATAAGATCAACGTTAGTTAATGTATTAACTAACAATGAGCAATACATTTGTTACAGTATTTTTTAATCTTTGTTAATGCTAGTTAATAAAAATGATAAAAAAAATCATTCTTTGTTTGTTCACGTTAGTTCACATTAAAGTTAACAAATACAACTTCTGATTTAATCATGTATTAGTAAATGTTGATATTAACATTACCTGGGATTAATAAATGCTGTAAAAGTATTGGTTATTCTTAGTTAATGTTTACTAATGCTAACACATGAAACCTTATTGCAAAGTGTTACCATTATTTATTATCATTTGACGATCCTGAAAAGGGGTTCCAAAGTATAAAACTGCATACGGTCTCAATTTACAAAAGGGTTGAAAATGATCCATAGTACAGCAAAACATCCACTGTAATATATGGCTCCCCTGACAGACTGAAGTTAAAGTTTCATGTTCACTTGACACCACCCTCATATACATTTAGGAAGCCATGTCAGGTCTACATAGAGATATGAATTACACATGCATCAGTCAAGCTTGGCCTTATGGGTACCAGAAAGGCTTCTGTCCAACTGCAAACCTCCCCAGGGACCGCTCAGGGAAGGCTGTGCAACCAGATATCCTTTCCACCGCTCACAGCGCTCCGTCTCCCAGCAGCTGGCCAACACGCTGGTGCCATGTAACTTAATTAAGCTGTGGATGGTAAATCAGAATCTAACCCGTGATCAAACAGGCTCAGTTTCTCGTCCTGTTTGGTCCCTCCTGAAAGGCCATAAATCTAGCGGTGAATTAGAGCGCGGGATAACATAAGCAAACCCACCGGAGATGAAGCCAGGCAGTAATTTCAGTGTGAACATTAATGGCACTGAAACAATTTCTTTGTTCCGAAAAACAAAAACTCACATCTTGAGCAGAAAATAGGCTTGTTGGTTTGATGTTTCTGTTCTGCATACCATTTGTATGAGTTTTTAAAATTATATTTGAGTTACAATTATTAATATAGATCATCTGTGATTTGATGTACTGATAATGTTTATACACTGTAAAAAAGAATACGCTATATCTAATCAATAAAATTGAGGCAACAGATTACAAGCAATATTATTAATTAAATGTAACAAATTAGAATTGAGTAATAATTAATCAAATTAATTCCTTAAAAGGTAACCATTTAAAATGAGTAAAATTGACAAAAAAATTTTTTTGTTAAACTTTTCTTTTTATTGCCAACATTGAAGACACCTGATGTTAACAAGCAGAATCACTGAAGGAGAAAACCGTAATTGTAAGTCGCCATTATGGTGATCGGTGTTTGTTTTAGTTGGGCTCTTGACCTTAAATCATTTATTTTAGATTTTGTTTGGCTGCTGTACCTGAGTTATAACAGCCAGATGAACAAAGAGAAAAGGTGATCTGATGGTGTTGGTTGTGTTTTGACATAATCATTATTTCACAATCATTTGCCCTGAATCTCTGAACTCATATTCATTTTTACAGTGTATATGTGACATAATTCTAACATTATATTTTTATGGGAACTTTTACTAATTTGATCCCAAAAGACCACCAAAACTTTTTTGAAGAATGTTTCAATTGTTTTTGTCCACATTGTGAAAGTCAAGGGGGACCAAAACTTTCAAGCTTCAAAAAGTGCCTTTATTCATTCTCAAAATAATTGATCAAAGCATACATACACAGACTTGGTGACGCAAACCTTAAAACGTTAAACCTTATTGGTTCTCAATTGTCACGTTACCCAGCATTATGATGCGTGAGAACCAGTGAGGTTTGACGTTGACTTACATTTAAGGTTTGTGTTGCAATATTTGATGTACACTATGTAGAACACAATTGTATGATTCTGACAAGATAAAATTCACAAAGCATATCTTAAAAAGAACTTGAACTGGGACTTACAGTGTATAGAATGACTATGAAATCTAACCCATTGCACACTTTTGAAAAAAAAAAAGGTCAATGGGCTTAGGGTTCTCGACTCAATTTTAACAAACACTTTATGCCAAAAAATGCCTTAAATGATTGCCTAATACTTTTATGTTTAACAGGTTATAACGTTGTTTTCTATTGATAAGTATGTTTACGAGCTGCTTAATAATTTATTTTATTTTATTAAAGTTTAAAATGAATTAAAACAAAAGTAATTAATTAAGACTAAATCCACAGAAATATTCCATGACAAACGCTAAATGTTGTAAATATGAAGCACCTAACAGAACCTTTTAAGGTAAATCTCACAGCATAAAATTCACAAAGCACAAACTTACCTCATCGTAATAGTGACATACATCAACAGAATGACTCAAAACCCATGAAATCGAATCCATTGTAAATATTTCTATGACTTGAGACAGTCACAATATGAAAAATACATTGCTAATGCAGCTTATATGAACCATTTGCAGACAGACAGTGAACTTACTGGGTTAATAAGACTAATACTGTAATCAATAGCATATGGGATATAGCATATTATATTATGTTTTCTAAGAAAGAAGGTTGTTGCGACGAGCTGGATAGAATAGATTTAGTAGTGATGATGCAGTCAGATGGGAACATATTGATTTAGGAGAAAAATCTAATTCATGAAAGGTGGCAGACTCATGAATTGACTTTATTGATCCACTTAGAAACAGTATGCATGGAGCAACAGACTGAAAGAAAGAGAAAAATAGAGATCTAAATCCGAGGAGGGCAGTATTTTGTTCACATTGACACATCTATATACACAGTCCTTATTTTCCCCAATGTTCCTACTTCATCTCCTTATTTCAGTGCTTGTCTCTAACCAATCCAGCTAAACCTTAACAGGGTGCAGTAGCCGTTCCTTAATGCATAATTACATCTTGTGTGTCAACACAGCAGAAACAGCCCATAAATCTACTTTTATTCACTGCAGGGTCCATAGAGTGGTATTTTCTGGGCCTGTTGGGTCTAGAATAAAGCCAGGGAGTCAAGGACAATGACCTTTGAGGTCAAGCTCCACGGCCACCCCAAGCATCATGCTAAGCTATAAAACACAATCAGCTGATACCCATAACCTCTTGGGGCTCGGAGAGAGTTTGCAATTCTTACCTGAGACGCCTTGAGAAGAATAAATGACAGCTAGGTGAACATCTATGGTGCTGCCTTACAATGAGGTGATTCATCCCAGCAGATCTTCTGGCATCTGGAGATACCTGATTGAACTGGTTGAAGGATTACTTAGGTGTCAGAATGAGTTCCCAAAGGCTGGACGTCAGACATCTGTCAGGAAGGTAAACAGTGGATCAAAGCACAACCTGGTTTTTGACAGTTTTGTAACATCCAAAAGCTTTACATTTTGATTAAGGAAGGAGCTTATAGAATGATTGTGTCAATATGGAATTTATGAACAGGTTGTTGTTGTGCTGCACAAAGATTTGTCAAGAAAAACAACACAATCCTAGGTATTTATTTGACACAGTGGCTAAATTAAAAAGAAATAAAGCTTCTACTTCTGAAGTTTCCAAAGAGCATAGCAGTAATGACTTTATGAAATTCTTTACTTACAAGATTGATAATATTAGAGAGAAAATTATAACTATGCAACCGTCTACTACAGTATCGCATCAGGGAATGCATTGTAATCTCCCTGAGGAAAAGTTCCATTCATTTGTTGCAATAGGAGAGGAAGAATTGTCTAAACTCGTTAAATCATCTAAATCAACAACATGTATGTTTAGACCCTACAGTATACCGACTAAGCTACAGAAAGAAATGCTTCCAGAGATCATAGATCCTCTTCTTACTATCATTAATTCATCTTTGTCACTAGGATATGTACCGAGAACTTTTACGCTGGCTATTAAACCTCTTATTAAAAAAAACACAACTTGATCCTAGAGAATTAGTCAATAACAGGCCGATCTCAAATCTACCCTTTTTGTCAAAGATGCTAGAAAAAGCAGTATCCTCACAACTATGTTCCTTTTTAGAAAGAAATGGTATCTGTGAGGATTTCCAGTCAGGATTTAGACCGTACCATGGTACTGAGACTGCTCTCATCAGAGTTACAAATGATTTGCTCCTATCATCCGATCGTGGTTGTATCTCTCTATTAGTGTTACTTGATCTTAGTGCTGCATTTGATACCATTGACCACAACATTCTTTTAAATAGACTCGAAAATGATGTTGGCATTAGTGGAATTGCTTTAGCATGGTTTAAATCATACTTATCTGACCGTATGTGACCAGTTGATAATACCTAGAATATCAAAATCGACTGCTGGCTTATATCAAAATGTCTTCCTAACATTGTCCGGGAAGCAGACACAATCTGTCAGTTCAAAGCTAGACTAAAAACACATCTCTTTAACCTGGCATACACATAGAAAATTATACATTCCTATTATTCAAAGCAGTTAAATGATTATAAGGCTGCATAAATTAGGTAAGCCGGAACAGTGGACACTTCCTATAACACCCAATGTACTCCTTACATCATAAGAAGAATGGCATCTACGCTAATGTTAGTCTTGCTTATTCCGAGGTTTACTGTAATCAGCTGGATCCAGACCAGATGGAGGACCTGTGCCTAGACACGACCACAACGCATGATGTAGTCAGCCGGATCCGGGCCGTATCCAGACCAGATGGAGGACCTGTGCCTAGACACGACCACAACGCATGATGTAGTCAGCCGGATCCGGGCCGTATCCAGACCAGATGGAGGACCTGCACCTAGACACGACCACAACGCATCCCTGAAGTGTCAGCAGAGATTGTGTCAGCTCGACTCTCATCGAAGGCCTCATCGACACGACAGCCATCAGCAATGATCTTCAACAACCCGTCTCAATCCCGGTGAGATGACTCTGATCTTAAACCAGATGGAACTGGATAATATTCTGATTGTTCCAAACCAATCTGACTTCTGACCTATAATGCTGCCTGAATCATAATCATACACTGTTCGTTCATTGGCCAGAGGAGAACTGGCTCCCCGACTGAGCCTGGGTTCTCCGAAGGTTATTTTCTCCATCCTGTCACCTGAAGGATATTTGGTTTCTTGCCACTGTTGCATATATATATATATATATATATATATATATATAAATGAACTAAATTAATAACTTTTTTAAAACAAAAATGAAACATCACTGAACTTGGACTGAAGCTGGACTGTGACTCTATTTTCTTCTGGAAACAAACTTTTTTGCATTATTTTCCAGTTATCTCTGTAAAGCTGCTTTGAAACAATCTGTAATGTAAAAAGCGCTATATAAATAAATTTAACTTGACTTGACTTGATGGTAACACTTTAGTTTAGGGTCCAGTTCTCACTTTTAACTTGTTGCTTATTAGGATGCAATTTGCTAGGATATTGGCTGTTTATTAGTACCTTATTTTGCATGACCATATTCTACATCCCTAAATCCTACCCAATACCTAAACTCAACAACTACCTTATTAACTATTAATAAGCAGTAATTAGGAGTTTACTGAACTAAAGGTGATATTTAATAGTAATCTATCCACCCTAATCTAACGTGTGACCATACATAGTATTTTGAGAGCGTAGAGAGACTCGATTGCTCATTCTCAGGGTGGAAGAGGGCCGAGCTAAATAGCTCTTTTGACACGTTTTGCTTGTCGAAACTCTGATTGGTGGATTTTTTTGAAAAATAAAATAAAAATAATTAGAAAAATAAATAACATCAGCTGCGGCTTCAACAGAAGCAAAACAGCCTCTCACAGCAGGACTGTCTTTAAAGGTTTGTAAGTTAGCATTTAAAACACATTTCCCTAAGGAGAAAGAAGTATACAAAGAAGTTTTTACTTCTGGAACCAGACTGTTGGAAACAGTGTTGTTACTGTTAGCTGAAAGTAAAACTATTAAAAATTGTTTAAAAAGCTGAAATAAAATAAAATATAAATATTACATGAAAATAATAATATATATTTTAATAATAAAATGTAAAGATTTTAATTAAAATGAAAAATGTTGCCTAGGCAACTAACTGAAATAAAATAAGTTGAAGTTGAAGTGATAAATTACTAAAATTTAAATAAAAGTAAATTAAAGCTAAAAAAAAAAAATTACAAACTTTTTTTAAAGAGATTGAAATTTAAACTAAATATAAAAATAAAAGCTCATTCAAAATATTAATAAATACTATGATAGTGCATAAATAATACTAAAATAACACTGGCTTGAGATAAATGGACAGCCATTTTTTCATCCAATTTATCGTCTGGCAGATGAACGTCTGATCCTTTAGTAAAATAACAGCCCACCTTACCTCAACAAGCTTATGATTGAGCTATTGTTGATGCCTATAACACAAATTGTACAAGTACTGAGGTTTATTCAAATTCCTAGAATAGGCTACGCTGCTAATATATATTTAATTGTTATGACCCTTACATTTGTATTGGCAAATCATTTTAGAGAAGTGCTATCAGTGCAGCAAGAAATGAATAATCTGCATATTTGCAATAAAACATTATTTTGTTAGTGTATGAATAAATTGTGAAGCATATGGCTCTGCAATGGCAAGTGTGTATTTCTGTGAAGGCAAAAACCTCTGTGAGATCAATGGAGTTCTGAGTTGGTCATTTAAATCACCTGAGCTTGTGTTCTAGAGTAAACATGTGTGCTGCCCGAGACACAAAGGCTAAGAGATTTTATAGCTAGTGTTTTCTGGATGAGGCCCCCATTCTAAACAATAATGACTTTTTAATGCGGAGCTGTGATTACGTTGTCATGGTGAAATATGGGGCCCTTGGGTGGCTTGGTGAGGAGGGGGCCACACGTGAAATACTACAACAGCATAGATTACAGCACCGACCTAGGTGAAGCAATCTTCATAAATTCAAATCTAATCTTTGTGGACCCTGGCCATGTCAAACTGAGGACTCTGTTGTTCTTAAAGGGTACATAACACACACAGTTTCTGTCTTGAGGACCTGTAGTATCGCATCCTTCATATCTCCAAAGAGTCTTTAGTTTTATCAGATTTATAAGAGACAAATACAGTCGTACCGATTCTTTCCGAAAACAGTCGAGCTCCTGGAGGCGTGCCGTGGGCGGAGCTAATGAGTCACGAGCAACGAGAATAAACAAATGGACACTTATGGTGGTCAGCTAAACAAGTGTATTTAAACACACACAATATGTCATCTCATTATCCCTGGATAACGTTTGATTCACTATACGTTCGTGTTGTTTACATTATATGCACTTATTCCAACAAAACACAGACATTTGATGCAGTTTTACTTGCTGTCTGCGGTTCCGACTCATGACCGGGATCTTTTATCGCTGGGACCGCTCCATCTTTCAGTTTCAAACTATCTGCAAATCCAGCGAACTGGGCCGTGTTTATAAAACATTAGTCACAGAAATGCCGGGAACAAGTAACACACTTGCACAACTCCGTTGCTGCCCTGGAAAACAAACTGCATCCACTGTTCCCTTAACGCTGGGTTCTTTGGGAAGCTGAACAAGGTTATCTTTCACTCACAACCAAAAACTCACTTCTTTTGCGACATTGTTGATTTTGTGGTCCAAAAACGAAACTTCCGTAACCTGAACGAAGCACGTTGATGGGCGTTGCTCTTGCTCATGCTCTCGCTCTCGCTCTGGTTGATGTGTGCGCGTGCTCTTCCGGGAGAAGTGCCCATACAAAGAACAAAGCCCTTTATGACATCATTCAGGGCCATACTCGAAAAAACGTTCCGAAACTTATACGATCCCTGAAGGAGTGTATTTGGCACAGAAATACTCTGTCATAAACTTTTGAAACTTTGGCAATGTTTAGCATGACAATCCAACTCTTTAACAACAGGTCAGAATGCTTGAAAGAGCATTAAACATCCCCCGAGGGAGGGAGCAACAGACGATCGGACATGCAGAAGATCACTGCGCAGTAAAATGATGTGGAGACAGAGAAACTGATTGAACTGTTGCTGAGAGATCATATTTAAAAGTGATCATCTTTCTCTGTGAAGGAGAAGAAACGGACTCTGATAAGAGAACCTAAACAGACTGGAATAGAGGTGAAGGGGAAAATGCATGAATTGTATTATATTAGATTTTGCATTTTCTGATGAGAAATGTCCATTGCAGGTTGTGAGTGTAGCTTTAGTTGCTAGGGTGTTCTGGGTTGTTGCTGCGTTATTGCAATATTCAGAACAGAATATTAAATGTCTTGTAGATTGCAACGTCATTTTCTGAATTTCTGAGTTGAGGTAGCAAATGTTGCAAAATTAGTAGGGGAAGTAGATTTAAAACAAAATGAGATTTTAAGAAATAATTTTTTTTGTAATTTTTTATAAAATTATGTTTTTATTTTTTCATCGTGATTTTTGCATAAACGCTATCATACAGCTATGGGAAGTGTTGCTATTGTTCACTAGAACTACAACTATTAAAATATATATTTTTAGGAAAAGCTCAAATAAAATAAAATATTAATGTTAGATGAAAAACTTTGGCATGGCAATTAAATAAAACAAGTTGAAGTTTAAGTACAAATTAGTAAACTAAAAATGACGAATAAAGCTAAATAGAAATGTGAAAAATTATTATAAAACGAAATAAAATTACTAAAACTAATTTAAAAAAATACAATACAATAGTATATAAATATTACTAAAATTAAACTGCATTCGAGGTATTTCCAGAAGCATTATATTTTAAAAATGTATAATTGAAACGTCAAATATTGAATTGTATACTGTATGTTTCACTATATTTCATAAATTATTATTATTATTTTTTGGATAATGGTGAAAGAACACTTTATTAAAGGGCTCATGACATGATAAATCAAATTTGCCTTGATATTTTGACATATAAGAAGTCTTTAAAACATCTTGCAAGTTTCATAGTTTAAACTCCTCATGATAAACAAAGTGTTTATTTCATCAAGCTCCAAAAACATCTCGCTTTGATATTACGGGGATCTGAGACGTCAAACGGGCAAATACCTTATTGTTCCGAATATAAGACGACCCCCATTTTCAAGATGTCCCTTTTGGAAAAAGGCTTTTTGAGGACCAAATCTGGTCTTTCATAAAGACAATTATTTTCATAATGTATATTTTTCATCCATCCATCCATCCATCCATCCATCTTCCTCCGCTTATCCGGGGCCGGGTCGCAGGGGCAGCAGTCTAAGCAGAGATGCCCAGACTTCCCTCTCCCCGGACACTTCCTCCAGCTCTTCCAGGGGGACACCGAGGCGTTCCCAGGCCAGCCGGGAGACATAGTCTCTCCAGCGTGACCTAGGTCTTCCCCGGGGTCTCCTCCCAGTGGGACGCGCCCGGAACACCTTCCCGGGAAGGCGTCCAGGAGGCATCCGAAACAGATGCCCGAGCCACCTCAGCTGACCCCTCTCGATGTGGAGGAGCAGCGGCTCTACTCTGAGCTCTTCCCGAGTGACCGAGCTTCTCACCCTATCTCTAAGGGATCGCCCAGCCACTCTGCGGAGAAAGCTCATTTCGGCCGCCTGTATCCGGGATCTTGTCCTTTCGGTCATGACCCAAAGCTCATGACCATAGGTGAGAGTAGGAATGTAGATTGACCGGTAAATCGAGAGCTTCGCCTTGCGGCTCAGCTCTTTCTTCACCACGACAGACCGGTACATCGACCGCATTACTGCAGAAGCTGCACCGATCCGTCTGTCAATCTCCCGTTGTATATATTTTTCATATTTTTTTATATTTGAAATATGGTAAATACTGATAAAATGTACCAACAATCACATTTAAAAATAAACTCTTGTACACACAGTAGTTCTCATTTCCAGTAGATTTCACAATGACTGATTTACTGATTCATTCCAAATTAATTCATCCTAAGGAAGGCCCCAAATTTCTGATCTCTAGCACATCTTCAGCGGGGGTTTTCTAAAATGTAGCATTGATGGAAAACTGCAATTGAGCATTGGAGAAACAGCCCACATGAGCAGGGTGGGGGTTGAGGATGTCAATTGCTCTGACACCTCCTCACGCTCTACCCACTGTCCATAACCAGGAGTGATCACCGTTTGATGGGCCAAAACTCCACTCCACGCTCGCCATTTCTTATTCATGTCACCGGCCTGTCACGCAGGGTGCTTCGTCTCCGCAAACCCTACATGAGGAACACACTGGTGAGAAAGGGATGAAGAAGGGTGACATCATCCACATGAAATATTCTTCTGTTAAACTAATGGTTCAAAAAGGTTATTGTAGTAATATGATATTCACATTGGTAAATGCTGACACTAGTTGTGTGGGAGTTAGCAAGAGAATATTTACATAATCACATTACTTACACAAATGCAAGACGGGGAAATTTAATTTTCCAGTTGGAGGTAAAATTGCGCACATGATTTTGTGGTAAATAATGACATGCAATTTGTCACAGGCGTATGCAGCGGATAATCGAACCTGTGCATCTTGTCCTGCAAACAAAATATTCAGATCATACATTAACCTTTTCACCAACGAATGCATCACATTAACCTTTAGCCAGTCAATATGTCATTAAGTACATTTATTATTAAGAGACAAATCGTCAGAATAGCAGCATCATGACACATTGTACATTTCCCATAGAGTACAAATTGATAGTGAATTTAAAGGGGTCATACTGTATGTTTTTTTTTTTTTTTACCATTTTCCACCTTTCACTGACTCTTAGAATGAAATGGTTTGTTGTTTGCTGCTCTGCCTTGAAGAAAAACTCGCTTTGCATGTTTAAACAAGTAGCAGTTTGCGTCATCGGAGGATTTTTTGGCTAGAAACTACAGCCAGTAGTAGGAGCTAGTTCCACATGTTTTCAACCCACCCAGAGAGGGTGGGATCTCACTCACAGAATGTATAAATAGTGTCAGCCATCTTTTTTTGGAAGCTAAGCTAGCAGGCTCTTGTTCTGTGGAGAAAGCTGAGTAGTAGGGGTTACCATCCTCTTTTTCCCGGACATGTCCGGCCGTCGAGATCGTCCAAAATGTCCGGGATTCGGCTTTTGCTTTCAACAGTCGCCATTCATTGTTTACATGCACACCTTTTGTTTCAATTAAACTGAATTCACTCCGATTGGTGAATCTGAATGTAGTGTTTACATGAACGCTAAACAAGTGATCGGTTGATGTGCGTTTTAGCATTGCTAAGAAAATTCCCGCTCCTCTGTGAGAGATAGCCCACGAAACCGGTGCGTCTCACAGGTGTCGCTCATCAGTAATCACGCCACCGGCCTCACGCCGTTCTCGTCACCCGCCTCGTCCTGCTCGCCACAGTAAACATAATGAATGGCGACTGTAGAACGCAAAAGCCGAATCCCGGACATTTTGGGCGATCTCGAAATCCCGGGCAGACTCGTCACGGAGACTCAAGATAAAACGGCGTCTTTTAAGTTTCGAGTCAACTAGTAGCCTAGCCTAGTTGTTTAACTGCGTGCTCATACCGGTAGGCGTGGCTTGGGAGTGGCCTCGGAGGGCAGCGAAGCAAGTGCATTCTGGGAGTTGTTGTCTTTCATCCACATGAGCCAGAAATACATTTTCTGGCTTTTCTCAGTCTAGAAGGCTCCAAATTCAAAAATAATTTCAAATTTCTACTACATAAATTACATTTTAAATACACATTTATCTTTCCAGAGGTGAAGTATCCCTTCAATAACAGCCTCTCTGTATTACATTGGGACAGAATAACAAAACAATCCACACTGATCAAGGACATTGTTAAAAATCAACTTCAGCCATTCTCTGGGATTCTTTAATGCAGAGCAGCAGGTGCTTTACACAGTCAGAAAAAGCATATGGTTTGATGAACTCTCCTATCTGTCCAACTTATGTTATTTTCTCATCCGGTAGCAGAATATCTAATGTGAGAAGGACACTATCCATGCGACTGCCAAACAAGCACACGCACACACACATTTTTCGGATTTCTTTCCCTGCACAAACATCATGAATTAATGAAACGTGCATTTGGCCCCTGTGGAAGCAAAGGAGAACAACATCAGAGAATTGTGGGACTGAGCCAGTGCCTCCTTTATGTTGTATTGCAACACTCTCTCAAAAAAACATGACAGTATCTCAAACATGTCAGCATAGTCCTAACTGAAATACAGCTGCAATTGGTTTAACTTATTAGCATACAGCATGTCTTTAAAGCAGTCGGAATCTAGACCACCAGGAAATCAAAATGAATTCACGGTTTATTGCAGCCATAAAAATTAACACTGCTGTTTTAATTTCTAAGCGAGCATCTTAATAAACAAACAGCAATAAAGCAACTTGTTCTCTGTGCATTTAACCTTTAGCCGTGGGCCATTAGCCCTCCCTAGAGTCAAGCGCAGATGCTCAATGACTCTCATTGCCTGAATAAAGTAACCCTCTCATTAAAAAATCATACCAGCCACACTTTCTCTAATAAAATAGCAAATCACCTCAGAGGCACTATGACAGCATGACAATCTGTGGGCAGATTATGAAAAGTGTTTTTTTTTTTTTTTTTTTTGAGATACAGTGTCTTTTTCAGCCACTGTTTCATTCACTTGTCATGAGGGGACTCAGAGAAACTCCATATGAGAATATAAACATTAATTACAAATGCCTGATGGTATGGATAGGGAGCAGTTGTGAAGAAAAGAATTATAAAAAAATAAAAACATAAACAGGATTGGAAAATGAGATGAGAAATTGCTCAAAAAGCTATTGTCATAAATGTAAGAACTCATTTAAAATAAGATAATCTATCCTCTTTTCCTTAGTTTGAAATTATTTTCTTTAACTGAACAAAAATAGACAAAAATCGGATAAAATGGTGCAATTACGAACATCTATCGCATTAAAGTAACACTATATAAAGAGTACACATTGTTCCATTTAAAGCACTGCTTTTTTCCCCACACAAACACTGTATGAGAGATCAAACTTTGATTACTTTACAGTTTATTTGATGATAGTAAAGTACATTTTAGGAATGCGAATTCACATTATTCAATGTCACAAAGGAAGCTAGATTATACTTCCAAATATAAGCTCATATGAATAGCTACAGTCAGTTTCTTTACAATTACTTTTTCACTCCTAAAAATAAAGGTTCTTTATTGGTATACGGTTCCATGAAGAACCTTTAACATCCATTGAACGTTAATTGTTGTATTTTTTATATTGAATAAAGTTCAGATGTTCTTTACATACAGAAAAAAAGGTTCTTTTAGAAAATGTTCACTGAAAGGTTCTTTGGGGAACCCAAAAATGGTTCTTATATGGCATCAATGCAAAAAAAATAAAAAAAATAATAATATTTAGAACCTTTATTTTAGCTAAAGAAGTATTGATAGATTGTAATCATTTAATACATTTTCATAAATTAGTACATTAATGATGGCCAGTCACACATGAACCTTAGAGATAACGGCCAGAAACATTTTTAGCGTTAAATGGACAGCCGAACACGATGTGGAGGGTCCTGTCAGAGCCAGTCAAGTGAGAGTGACAAAGAGACAAGCGAGAAGAAGATCCTAAAATGGCCGATCAAGAAAAGGTGGGGGAACCGTGAGCTATTACCAGCCAAGTGAAAATAATCAGGACAGACGTGGTAACCTCAAGAACCGACAGGGGAATTACATGTTAAAGTGCCTTTCCTCTGAGCCCTTGTTTCAAATGACCACGGCCTCATTCGTTGTAAGTGACCAAAAGGTTATTTCAAGTAAACCACTTGTGAAGAAAGTCATTTTGGGTCTAACACTAATGGCTGGGCGACGGAAGTACTTTCACCAGTAATGGAATTCCATCAATCAGATGAAGAAAGCAACAGATCTTCACTGATTATTTCTCTTCATCTGTTTTCATCACCACTGAAGCATCCTTACAAAACTCAACCCGAGCTCCACCGAATGCATTAGGAGAGGAGATGTGTGGTCTCAGGGCATTTGTGTATGTTGTTCTATCCAAACCAAGGTGAACTGTGTGATGATGTCACCTCAACCCAGTATAGGGCAGAGTCCTAGAACATGTGCCAGACTTGGATGGGAGCTTCCCTTTGTCTCTGGACACAGCTAATGGCAAGCTGGCCTGAATATTTAAGCTACTGTAAGTGTTGGCCTGTCAGCTTGAATCAGCTCAAGGATGATGATGAATGCTCACTGTCTGCTCCTCTGTGATATGACGGGACACAGAGTAAGTGTATTGGTGTATGTTGTTTTAAAGGGGCGTTCAGTTGAGGATTAGGTGAGGTAAAGGTTGAGGCAGCCAAACATCACTAATACTGGGCTGGGGGGAAAGAGGAGGTTTCATCCTGCTTTAAGATCTCGAGCAGTCAAAGTTTTTATCGTTCATCAGATAGCAAAAAAAAAAATCATTCTGAAAGTGATTCCAACTTGGGATCACTTCCAACGATATTGTTTCGTTGTTATCTTTGTAGTTGTGGTGTGGACTCTATTATTCATCTATATTTAGAAAGATTTTTAGAGCTATCTTTATCGTTTTCATTATAGCTAATCGCCCTTGGTGTGAACAGGTCTTACATTTCTTTTTTCTAAAAAAAAAACAAAAACAAAAAAAAAACTGTGTACACATCTGGTTGATGAAAAAACGCACACATACATATTTTGATTTTAATAAGGATGTTACCTAGGTATTTAAATGTCTAAGTTGGCTTTTAAAACTGATTTATTTATTTTGTCAATTCAATATTGGGAATGAAATCACATTGGATTTCCTTCTATATTATTATCGAAGGAAAGTTTTAATGAATAATATAACACTGATATCAGGGTTATCATCAAATATTATTATTATCTTTTCAAATTTTCATATAAACATAGCATTTTTTTTGTTTAAATTGTGTCTTTCAAATGACCTTTTGCATCATAATTTATTCATGTATTTATGCTTTTAATTTACTTTGTTTTTTATCTTTAGCTGTGGCACAAAATACTACACATATGATCAGTTTGTTTACTTTTTCATTTTATTTTATGAATAAAGAAAAGGTTTTAACACTAGTGATGATAATAAGCGTGACAAATTCTCATTAATTAATGTTCTAAGATGCTATCAATATCATCTCAAAACTGAAATGTTTAAAAGAACCAAAAAAAAAAAAAATCACCATCTGCACATCTGAACTCTGAATTTTGACCTTGTTTTTTTTTTTGTGGTACTTTCCATGTACAAGTTTTTAACAATGATGACAGCAATGAGGAAGAATCAAGAGACAACAATTTTGTATGTAATTACTTTTTTGTTACACCTTGCACTAATGCTTATATGATTTAATTATTAAATTAAAACATAATTAACAAATAAACAAATAAATAACTGTAAATGTCATAGAAGTAGTATGTACCTGATGAAGGGGAAAATTAGTTTTTCCAAGCACACAAATTCAAAAGAAAAAAATAGGTAAATATTCTGGACAGATGACCAGTCATCGCAGAGGAAATATTATCAACCCATCAAACTATTTCAATAATTATTTAATAAACTATATAATATATATAGGAACAGTGGTGTAACTGGGATAGTGAATGGACCACCCCCCATAAACTTTTAAACTAATTATTAAATAATAAAATGTAATATGATCTGAGCTTGGGCCACCCAAGACAAAAAGTCTGCACATTCCATAGGCTTTGAATGTTAAGATTTAATTAAAATGCTTTAATTTAAAAACACATGAACGTCCCTACACTCCTTCCCTGTGTCACTTCTTGCACAAAAGAGGAGGTTTACAGTCTGGTGTCCTCATTGTGCTAAACTATCAGTATCGTTCCCTGGAGGCCTGTGCCCTCTGAGCACCAATGACAAGGACAAAGTAACAGCAATGGCATGGTGCCACCCCCTGTCTGCCTGCCTCTGATAAAGAAAAGACATTATTAGAACCAGTCATTTATCTAATGCGGCAAACTCCATCTCGGGCTCTCCCAGTGGCATTACCTCCTTCTCAAGAGTATTCACTCATCTCTGCCACACATTCTCACACTTCATTTTAGATAGCATTGTGTCGTGTAACATTTAATTCAGCATTTTTTTTTCTCCCCTAGAAGTATTTCTATTCTTTGGTCAGTAGAGCCTGTGATAGCACTAATGAGGCCAAGGTTGTGAAGAGTGTGTGTGCATCGAGGTGGCTTTCAGATACGACAATATTGTTTGGCGGGTGAGAGGGAGATGACATCATCCTCTGTCTCTGTTCGACATCCCCTTGTGTGTTTGTGTATGAAAACACTCCTGTTAAATTATTCAGTGCCATCCTGCCCACTGGTACAGATTTCCGTAATGATTTGATTTAGATGGTTGAACAGCGATGTGTGGAGTGAGTCTTAAAGGAGAGAGTTGTAATGGTGGTCCTGCTGTACCGTGGTACACAATATAAAACCACTAGTGTATACACAGTATCATTTTCCAGGCCGTACACCATAAAGCATGACATCCATGAAATCAAAATGGACAATTCCCATCTTTTATGGAATATTGCAGTGCTCAAGATAAATAATTTATCTGTGCACATCATTATTTTTTTTTTATTTATGTGCCTTTATTATCTTTAATCTAAATAACTTTCCCTCCATCTTGCAGCTCATCTCACCTCTGATGACGTGATTACTGGAGGGCGGGACAATCAATTCAATTAAATAAAATCAATTCCAATCAAGCCCCATCCTACATCTATTCTACATCATATTACTATGTATATATAGTATTTACACTTATTATTTACCAGTATGACAATAAATGTGTAAGAATTTTTTTTATTGTTTTTATGAAAAACATTGCCTACCCTAGCTTTAAATACACACACAGGTTAACAGACTAACAAGAAACAGGTGAAAACAACCAGGGCTGGGTTTCCCGAAACCTCCTTAACGCTACGTCGTTCTTAAGTTACACCTTAAGCTGTACCTTATCGTTAATACGTGTTTCCCGAAACGTTCTTAGTTAAGTATACCTTAAGTCATACGTTCGGAAGGTTGGTCTGGACCACTCTTAGCTTTACCTTATCACTGTTGCAGGTCTATACGAATATAATTCTGAAGTTTTAATACACCCAGACAGTGTTCAATTAGGCTAATTCAAGTGTTTTCATGCAAAGAATAAAATTGTCATTACACTGATTGTTGTTAGATTTTTAATTATATTATTATACAATATTATTAATTTAATTAAAGAGCCCAGTGATATTGTTAAGATTGTTTCTCATGGGCTCGTACAGTATTTTAAACATTTACAGGGGCAAGTCGGTGATTTTAGTGCCGTCCGAATCCATAATATCAGTGTTTTTTCTTACCTAACCCGCGTAAAAATCCCTGGCCAAATTAGTACCTAGGGCCTACTGTTTTTTGACAAACAGGTCGTGTGGTAATTTAATTGCCATCTGAATCCACATCTCTGAGTTTACAAGAAGAGATCCAAAATCCACTGTTTAAATCCTTTTTGATCACTGCCGAGCACCGTGCGTTAGATGTACACTTTTAATTACTGAAATGCTGGAAAGTATTTACAAGAACAATATTTCATCGCAGCTCCACCTCAGCAAACAAAAATGGGAAAGAGAAGAAAGCACGTAAAAATTTGAAATGGTACTTATGGCAGCAATATCTGATACAATTTAAAAATATGTAGGCTAGGCTATTATAGGCTATTATAATTTGGATTTTTTTTTTTATAATATCCCATTAGTCCTAATAAATGCAATTTCAACTATTTCTGTAAGTGCTTCTTTTATAAAGATCACCGCTTTCTCACATAAACAGCCCCTGCAAGAGAGAATAATTGATTCTCGAGCCATCGATATCAACCAATTCAGCACCATCACCACAGACAGCGCCGGGTAACGTCGCACGTAAGAAGGTATATCTTAAGCAGCTTCCTAAGGTATGGTTCGGGGAACACGCCTAGAAATTGTATACCTTCAGTTAAGTTATACCTTAAAGGCCATGTTGCAGGGGTTTTTTTTCATCGAATTTGTGCAGTTTACTTGTTGGTAATAAACATTTAAACTGTTATCCATTGTATTTTATGTTGTTGGGTATCACAAAACGCAATATAAAACGAAAAAGTAGGCTATCTTACAGCGGTTTGCAACGATTCTCCTTTCCGCCACAATGCATTCCATTACGTCACGTTGGGGAGAGAATATTCCAAAGCCCGCCTTGAGAGCGTTGAGAGTGACTAGTAGTAGACGAGAGTATTCAGATAGCGCAGATTATACAACACATCTCTAGTCACTAACTGTTTAAGCTGGTTCATAAGACTTAGTGTAAAAAGAATGGTAAAGTAAACAAACAATTAACATACTCGTGCGTGCCGGCTTGAAGGGGACCATGATCCTGCGTGAAATGGGTTTATGCTATCTTCAGCACAAACGGATTCAGGCAGCATGCAAATCCTGGATGCTGAGTGAGGCACGTCACATCTGGTCGCGGGGTGAGCTCCTCGACCAGCGACCAAAACGCACTCACTTACAGCACAAGCTTTCCAACGCAGTTTCCATGGGACGGCACCGCCGGCTCCCACACAAGCACCTGCCAAACAGCGACAGACACGCGGCGGCTGTGTTTGCAACATTTTCACCGGAGGAAGAGGTAAACGCTTAGAAACACTTGGCAATGATGCTGTTACTGGAGCTAGTAGGCTACCATCAAAACGTGGGATAACTAATCATTAATGTGTTTACCACGTTGGGGGAAAGACTTAATTAGGGATTATCTGGAGGGGGTGGATAACGGGTGGGACTGGCAAATTTGCCCATAGCTAGCATGATGCCTTCTATTTCTAGATGAAGACAAAGTTTACCGGTACTTATCTGAACTAATGTCATGATCACTGCCACTAGATATAAAGAAAACGTTGATTTTTCACTCATTTTTCCCAGTCAGTCGCCATAGTTCTAATACAAACTGTATTGGCTGAGGCTACCTTTCCTCCGCTTCTCCCCAACGTGACGTCATCACCGAATTGCGTAAAAAAAAACGTTCATACCAAAAAACATAAAAAACTGGTCTTTAAGACCATTTTTGAGACATTTTAAAACTGGTATACATATCTTGAGTGATTAATGTACCCATTGATCAACAGTGGTGGTTAACCTGCAACATGGCCTTTAAGAGTCTTCGTAGCGCGCTAAGAGACAACGTTATCGGGAAACCCAGCCCAGGACCATAAAACAGAAAACAGGAGCAGAGGATAAACAAGACAAAAGCTCTAAGAAACAGAAAGCATTATACTAATATAAATATAAAAATAGTTACATATATTAAGACCTAAAATGTATTTTCTTGCCTCTTGAAGTCATTTCTAATTAATTCAGGCTATTGTCCACTTTCTAAGAAAAAATCCTAACGGAAACAAAATCTCATAAGTGTAACGCGCACCACACAAACAGCACACTAAAGGGCCATTCATACCAAGGATTTTAGCAATAATGATATCTATATATGTATAAATGATGACTATTAATAATTGTTCTAATTCTATGATAATAGTGAAGTCCACACCACAACTCAATAATCACACATAGGAACAATACCATTGGAATCACTTTTAAAATAAATACTGACATTAGCATGTTGCTAAGCTAACGGCCCAATACTCTAATAAGCACAAATAGGCTAATACACAGCACACATTAATACTGAGTGAAAAAGCTAATAGTTTTTACTTAGACTGAACCAATTAAAATGGACATTTCCCTTTTATTGTCCATCATTTTGAAGAAAATATTTTGCAATGCTGCCTTAGAATTGGATCAAATTAAGTATCACAGAAGGTAGCATAATTTTGCTGCATTAGTTTGTAATAGGAATACATTTATGATACATTTTACAAATGTCACCTACTGTAGGTAGACATCTGCCAAGGATCTGTGGGAAAATAAGCTTTTTTTGGGGGGGCCCATACTATTCTATTCACACCACTGCTCCTGAGGTCTTCCCAAGCACAAGATACCTGTGACATGAATGTGCTTTAGTGGATAAACCACATACCAGGTAAATATAACTGACAGACTATATTTTATAGAGCACAACCTTTGCTCAAAGAGAAATCATAAGTTTGACAGCTCTTTATCAATATTAATGAACCTCACAAATCCAGACCTGAATCTGAATCTTGCTCACGGATAAGCCTGCTTTAGACAAGCGTGCCAAGTCTTTTGTTTCAATTCACAAAATGTTCTTAGAAGCGATTATGCTAGAGCCATTGAAAGATCTTGTTTCCCATCAATAACAAGAGCATACATAAGACTCATCGATGTGAAGCATCTTTGAACACATTCAGTGGAACCAGTGGTGGCCTAATGAGGGGCTCCATCTGTGGAAATCAGAAGTATCTGTTTCTAAGCTGCTTCATAATGGATTGTGTGAAGAGTACATTGATGCGCGTTGCTGGCAGTATTATTGGCGTAGTCAACCAATAGTTCATGTATTACACCTTAAAGCTGCCGTCGGCAAATTTTTTTTGATCATATTCAGTGAAATCGACACTATAATCCGACAGAACAACATAAATAAGGTGGTTTTAGAAAAAAACCCAAACTTCTAACTTCTAACTGTTATTTGTTTTGCAAAAATCCACCGCTCCCGGATCATCGGGTCCAATCAGCGCAGGGGGGTGTGAGATCTGACTGTCAATCACAGGTCGTGCACACGCCACAGATCCCCCCTCCCTCGCGCACGTTACAATATCACATGCACACGACACGCCTGAAGTTCGCCTGAAGATTAAACGAAGCGTGATGGCGGAGAGAAAATCTACTAACAAGCTTCCAATTCCTCGGTTATTGCTATCTATGGATAGATTAGCCAGGGCAGCCTACCTCCGAGTCCATGGTGTTGATCGATGCTGAAGAGACGGACGCGTTCACAGAAAATCAGCTACACACGCACTGACGAGCACGACCTCGATGGGAGGGTGCTCGCTGGTAGTGGGGGAGGGGCATGAGAGTTGTAAACATTCAAAATTTTGGCTAAGTCAACCCAATCTGCCAGACTTGCCGACTGCAGCTTTAAAGCTACAATTTGTAATTTCTTTTCGCCGCTAGAGGTTGCTAACCACTTACAATAACAAAGGCTTGATGACGCAGTGATAAGCGGAATGATGAGACTTGCTGTCATGCTGATGGAACTAATAATGTTTATGGATGAGTGAAAACATTGATGTTTTTTAACATGACTGTGGTATGAAGCAGGGCGCGATTGCTAATGAGAGACAGATATCACACTCGCCACACGCGAGTCCCGCGGATATAAAGGAATGAGGACATTTAATTCTACCAGATCAGTTTATTTGACGAATTAATATGTTGAGGTAACGCAGCGCTGTTTCATTTGGTCTAATGTTTTTTGGTCTCCTTTTGTCCCAAAGTCTGCTTGCCATGGTCCATAATGTTTGAACGAAACAACAACAGCATGAGCGTGCCGCTAGACTTTACGCACTACGCAGTTGTCCGCATCTGTTACTATGGCAGTAAAGCGGAAACCAGGGATAACGCGGATATTACGTCATTGCAGGTGACAAGTGAACAGGGACGGGCACTTTTTAAAATTGTGAATTTCTCTGAATTAAAACAATTCTTGCAAACATTTAGGATAATGGAAGTACACAACAGAAAGACATATATAACACTGTGCAAGTGGTTTTTGGATATTCTTATACAAAATTCTTACATATTGTCCCTTTAAGGCCCAGACACACCAAACCGACATCAAAGAATTAGCAGCAACAAAAGCCAACTGTGGTTTACCCTGCGACTGGGCAAAAAATTGCGCTTGAACACAACAAACACCACAGTCAATGGCTAACTCGCATGTACGTCTTGCACCTGAATGGTTGAGGAAATGACTCTCCATACCAGCAGGTGGCAGTAGTCTGCATTTGTCATTCAAAAAGTGAAACTGGAAGATCAGTGCATCCCAATTTGCGTACTTATGCACTTTTCTATGACGTTTAGTTGTATAGAAAGTGCAAGTGTGTTCACTGAAAATTCTAAATGAAAAAGTACACTTTAAATATCTGGATGATGCACTTATCACTTATCAGACTGAGATGTTGAATTACAAAATAACCTTATAAAATTCATACACTACACGTATGAGTACACAAGTACATAGTGTATACTGCATCGTGTATTGTGCGTCACTTGGGACGCAACTATACATACTGCAAAGCAGTATTTGCTTACCTCCTCACTTTGTAGCTTTCTTTCATCACAGTTTTTCTTCTCGACGTGAACTAGTTCACTAATCAAAGTGGTCTCTCTCACGGACGGGGCTTCACCGCCGATTCAACATGCTCAATTGGCCGAAAAGCCGCCGATGGGGGACTGACTAGTGCCAATGGTGCAGAACACACCGCACAAAAAACTAGCTGACAGACACTCAACAACAGTCTGACATCGGCCTGTATGTAATTTGAAAAATCTCCATCATCTAACCACCTTTTTCCCCCTTGAATAAGGTAAAGGTAAAAGGGACTTAAATGCGGAAAACTTTTATAAAAGGGTTCATTTGTCATTCAATGGAACTCTGAAGGAAAGTACATTATTCATTTACTTCACATTAAGATGAGTTAAACAAACAAAGAGCAAACACAGCAGATCCCCGTGAGGACTGAGAAGATTTGACACGGCACAGCATGCAGAGACATTATCAATGTCTGAGCCATTAATCCAGAGATCCGGGAAGCCTCCTGGGTTAGGTTTTTCTGATCGTCTAGGTTATGAATCAAAGATGTAATCTCTGTTATTAGAGGTTACTCTTGCTCATATAAATGACATGTCAAATCGCACACCTTGTTAGGCGAAGTTGTGCTCTTACTTTTCAAATCAGATTTATGATTATTGTTGGACGACACTTACATTTAGGGACCAACCAGAATATCATTCTATCACTAAGAAATCAATCACCAAGCAACCCCCCAGAATACCCTAGCAACCACACAGCACAACCACCAGACAGACCTATTAGTGACAGTGATTCAATACACTAACTACCACTAGATAGAACATGCTTTTCTTTTTACAGGCAAGATTTTTTATTTTATTTTTTATGCAAAAATTTAGCTTTTACATAGTTTATAAATTATTTAGACAGAGTGGATAAACACCACCTTTTAATGAATTTAAATGAAAATTGTCTATTTAAAAATAGAGTTTTAATGAACTTTTTTTTTTTTTATTGTATGTCCAACTAACTTAAAAGATGTACCAAAATGAGTAAAATATGTAAAATGAGGAAAACAGATTTACTTATTGGTAAAATTATCAGTATAACAATTACTTTTACTTTTTAAAAGTTACATTTACTCATACTTCTTGATCATTTAACTTAAAATAAGCCGATTTTACTTATTTTTGTATATCCATTGAACTGGTTTAAAAAACTGTGTGCAAATCTTACAAAAGAAAATGAAGCAAATTTATTCGACCTTAGTGACTCATCAGACTTTTTAAAAGTAAACACACTAAAGAACAGCTTTTATTTTTGCTCACAGCATTCAAGGGATTCTGTAGATCTGTAAAAAGGCAGAATACACAGATGGGTAGCGAGAGTGTTTTCTTGTGCCCGGGTAAGAACCCACTCAGGTGTGAAATTGAAGATGAAACAGACATGCAGTTATAAGCACCAGGTACAGCGTGGCATTTTGGTTAGACAACTGTATATGTTTAATGCACAATTATAGTAGAAGGCACATCAAGTAAAAAATACTATAACTTTAGTTTTAGTTTTAAAAAGTTGCAATACTTAGTCAATCCACAGAATAAAATGATAAAAGCAACAATGACCATATTGGTGTAAATAGCCAAAAAATATCATTTATAACTATATAATATAATAATATATAATATAAAACCATATTGGTGTAAATAGACAGACATATAATTTATAACTATATAATATAAAACACAGCCCCCACCCCCATGAATGTGTGTAAGCGTGCCTATGTATTCAGTTGGGGGTGGGATACTGAAAATTATGAATTATTGAAAAGAATTTGCTCAGGCTGAAGGTCAGAAACTGGGAGAAGGAACTCCTCTTGATTAAAAATTCATGTTTGCCGAATTGTCTTCCAAGCTTTGTGCTGAGATGGCGGAGATTTTTTTTATTGAGTTCGCTCGATTCCACCAATGACGAAACAGATCCGAAGAATGAGGCCGGGTCAGGCAACAATTGCAAAATGGTTATTGTGTGATAAACCATATCATGGTCTACTTACAACTCTCATATTACATTTTTAACATAATGCATGGAAATAAATCAATCGTGTGCTGTCTCAGCACCAGTCTCTTGCATCAGCTCAATGAAACTGAAAAATATGTCTATTAAAAAATGGTGGTATACAAACAGAATTTGCACGATGGAGTGAAGGCCCCGGGTAAAAACCCATAGGTGTGAAACTGCTCAAATACTTTTTTCTGACAGCAAACTAAATAAATAACAGAGATAATGAAAACCTTTAGTTGAACACCTTCATAAAAATCTGTTGAAGCCCATTTCCACAAACAAACAAACAAACAAATAAAAGGACTTTATTTCTCACAAACCCAATAGTCTTCCTAGCATTGTTTGGGAAGCAGACACACTCTGTCAATTTAAATCTAGACTAAAAACACATCTCTTTACCCTGGCATACACATATCACATTATCACTTTTTTATATAAAAGTGATAATGTGCTATAATTCACATGCGTTAAAAGATTGTTAGGCTGCATAAATAAGGTCCACCGGAACTGGCAACCTTTAATCAGGCAGGTACAGTAGGCGAAAAATAAGAATGGCATTGCGTTAACACAACCTATTTTTTTTATAATTTTTTTTATTGCGATGGAAACAGGTTTTTATAAATTACATATCCATTATTCTTCATTCCATTTAGTCTGTATAAAATAAAATGTTATGTCCTATTTCTGAAACAAATACATGCTATTTGTTTTAAAATCATACAAATGTAACCACATACTCTCAGCCAGAAATACTTGTTCTTTTGCTTTGTGAAAATGAAGTAATGTATGGTCATGGTGGGTTTGGATTTGGTCTGTCTCTGTCTTCTAGTTTGGTGGAAGAGAGACTGTGTGGCACTGTGAATGAACTCAAATGAAAGCGATTATGACTTTGATGAATGTTATTCATTATGCGTACATCAGCAGCTTTGAAGAAAAAGGACAAACTTGGAGAGAGAAAGAGAGAGAGAGAGAATGAACATTTGTGTAAGAAGGCAAGACAGATGAGTTGAAATTAATGAGGAAATTTTGTGATAAGAGAACAGACACTGACTGAAGAAACAGAGAACATAATTAAGGGATTTTTGAACTCTGTCAAAATAGAGGATATTCTTCAAATATTTTGCAATTATCCTAAATATGCTTCCCTTGTATACTGAGAACCACAAGGGGGAGACAACCATCTAACCATCAAGACAAGATCCACAGGCATTAGACTCCTACATTTCAGTCACGCCACTGGTGTTAGAACCATTTTCTGGATTTGACATCAAAATTATAATATAATATAATATAATATAATATAATATAATATAATATAATATAATATAATATAATATAATATACTATAATATAATATAATGTAATGTAATGTAATGTAATGTAATGTAATATACTAATAAAAGTATTGTTTGAGACATTTAGCTGCAAGTTAGCAAGATTATATTGTTTTTATATATATTGTTATGTCCATTTAATAGATTGTATATTTTCTTTTTGTACAAATTAAACTTTTTATCCAAATGTCAACATATTTTCCCTGATTTTTGCACAGTAACATCTTGATCAATGTCTAGTGTGAATATTAGCATATACAGTTTGACATCATGTCATACGAATGCTAATCATATAATTAGATAATAGATCAATCATGTAAATAAATCAATACTAGATCAATCAATCTCGCTTCCAGGGAATAAGATGCCACATATACCCATCTCACTAGTGTTAGTATTGGAGAAACACCACACACACACACACACACACACACACAGACGCACTGGATGGATGGATGGATGGATGGATGGATGGATGGATGGATTTTGAGTGGTTGATTAATTGGAAGATGGATGGATTTTTTGAATAGCTGACTGAATAGCTGGAGGGTAGATGAATAAATTAATGAAGAAACAAGCAAACAAACAAATGGATAGTTGAATGAATGAATGAATGAATGAACGAACGAACGAATAAAACTTAGGTGATTTTATTAATGAATACGAATGGATAGTTGGATGGATGGATGATTGGATTGATTCTTTGAGTGAGTGATTAAACTGAAGCTGGAGGGAATAAGTGTATATGGATGGTTGAATTGATGGATGATTGGATAGATGGATTGGAATTAATTGGAAGATGGAGGTTAGATTAATAAATGAACAAACGAATGGATAGCTAGAATGAACAAACGGATGGATCAATGGTTAGATGCTTGCATATAGAATATCCACGGGCTCTGCACACTCCTAACTCGCTCTTACAAGTCTTCGTCTCCTCTAGAAGCCTGAGGTCAGTACGCAACGCCTCGTGGCACCTTCACAGAGAGGCACACAATCACTTTCCAGAACGTTTTTGTTCACTGTCCCTTACTGGAGGAATCCGGAATCCCAACCCTATCCGGAATGCAGAATCCCTGACAAACCCTGCTCTAGCTTGTACTATTCTAAACTATTCCTGAAACTGCCAGAACTTCTCATGTTTACTGTCTCTTTAAGATGAATCGCTTGTTGTATTCCGCTTTGGATAAAAGCGTCTGCTAAATGACTAAATGTAAATGTGGATGACCAAATTAATGGATGAATGGTTGGATGTCTTAATGGATGCTTAGAAACATAACATTCTATGTAACATATGTGCGGCGAGCAGGACGAGGCTGAGGGCCGTGGGAGAACGCTCATCAGTAATCACGCCACCGGCCTCGCGCCGTTCTCCCACGGCCCTCAGCCTCGTCCTGCTCGCCCACATATTCTGATTAACATTCTGTAACTTAACCTGACAGAATTGAAAAAAAAAATATCACAAATTTGGTTGACAAAAAAAAAAAAAAACGGTTCACAGTGATAAAAAGAATAAACTTCTAATCCATAACCGTAGTGTAAAGTGAAATTCCGTGCCGGATGAGCAGATTTCCGAGCGGTGAGCCAAACAGCAACACCTGTGTCCACTCTTCTCTTGCTTTATCTCTCCTCGCCAGCCTCGAGTTCCACCAAACAACCTGTAATCCTCTTAACTTCATTCACATAGCTCCATCTATCTGGAGCCGCTGCATTTTAAATACGAATTTAAATATCCTCATGACTTTCCTTGCTTGTTTCCCTAAATGCATTAGCAGTCATTGTCTGATTTCAGAGAGATTGTTTGCTCTGTTTTTTCTCTTAGACTGTGTGAAAGCGCTGGATCAAAGTCTTCCTGTCCGGAGCTCTGGGAAGCGGCTGACTCAGTGCTTGGACTTTCACGCACTTGATCATTTTGGGGGTGGAGATAATTTGATTTGAATTTGATTTAATCGGCTTGCCTCGGACAAGTTGTGTCTGGGGAGGAAATTGATGATGTCTGAGGTATTAACGTGCCATGACGCATAAATATATGAACACAAACGTGCACATAGAGATGAGTTTGTCTCGTTTCTCATGACCTTGAATGTCCTCAGCTGTAGAGGCAGAGATAGCCAACGCACTTTACTGGGAAATGAATGGCTCTTTTGGTCTCTCTCTCCTTCAATTCTTGTAATAATTTTCTTTAAAGTCAGCATGAAATCTTTATTTTATTAATACACATTCCTGGTCTTATTGGGAGCGATTCATCAGCATTTAAAAAAAAAGAAAAGAAAAAAAGAAACCTTATCAGAATGTAACGGCTTACTCTGAAACAACTTCCTTTTCCGCTGACATCACTAAGCCCTCTTATTTCTTTACCACTCCCCTCAAACCCATGTCATATGGAGACCACTTCACACGACCCAGTCAATTACTGATGACTTTCTTTTCCTGAATATCCTGTTTCAGTTGAGAATGGGTCACAAATTGATGTTGATGTTAAAGAAGGACTTTAAAGGATCATATAGAAAATAGTAATTTATTTTTATTGAAGGGGGCGGGACGCTTCAGATTCTAGAGAGCGTTTGATTGGACAGAATATCTGATGAAAGCACTTATTGATAACCTTATGGCTAACATATTCATTATAAAAACCCTAAAACTTCATTGATTTTGTGGGGACTTTAATTAATTTCAGCCATTTAGCCAATTTATACTGTTTCACTACATCACTTAAAACACGTTGGCTGCATCCGAAATCGCATACTTCCCTACTATAGCAGGCGAAAAACAGTATGTGACAAAAGAAGTATGTCTGAATTCACAGTACTCTTAAAGAGTAGACAAAAAGTACCCAGATGACCAACTACTTCTGACGAGATTTTGCATTTTTCACAAAGTCTGAAAATTCTCCAAATGTGTGAGGATGTGAATTTTTTCCGTTGTTTTACCTTTTTTTAAAGCTTGTTTTGTCTTATTTTAAACCGCCTTTAAAAGGCTCCCTTGGTAGTTTGCTGAGGGCCCCTAGCATGCCACGACCCTCCAGTCGAGAACCACTGATGAATTCTATTCATTTTACAATGCCGTGGAAGAAAGACTGTTACTGGAAACAACACAGTCTTTGGCTTATTGTTCTTGATGTGGCTGTACAGATGTGGCCCGTAGTTAGATCATGCATAAGTTCCAGGTCTTCCCCCTGGAAAACAATCAGCTTGTCTTTTGACCCAAACCTGCTGGACTCGGATCCAGACATTGGCACTGACTGCCACTTGCCCCTTCTCTACTACTGGTGCCCAGTGCCACCTGCACCCTTGATCCACTAGGGCAGCTGCCTCTAATGACCTTTCACCCAGCAGCTGCGCTCAGAACAGTCAGCACAGATATTATCACTGCAATCATGGGGACACAGAGAGCGAGGGAGAAACTGGGGCCCTTGATGTGCACACTGCTCCATTCACTACACCTGCCACCTTTAACACAAAGCCCTAATCTGAACAGGTTTCCTTCAGTATGCTGATAATGATGAAGAAGAAGAAGAACAGCCCAACCAACAGTCATTGAACAAAAGTGGTTAAACATATAATGAACCTGCTGTCTTGGTGCTGGGTAATTGATGACAGGTGGGGTGAACTATCCCTTCAATTATCTCTACATTTACTCACCCTCATGTCATTCCAAAGCCCCATGACTTTTTTTATTTGTTATTTTTATTTTATATGACTACTGGGGTATTTTAGTATAATTGAGATGCTATTATACACTGAGCAAAATGATAGCAGTTCTATGGTAGAGAACTGAACATTCAATTCACGGGCAACAGCTCTGGTGGACATTCCTGCAGTCAGCATGCCAATTGCATGCTCCCTCAAAACTTGCAACATCTGTGGCATTGTGCTGTGTGATAAAACTACACATTTTAGAGTGACCTTTTATTGTGGCCAGCCTAAGGCACACCTGTGCAATAATCATGTTGTCTAATCAGCATCTTGATATGCCACACCTGTGAGGTGGATGGAGAAGGCCAAGGAGAAGTGTTCACTAACACAGATTTAGACAGATTTGTGAACAATATTTGAGAGAAATAGGCCTTTTGTGTACATAGAAAAAGTCTTAGATCTTTGAGGTCAGCTCATGAAAAATGGGGGCAAAAACAAAAGTGTTGCGTTTACAATTTTGTTCAGTGTAGGTTTAATTAGTATTTTGAATTAGTTTAGTTTTATTCGCTTTTTTCATTTTAGTTAGTAAGTTTTACCCATTTTGATATGTTGTTTTTGTTTAAATATGTGTACAGTATATAGTTTTTATATTTATATAGTCTTTAGATTAGGGTCCAATTCTCACTATTAACTACCTATGCACTAAGACTTTTGCCTCAAACACCTAATTATTAATAGTTAGTAAGGTTGTTGTTAAGTTTAGGTATTGGTTAGGAGTAGGAATGTGGAATAAGGTCATGCAGAATAAGGCATTAATATGTGCTTTTACTATAAACAGCCAATATCCTAGTAATATGCATGCTAATAAGCAACTAGTCAATAGTGAGAATTGGACCTTAAACTAAAGTGTTACCTATTTTACTTAGGAGAAATGCTACATTGGCAACTGAAAAAATAAAATGTAGGTTTTTGTTGTATTTAATTTAATTTCACTTAATGTTTATTTTATTTCAAGTAAAAAAAATTATATGGTTTTATTTTAGTTTTAACTACAATAACCCTGGTACTGACAACCCATCAGCCCCTCACATCCAGTTATACATTAGACAATTGTATTAGGGTTGCATTTTCCTAAATAAAATGATTTTACTCTACAGAAGCCACATCATGTGTTTACATAGACTTATTTTTTTTAATGGTGCATTTAAGAGAAACAAAATGCAGGAAACAGCGTTTCACATTGTAACTTTGAGTGTGCAGTGGACCGAATACATGATACGCTTTTTAAATTATAGAAATATTAAACAATATTTAAGCAGAAAGGAAAAATTTAGCTAAATTGCCTAAAATAACATCACTTTCAATATCAGTGATACTGTTTCAAACACATCACTGTGTTTGACATCACTGCTTGTGAGCATGGCTACAATGGTGGACTTTATTTTAATACTTAAATTTTGCTTTTGTTCTTCACACAAAGCTACAAGGTGGATTCCGAAAGAATACAGTGCATAAGTATCCATTTTATAATACTTTTAGGGTGCTTTTTTGCCATTGCAGTGCATGACAGCCCCAGTCCCCATTCATTTCAGAAAAGTCTGAAGGTGTGTCTTGAGTAAATCCTGACAGTAGGTAATTTAATGGCAAAAGAGGGTTTGTGCTGGAGCAAACTGTTAGTAAATATGGCCCTTAGTCATCAAATATTCACCTATTCAACATTAAGGTTAGTAAACACCTTTTTTATTTTTGGATGAACTATTCTTTTAAAGTCACAATGAAAAAAAAAAAAAAATGACTTGTGTTTTTATGGAAAATGGCAGTATTTATTATAAATTATGAAATATTTTCTCTTCTCTGATGATGTGTTTACTGGCACGAGTGCGGTACAACCTGTCAATCACATGAGATCACAGCAATAGCAAACCACAACCATACAATCAATTCCCCATGGCCTAAATCAAGTCTCGCCCCATATTTCTTTCTTGAACAAGAAGCCGTTTCACTTGTATATACGTCACAATTGGGAAGAAGACTATTGCATCTTCCGTTTCATGCCGACTTTAATCTACCAAAGGGCCATATTTTCCATTTCACTGATGCTGGCCAAAAAAGCAGAGTAAATGTCTGTGTTTGTGTGTGGGCAGTTTTTGCTGTCCTTCAGTGTCCCTGTGTCTGCACATGTGTGTGTGGCAGCGGGGGTGCTCAGAGGGTGAGCACATTTTCATATTCAACAGATATACAGGTGAAAGGCCAGAGACGCGTGACTGCATGAATAAACATTGTATCTTGGCCTGGAACAGTTGAGTCCGGTGAGCAAATGGCCTAAGTAATGCAGTCACACAATGCAACCAAAACCAGTGAACCAGAGAAACGTGGATGATTTTCCTTTTTTGAAGAAATAAAAAGGTGCTTTAAATGTACTGCTAGGCCCCTATTAGCTTGTCAGCAGAAAAGGAATAAAAGACATGAAATTATCTCTGCATGGTTGACTGCTCAGCCCAGACATCTGTTATACATAGGGCCAGTTAATTTGATACAGGGTCAAAAAGACTTTTGTTCTAATTCTAAAGAGACAAACCCAATAGAATGTTGCAATAGCACCCTAATGTGGAGTGAAATACTTACACTTTGATTGAAAAAAGACTTGGGCTTGATGCAAGTTTAACACGACTGGCATATAAATACCTCTTTATCAGGCCCGGGGTGGGTAATCGGGAGAATCGGGAGAATTCCCGGTGGGCCGCTTCACTTTTGGTCCGGTCGAGGATTATTATTTTATTTTTTTCACATTTGTCACGTTAGTTACGTTAGGCTACACACGTTTCACATTCTGACACCGCAGTGTGCAGCCTCTGCATGGGTTGTACCATGTGAGGGAGTTCTCCCCTCCCCTCCTATAGAGTTGGTTGGGTCCATAGCCCGTCTTTTCCAAAACGTTTTCTCAGGTAGGCTACCGCGGCATCGCCTACCGATAGCTGGGCCGGCCCTACCGTAACGGTACGCGTCAGGGAGGATGGATGGGAGGAAGAGGCCAGGAGGTATGGAAGCTTGTTTCCGCCACAGAATAAAACATTTTAAAAGATAATTGCGACTTTTTATCTCACAATTGCGAGTTTACATCTCGCAATTCTGACATTATTTCTCAGAATTGTGAGATATAAAGTCAGAATTGCGTGAAATAAAGTCGCAATTGCGTGTTATAAAGTCAGAATTGCGAGATATAAAGTCAGAATTGCGTGAAATAAAGTCACAATTGCTTCTTATAAAGTCTAAGTGAATTATTATTTAACCTTTACATTATTTGTTGAACCAAATGTTATTAATACAAACTACACAATAGTAGGAGCTGAACTGTTGCTTCATTTATCCAATTTGGAAAAACTGCTAATTTGGAATTCCACCATGGAAAAAGTGGTCCACTCCAGCCCTGCTCTTTATTCAGTAAATTTGACAAAATCCAAATGATTAAGCAGTTTGTAAATACAGTTCCGTTCCATATGGATTTATGATCATGAGGGTGTGAATGTGATCCATCCTTTCTTGTAAATTAGATTACAATATAATGGCCAACACCGGATAATCACTTTATACCTTATCTTCATAATTGTTACGAAAATATTCATTACAGTAATCTAGACATTATTTATAGTTTCTATGTGGTTGCTGAAGTACTTGGAGGGGATTTGAGCACATTGCTCAACAATACAATGATGAAATTTCATACAGTATAAAGACGCACTCAAGTCCTTAAAGGTAAAAAAAAGCTGGTTCAGCTAATTGCATTTAATGCCAATTTAAACTATAATGCATTTTTTTTAAGTCCACCTGTGGTGCAAATCAAGCTTTTAATGCTGTTTAAATGTCTATGTGGTGTTTTTAATATGGTTTAAGACAAACCATGTGCAAATTCATAAGTCAACACCATTGCTGAGTAATTTCTCCTTAAAACTCCGGTGAACCAAAGACGGTCTCAAAAACATGGTTTGAAATCGCTGGTGTTTCTGACCTCACAAACTACCTTGTAACCAATCACGTCAACGAGTGAATCTCGGAGCTGCTGTCAGTGAGTGGAGGCGGGGCTAATTTGCATATTCATAGAACCGCGTACACTAAATGAGGCAAGGGTGTAGAGTTACATTCAAGATATTTTAAGGCATGAAGGAATTTATTTTCAAGGAAAAATAAATGAGTTTTAAGGGATACAATTATCGACTAAGTACAATTACCATGCAATTTAGTGTCCAAAAACTTGCACTTAAGTATATTCTTTTTAGAGAGAGGTCAGAGAGAGTTTGTCTACCCAGCATTTTTGTTGCTGTTTTCTCAGGCATTTTGAATTCACAGCAAAACACTTTAATGGTAAATTGGTATTCTCGGCTTTACTCGATCTGAAAGAAGGCCTGCAAAAGGCTGGCAGATGTGTTTCATAGACCAGAGACAGCACAGCGCATACTAATGTATGATCAGGCAGAAGTCTGCAGATCTGAGCAAAATAAACACAGGCACCCTTTGACCCGAAATGCATGCTCAATTCATCTCCGACAGAACTGAACATAGTGGTTACCTCCCAAGATTTGTGTACTAAAATATTTCATCAAGAGAGATAGAGAGATGTTTATGTGTGAAATATAGTGATTATGACAGGAAAATCTATGAAGTTAACCATCGTAGTCCTATTTTATGATTGTAGGAGATGAACTATCATATTTACTTTAGCCCTTTCCTCAATAAACTAAATAGGAGTGCGGATTCATCTGGCAGCTTTGTTTTATCCAGCATAATTACGAGCAGTGATTTTTTTTTTTTTTACTCTACCGTGTGGCAATGGATTGAAGAGCAATTGACTCTTTCTTTGTACAGCATTACAAAGAAATCTGAACACGGGACCATTAACCGCAGTATCGCCGGTCTCCTTCTCCGTTCTATTTCATTCACATTGTAACGCACACACACACATCAGTGACTGTCACTGTCCGTTGGGAGTTTAAAGTAATAGCACTGCTCAATTAGGTGCCAAATGGCTTTCCAGGGATCCGTATTTTACCTTTAATGCCGCATACAGCTGGGGGAGCAGCAGAGAAGCAAGATTTCCTGTCAGAGAGAGACATAAGCTTTATATTACATTTAAGTTATTACTCCTACAATTCAACAGGAAGACACATTCATGCAATATGGAATGTTCCTTACCTCCATAAAGAGTGCAAAATCGAGTCATTGTGTTCTTAGTTGTGGCCATTAGCAGGAAGTCATGCATACACTTGAATGGGAGGAAATGGGAAGAGATTCATTAATATGCAGGACCCGTGGTCGCCTTTGAGAACCGGTCAAGACTGAAATTACCTGGGCAACTGTCTGGACCTGGTTATCAGAGGTCCGTCTTGAAGTCAATTTGTGGTTTAATTACTTTGTCATGCACCTCAAAATATTACTGTGATGTTGGATAATGGGATAATTCAAGCATAATGGCATATTTCTTACATTGGAGCCATTCAGTGAGACATGGAAATGGTACTTCATAAATCCAGGTTCATTCCGATATCTATTACCCTCTGGGTTATTCTGTAACTTTTCAGCATATGTGCACAATTGTATCAAAATAGACTACAATGATGTAGGTCATATCATTTGTGAGCATAAAAAAAAAAAACATACAGTCGAAGTCGAAAACATACTGCCGGAAGTTATTTTAGTCGATAAAGTTTTAAATATGGATATTTTTCTTACACGAACACATCGATTCACTTTAGAAGGCCTTTATTAACCCCCGCAGAGATGTGTGGATTACTTTTATGATGGATGGATGCACTTTGCTTCAAAACATAAACTGCCATTCACTGCCATTATAAAGTTTGGAAGAGCCAGGACATTTTTTAATATTACTCCAATTGTATTCGTCTAAAAGAAGAAAGTCATATACACCTAGGATGACTTGAGGGTGAGTAAATAATGGGCTAATTTTCATATTTGGGTGAACTAAGGGTTTTTCCTACATTGAAAATTTTTTGGCGGCCGCCAAAACGATTTTTTGTCCCGCCAAAGCCTTATTTGATCAGTAATTGGGTTTTGCGAGTGAAGCAGGCTACTGACGGAGTGACGGAGAGAACGATCACAGCGCCCCACCCCCGCGCGGGCACTCTCCGTCTTCAGTTCTGTCTTTGCTCTCTCCCTCGCATCAAAATCAACTGATCATAAAGGTCGGAAGACCGAATCCATGTTTCACGTGGTGCATTCGGAGAATATTTTTGCTGAATTAGCGTTGGGTGTGAATTGCAGTAAAAAAAAGTTGCCTTATCTTCTCTTACAGCTTGTGACAAGCATTCCGCACATGCAGCTGACATAACTTTAAATAAACGCAAAAAAAAAAAAATCCAGTTTGAAGTGGTTTTTAGGGGTGTGCGATATGACGATTTTTGATCGTGGACGATTAAAATGTCTCCACGATCTGCTTTTGAAGAAATATCGTAGAATCGTGCACTATATCTGTTCTGGTGCCTCCCAACACACTAAACAACGCGACGTATGTTCACATAAATGTTAACGCAGCGGAACGGGACACTGCAGTTCATAATTTGCATGTGCTTTAATGCCTTGTCGGTTAAACATTTAATTCGCGTGCTGATGCGCTGTTCTGACGTGTGCTGTGAAGCTCACATGCACTAAAAGCCTGTCTACCAGCGCCTGGTACTAAGTTATCTTTCGAGTCTTATTGTGCTTATACTGTTAAATACACACAAGGTTTATATAAACAAAGTCGGTTATGTCTAAAGTGAAAGCAAACTTGAGAAAATTGAGAGAAAATCTGCTTGTCAAATGCCTGTATATTAGACGCGTCGCGCGCAACTCTTAAAGGGACAGTAGTTATAGTAAACACGCTGCCGCTTGTCCTTAAAGGGATAGTTCACCCAAAAATAAAAATTATCTCATCATTAATGCACTCTAATGTTGTTCCAATCCTCTATTAATTTCCTTCTAATATTTTCTAATATTTTTCTAATATTAATATTTTGAAGAATGTGGCTATCCAAACAGTAGCTGATCCCCATTGACTTTCATAGGAGAATATACTATGGAAGTCACTGGGGTACATCAACTGTTTGGTTACCCACAATCTTCCAAATAACTTTTATTTTCAACAGAAGAAAGAAACTTATTCGAGTTTAAAACAACTTGAGAGAGTAAATTATGATAATTTGAATTTTTAGGAGAACTATCCCTAATAAGACAACAAAATGCAAAGAGAAAATCACTCACTGCTCTTCACTGATAACTTTAATAAGTATCAATGTATAATTTATACAGTGAAGTCTATGTTTTGTTTTATTTTCATATTTGTTCATTTAATTACTTTCTTTTCTTTAAGAAAAAAATCACAAACTGTTTCTTTGTATTTATTTTAAATGTAACATTTATTGTCGATATTGGGCTTGCGGATCATGTGGGTACTAGAGTACTCTTTGCTGTGTGTGGATGACCATGTCGGTCAGCCACCACCGAAGACCAATTTTGACCCAGGAAAAACCCTGTAAAGGTACATTTATTACGTAAAAAAAAACAACAACATTGTAGCATGTCTACTCTTTAAACAGCATTATGGTAAAAATGGAACACTATGGCAAAAGCTTTTTTACCTGTAAGCGACAGTGTTTTGTTTCATCCGGAACTGACAGAACAGCAGTTTCTTTCAGTGTTTCCCCTCCGATTGGACTAAAACACTGTGTTCGTGGTCATCCAGTTTGAAATGTTGACAAACACAGAGGTTTTTCAGGTTTTTCATCACGCTGCTCTCTCCATAATTACGATTCTTTGCAGGCTTTAGCCACAGCCTACATCGCGCTGGATCATTCACCGGAAACTGAAAGTCACTCACTCCCACTGAACGTTTACTCTTTCCACACCATTACAACTAAAGTTTGCTAAGAAGTATTTCCTACTAAAGCAAGGTGGTATTTTACTCTGGTAAGGGTATCCATAGCAGACTGATGGGAGTGGCCTTGGACAGCAACACGCCCAGTGCATTATGGGTGTTGAAGTTTTCAACCTATTTGGTAAAATGGAAGACAACCGCCTTTCCTCTGCTTCTCCAGTCAGATAGCATCAATTTCAAATACGTTTTTGCCTTTCTACTGTATAGGCAGCCAAGTTTTATTGTCCATTCTTGTGCATTACGCCGCTGTTACGCAGTATGTTTGAGCTTTCGGAAGAATGCTCAATTCATATGGATTAGTTTTACGACCTCTTTATAAACGTTTTGAAGTGGGCTGTCAATGGAGGGACAGAAAGCTCTCAGATTTCATCAAAAAGATCTTCATTTGTGTTTTGAAGATGAACGAAAGTCTTACGGGTTTGGAATGACATGAGGGTGAGTAGTCAATGACAGAATTAATAAATATTTTGGGTGAACTATCCCTTTAACAAATAAAGTACAAATATAAAAATAAAAATAGCTGTAAACTTTTATAAATATATATATTTTATGTGAAAGCTGAAAGAAAAAATTGGCAAGGCCATTATACACAAGTTAAGTCACCCATCGTCCTTGAAAGCTGATCGTCTCTGTCAGAAAGCACCTGGACTTTGAAAACCCAAAGGTGAGCCGTGTGTGTGTGTGGTTTTAGTGCCTAGTTTTCAAAGTCCAGGTGCTGTCCGACAGAGACGATCAGCTTTCAGGGCCTCTTCTAAAGTTAACTTTACTCACTTGTACATGATGTCCTTGCTAATTTTTTCTTTCAGCTTTCAGAAAGAGCTTGCCAATAAACTTCATAAAACAAAAGTACAATCAATCTCTTTTTATTCAGAAGAGCACGGATAATCCTTTTTCAATGAAATAGCCCCTTTAGTGCCGCATATACCCAAATATACTAGACATTCTGCCCTAGGAAGAGATTAAACAGCACCAATAGGCAAAAATATATTTCCCAGAATGCAACAGCTCTCAAAATGACACAGTGTATGTAGAATGTCATTTCTTCTTATTTCTTTCCATCAGCTGGGCAAAGACATATTCAATTTGACACAAATGATCTCTTGTACCCTGACTGATCATCCTGGGGGTTTTATCTGACCATCTCTTCTTCAAACTCTCTGTAACACAGCAGCTTGTCTATAGGTGTATCTGATAAAAAAAAATTAGATTTTTTTCTTATGAAGTCAGTGGTTCGACAACATATCATTCCAAATTAGACGGCACAAGAGGATCAGCTCTGTACAAAATACATTCTCTACTGAAATCCCTACTGAAGACTCATCCATCCTGTCTCACATACAAGATTTCACCCTGATGAGAGAAAGACCAAACATCAAAAATGGGTGTGTTTTCCGAACCCCATATCCAGCACGTCTAGATCAATAATGCCTAGAAAAGTTTGTAAAACCCAGCAGACACCCTGGATTCCTTGAATTTACAAGAAAGATCTGGAGAAACCTCATTCATGTGCCGTAATTTATTTACAGCCGAACACAGTGAAGTCTTACTGCACTGAGCCTCAACTGCGAGAGCCATGAGGGACGGCAAGGATTAATGGTGCTTCTTGGGTCATGGGTTTTCAGTTCGGCAGTCACCTGTCAGATACAAAAGGAAAGTCTCAATAAAATACTTGATTTAAGCCTTTGCCTGTGGCCACAGGTCGAATTTGGCTTTATTCCACCTCAGCATTACACTCTGCAAACATGTACAAATGAAGTATTACTAATGGCAAGTCAGAACATTTAAGTCCAGATGTAGCTAAATATGCTTTAGCTTTGTTTTACTGAGTAACGATTAATCAGAATGTTAGATTCCACAAAAAGCCGAAGAGACAGATATGAAATGTCATTACAGTTCTTTAAATGCCCAGCACTATTTTTTACTCAAACAATGCAGATTCTGTCATCTACTCATCCCCATGCCATTCCAAAATCATTTGACTTGTTTTCTTTTGTGGATCCCAAAGAGAAAAGTTTAGCTGAAGTAGCTCGTAATGCTCATGTGCTCATGACTCAAATTCAACTGCAAAAATTTGCCGAACAGCGGAAAATGTGTCCCCTTCCACCATGAGTGTGAGGAAAAGACCAATATTTCCATATTCTTCTATGCTGCAATGCTACATTTTACATTCACGCATATATTTGAACTTGACATACCGAAATGAAACTCCAGGTTTGAGAGCAAATGACTCTCATAACCAGTTGCGACAGCAAATTGTGTGCAATTTAAACTGCACAAATAGAATTTGGAAGCAACGGTTGAACAGAAGATTTTCAGTGAATAATTAGGTCTAAAACTCACAAAACTATGTAGAACAGGACATTTATGGTCTTTTATGGTATTTGTTTCTCATTTTAAATGTCTGGCAACACAATCACTTTAATTGTATGCAAAATAGCAGCCAGTAAATCCTATCTGAAATCTCTTTTTAGATTTGAATTAACCTGAACAGCGTAAATGATTAAATTTAATAAAAAAATTAAAAAAACATTTTACCCAAAAATGAAAATTCTGTCATCATTGAACAGTTGATGGGCACCATTGACTTCCATAGAGCGAAAAAATACTGTTTGGTTACCGACATTCTTCAAAATATCTTTTGATATCAGGTTTGGAACAACATGAGGGTGAGTAAATGATGACAGAATTTTCATTTTTGGGTGAACAATCCCTTGAACTTCATCGTGATCATGCAAGATTCATGTCCCTACTTGCTTTTTTGGATGTTTGGGAATACATTAATTCCTCAATATTACAATGTCATCATAGTTTCACTGTGGATTTTGACTGATGATATGGTAATTACATGCTATAAGGAGTCTCTACATGCAGAGATAAATGTGCTGCTGTCTAAGAGATGGAAAACCTAAATGTTTGTGTGTCTGGCCACAAATCCATCCAAGCCCATTTTCTTCCACGGTGTTCACCCTAGCAATTAATTATGCGTTATATCTACGGTAGGCTAAAGTAACCTTGTTTTTTTTTTTACGAGGATACTCATACATGCTGACCTATGTGTGAGTGGTCTTTCCATATAAGATGCATGTGTTCTTTCAAGGGCAGAGGACAAGAAGAAAGATTAATGGATGTTTTAAATATGTCAGCTTATGGAAGGACATGCCTTTTAATAATCCTTCTGCATAACAGAACAAGAATATTGTGGCAGCACTATAGGTTATAAGATCTGTATCCTAATATGGTATGCATAATGTCGTATTCTACTATATTCTACTTTCTTGTGGCAGTTTTTTTTTTTTTTTTGTTAAAAAAAGAATGTTTCTTGCTCCAAAAACAGTATTTTTCTATGACCATTTTCCACCCGCTGACCCTGAGGTTGTCTTTGCTACTGTACTTTTAAGATTCACAACAAGAAAGATTTGAAAATGAATACATGGACCCGTAACATCACCCTAAAAGCATTTTAATAGACCAATCTGCAGAATGTGTAATGTAACTATGAAAATAGTTATGGACAGAGCTCATATATAAATATATAAACAGAAAACAATCATATATAATTATAAATATGTTAAAAAATATAAATAAATATATTAAAAATATATTTTTTTATTTTTTATTATTAGTTTATTTGTCAGGGACAATGTACAAAATACATTAATCTTTCGAAAAGATGTTTTGTACCAGAATTAGCAAAAGCTATTTTCCATCTGTAGTCCACAATATTAAAACATTAAATAAATAAAAAAAACGAATCAAAAAACCATAACATCCTAAAATATATACAACATAGTCAAAAACATTTACTTCAATATTACATTTGTAGACTTTAAATGCATTAAATATGTTTTAAATTTTAATCAGCATTTAAACTTAAATTTTAAATGCAGTATAAATGTTATAATTTCTATATAGCTACAAAACACATATTTTATGGGGATATTCCATAGAAATAATGATTTTTATACTGTACAAACTGTATATTCGATCCCCTATTCTAACCCTAACCCTACCCCTAAACACTATTACAGCATTTTTACATGTTCAAAAAACATAACTTAGTATGATTTATAAGCTGTTCACTTGTACTAAAATGTCATGATTAGATAAAAAAAAAATGGGTACATTTTAAATTTCACTTAACTTCTAAACTTTAAAAAGGAAAAACAGGCAATTTATTAAGAAATATTAAGAATTAATTAATATTAATTTAAACATTGCTGTTTTGCACGCATACAGAAAATCACATTCAACACACGTACATACCGCAAAAAAACAATATGAACAGAAAATTAGCATGCCTAAACAAACCCAATGCAGACATATCTTTGTACGACTTATAGAAGGAATTTGGTCACTAAATCAGTAGAAACTCTCCTGAAAAAGCACCCCAGAGCGAGGAGGATGTTGCAATGACAACTTACAAAATGAGTTACGAACCCAGCTAGAAATTTTTTGTTCTAAAAATGTTCTAAGAACATTAGCATGTATTGTTCTATAAATGTTTTCAGCGGCTAGTTTTAGTTTTGTTCTCAGAATGTTCTTTTAAAAGTTTGGAGAACATTCTTTAAAAACATTATTAAAATGTTTAGTAGTAACATTCTTTTAACATTATTCTCTAACGTTCTTAGAAAGTTTTCAGCGGCTAGTTTTAGTTTTGTTCCCAGAATGTTCTTTTAAAAGTTTGGAGAACATTCTTTAAAAACATTATTAAAATGTTTAGTAGTAACATTCTTTTAACATTATTCTCTAATTTTCTCAGAACGTTTTCAGCGGCTAGTTTTATTTGTGTTCCCAGAATGTTTTTTTAAATGTTTAGAGAACATTTTCTAAAAACATTATTAAAATGTTTAGTAGTAACATTCTTTTAACATTATTCTCTAACGTTCTTAGAAAGTTTTCAGCGGCTAGTTTTAGTTTTGTTCCCAGAATGTTCTTTTAAAAGTTTGGAGAACATTCTTTAAAAACATTATTAAAATGTTTAGTAATAACGTTCTTATAACATTATTCTCTAATGTTCATAGAACGTTTTCAGCGGGTAGTTTTATTTTTGTTCCCAGAATGTTTTTTTAAATGTTTAGAGAACATTTTCTAAAAACATTATTAAAATGTTTAGTAATAACATTCTTATAACATTATTCTCTAACGTTCTTATAATGTTGTAAGCGGATAGTTTTATTTTTGTTCCCAGAATGTTCTTTTAAATGTTCGGATAACATTATTTAAAAACATTATTAAAATGTTTAGGTGTACCATTCTTACAACATTATTCTCTAACGTTCTTAGAAAGTTTTCAGGGGGTGTTTTTATTTTTGTTCCCAGAATGTTCTTTTAAAAGTTCAGATAACATTTTTTTTTACATTATAAAAATGTTTAATAATAATATTGTTAGAACATTATTTCTCCTAAAAGGTAGGATAACATTCTCTAAGAACACTCTAAAAATGTTTTGTGATGATGACCTTCTATAAATGTTTAATCATAACATTTTTAGAACATTATCCCTTTATTCTTATAAAGTTTTTAGCAGGAAGTTTTATTTTTATTCTTAGAACGTTCTTCTAAAAGTTAGGATAACATTCTCTAAAAATACTCTTAAAAATACTACTTAACATTCTTATAAATTTTTTAGTGGGAAGTTTTATTTTTGTTCCCAAAATGTTCTCTTAAACATAAAAAATGCTTAGCTATAACATTGTTAAAACATACAATTTTATTAATCTCTAAAATAAAACAAAAATCTAACAGGTTTATGAATGGCATTCACATAAATTATTAGAAGTTCTGCGTACAGTAGATGCCCAACATTAAATGAAGAACTCAGTAAAGTCCAATGTGCAATCACACGTCTTGACTGCTGTTTGCTCAGAGCGCTCATCATCAGTCTTTGGTTGTCTTGGTTCTTGCAGAAAAAGAATAAAGTCATCTGCATTAATAGGTGTTCTACTGTTCTTCTCTTCTTCTTTTTCAGCTGCTATCCCAGTTAGCAGAATTGAGCTCCATTCTCTGTGTGCATGGTAGAGTTTTTCCTCATAGCCTATAAAAGAAGATCATGCAACAGTGTAAACAAAAATAATACAAATACATATTACATATTAAGATCACAAGCAATATTGACTTTGAAAACTTTCAAAATTAGCCAGCCTAATTATTAATCAGAAATTAATTAGATTAGTTTATTTAAAAGTATAAATATGATACCTTATGAGTATCTATTTTGTTTCTGTAATTTAAAACATATACTTAATCCATTATATACATGTTAAAGGGATACTCCACTTTTTTTGGAAATAGGCTCATTTTATAACTCCCCCAGAGTTAAACAGTTGAGTTTTACCGTTTTCTAATCCATTCAGCCGAGTTTCTGATATTTAGAAGAATGTCAGTAACCAGACAGTTTCTGGTCTCATTGACTTCCATAGTATATATTTTTTCCTACTATGGAAGTCAATGAGACCAGAAACTGTCTGGTTACTGATATTCTTCCAAATATCAGAAACTCGGCTGAATGGATTCGAAAACGGTAAAACTCAACTGTTTAACTCTGGGGGAGTTGTAAAATGAGCCTATTTCCAAAAAAAGTGGAGTATCCCTTTAATAACACAACTAGAGGCTAAATTATTTTAACAAACTACAAACTTGGCTTGAGAAGTGTGAACCTCGAACTCAGGTAGCCTTGAGCACAGCTGCAGCATGTCACAGCACTGCCCACGATGCTTTTGCTCTGATGTAACAGCTCATTTTCATCAGTTATATTGTCTATGGATTGTTACATTTCTTACAGATTTCTGCTTGTTTTAAATCAGATACAGATAAAGTAGTACTGCATTTGAGATAGAACAATTTCTAGTGTGATTTAATCATACCTGTGAATCGTCTCTTTGCTATTAGCTAAGCTGTAAGTTTTAGTTACTTCAAAAGCAGAAAGAAAAATATGCTATAACTTCTGTTTCTTATTGAGAAATCACAGGACAGTGTTGACACTAACTTTTTGTGCTCCAGTAGGTTTCTGTGTGCGCACAATCTGCATGTTAAATGTGAGCTACTGTCTGTGCATATGAAAGCTTGTTTCCGCCATGGAATACAATTTTTAAAAAAGGTAATTGCGAATCACAATTCAAACTTTTTTTTCTCAGAAGTGCAAGATATAAACTCGCAATTGGCCGTTTGAAAGTCAGAATCACAGGATAAATTAGTAAAACCTGAGAAAAAAAAAGCAATTCTGGCTTATTTTTTTTTTGCTGTCGTTTCTATATGAGAACATTAATGCACTTCATCAATACAGCTGCTCTGAGAGTCACTTCAGCAGCATTTTAGCTTCATTTGAGAAAAACTATCATCATATCATAAAACACAGAGAAACTCAAAGGTCTACACGGCAATCCGTCAAATAAAAGTTTGGTTTAACCTTTGAAGAACGTTTTGCTTAAATCATTACATTTTAAATAATTGGTTATAGCAATTTAATTAAACCATTCAAATGGAATCAAGAAAACAAAAAAAAAATTACTTTTGGGAGATGCGAGAGCGAAGTAGTCCAGTGATAATTAACAGGCAGCCATGGTTAATGCAATTTGCAAAGACCCGCCCCCTTTAGTTACTGTTGCTATGTCCAACAAGCCATGGCGCTCTCACGCCACACATCATGTTGTCACGCAATGAAAAATACATTGCGGATCACAGAAAAAACGCTGAAACGTTTAAACGCAGAGACAAGACAGAGCAGGTTACTTTTGATATGAAAGTTGAAACAAAGTCTCAACGTTTAATTTGTGTAATTTTTTTAGAAAAAAATATTTTTGGTAAAATAAAAATGTAAAAAATACCTGTCAATCAAACTCCCTCGAAGGGTGAATTCTGAGGGGAGTAAAAAAGACAGCTCACAATTCTGATATTTTCTTGCAATTGTGTGTTCTTGCCTCACAATTCTGAGAGAAAAAAAAAACTGTAATTTTACTGATGGAAACAGACAGTAAAAAAGTGGACTTCAAAGATTTCTTATTCTGTAGCTCCCTGTGGGAATTTTTTGACAAGTCCATAAAAATGCATCCATCCATGATAAAAGTACTCCACACGGCTCTGGCAGGTTAATAAAGGCGAAAGGTGAAGCGAAGTGATGCGTTTGTGTAAGAAACATATCCATATTTTATATTTTAGGGCTGGGAATCGATTAAAAAAAGTAACTGATTATTTACACAATTTGCTGTAATTAAATGCAATTAATTGCATTTCCCCCAAGCTTGTAATCATCAATATTTAAACTTAGAATAACCTAATTAAACAACAAAAAGGAAAAAAAAGGAACAGAAAATAGCCCTGTATTAAAATAATATTAAACATCAATATATCAATATATTATTATTTTCAATAATCAATCAACATAATAAATTTAACAATTTATTATTATAATTTTTTTTTTCTAATTATCAAAATAAAACATAGTCCTACAAAGCTATTATTACAAGAGCATGTGATCAGAGCAGGTAATTTTACCATTGTTGTCAGCATGACTATACCAGCTCAGTAGGGCTATTTCACAGAAGTCTACTACTGAGAAATTTCACGTTATTTGACTTAGCTTTTCCAGTGCATGATCGGTACATGATTGGAGCGTTTGGGCCGTTAACGACAGAGCAGAACACGCAGCGCAAACACGGAGCAGAACATTGAGCAAAGAGCTCAATGTTTGCTCAGTGTTGTGTGTGTGTGTCAGTGCGCCGACACACACACACGGAATGGAGAGCGCAGAGCGGAAAAGACCCGGTCATGAAAGCTGCGCGAGAATAAAACCTGATCGCCAAACACGGAGGGGCGGGACGGCATATTTTGCAGCCTTTTCCGCAACAGGAAGTCATTAAAATGAGGCAAAAAAAGTGCTGCGTTAATTAAATTTTTTTTATAAACTCGTTAAGCATCTCAAATTAATCGCGAAGATTAACGTGTTAATTCCCCCAGCCCTACCATATTTATAATTTTATCGACTTAAATAACTAGCTTCCAGCAGACAGCCATATGCAAGTCAAATTACGCCCAAAGAGTTAGTCAACGCATCGATACGCATATGCGCCTGCAAGGCTACGCATCACTACACTTCGGCCGCCATATGCGTCTATGAGTAGAAAAATGTGTCGTCCCAGTTTTTGATACGCGACGCACCGTTGTATGCAATAGCAATACTATGCGTTGTTGGTGGGGGCAAAACTGCAAGTTGCTTGCGTCCGACGTGTTGACTATAAAAGGCTCTTGTAGGTGCATGACATAGGAGTAGCATAAGCTTTGACGGCTCTCGCGGTTCAAACAAACAGGGCTAGGCAATAAATTCAAGCTCCTCCCACATTTCTCTTTATATGATTCTCTTTAATGATAATTTTTCTAAAAATCTCTGTGGAAAGAAAGTCAGATATAAATCTGGGACAGATATAAATCTGGCACGAGGGAGAAAAAAATAGATCATTTTTATTTTGGAGTGCATTGTGCGTTTAAAATTGACTACGGTTTTATAAAATGCAGTGGATACTTACTAGTGATGGACTTGTTTCTCTGTTGGTGCCTGTTCTGCTCCGTAAACATTGGTCCAATGCTTGATCTTAAGAAAATGTAAAAAGTGTGTTAATGTGTGTTAACAGACTATTGATCTGGGTGACATAGGACCATTTTTTATGTTTTCCTTAAGTGTTAGGCTATATAAATCTGGAGAACCCTTACTAACATTAACCATGGTTTTGCTACACTAACTAAATGGTAATAAATTATTGTAATCAATCCACCATAAAAATATTGTTTCTACGCTTTACTATAATAAAAACCATGGTTAATTTAGCAAAGGACCCTGGGAACATGTCCTAAAAAGAACAGCTCATCCAAAAAATAGACTCTCTATCGTTATTTACCGGTACTCCATGTTGTTCCAAAACTGTATGAATTTATTTTGTATAACCTTAATTAAGATATCTTGAGAAATGACTTCACTGTTTTTTTGTTTTTTCTCCATAAAATGGGTTCCAATGTTGTTTAATTCCCAACATTCTTGTGTTTCAGAGAAGTAGCCTAAGTCATACAGGTTTGAAAATAATTTCATTTTGAAAGGACATTTATGTTATGTATAAAGACACAATGTTCTCAGTTCCCTCATTGTAAAGCTCCTATGCTGAGGTTTATTTTATTTTATTTTTTCAAAATGTTGCAAGTAAAATGTTCTAATTGTGTTAACTTGTCACATTAGAAGAACGTTTTATGAAGAACATTCAACATCTCATCTCTCAATGATATCCTCAAAACATTTCCCTAACGTGACAGAGAGAACGTTCTTCTTTTGTTATCATGAAACATTAGGACAATGTTATATTGAGATCATTGTACAACTTTAACTTTAGCAACATTCCCAAAATATGCTCAAAATGTTGCAAGTAGAATGTTCTTCTTTTGTTATCATGAAACATTGGGAACATTTGTTTCCATAAAATGGGTTCCAATGTTGTTTTATTCCCAACATTCTTGTGTTTCACAGAAGCAAGTCATACAGGTTTGAAAATAATTTCATTTTGAAAGGACATATGTTTGGGTCAGCTAGGCCCATAAAAACTCATATCAAGAAGACAGGTACAATTTTGACTGGAGGGTTTGGACCAGTGTGCCTTTGAGCAGAGTTTACATGTTCTGCCTCTATTTCACGTGTAATTTACTATGACAATACTCACCGCAACTGAAGATCATGTGGCTGGATAATTTATTCCCAAAATTCCTGGATGGGAAACACACACATACAGCAATATTATTAGCTATTTGTATTTACTTACTAAAAGAGACATAAAAAGCTTGCAAATTTTTACTCACCAGCTCAAAAACATATTATGATGATGACTCATCATTTTGACGGTAACGTTAGGCCGATATCCCGCGATCATTCAAAAGCCTAGTTTTCATAGTGTGGTTCGAGTTCCTCTCTGTATAAAGACACAATGTTCTCAGTTCACTCATTGTAAAGCTCAGACTATGCTGAGGTTTATTTTTATTTATTTTTATCAAAAACTAACTTAGCTGACAATATTTAGCCTAACGTTACACATGCAGCCTGAAACATTGACATAATATCGATATTGCTCTAGTCGCATTTAAAATTAGCTTCTCAATTTAACACACTATATTTTGATGTAGCAGAATGTATTTTTATATAAAATAAAGTTATTTACCTTCCGCAGATTGCAATATGTCCGTTACACGTAGGCTACGTTGTTAAAATTCGTTGTCCATTTACATCCCGCAACTCGCTCAAAATAAAAATGTAACAGTACGATGCAAAATAATCCATGTTTTAAACAATGTAAAAGCCACAGAACCGAAGGAGGCTAGTACTGAAGATCCTCCCGAGCAGCAGCAGCGCGCACACACACACAAGCTGTGTCCCAAAGTGAAGGCTGCGTCCTTCGAAGGCCGTATTTGAAGGCCGGATGGCCGTATTTGAAGGCCGATTGCGTCACCGCGGCGCGACGAAGGACGTCCCAATTCAAAGGCTGCATCCTTGGAAGGTCGCATTTGAAGGCCGATTGCGTCACCGCGGCTCGATGAAGGCTGTCCCAATTCAATTCTCCATCCTTTGAAGGCCGTATTCGAAGGCCGGTTGCGTCATCGCGCCGCGACGAAGGCTTCCCTGATTCAAAAGCGACGCCAAATGCACCCTTCGTTTCCCCGTGAAAAGAAGGATACATAAACAAAGAGTATAGAAGCCCAAGAGGCGAAACTCAATAGAACGCCCCATAGCAACAGTTGCCCCCATGACTTGACGGCGCGGCCGCCATTATGGACTGAAAACTGAAGGAAAACGCCGAAAAATAAAGGGAGTCAATGGCACTGAAAAACTTAAAATAACAAAAACTTAACATAGCTTAATTTTTTCTGGCCGTCATATCTAAATATGAAAACAATTTAAAATACATTAATGAGGATGACCGACGTTAAATGACGTTAAATGACAGAAAATATACGTATATGTGTTGGTTAGGAAAATAGTATTTTGGGACAAAATATTACTATAGAAGTACTATAAGACTACTATAGAAATACTATAGCGGCTCTAGGATATTATAGAGGTATTACAGAACATAACATACTTCTGTGATGTTCTGTATAGCCTCTCTATAATATTTTTAAGCTGCTATAGTAGTCTTATCGTACTTATGTAGTATGTCCCAAATTACTATAGTATTCCTATAAGATTACTATAATATTTTGTCCCAAAATACTATAAATATGAAAACAATAATAATAAAAAACATTTATTTTGTCCCAAAATACTATAAGATTCCTTAGTACTTTTTAGTAAGGGTATCCCCACCGAATCGGCTTCATTAGCCTACCACTTACGGTTTGCAAAGATACAATTATAAAATTACTGCAAAACTTTAATCTATCAATATTTATGTTCTATTATGCATTTTCCTTGTTATATGACTAACAGAAATTCATGAAATAATATATGTTCGCTTGTCTATAGGCAGATACACAGTAATTAGATATAAGTAATAAGATATTTATTCAAATGTTGATTTTGAAATTAGTAAACATCACCATATATATGATTTGGAATTTTTTTTTTATAAATGAACATTTCTAAAGACAGTTAATATTTTACACAGTGAACGTTTCAATGGCAAGAAAAAAAAAAACTATGAATGTCCTATTACAGGCGGAAAGGTACAAAAAAGATGTGCAATCTAGCAGTGCACACATGAACTATTAACACATACTAAAATGGATTTTGCCATTGACTGGCGCTAACGATTCCAGCAGCTTTCAGTCCATAATGGCGGATTCGCCTCCGCAGCGCCATCTACAGACTGTTACCCATAACACAACAGAGTTTCGCCTCTTGGGCTTCTATACTCTTTGACATAAATGGACACTAGCGGCCTATTTTACCCCATAATTCATTGCGCGCCGTTGACGACAGCATTTATTTATTTATTTTTAAAGGCGGCCGAGACTAGAGATCGGTGGTGGACAGCAAATTAACATTTAAATGTAAGTATTATGTTTTCATTTACTCAAATAGCTAGCGAAACCAGAGTTAAATTTTCTTATAAACTTCTTCTTAACTCCTTCGTCACCATTGCGTGGCTTCATTTGTCAGGTAGTTTTAGGCAAAACTTGTGGTAATAACGTTAGTTTAACGACCTATTTGTAATATTTGCACTTGTGTATTATAAGAAATATCACTCACCCAATAAAGCCCAAAACAATAAGAAAAGCAGTAGATAAGGCAATGGGGTTTCACTTTTATGTGTTTTTGTAGTGCTGTCATGCAAGCTATGTGGTTTTAACCAAATTTTAGTATACAGAAATATGAATTCTTAAGTATTTTGTATGCATGTCTTGATGTGTCATATTTTGCAGTGTTAACAATGCACTTAAGATTGCTCCTCTGTGTTAAGTACCCTTTTCTGCTTTTTTAGAACAATTCAGGAAAAAATGGGTCTACATATATATATATATATATATATATATATATATATATATATATATATATATATATATATATATATATATATATTAAAGAAAAGTAATACACACATCTTTGCTGAAATGTATTGTCCTATTAAAAGCCATGGTTAATTTGCTCTGCCTTTAGGATTGCAAGTGTCCTGGGACAGGAGAGGGTGTGAGTGGGAAACCCACTGCTGCAACTTGGCCCTGGTTTGTCCTCATGGATGAGATGTTGGGACAGAGGCATTGCACCAACCCCCCTGTCCTCATCGCCTCAATCCCTGAGGACACACCAGGGCCGAGTTCAGTAGTGGGTGCCCACGGTGAGGAGGAGCCAGGCAGCAGCACCAGCACGAAGGCGGCGAGACAGGACGAGTTTTTGGACTTGATCAGAGAAGAAATGCAACTACAGAGGGAGGCAGAGGCGAGGAGTGCACAGGAAAGAAGGGAGAGGATGGACAGGCTGTTCTCTCTTCTTGAGAGAATGATTGAAAAATATATATATTTTCTACATATTCTTGTTTAACTTTTTTCACTTTTATTTTTTAAAAGAAAAATTATGTACATTTATTTTTATGCAACTTTAATTGTGTAAATAAAAGAGAATGAATTGTTCTGGACATTGTTTATTTTTGTAATTACAGTAATACTTTCTGCATGAAACAAATTCTATACCTTTTTATTTTTTCAAATAAAATTGGTAAATGAAAATCATTTGTTCTTTAGGCTACATTAAAGTACTTTTTCCAACTATTTACAAAATACGTTAAACATATCAAAATCAACATAAACATTTCATTTTACAATACATAAAATAAGAAAAAAATGATGTAGACTCTATTGAGCTGAGCTGCTGGACCGGGATGGGCTGCCCCTGGTAAGGCCTCCTGCTGGTGGGACATCATCTGGGATGGTCTCCAGAGTGTTAAAGTGCATATTTCCACTATCCATTAAGTTGTCTACCAACAGGTTTGCAGGGCTGATTCAATCGATGGCTTTCTGAAAAAAAGTACTTTTAATAACTACTGCATTTATATTAGGCTACTACTGCATTACTGCGTAGGCTATGTTGCATTTTACTTCTGTATATTTTCAATATACAGTAATATCTGGTTGTTACATTATATACTTTTGTGTAGTGTAATGTAATCACATTGTGATGTGAGGGAAAAAAGTACTTCAGGTTACTTCACATTTGTAAGTGAATACTTAACGAAATATGCAGTTCCGAAAATTAAAGTAACAAAATGTAGGCTTATTGTCACAATATTAACAAATTGTTGCTAACTACAGCAGCGTCCCATATCAAAGGGCGCATCTGAAGCGCTCGGACCGGTCTAGCCTATGAAGGATTGTTCTTGTCGCCTGGCAACCGTGACAGCTGCAGATGACGAGCGCGAGAAATACTGGACTTTTTATATTAAATTGGGTTTTACATTCAAACAGGGCTAAACCGAAAATACATGATCCGGCAGCGCCGGGGCACACCATGTCCTCCAGTAAAATATAAAACATAAAAATGACCATAGCCAATTCTGGCTCCATAGCTGTTTACTCAGTTATCAAAATGAATGATCATAGCAGCTGTCCTCTTGCACCGTTGCTTGGCGCCAGGAGCGGTGATCGGGAACACCTGGTTGCACAATTAGGAAATCCTAGGAAGGCTAAATGGTGCGTCCTTCAGAGGACGCATAGGCTGCATCCTTGAAGTCTGCGTCCTTCGAAGGATGCAACCTTCAACTTTGGGACACAGCTACACTCTCACTCTAACAGACGAATATTCAAACTTCAAACTTGACCAGTAAAAGGCGCGCATAGCTGCCATTGGCCAGATTCCTGGATGACAGTCTGAATAGCCAATCATGCTCAAAACAACTCGAAGAGACAGCCAATAATGTGGTAACATTGCAATTACAGGAAAAGATTACATGTTTTAAAAGAAAGAATATGAAAAAAATGTGCACGGCTATTTATTTAGTTGTATTTGTAAGCTGGCTGTTATATTTAATCAATTGGTTAAATGGTGTCTTCATTGCAGTGCATGATAAAAAAAAATAAACTTACAATAACATATAAATAATAATAATAAATTACACAATTCAGACTGTCGTGGACTTCGTGGACTTCAGTTCGGCCTTCAATACCATCATGCCTGATCTTCTCACAGCCAAACTGACTCAGCTCTCCATGCCATCCACAATCTGTCAGTGGATCTCCAGCTTCCTGACGGACCGGCAGCAGCTAGTGAGACTGGGGAAACTCACATCCAGGACCCTCACCATCAGCACTGGCGCCCCCCAAGGGTGCGTTCTCTCCCCACTGCTCTTCTCCCTGTACACTAATGACTGCACTTCTAAAGACCCCTCTGTCAAGCTCCTGAAATTTGCAGACGACACCACTGTCATCGGTCTCATCCAAAATGGTGACGAGTCTGCTTACAGACTGGGGGTTGAACAGCTGGCTGTCTGGTGCAGTTATAACAACCTTGAGCTGAACACGCTCAAAACAGTGGAGATGATCGTGGACTTCAGGAGAAACACCCCAGCACTCCCCCCTCTCACCATCATGAACAGCACTGTGGAAGCAGTGGAGTCATTCAGGTTCCTGGGCTCTACCATCTCCCAGGACCTGAAGTGGGCAAATCACATTGACTCCATTGTGAAAAAGGCCCAGCAGAGACTGTACTTCCTTCGCCAGCTGAAGAAGTTCAATCTGCCACAGGAGCTGCTGATCCAGTTCTACTCAGCCGTCATTGAGTCTGTCTTAAGCACTTCCATCACTGTCTGGTTTGGTTCAGCTACCAAATCGGACATCAGGAGACTACAACGGACAGTCCGGACTGCAGAGAGGATTATTGGTGCCCCCCTGCCAACCCTCCAGGACCTGTACTCTTCCAGAGTGAGGAAGAGAGCAGGTAAAATCATCACAGACTCCACTCACCCTGGACACCCCCTGTTTGAACTGTTACCGTCAGGACGGCGACACAGATCACTGGCCACAAGAACTTCCAGGCACAGGAACAGTTTCTTTCCACAGGCCATTTCCCTTCTGAACACTTAACATGCCCCCCAAAGCATATGCCTGTAAGTGCAATACTCCCACTGTCTAGTGCAATAAACTCAGGTGATATTTATATCTATATTATTCATACTACTCAAAATACTGTAAATATGTTTATAATCTGTAACATGCGCTAGACTCCCACTGTCTAGTGTAATATTCTCTAATTCAGGTGATATTTATATTATTCATACTACTCAAAATACTGTAAATATGTTCATAATCTGTAAATGTTTATTCAGACTAAACCCAACTGTGACCCTACTTTTTTACTTTTATACTATTTTTATTTATTTTTTATATATTTTCATTCTTAGAATTTGTATTACTGTGTTCTTGTTGTATTTGTATTTGTATATGTGCACTGGAAGCTTCAGTACCAAGAAAAATTCCTTGTGGGTGCAAGCACACTTGGCAATAAAGCTCTTTCTGATTCTGATTCTGATTCTGATTCAAATAATATATACCATGTATAACAACATATATTTACCACTGCTCTGCCAAACAGCAGTTTAAAAGAGCAAACATATTATATATTAAACAGAGCAAACATTGCATATGTAGGCTATTCATATACAATTCTGTATACCTACCTACATGAAAAACTAATGGATTGGTATCATGGTAACATTAGAGTTACATTCATGTGACCCATAATGATCCTTTTGCACTTTAACAAAATATTGACCTTTCCTTTAGAAACACTCTTATGCCTAATAATGTCAACTTGCTTTTCACCCTGTGTGGCACAGTTACACAACCTGTTGGTTTAGGGTAAATCCTCTGTCCAACACAACACTTTGGTAACATTGGCATAATTCTATACAAGTTGCAACATATACCCCGGGTTTCACAGGCAAGGTTTAAGCCTGAAGTCCCAGACTAAAATGCACGTTTGAGCTGTTTTACCTGAAAGCAACTTGCACTGACATATCTTAAAATATGTCAGTGCCATTGTTTTGTCTCAAGATGCACACCAGTAATGTTTCTTTTTCTTTTTTCTAAGGCACATTTTTAAAAGCTAATTAAATGCACTAAGGCCTAATCCTGGCTTAATCTAAACTCTGTGAAACCGGGTCTGGGTTAGAAATTAAGGGTTAAGGTTAACCCTAACCCTAACCCTTGTCTACAGACTTTTATTTAACAGCATGGATACTCCAAGGTGTTGACTGCAGTGGTTAGGCCTTTAGCGTTGATACAGGACGAATAACTTCTTACTGTGACAGTCTGTAATGTATTTTAGCAAAGAGTGTTTGTATGGATTGTCCCTAATTAAGCTAGAGCTATTGGTGCATTCAAGTCATGTCATAAAGATCGTATTTACAAGTTGAACGCCACCACAATGATGAGAATATGAGTAGGAAGCTCAGGATTTTCTTTAACCCTGATCTTGAAGAGTTAGGGGTGTGTCAGTGGGAAACATTGTGGGATACCACTATACTTAGGTATTTAGCAGTGACAATGAAGTAAGCTAATGCCTGCACAAAATATGATAGCATTAATATGTAACAGTATAATATGTGATGATAAAGTTTACAGTGGCTTCATTAATTTAAAACATTAAACAAAATTGTAAAACCTCATGAATACAAACTTCCCAGGAGGACTTAAATGCACCATATGTTCCATCGTGAACCCTGTTGGCCTGCTGTCTGACCAGCAAGCTCAATTTAACAATAATTGTGTAGTTTGATTGCTAAATGTTACATTTAAAACGTTCTAGTGTTGTTAACACGTCACATTACAATAATTTTTTTTAAAAGCACTCATCATCTCAGGTCTCAGTGATATCCTCAAAACATTTTACGAACGTTGATTTGATAATGTTCCTCCTCTGTTATTATGGAACATTGTGCCAATGTTTTACTGAGAACATTATATAATCTGTTATCTCAACAACATCCTCAAAACATCCTCAAAATGTTGCAATTAAAATGTTCTAATTGTGTTAACACATAACATTACAAGAACGTTTTATAAAGAACATTCAACATCTCATCTCTCAATGATATCCTCAAAACATTTTCCTAATGTGACAGAGAGAATGTTCTTCTTTTGTTATGACAAAACATTGGGACAATGTTATATTGAGATCATTGTACAAACTTTAACTTTAACAACATTCCCAAAATATCCTCAAAATGTTGCAAATAAAATGTTCTAATTGTGTTAACTCGTCACATTAAAAGAACGTTTTATAAAGAACAATAAACATCTCATCTCTCAATGATATCCTCAAAACATTTTCCTAATGTGACAGAGAGAATGTTCTTCTTTTGGTTTTATGAAACATTGGGACAATGTTATATTGAGATCATTGTACAAACTTTAACTTTAATAACATTCCCAAAATATCCTCAAAATGTTGCAAGTAGAATGCTCTTCTTTTGTTATCATGAAACATTGGGACAATGTTATTTTAAGATCATTGTCCAAACTTTAACTTTAACAACATTCCCAAAATATGCTCAAAATGTTGCAAGTAAAATGTTCTAATTGTGTTAACTCGTCACATTAGAAGAACGTTTTATGAAGACCATTCAACATCTCATCTCTCAATGATATCCGCAAAACATTTTCCTAACATGACAGAGAGAACGTTCTTCTTTTGTTATGACAAAACATTAAGACAACGTTATTTTGAGATTATTGTACAAACTTTAACATTAACAACATTCCCAAAATATGCTCAAAATGTTGCAAGTAAAATGTTCTAATAGTGTTAACTCGTCACATTAAAATAACGTTTTATAAAGAACATTCAACATCTCATCTCTCAATGATATCCTCAAAACATTTTCCTAACGTGACAGAGAGAACGTTCTTCTTTTGTTATGACAAAACATTAAGACAACGTTATATTGAGATCATTGTCCAAACTTTAACTTTAACAACATTCCCAAAATATGCTCAAAATGTTGCAAGTAAAATGTTCTAATTGTGTTAACTCGTCACATTAGAAGAACGTTTTATGAAGAACATTCAACATCTCATCTCTCAATGATATCCTCAAAACATTTTCCTAACGTGACAGAGAGAACGTTCTTCTTTTGTTATGACAAAACATTAAGACAACGTTATATTGAGATCATTGTACAAACTTTAACTTTAACAACATTCCCAAAATATGCTCAAAATGTTGCAAATAAAATGTTCTAATTGTGTTAACTCGTCACATTAAAAGAACGTTTTATAAAGAACAATAAACATCTCATCTCTCAATGATATCCTCAAAACATTTTCCTAATGTGACAGAGAGAATGTTCTTCTTTTGGTTTTATGAAACATTGGGACAATGTTATATTGAGATCATTGTACAAACTTTAACTTTAATAACATTCCCAAAATATCCTCAAAATGTTGCAAGTAGAATGCTCTTCTTTTGTTATCATGAAACATTGGGACAATGTTATTTTAAGATCATTGTCCAAACTTTAACTTTAACAACATTCCCAAAATATGCTCAAAATGTTGCAAGTAAAATGTTCTAATTGTGTTAACTTGTCACATTAGAAGAACGTTTTATGAAGACCATTCAACATCTCATCTCTCAATGATATCCGCAAAACATTTTCCTAACATGACAGAGAGAACGTTCTTCTTTTGTTATGACAAAACATTAAGACAACGTTATTTTGAGATTATTGTACAAACTTTAACATTAACAACATTCCCAAAATATGCTCAAAATGTTGCAAGTAAAATGTTCTAATAGTGTTAACTCGTCACATTAAAATAACGTTTTATAAAGAACATTCAACATCTCATCTCTCAATGATATCCTCAAAACATTTTCCTAACGTGACAGAGAGAACGTTCTTCTTTTGTTATGACAAAACATTAAGACAACGTTATATTGAGATCATTGTACAAACTTTAACTTTAACAACATTCCCAAAATATGCTCAAAATGTTGCAAGTAAAATGTTCTAATTGTGTTAACTCGTCACATTAAAATAACGTTTTATAAAGAACATTCAACCTCTCATCTCTCAATGATATCCTCAAAACATTTTCCTAATGTGACAGAGAGAATGTTCCTCTTTTGTTTTTATGAAACATTGGGACAATGTTATATTGAGATCATTGTACAAACTTTAACTTTAACAACATTCCCAAAATATGCTCAAAATGTTGCAAGTAGAATGTTCTTCTTTTGTTAGCATGAAACATTGGGACAATGTTATATTGAGATCATTGTACAATATTTAACTTTAACAACATTCCCAAAATATGCTCAAAATGTTGCAAGTAGAATGTTCTAATTGTGTTAACTCGTCACATTAGAAGAACGTTTTATAAAGAACAATAAACATCTCATCTCTCAATGATATCCCCAAAACATTTTCCTAACGTGACAGAGAGAATGTTCTTCTTTTGTTATGACAAAACATTAAGACAACGTTATTTTGAGATCATTGTACAAACTTTAACTTTAACAACATTCCCAAAATATGCTCAAAATGTTGCAAGTAAAATGTTCTAATTGTGTTAACTCGTCACATTAGAAGAACGTTTTATAAAGAACATTCAACATCTCATCTCTCAATGATATCCTCAAAATATTCTACAAATTCGACAGAGAGAATGTTCTTCTTTTGTTTTTATGAAACATTGGGACAATGTTATATTGAGATCATTGTACAAACTTTAACTTTAACAACATTCCCAAAATATTCTCAAAATGTTGCAAGTAGAATGTTATAATTTTGTTAACTCGTCACATTAAAATAACGTTTTATAAAGAACATTCAACATCTCATCTCTCAATGATATCCTCAAAACATTTTCCTAACGTGACAGAGAGAACGTTCTTCTTTCGTTATAATGAAACATAGGGACAATGATATTTTGAGATCATAGTACAACTTGTTATTTCAGAAACATTCCCAAAACATCTTTTGAATGTTGCAGTTAAAATGTTATATCTTAGTTTTCATATAACGTTATAGGAACATTTTTTTAAATGAGAAAACATCCTTAAAATGTTCGGTAAACATTACATTTAAATGTTTTCTTTAGAACATTAACCAAACTTGTAGGGAATGTTAGCGAAAGTTCTGAGAACGTTCCCTGCTAGCTGGGAAAGGACTCATTACAAGATGGCAAAATTTACTGCACTGCATTTCAAATTCATATCTTTACTGGGAGGCGTATATCGACGCTGTGTGCGATACTCCTCTAAGGAGCTTTAAACTGCAGCAAAGTATGGGCTTCATTATATCTCCTCCTTCCTCTGCTCATTCTCATCACCAATGAATATAGTTATAAGAAAAGATTTACTGGCCAAAGTTGTCGAACGAGGTGAGTGCACTGCAAATTGGCTATGAAACATTGGGCTTCAGATGAGCACCGACAGCTTGTTGTGAATGACACAATGAAATGAATTTGTACTGCCAGCTCAAGGCGCCGACTAATTAGCCTAGCAAGGCAGCTTTTATTTCCTGGCTTTGTCACTGAGAGTTGTTTACCGCCGAGTCCCACAAGAACGACAACTTATATTATCTTGTGGCGGCTATACGGTAGAATTATGTGCTGCTGCAGTAGGTGAGTAGAAATATGAACAAGAGAAAGGTTCACAAAGACACAGTACATGTTGCCAGTGATTGAGCGGAGCATTGTGGGATAAGTAAATTTATTTAAATTGGCTTGTGGTTATTATCACTTGATCAGAAGTTACTCATCAGATTTTCTTATTACGATACAGAGATGAATTATCAACCTAACCACAAAGGTGCTTTTTTCCAATGCAGAACACACTTTAGACTTTATGTTCACTATTTTCCACAGCTGCGGGTCATTAATCATAAAGTACTGTCAGAGACCTCTCTCGTCTGATGCTAGTGAGTTTTTGCAAGTTTACACAATGGGCCAGACTAAACATGTTACAAATCATGCTAATGATCGAGTGTATTATGACATTCTAATGCCCTTTCGTGATATAAGAGTGGTACCAATTGGTATGAGATTATTTATAGTGCTTGCAGGGCAGGGCAGGGCAGCAGCAGATTTATATTCCTCAAGCATTTTTTTTTTCTTAACCTCTAAAGCTCAGTATTAAACTTCTGCACTAAGCGATTTCTGAGAAACACTGTTGATTTTTGAAATCAACTCAAACAAACACACCCTTCACTGCTCCACCCCCAAATACACAAGCACACAATGAGAGACCGGGTGTCTCATTATCATAGCTGAAGAGAAGCAAAATAAAAAATAAAAAATAAAACGAAGATAAACGAATGACAAGGAAGAACAAGGAAGAACTCCTCTGGCAAACTAACGAACACGATGTGATTATGATTCAGGCTGAAATCAGAAATCAGATTGTGGATCGGTAACATTCAAATATTTCATCCATTTCCTTTTGCTTGAAGATCAGATTCATCAGGCCAGTAAGCAAAGGGTAAATTTTTGCCATGTACCGCAACCATTCATAACACAAGGTTTGGAAGATGGATGGCCTGATTCATTTATAGCTGCCTTTACACTACACAATAACAATGTGTTGATTCTTTCAATGTGCAACTGACTAAAAACAACAACGTGTGACAACAACTCTAGCATTTCATTTACACACATTTTTTTATTCATGATTAATCTAAATGTTAAATTCTCTGAACCGAGAACAAACAAGTATAAGGAAATCTCTGGTCTCTTGTCAGTTGTTTCCTTTTCAAAGTTAGTAGACCCAGCAGTCTCACACATCTTTTGTCCTCATTTACAGGTAGAGCGAGTAAACCGTGCCTCTCTGTCTAAAGAGACCCAGCAGACTCTTCCATCAGAGTTTGCTGACACAAGCCTATGGTTCGTATACTCACACAACCACAAGGACACTGCCAAATCACTGCAGGATGGATGACCTGTCATAGAGGTCTACATAACAAAAAACGTCTTCATTCATTATATACAATATACACATGCACAGACACTGATGAGCACATAAATATGTTGCTTGTATTGAGTATCAGGACAGACACAAGTATATTTCCTTCCTATGGAGGCTTGTTTCTGTAACGGAATAAAAAAAGAAAAAAAGTAAGTTCGACTTTTTAACTTAGAATTCAGGCTTTTTTCTCACATTTCACCCTTTGCCAGGAGTTTGATTGACAGGCGATCTGACCAATCATAACGCAGTATCTGCCATTTTGTCCATACAGGCGAGTTAGTAGATTAACGTCGTTGGACTTTAACTTGAAAAATTGTGTCTATTGACGTCTTTTCCTGAAACAACATACCTTCTGATGTTCATTCATGTTTATTTCGTGCCATAACTAGCAGATGATCGGTTCATGTGCCGCTTGAACTGAGGCATTACAGCGATCGGTCATGACACATTGAAGAGCCACAAAACAGTATTTATTGTTTGACTTTCTTAAAAAAATTAAAAACTTTGTTTCATACCAAAGGAAACCTGCTCTGCCTCATCTTTTGGTGCGTAGCAACTTTATATCTTGTAATTCTGACTTTATTTCTCGCAACTTTCTTTCAATAGTACGGAGCCCGGGAAGTCACCTGTGGGAGAAAAAAACAAACCATCCGTGGCGACGGTTTGGCAATCCGTCCGCTCAGTTTATAAACCGTACTCACGAATTCTCAAACTGTTCCCTCGGTTTAACAAATCGTGCCCATGGATTAATAAACCGTACCCCCGAGTTTCTAATCCGCGCTCTCAGATTTGTAAACCGTGCCTTCAGTTTTTGCAATCTGTACCCACAAATTCATAAACCGTGCCCACGCTTTCGCAATCCGTTCCCACGGGTTTGTAATCTGTATGCACGGATTTGTGACTCGCCCTCATTTTAGAAGAACACGTTGTTAACGAATCTTATTGTATATTGTTTTATTGAATATTAAGTGGAATACATCAAATTGACATACGTCTGCATGCTTAAAGTGATTCTCGACGTGCATCAAAATCTTTTGTTTATTTGTGATATAATCTTAGCACTTTATTATTATTTTCTAACCTGTATTATGACTGATATTTGACGAATTGCTTTGTTAATTTTTTTGTAAGTTTTGGACAAAAGCGTCTTCAAAATATGTAGCCTAAAATTTTATAATATTAATAATTATAATAATAATAATTATTATTATTATTTAAATTAATAACTAGGCCTATAAATGAGTTCACTTAAGATTAAAAAAATTATGCAAAAATGTAGGCCTATTTTATCCAAAACTGTAAAAGGTTAGGTTATAGCCTGTAATAATAAAACATTGATAAATTATTTGATGACAAACATATTACTGTATTACTAAGTTAACTCGTTTATAGTTCATTTATAACTTAAATAATAATAATAATAATAATAATAATAATAATTATTATTATTATTATTATGCCTTATTATTACATTTTTTGGCTATATATTTAAAAGACGCTTTTGTCCAAAACTTACAAAAAAATTAACAAAGCAATTTGTCAAATATCAGTCATAATACAGGTTAGAAAATAATAATAAAGTGCTAAGATTATCACAAATAAACAAAATATTTTGATGCACGTCATTCATATTAAATCGTATATTCCACCCCGCTACAATTGAGAATCACTTTAAGCATTCAAAACGTATGTCAATTTGATGTATTATTCCACTTAATATTCAATAAAACAATATACAATAAGATTCATTAACAACGTGTTCTTCTAAAATGAGGGCGAGTCACAAATCCGTGAGTACAGATTACAAAACCGTGGGAACGGATTGCGAAAGCGTGGGCACGGTTTATGAATTTGTGGGTACAGATTGCAAAAACTGAAGGCACGGTTTACAAATCTGAGAGCGCGGATTAGAAACTCGGGGGTACGGTTTATTAATCCATGGGCACGATTTGTTAAACCGAGGGAACAGTTTGAGAATTCGTGAGTACGGTTTATAAACTGAGCGGACGGATTGCCAAACCGTCGCCACGGATTGTTTTTTTTTCTCCCACAGGTGACTTCCCGGGCTCCGTACTATTGAAAGTTTATCTCACAGTCACGAGAAATAAAGCCAGAATCGAGAAATGTAAACTCACAATTCTGCCTTTTTTCGGAACTGTGAGATAAAAAGTCATAATTTTATTATTATTATATGGAGGAAACAAGTTTCTATACCTTTGCTTTATCTCTCACATTTCAAATGATATATCCAAAACTCCAACTCATTCCAACACTATTTAAAAAAAGAGAGACATGCTAAGGCATTCACACTACACAATTGGAACTCTGTTTAATGTCTTTTGGTTTCAAATGCAAGACTGATCATGAGCTTCCCAGTCATTGAGCAATTATATGCTAGATAAATATGACATAAATGTTATGGAGTGAGGGACTTCCCCAGCACACATAGGTAATGTTGAGTTTGCACATTGCTAAAAGCCTTCATGGTTGTTGATTTCTAAACACTTCCATGACCTCTATAAAAGTTTGGACACTCGACAAGCATTAAAATGGGTCAAACTGAGTTCCTGAACTTTTGGAAACTTTGTTTGGCTGGAAATACAAGCTAAAAGAAATACAATCAAAAAGAATGATAATCTGACTTTCACTGTTCTAATTCTTAGGTGGGGTGGGGTAGGGACCACATTTACATTTACATTTAGTCATTTAGCAGACGCTTTTATCCAAAGCGACTTACAAATTAGGACTAAAATTAAGGCGAGACACTACAGGTGAATAGGGTAAAATTTTTAACTAGCAGATATCACCATGAAACTTTCCCAGTTGATTACCTACATTAAGATGAGAAAAAAAAGTATTACAAGTTTTCTGTAATTTAATGTTTAAATATGCAAATCAGGCAATATCTAATCAAATATGCACTAATTTGCATATATTTTAAAAAACGATATCTGAGTATTGGATAAAGCCAGGTTAAAAATTATTTTTTCAGTGTGTTCACATATTAGATGGGAAAAAAATTACAGAGGGATTTATGGATATCTACTTTTGTTATCCTGTAAATCAGAAAATACTGTCAATAGCCTTAAAAAAATGATTTTCGCCATGTTTTTTGGAATAAAATGTTATATAAATCAGGCTAGGAATAATATATTTACAAATCCCTCTGTAAATGTCTTCATAATATAACTAGGTACAAGTCTGGAAAGTTTGGTGTATATAGGTGCTACTGACGTGGAGATTTCGTACTTGGAGGATGAGAGAAAGGTCATTTTGAGAAAACGGGCTTTAAAGATTTTTCATCAGCCAATGAGATTGCGCATTCAGCCCTTTTACTTTCACGATTGGTTGCTGATAAAAAGGAAATGACCATATTTGGATCCGACAGGATTGTACACAAGAGAGAGAGCTTCCTAACGGTGCTTCTGATGACAGGCTGACGGCAGAGATCGCGGAGCAGCACGTTGATTAAGAACGCGAACTTTTGTTGAATTTATGAGAAATCTACAGACGCAAACAGACAAAGTGTAATAAAATAAAGACCTAAATGTGTATTTCGGACTTTTTTTCAACACAAGTCTGAAAGAAGACATGTTATTGAAGACAAATATCCCCAAATCTCAAAATTGACCAGTAAAAAAAAAACGATGTTTTTGCCTGCCGTGTCTCGCCTTAAGCGAGTCATCAAGAAGAGGCAAAAAACAACAACACTGCAAGAAGTGCTCAGAATACAAGGTTCAGGCATTATTCAGAGTAGCATAAGCACGGTAAGTGAGGTTTTAAAGAGAATTTTTTTTTTTTTTTTTTTTTATGAGGTTAAGTGCTCACGGAAGAGATAGGTTTTCAGCTGTTTTTTGAATGTTGTCAGGGATTCTGCATTCCGGATGAGGGTGGGGAGAGCGTTCCACCAGCATGGAACTGTGAATGAGAATGTTCTGGAAAGTGATTTTGTGGCTTTCTGTGATGGAACCACGAGACGTCGCTCGTTGATCGATCGTAGGTGTCTGGTAGGGATGTAGGCTCGTAGGAGTGAGTGAAAGTAGGAGGGAGCTGAGCGTGTGATAGATCTGTAAGCAAGCGTCAATGCCTTGAACTTGATGCGAGCAGCGATAGGTAGCCAGTGCAGGGAGATGAACAGAGGAGTGACGTGGGCCCTCTTGGGCTCGTTGAAGACAAGACGAGCTGCAGCATTCTGGATCATCTGTAGAGGTTTGGTTGCACATGTTAGAAGTCCGGCCAGAAGAGCATTGCAGTAGTCAAGCCTAGAAATGACCAGGGCCTGGACGAGGAGTTGTGTTGCGTGCTCAGTTAGGAAAGGCCTGATCTTCCTGATGTTGTGCAGCGCAAACCTGCATGATCGAGCTGTCTTTGAAATGTGATCTGTGAAGGTCAGCTGGTCATCAAACGTTACTCCCAGATTTCTGACCGACCTTGATGGGGGGATCGATGATGAAGCAAGCTGGATGGTGAAGTTGTGCTGTAGAGATGGATTGGCAGGGAGGACGAGAACGACCAATGGTTGATTTTCTCTAAAGTCGATGAAACATTTTATTGAACGATTATCTAAAGATGACACAAAATGAGAATACTTTGTAACTTTCATTTTAAATACACAATGCTATCAAAACATCATCACAATATATGACAAATATAATGAGGGTAGGTTATAAATATTAAAAGGTTGTATTGTGCTCTCTGAACAAAGATGTTGTTCATAAATGTCAGTTTTTTATACTTTGTGATTCCATACTATTTAAATATAATGTCAATTGAATGAGCACCTCAGAATCTGGCAGAAGTAGTAGGTCATCCGGGGACTTTTGTTTTTCGAATACTATGTATTTGGACATAGGCTACCACTTTTTGTTGGCGTACTCTTTTTCGCATACTAAGTAGTAGGGAAGTATTACATTTTGGATGCAGCAATTGTGTCACTGCAGCTGCCTTTAGAAGCTCCGGTTGAGATGCACATTTATGACTATACATGCGTATTGGCTGGTCCAGACTGAAAAATTCATGATTTGAGCGTTTAGCAACAAAATTCATAGGGTAGTTGTTGTCAGATGTCATTGGTGATTTCAAATATGAAATTTAATCATAGGCTTTGGTGAACAGCTTTGGAGAATTTGATGTTTCCCCATTCAAAAAGATAGGAGCTGTACTTGTATAACTGAAATAGCTGCCCAAGAGGCGTTTCAAAGATGGCCGACGAGTGCAATGACTTGCCTTAAAGGGACTTTAATGGAATATATCTTAGCAAGCTAATCAGTTAACACAAGAAAAAATCTTTACGCTATATAAAAATATGTGTATTGATGCAAAATTATGTAACAGAACACTAGATTGACAGAGTGTCAGAAAAATATATACACTTCTGATCTGAAGTCAAAGCCAACCAAGAAATGTTTGATACACGTATGTATGAGGCTCTTTTTTCCTGGGATATAGTTGAAATGTTCAAAAGACAAGTTATCCTGGTGCTGAATACAACTTGTGTTAAAAAAATGTAGTTTAAAAGGTGATGCAGACAAAATTTGCAGAGTAACTACCCCCTGGGAATTACGCTAATGGCTCTGGCAGGACAGTGGATATTTGAAATGATTTCTGCACCATTAGCCTCACCAAACATGCTGTTTTGAGCCGGTCAGGATGCTCAAAGAAACAATTCTCAATTCGCCAGCGGGAGAGGGAAAAATGTGAGCCCCGTGGCTATTATCTTTTTTTCCATCGCTTTAAAACGAAAACCAAAATTCATTGCACCACTAAGAGCCCTTTTGATACTGATCTCTCACAAATACTTTGTGCAGTAACTACTTCAGCATTGAGTGCACAATGGATTACCTACAGTAGCAATACCTTTTGTGGCAGATGCTTCTTAGCTGAGGGGTCTTCCTGCCGCGGAAAAGAGAGAGATGAGGGGGTGGGTCACAGAGGGTCCAGAGAGAAAAGCAAAAAAGCTTTGATCGCCCTTTCTTCCCTAAGGCGGTGTTCTGCTTGAGCACAGGTCATTACCATAACTAATATATTTCTTGCACCCCCCCTCCCACTATGCATCAGGTTTCTGTGAGGCTGTCATGCCTTTGAAGAACAAGTGTGCACACATTTTGTTACATTTGAGTAATGCACCACAGTAAAGCCATCTTTAAATTACTCTTATTAATTACTATTAAATCAAAATTTTTCTCAAATTTACATTTTTCATCAAGACAGTTCAACACTCATACTTCAGCAATAAAAAAAGAAACACAGATGTGATGTTTATCTAAAGTCATTTTTACTTATTAGTATGGCGGAATTGGATCATTGAAGGTAAGCAGCAAAGACACTGGTTAATAAAGTGAGATTAAATACATAAAGACTGTTTGTATTATTTAACTTTTTTTTATTCATTTTGTGGAATACTGAATCTGTTTTTGCACAAGTGAGATGAGTAAATGCATGCTCACATTTAGTCTTGAACTACAAACTACCAAACCTGTGTCTCTGGCATGGGAGGCGGATGCGCTAACAAGGACATTAAAGACCACAGTCTCTAGCATCAGTCGCTAGCATGCCTCTTGAGGCTAGGGGATTGAGGTTTACACGCACAGCTCTTACTAGCTTGCCTCCATTACAGTTACATGATAAAAAGTAATCGGATTACATAACTTGCGTTACTTGTAATGTGTTACCCCAACATTGAATACTATTGTGTAAAGTTCTGATGTGAGGCAACTGTTGAAGTCACAGAGCAGAAGCGATCCATGGGGATGGCCTCAGGGCTGAAGAGATAAGAAAGCAGGACAGCTGTCCCTTCATTCATCTGTATTACACTGGCGCGCAGCGCTGAACCATCCATTTGCCTCCCTGAGTAACTCTGTCCTCAAGAACTCCACTGTTGTTTCTTGCTAACAGGCAGAACACAGCACATTAATGCCCGACACATGCATTATTGATGGAGGGCAGGAGCTGATAAGCTCGTTGTAGCTGCAGGCTGCTTCTTCTACACAGAGGGCCAATTAAAAGCAACCCAATTCATGGCCTCATAAAGCTTTTGGTTGTTCAGGGACGGCTGATATACTCACTCAAACAGATGGATGTGTAGAGGTACCCAACAGAGGCACCCAAGTCTAGTATACATATATACACACTAGTTGTGTTGCAAAGTGTGCTACCTAGGAAAAATTTATAGGCATCATAGGCACACTTCTGACCCAAAGGCTAAAGAAGTTATGATGACTTATACCTTGTTTTGGGAAAAGACAGCATTGAATCTTTCTTTCACAGATAAGGCTATCCCATCTTTAATTCAGTACTGTGACAGTTCCTGTAGCTCAAGGCGTATTGCATGATGCTAGCAATGCCAAAGTAAATAGTTTCATCTAATTAAATGCACTTTTTTCTCAGTATGCTTGGTGTGTTGTGTGTATTCAAGCATCAAATCTATACTAGAATTAACTAGCATTTTTCAGCATACAGTGCTAGCCACACCAAGGTCATGTGTACAGGGAATACCCAATCTGACAAAAATACCTTGAATGCAAAGCCAATTAAAGTCTCTACCAAATAAAAACAAATAAGAATTAGCAGTAGAAACCAGCTGTATCTAATTAAATGCACTTTTATTAGCATATGCTTTGTGGGTTTTGTGTTTGTTAGAACACCAAACAATAGCTTAGCAAGATGCTAATGTAACCCCTCCAGTTTTACTTGCACTGCTCTGAGTGCGATTCGAACCGGCGTTTCCAACATGGGAGGTGGGTGAGCAAACAAGGACACTAAAGACCGCTGGCTCTATACGCCTCTTGAGGCCAGAGGAGTAAGGATTACCTTCACAGCTCTTTACTAGCTGGCCTTCTGTTACACTCACCCCCCAAAACGTCACTCTCATCCGGGTCACGGCACCAATGTAAACCCTCTGGTTCTAATTGCACTGCTCCGAGCGGGATTCGAACCAGCGTTTTCGAGATGCATGGTAATTTGCTTTAGATTTTTATCTAATTTTACAAAATAAAAAACTTTCTTTTCTTTGAACTAATTTGCTTGGGAACATGCTATCTTCATTGGAAACAACCTGTATTGGAATCAATTGTGAGAGTCTCTTGTGAATTCCCTGTGAGAATTATTGTGACCATTGCTGGGTTGCTGTTGTCTTTCTTGAGGTTCCATTTCAGTTAAGATGCTGCCTTGAAAGGTAGCAGCCTATGTAGACAGTGAGGTCTGTCAGACAATCTGAATTTAATAGGTCTTCTACTAAAACACACACAAATCCATAAGGTCTGGCCCTTTCACAGTGTCCAGTATGATGCATTATCACCTGGCTCCCCATCTTTCCTCCTCATACCTCAAACCCAAAACAGGTTGAGAGAACGGCAGTCCCTACGGACCGCTGTTACTCCTGACACAAGCAGCTCACTGACAGCTCCAACATGACCTCTGACCCAACAGCACACTGGGGCCTAAGCAGGCGTGTGTTGGGGGAGATTTTTTGGATATGTAGGGCTGATCCCTGAGACAGGAATCTCACTGGGCTTTTGGACCTTTAGGGAGCATGGGGGGTTGAGGTTTGAAGTGGATGGAAATGTGTGCGTATATGTGTAGAGGGTCCATGGTGCCTGTAATTCGTGGAGCACTGCATAAATCATAAAGGGTCAGGGAGTCACAGCAGTCATTATGGCGTTCCTTTGGAATCAAGCCCAGGGCCAGATTATCCATCCCACAGAGAGACTCTCCTCAGTGAAGAAAGAGCCTTCTCCAGATCACTACCAGTGAAAACAAACAGCACTTTGATTACATAGACATCTCAGAGAAAGGCGACACACTGAGAAAAACTAATAACGGCATGATACACTCTATAGCAAGTGAATTTAGCCGCTCCTCTGAATCATCAATAACTCTTCATTTTAAAATATTCATGAGGTCAGATTGCTTACCAATTCACACACTGAAATAAGCCTCCACTTACATTTGTACAGCTAGCTTATCAATGATCCGGAGAGGGCTCTGCTAGTTTTAGATCATTTGGATTGTTAAAGTGTACTGCAACATTATATGGCATAGATTGCTAATGATACTGGATCATTCTTATGACTCGATCATTACAGTGCTTGCAATAGTAGTATTGGTGCTTACTAAAGGAAACATCACTACTATGATTGCTCATACTTAGGGTTATGGATTTGAATAAATCCCTGTTGCTAAATATTAAACTTTGGTGTGTAATTCTTACAGAACCGTTGCTACAGACATGAGTGATTAAATTGCAGCTTGTTGAGGAGAAGTGTTGCTTTTCTAAATGACTGGACAATTTTGTGTCTGCGAATACCATAGTGATGGGCTGTTTTGACTTGGGCCAACATGCAGTCACCTAGCAACCATTTAGAACACCCTTGCAAGCATGTAACAATTTACTAAAATTACACAGAATACCTTAGCAACCATTGCAGAATGCATGGGCATGCTAACATTTTCTAAAGTACTACTGTTCAAAAGTTGGGGGTCAGTAAGCTTTTTAATGTTTTTTTTTGTTTTTTAAAGAAGTATTTTATGCTCACCAAAGTTGCATTTATTTGATCAGAAATACAGTAAAACATTAGAGTTATGAAATATTATTACAAATTGAAATATCTGAATGTAATCTATTCATCTGATGGCAAAGCTGTCACATCCTGATCCTTCAGAAATCATTCTAATAAACTGATTTGATGCTCATGAAACATTTCCTATTATTACCCAAGTTGAAAACAGTTGTGTTGCTTAATATTTTGTGAAAAAAGTATATTTGGTCTATTCAAATAGTAAACGCTGCACAATAGCAAGTGGAAATACTGATTTAATTCAGCCATAAATGTTTGAACGTGGAAGAATGAATTATACAGGCTCGTATACAAGTCGACGTATCATAATGGTAATGTGTTTTATGTATCGCTTTCTACAAATTCGGACAAATAACGGTAATTAATATGATTAGTATTTTGCTTGACTATGTTATCAAACAGCTAATAATGTGTTGCTAATGTTACACAAACCATGTTCCTGTTCGCCAACTCAGATTCAGACAGCTGCCTTCTAAAATCAGCATCCTTAGAAACGTCAGTGAACGTCAGTGGAGAAAGACACATAGTTCATCATAACATCGTAATATACATATACATAATTCACAAGCTATATTGCTAAATGTACCCAATTTTTCATATCAACAGAAACGTATACCGGGATAACCTGGCTTCTCTTATGAACAAGGTAGGCTTCTCTTGCTTACAAGGTAGTTTGTGACGTCAGAAACACCAGCGTTTTCAAGACGGTCATTTGTTCACTGCAGTTTTAAGGAGAAAATACTCAGCAATTGTGTTGACTTATGAATTTGCCCATAGTTTATCTTAAAGCACTTTAAAAACACCACATAGACATTTAAACAACATTAAAAACTTGATTTTCACCACAAGGGGTCTTTAAGAGAAAAGCTAAGAAGTCAAGGTGTAAGAAATCTCCAATCAACAGAGATGACATTGTGTTAGCTAATATTTGCATGCTGTACTCCAATGGTCTTCTTTCTTTTCTTTCTTGCATTAATTTGCATATTGATTTCTTGTTACATTTTTGCTTTAGGACACAACTCTGATTACACAGAAAACCTAAGGATATCCATGCGTTTCTACCAAGCCAGGATCCACTTGTAAGTCTCCCTGAGGTGTGAGCAATGAATGTGAGTCTATATTAGTGTGTCTGTGAGAGGTGATGGATGTAACTGTTAGATACCACAAAGGGTGAAGACTCAACTTACCGGCTGTCCTTACAATCGATGGGTTTCCTTGGCCAGCACAATCTTGACTTCCTCCTGAAGCGGCAAGCTTTCAGTCTCTCAATCATGTTAGATTTGACTTAAAATACATCAAGGGAGCCAAAGCCTAAAACCAACTTAGCAGCAAGCTAATTCCAGTAAACATACACCCTCAGTCTACATGGACGTTTTGTAAAACAGACAAAAACTTGAATGTTTGTAGCTGACTGCAGAATTAATTGTCAAGGACATAGTATGATAAATACAGGCAGTCCCCATACGACTAAAGTGGCCCATATTCATCATTCATTGAAACAACCTGTGTCACAAGAAGCCCTCCAGGGAACTTAGATCTCTGTGCTTTACTATAAAGGCTACTGTACAGCACAGCGAGAAGAACAAATAAATATAAAAATGATCTACTGGTGTTGTTGTAATGATTACAGATTTGGAACACCCAGCAGAATCATGAACTTTGTGGGCCTTCATAAATAAACGCGAATGTGTTTGAGCGCATATGTGTGAGAGACATTTTAAGTGTGTGTCTGCGCTTGGAGGAGGGGAAAAAGTGTGGAATTGACTTTTCCTTCCACGTGGAGAAAGGTAATCACTCATTCTGAGTGGCAGGTGTGTTTTTGTTTGCCGTGCGCAATGGCCTTGCACACGCACACACACACGCACACACACGCACACACACACACACACACACACACACACACACATACACACACACACACACACACACACACACACACACACACACACACACACACACTTAATTCTGTTATTTTAGCCTTCCTATTCGTAATAATTAAGCGTTCTCACACCCCAGTGATCCCCAGTTGAAATGATGTATGAATTTTAGGGTATTTGCACGCTTCTGTGAGTGTTGTGTTGTATCCTTCGGGGCAGGGAACTATTTGCAAATTTCACTCAGGGTACAATGAGATGTGTGCTGGAACATTTGCTTTGCTTGTCACAGTGGGGGTCTATACTGACATTAAATTGAAATCACATGCTGTAAAGGAGAAACTTCGACCGAATACAACCTAAAAACAAAATTAATCTCTTTTTATGTCCTCTACACAGGCACACAGATTCTTTGTGATAAAATAAAATGTCATTTTGTTTCTTTAAATGGGTTCATTTTATTTATGTATGTATGTACAGTATGTACATCACATTAAAATGATTTTTAAAACTGTTTATCATGTATTCATTTATTGCGTGTTATGTAGATTTTAACAATATTACCCGTGTCCCAAACCAAAACTTCAATTATTACACAATAATCTTTAAAAATGTTAATATTTATTGTGTGAAATTTCACTGTTTACAAAAATGACAACTGTCCGCAGTAAAATCAATGTAATTCAGATTTTTTGTGTTATTTCAGCTGTCATTTTATAAAAATGTAATTAAATTATTATTTCACAGCGTTTTCAAGATAAGTAAAATGCTATGCTAGCTATAAATTAACTTTAGCAAAATAAAGTTTTATTCCCCAAATAAAATGTTAAATAAAACCGGTAACACTTTATTTTACAGTGTCCTTAAATATGTTACATGTACTTACCATAGTAATAACAGTAAATTATGCATAATTACATGCAACTAACCCTCAACCAAATCCTAATCCTACCCTAACCCTATAGTAAGTATATGTAGTTGCTTAATATTACTCAGTATTTAAACATATAATTACACTGTAACAATGACACCTTTAAATAAAGTGTAACCAAATGTGATTCCAAACACATAATACTATGAGATGATAAACATAATTTGAGATATTTCTCAAATAATTTTTTTTTTTTAATTTCTACATTGCCAAAAGTGCTCATAGTGGAAGGAACACAGGGAAAACTGACCTTGATCTGAGCAAAGTCAGTCGAGGTCAAAGTCAGAGCAAAAAACTATAATAATCTGTATAATCTGAGTACAAATATAATCATACACTACATAACAGGCGAGTACAAATCATAATAGTTTATGATTACTCTACCTAGACACATCGCGTTTTCGCTTGTGTGCGACGGAGGAATTCCTGCCACTATTCTGACTCCTTTATGCATTCTCTAAGCTCTTCACGAGTTCTCAGCTGGTCAAAATGCCATCATGTGTACACAAATACAACAGCGCATTTAGCCCAGCACTCAGCATGTGTGGATGTTTGGTAAGTTAGGATGCAAAATTTACATCACAAAAGCCATTTTTGTTGTTGATGTTTTTTCTTGTATTGTTTAGGTTCAGTGTTAAAAAGGACAGTGTAAATGCTAAGCGAACCAGGGTTAAATGTATAATTTTCTTTTTTTGGTTCGGACCTAAAGAACGAAGAGAACTGACCTACAAGAGTGAAAACTAGGTCATTTTCTGATCAGTTGAAAAACCTGAGATGTACACCTTATTGAACGTGGCAGGTGATTCACAGCATTGTATCAAAACCAATGTTTATCTGAGGATTAACATCCTCCTTTTCTTTTAATTTGGTTTATTTATGTACAGGTATGTAATGCTACACACAATAACATCTGTCGCTCAGCTCCATGTGTATGTACTGAGAGACGCCTGACAGAAGAAAGGGAGAGAGATTGGGGTTTTTCTTAATGCAAACGCTTTCCATTAATATTTTCAATGGGTAAGCGTTGAACAGAAGTGCTGCATGTTTTTGCTAGATAGAGCGTGAAATGAATCGTAAGGAAACAGCAATTCAGTGCGTCTCAGAGAAACGAGAGATGCGTTTATGGTCTTTTGAGATTAAAATGAGAAGTGTACTGTTTTCTTCTGCGCTCACAAATCACTGATAACATATTTACTCAAGACACGTTTCGGCGAGAGAAAAAGACTCTGTGTGCATGTCTGACAATATCCATATCCATATGTCTGAGCGTTTATATGTGTGTGTGTGTGAGTTAGGACTGAGTGCTATTCAGAATTGCATTGAGAATGTCTTTTAAATTGTATTTCGATTGACCGTTTAACTCCACTAATTCCTTTACTTACTCAGACACGCTTTACAAAAGATCCTATAGAATGAACTAAAGATGTTCTGTGAACAGCATATTTTTCTGTAAAATGTGATCATGAAGTGCTAAAAACTGACTGATAGGTTTGCTGGAATGAACTGTGAATCTTATTATAGCATTATCTTTAAATTAATTGTTACGTTATGAAGTAGCGTGATTGACTGCAAATGAAGGTTACACTATTTTAAGGTGTTCTTGTTACAGTGTAATTATACATTTATGTAGTATGTAATATTAATTATCAACATATAACTACTATACTATGTGGGTTACGAGAGTTAGGGTTAGTTGCATGTAATTATACATAATTCACTGTTATTAATAACGTAACATGTAACAAAGTCGCTGTAAAATGGTGTTACCAAAATCAGAACAGAGGAAAATGCTTTTCACTAATCAACGTTAGTGTAAGTGAACAGAACCGCCCCTAACATTTCTAACACGTTCTTCACATTGCTAAATTCACATTAAAGTACATTTCTAAATCTTTTTCTTTTTAAGAACCTTGCGTACACATTTTTGAGAGGTTTCATGAGAGGTTTTTGAAAATGCTCTCTCAAGTGGATACATTTGAAAATACAATTTTTCAATGTTCATATAATATTCCTGCAAATATTACAGAAAATGTACGCACAATTGCTGTCCTATAGCAAAACATGAAGGCAACTGCATTTTTTATGATGCTATGATGTTTTATGCATGTGCTGTAAGCTGATTCCAGCATATTCAGATGTTTTAGTGTGGACAAGCAACTTTTGGAAAATGCTAGTGTAGATGGAGAGCTTTTATATATTATATATTTACTTAATGCTAGCAAATTTCATAATTAAGACTGACACAGTTTAATATACAACATGCAGGAAAGCAAATAATAATAACAACTCATCTTCCTGTCATTCTAATTCAAATACCAGTTCCACATCATACATGCGTTGTGGCCAAATAAAAAAACACATCCTCTAATTAATAAGCAGGCAGTTCATAAATATGTTCAACCCTGGCGAGAATGTTTGTATTAAGAAATAGAGTCCCAATTTGTGTATGTGCGTTGTCATACAAATGGCCTTATTTCACTATTTTCTATCCTCTCCCCACATTATGAGGCAATCCATAAACTCTCAATTTCCAACAATACTGCTTGCCTCAGTGAAACATTCAGCCATAAACAACACCCTCTGAATATTCATCAATTAGCTAGTTTTTATTTTAACTTCTTAGCCAACCAAAAGCTTATGTTGAACATGCTCATAACAATTGCAGCAGGGCTAAATGATCCTACTGCTAAACACCAATTGATTTTACATCGCTTTTCAATGTCAGGCTTCTTATCCTGGTCAGTTTCCAACATATGCTGTGGTTAGCAGCTGACACCTTTCATCACATTGGCCATATTTTCAAAAGTAGAGCAATGACATAACATATGCTAGCCATGCCGAGGTCTTGGACTAAAGTTTAAATAGTGTACATAAGAGAACTTGGGAAAAGTCTGCATTGCATTGCAAGTTTGCACATCCTATACCATTTTTTCTCAAGGGTGGACTTGTCATAATATACAATCAAGTTTTCTTTCTATTAGTGCAATATTGATCAACCTTGTGCTGTTGTTAATGGTGTCAGTGAGTTCAAGTGTGGCTCTTCTGTTCTGCATCTGTCGGCACACCTTTCCATTCATTCACACCAATACACACATGCACTCTAGGGTACATTTTCTTCTTGTAACTCTACCTTGTAAATTCCTGTCAGATTGTAGGATAGGATCTGGATTAAAACACAGTCAGCTGATGGTGTAAATAACAATTCACAATGATAATTACAGAGTTGCTGGCTTGTAAATGTGTCAAAGCATCCATTATCCCAGTTCAATCCATGACCTTAAGGCACAGGTATGTGCTCATGCTCTCTTTACTGGATTCTGGAATGAGAATGGAAAAAGAAAGAAAAAAAACAAGAGGCAAAAAGAGTGCTAGTAAGAAGGAAGGACAGAGACGTTGTTACTGTAAGGGACATGTACGGACAGCTAGGCAATAATAAGGCAGATTGAGCCGGGTGGGGTTTCAGGTTCTCTTCCAGGGTGAATAACTGTGTGTTCAACACCTTGCTCCTATAATCATACACCTAGCACAATGTTTACGGGCCCCCATGAATCAAAGCGAATGGACAGATTTACTCTTTATCCCTGAACAATAACTCCACCCAGCAGCCGGGCCAAAATCATACGGGTATTCAAAGTAGAGTTGCCAACTTTGCGCTACAAGTGTCCATTTACAAAAACTAAGAATTAAACTGTAAATTTAAACTACAATCATTCAGTGGTCATGGGTAGTTCTGCAACGTGTCATTCTGCAGAATGTAACGTTTTCAGCTACCAGTAAGAGTTCTGACATTATTTACCTATATCTTGATGTCATTAGCTATGTTTCCATCCACCTAATTTTATGTGCATTTTTGGATATCGCATAAACTGCTGCATGGAAACGCCAAGATGCGCATAAATTCTAAAAATGCAGATAAAAAAAAAACGTATGCTCTCGTTTGAGTCAGATAAATATTTGATCCGATAACAAAACATGCGCATAAACTATGATGGAAGCAAGTTTACCGAATAAATTACTCGATGCGCATTAAAAAAATCATGTGACTGTGCGATGGGACGGCATAACTGGACTAACCAGTGGACTAACTAATGACTGCGTTCCCAAACAGCAGGCATCTTTCTCCAAAATGCGTATATTGCATTTCGTCTGAAGAAAATGATAATATCCAGTGGCTTCTCTTACTTTTCTTAGTGATATTTAGTGTCAGTTTATCAGGAAGTGCCGATTCTGTTCTTTTCGGCTCACTGGATGGAAACGTTGCTTTATTCGCAAATGTTTTATGCGATATGCGTTAAATTCGCAACTTTGAATGGAAACATAGCTACTGAGCATGTCACATGTATGTAACAGTCATGTGTCCAATCTATTCTCTGCTCTCCGCCTCAATTTTTGTAATCTTTTGAGGTACTAACATCCTTGTTAAGTCATTGCAATATATGTAAATATGCGATATTTCGATATATCATGCAGCCCTATCAAGCAGCATAACAGACTGTTTTTGTACAGCTAAAATAACTGAAAGTGGCTGACAGGGAGTCTTGTACTCTTTTATATGTAAAAAATATGGTGAATAGCTGGTGTCACTTGCATGGGCATACACCACATAAAAAAATAAAATAGGTTTTGAATGCAAGTTCATGTTGACTTCAAACCCGTTCCTAAGGATTCTAGTGCTTTTGCCCCACAATCAGTTTAGAAAATGTGTGCAGGCTCTGTGTGGGTCTCTTCATGAGTGTTAGAGGCCAATTTTTTGTCTTCTGGTATTGAAAACCAATAAAAATAACCCATGAGATAAGTCACAGTAGCTGCTGGGTTGATACAATATAGACCAAGGTAATAAAAACTAAATATATAAGACCGTTCTTCGCTGCTGTCAATAACCTTTCTTCATGCTCAAG